>NC_064925.1:289688731-290301589 GCF_023897955.1 Schistocerca gregaria
CAAAAGTATCGTTGTCCATAATATTTCAAGTTTTAGAATGTACTTTGTTTACGAGGGTGTGCCGAAACGTAATGCCTCCACGTTTTTTATTCTGTTCTCAATATCAGTTGAGGTATTATATGTCATGTATATTACTCAGTTGACTTTGTCGCTTTGCTGTTGCAAGATGCAACCCTCTGCTGGTAGAGGTATCCGAATTATAGCGTATAACATGGCGATGTGTAACGTAGCTACGTGGCCGTAGTGAGCGACCCTCAAGAAACTGAAAGCACGAATTCGAAGACTTCATCCACACATGGAGCATCAGTAGTATGGCAAAGCTGGTCCATGTGCATTTTGTTTGTGCAGGTTGCAAAACATTCAGGGGGAAGCACACATTCGAGGGCAAACCTATTGTTATGGTACTTAACGTATGGCCTCTGATGTTTGATTTATGACTCACAGAAGATAATCGATCCATCTGAGAAACCCCCAAGCTCCTCCCCCTCCATATTCCCCACCCACCTAGGAAATCCCCAATGTTTCCTCCCCCTTGCCAGTACTACAGTTAAATTAATTGATTAATTAATTAAATTGATCAATTAATTAACCCCATCTCCTTTATGAAAATCCTACCGCCCTCCCCTCACCTCCCCACTCAATCCCTCACCTTTTCCACCTGAAAATTGGTGGGAAAAAGACTTGATCTGTTCTGGAGATGAAGGATCTCGCAACACGAAATTCAAATAAATGTCAGTAATAATATATTGATGCATACTCACAATCAATAAGTTGGTGGAAGACAGGACTCCCCCCACTTTGGTAGAATTCACATCTACCCCACTTCCCACAACATAATAACTTTGAGCACCAAAGAATGTAATGGAGTGTAGTATATTAGCCAAGGTTGCACACACATTTGATGTCGTCTGGATGCTGCCAAGGAGGTCAAAAATAGCCAAGTGCCTTAATTATAGATTATGATACTAAATTCCACTGACCATGGTCCAGATGTTGGCCTCCTTTGGCATCACATCCATAAACAAGGCATCAGGTTTTTGCATTCTGTGGATCAGGAAATTCCAGATTCGCTTCCTGTCTCAGTCTCTCTCGAATGACTACCTTCTGTTTGTGTTTGAAGCAACATCTCCAAATATGCAGACAGAGGTTTTAACTCCTCCTCAGAAAGCTCTGTTCCTGTCAGCTAATGTCTGAGACAAAGGGAGACCTGGTGGAATCGAGATATTAAAAATGGTGGAAAATAGTCCATTTGCACTGTATTATTAAATAAGTTGTATACCAATTCACAAGAGTCAAATAGATCGCTTAAAGTGGTCGCCACGACCTTACAATTATTATTATTCATAAAAACATAGTTCTTAACATTTAGAGCTCAACTGCAGGAGTTTTGCAAATCAAGTAATTGAATTTCCACCACTAACAGCTCGTAGCTCTAAATATATCCTAGGTCTTGCATGCCCTAACATTTGAGGAAACAAGCACCCTCCTCCACCTCCCAATCCAAACGACTTCCAGTCACTTCTTCACACTGATTGCCAGAAACCACAGCTGTGCTGCTCATCTTGCCTATTCCTGCACTTGCAGGTCAGGAGGGAGACACACACACAGGGTTGACTGGTATAGCACAACGACCAGAAGTTGTGCTAATCAGAAAACGAACCATAAGGTGATGTTAACGCTTTCATGTCATGTAAACAAACATGTCCAAACATGCAGACGGGGTTTTCATCCCCTCTCAGAATACCACTTTCCTATTGGATAATGCTGAATCAGTGAAGGTATATAAACTCTACTGCCTCCACTCTTGTCCTTATTCTGCTATAGTCCATGGTTGCATTAGTTTGATTGACAGTTGGCCAGTTTCTGAGTTAGTTTGTCTGCAAGATGAAGCGCTTTTCAGGCAGTACCGGTAGCAGCACCAGTAACTCGAGGCAAGGAGAATTACTAGGTAAACACTTATTTTATTTCATAGCATGAGATCAGATTTTACTCTGCATATTTGTGTAAAGAAACGTTTCCTAGTATCAAAATGTGCTGCATTCAGATTTCGGTATCACAGCATTTGCTCAGATTTAGGTTTCATAACATCAGCACGGATTTTGTACTGTATATTTTTGTAGAAAAAAATTCATGGCATCAAACACCTGTGTGTTCAGATTCGAAGTTAAAAAAGTATTCTAGTATCAAATCACTGTATGTTTGGATTTCGTAGGTTCCATAGCATTTCTTCAGATTTCGTAGCATTTGTTAAGATGTCTGTGTTTATCACATTTCTTGTTGTTTCAGCATACATCCACCAAATCGTGGATCAGCTGGAAGCTGAGATACAGCAGTGGCAGCAGCAACAGCGTTACCGTAAGTGTTTATTTTTTTCTTCAGCATAGTGCTGTGTGTATATGTAATATGTTGCTGTTAGACATATCATACTTTTTGTTCACTCAAATTTCATTGTGTACCTAATATGATGTTGCAGGCATGTTCTGTGTTGTTATTGAAGATGATTTCGATGAACAGGAGGAGGGAGGGTAGAAACCCTAATCAGTTATCATATAAATGAATTGTTTAAAAATAAAATATTCTTCATTATATATATACATTCTTATTTAAAAAATCAATGTGCTGTTGTTGTAGGTAATTTTGGCGACCTCGGTCGATGGCTCATGGCGAGGAGATGCCTGAGTGGCTGGAGGAAATGGAGATGGAGCTGTGTCGCTGTGAGAAGATGCCAGATGAGCTGAGGGATATCTCACAGAGCCAGGGCAAGAAGGTAATACATACTAATTCTGCATACAATTAATCTTTCTTTGCAGCAGCAGGTGAGTTTATAATGTGTATGTACTTCTCCTGTTTCCTTCTCTACAGAAGAACTAGCCAAGCAGTATGTAGTGGTGGAGGTATTGGGGGCGGTAAAGAAACAACAGTCATCAAGACAAGATCTTGCATAGCATGCTCCGCCATGTAAGATGGGACTTCGTCACTGCATGGGAAGTCACTGTTGTGCAAGCAGCCACAGCCACAGCTGCTCCTGCCCTTATCTACTCACCAGCTCTGCTCTGGCATCCAGAGGCTAGTCTACCTCCAACAACTGACTGAAGGTTGTGGTATCAGTACCATCTCTGCAGCGCAGGCACAGCCAGGATGCTCACGCTGGCTCAACACACCATCTCCTCCCCAACGTCATCGTCTGAACTGCCAATGCAAGGTACGTGCACCTGCCTGCTCCATAGCTATTGATGTCATTTTATTGTAGCCAGTTGTCTCGTTATAGTAAGTGGCATTATTTAAACCATTTACAAATTCATGGTGTACTGTCAGTTTATACAGTCCATAGCGCTTTGGTATCAGACATCACCATCATGAAGAATGCTGGCGTCGCATGTTCAACTTATGTGCCCTCTAGCCACTGTACATGTATAGGCTGTTCAGTCAATGAATATGATAGGAGAAACTGAAGAATCATATTTACATACTAAAAGCCATGCTCTTTAAAGCATTCTTCTCTGACACACTGTCTAGAAATTTTAACTTTACCATACGTCTCCCAGAAATAGGATGCCATAAAGCGTACACTCATTGAACTGTGCAGAGTCCAGTCATCATCCCACTTATTCTGCTTGCGAGAAACGCGAGGAACTCCCCTTGAGCTGAGCTGCTTTGTATTAAGAAGGTAGACATGGGATCCCCTGCAGCTGATGCGCATACAGCTCTTATTTGCAGATTCCTGACTCTTGAGTAGTCCAAAACGGCTTGAGCAGATTCATGAAGAATACGTGTCTGTTAGGCTATGAATGATTTCTTTTAAGTACATGTAATTCACATACATTTGAATATTCGTGCCTGTTTTCAAAGACAGAGGTTACATAGTATTTGTTCCTGTAATGAGATATAAGTAGCAGAGCTATTTCGACTCTGATTTACCTTGAACTTTCCATTGTGGTTGCCTCCATGCAGGGGAAGGGCAGTGATGGGATAACTCTTATCCATGATGTTATCATCTCTATCAGTGGTGCCACCATGCGTACCAGTTGGAAGTCACGGCCATTTCACCCTCCCTTCACCTCTTTATCTCCAGACAATCTTAGAGCAGCATTAAAAATACAAGAAAGCAGAAATAACACCATTGTGTTAGTGGAACATTAATTAACTCCTGCCATCTCCTTTGACTAACCAACCATAGCACAGTGCTACTTACCTTTAGCTAGTTGCAACACTGTATTGGAAGTCCTAGATGGTCGAAACAGACCATGTGTGTATTTTATATCCAATTTTCATCCTCTCTGTCTTCAACCAACCAGGGAATAGTATTAAAATAATGTGTAAACCTGCCATCAAAATATGTTATTTCTGATGTATACATCAAATCACGAGCTCTTTCTCCACCATATTTCCAGCAGATCGTAGGGCAGTAGTCAAAAAATGCAGGGGCTGATGGAAAAAGACCAACTGTCTGCTTTTTATACCCCTCCCTGTCATCTTTTTCCCAACTAATCAGAGAGTTGCATAAGGAATGAGATTGGGAAATTAAAAACTGTGCCCTCCTCCTTATATCCAGCCAGTCATAGTGCAGTATTAAACATCCAAGATGATGGAAACAGATCAGTTGGGTACTTTATACCACACACTCTATTTTCTCATCTCTAACCAAGCAGAGTGTTGTGCTTAACAGTCCATATCCTCTCCATTTCCAACCAATAAGAGTGTATTATTAAAGTGTGTCAAATCACATTGTGAAGTACCAATCCAGTCAGGCCCTTTGCCCTACTCATCCCCTGCAAATTGCAGTGCACTATTAAAAGAAAATGCAAGAGATGGCGTAAAATGAATAATTGTATACTCCCCCCTCTTTTTTACGAACTGCCGAAGTGTAATATTTAAACGAATTGTAGAAACAGTGTCATAGTGTAGCAAAAATTACGAACCCTCAAGTTGAAAGTCAAAAATAGTCATTATTTCCTCGAGAGTCAAAGATATGCCACTTGAAAAACTCATTATTTGTGCATTAATGGTTCAAATGGTTCAAATGGCTCTGAGCACTATGGGACTTAACATATATGGTCATCAGTTCCCTAGAACTTAGAAATACTTAAACCTAACTAACCTAAGGACAACACACAACACCCAGCCATCACGAGGCAGAGAAAATCCCTGACCCCGCCGGGAATCGAAGCCAGGAACCCAGGCGCGGGAAGCAAGAACGCTACCGCACGACCATGAGTTGCGGGCTTGTGCATTAATATCAAAATAACGCCCCTATAAGGCAATTCTCTGCTCCATACAAACATGCAATCTCTCTGTATTTCTTACATCAGATACTATAACTCTTAAATACCACTTTCAATCAAAGTAATTTCTTCTCCTTCTATACCAAAAACACTGTCCACACATGTGGTTCCTCTGCTTCAAAGAAATCATTTGCTCTCTCTCTCTCTCTGTATCACACACACACACACACACACACACACACACACACACAGTCTCTCTACTTCACATGTAAAATGTACTATATACTCCCTAAGCACACATGTGACTAGTAGTCAATTCTTGTCAGTTTTCACACAGACTGTAACAAACTTAGCAATTAATTGCACTCTGTACCATCTCATTCAATTTTCTTAATTAAAACTCATCTCACACATGTGTTTGTGCACATTTGTTTCATTATTAACTGCTATCTTTATTACACTTTTACAAAAAAGTATAAATACTCCATCTCTCAAACTTTTTGTCAAACATTCACAGATACATGTAGGATACACATGTTAGTACAGAGTACATTTACTGCTGTAAAAGAAAAGCCCAGTGCAGAGAAAGCCAGACAGTAGAGATAGGGTTATCTCTGAGTGTCTCAGCTATCTTGATATGAGATATGGTACAGCTTAGATCAGATGTACATTCTCTAATGTTAGTTGAAAGAAACGAAATATGGAGCTAGAAAGCATAAACACCAAAAATATCCTAACTACAAAATTTGTTGCAAAACCATTTACTTTCCTCATACAGCATTTTTTACAGTTTCACTATTTACATATTTTATAATATTCATACTACATGTTTTAGTATTTATGTTAAGTGCAATCATGATTTTTTCAGGTATCGACTTTATTTACACATTTTGTAAATATTTACATTTTTACAGTAATACCAATCAGTAACTTACATTATGTGCAAACATCATCTTCCAAGTATTTATTTATCATTGTTTCGAGTATTAACATTATCACAACAAAGCAGATAATGTATTTTACATTTATATACAACCGTCTTTTTCTTCCAAGTATTTACATTTTTTACAGTCATCATTTTTGAAGTAGTAATGTCCCCACACCAGTGCAATTACCTCACCTGGACATATATATCGTTTGTCATTCTGAGAAGACAAAGAGATTTTAAGTTGTTTAATTGTCGAAATAATATGCTGTTTGGATGAATCCCCAACTGCTCAGTTTTTTTCACTTCTGAATCTAGGATGCAATGCTTGTAAGCGTCAATGGTAACTGTTTATAGACGATTGTTGTACACATTTTTTTTCTGTGTACTATGCACTCATACTCGATTTTAAGTGCATACATTTTTCCATGCATGCCCACAAATTCTGTGATAGGCTCTGCAGTCAGTTCATCATTCATCAAACCCTTTTTATTCAGCAGCAGAATATCATATTTGCTATTCTCTGGGAATCCCAAAATGTTGAAGCTCATATGCACATCGCTGCAGATGCCTTCATAGACATTGGTAGTTGGATGTGGTATATAAGGCGGTCAGTGTCTTTGTAGCACAGTTTCACAAAATTTGTTGAGAATTTTTGAAATATCTAAATCGCCATTCCAACTACTATTGGTTTGCTATAGATGACATTTAGCTCTAGTTAGCTGTTAAGCATCAGTTGTTACTGCATCTTAAGTAATGTTCTGTCATGAGATGGACAACAGTTATTGGAGGGCGACGGAGAACATTTGTCATTCTGTAGTTTATTATAATGTTGTTGCCTAGAGTTGTTACACATTAGGCAGTATACATTAGGTGTAGGCATCATACTGCCTCATGCAGTCTTGATTTGATACTGTTTGGGATAATATGATAACATTGAGGGCAAGATTTACAGTTTTGGAGCATGTTAGTACACTTTAGGGGTCAACTGATACAGTTTGAGTGGTAATTTGATAAACTCCTGGGGGAACTTGATACAGTTAAAGTAGGTTGATACAAGCTGGTGGCAGTAATTAGTGATAGTCAGTGATACTGATAGCCAGTGCTCAATGATGGCTAGCGATCAGTGATGGTCAGGAATTGATAGGCATTATGCATTAGGCATTAGGCATTTGCCATTTAGTATTTACCATTTCAGTTTTAAACTTTAGTGTTTAACATTTATATTTCACCACTCTGGTTTACTGTTGAGCATTTAGCATTTACTGCTTAGTGTTTACCAGTTAGCATGTATCATTTAGCGTTTACCATTTAGTGTTAGTATTTACAAATTAGCGTTTAGCAAGAGATGCATAGAATTTACCATCAAGCATTTAGTGTTAGTATGTGTAAGGTGACAGGCAAATCCCACACCTTCCATGAAAACTCTGACATGATAAGAAAATCCAGTAGTATGTCACATAGCTCCGAATAAATCGTGACATTAAATTAACCAAAGTAATACGAGTAACGAGTGAGCAAATGAAATGGAATACCACAGACTAACAGAAGAATGCCTAGATTATATGTGTGATATGGAATACGTTATCCTTCGATCAATTGCAGAACTTGGAAACCCATTCAGGGAATATTCGTTCACATTGTTGTTGAACACAGTTGGTTTTTACCATCCTGTATTAAAATCTTTCCTTTTACCAATAGTGCAATTTATAAACAATGTTTTGTGAGTAAAATAAAATTTCCAATGGTAAACTTAACTGCTTTTTCGACGTTATTTTACCAGCTACCTAAAAATATGAAAGCCTTGAACACCTTCCACTAAATTTAGTTAGTATTAAGATTCTTTAACAGGGAGTGCAGTGGAGCTGATGCAGAAATCATTAAGTATTTGGTTATATCATCGCTAGTCTCACTGAACTCTTTTGAATTCTACATGTCATGTGTGGTCTGGCGTCTCCTTACCAGCAAAAGGTCCCAGGTTCAAAGTAGTCAATTCACTAAAAAACACGCTCAGAGCGTCGTTGCCCGAAATTGGTAGGGAAACACGATATAGAACAAGCAGACACCATGCAGAAGTTAGAAAATGGCGACCCTGCCTTACCATGATTGAAAGTCGACCACATGCCTAACTAGGTCAGAAAAATATCCTGTTGAAAAATTTTCGTAATAAAAAAATTTTTTTGAACGTTGTAAATAGTCGAAAACAGTAGCTGCAGCGATAGATAGTTATAAAGTATTCAATAGATAGACATCCTAGCAGAGACAACTGCATAATTAAGTTATGAATTTTAATATTGTTATAAATAAGTTTTCTCTCCAATGCAAGCACACAGGTGGCGGATACATCGTTGACAAGTTGGTTCTGACCTAACAAGTAAGTGAATGGTTTGTCTAGTCGTGTGAACAAAAAGTTTATGAAACGCGTGAGATTGTATGAGCGCATGTTGACGCGAAGTAGGGGGCGTGAATTGCTTTTAAAACAGAAAATAAGGGATTCAGAAAGATTAGCTATGGCAGATCGAGACCTTGACCGAATTGAGTTGGAGACCCAGCATCAAAATGGAAAGAGAATAGAGGACAGTACAACAGACGATGCAGTACCGCGAGAAATAGGACATATAACGCACCATAACGAGAATAATGTATGTCAAGGCACAGAAAACATAAGTCAGCATACGACAGAGGAGCAGGAAAGTAGAGACAGTCGATGAGGATTCTAACTTGCGTCTTCAATATGTAGAACCCATAGTACAAGTAATCAGAGTTCCCTCACCACAGAGTACAAGGAATGCGAGCAGAAACGTGTCACAGCACAGTTCAATGCAATCGGTTGCAAACCAACAATAGGGCGAAAAGACAGAGCGTAGGACGTCGGAAGAAAACGCAATAGGACCCACCAATCTGGCAGAATTATTACAATTAATGACGGAAACCATGACAAGACAAAATAAAAAAAAATATGAACCAAATTAAAATTCAGAATGCAGAAATGACGAAACAAAATGCAGAAACCACGAAACAAATGCGTGCGATTAAAGAACAAAAAAAAAAAATTCAGTTACACCTAAGTCATATTGAAGACGAGGCAAAAGAATCTCGAGAAGTGATAGGAAACTTACTAAAAGGTTACAGTCAATTGAGAACAGACATTGACAAGGTACAAGTGGACGTACAAATATTGCGTAATGACACTCAGGACGAGATCAAAACATTACGTAACACCCAGGGAGAAGTCAGGAAACTAGAGACACAGATAAACGAAATTTCTAGACAAGCAGCAGGTACAGCGCGTGAAATTATTGAAAACAGTGTGTTACACAAACGTATCACAAAAGCAGCGCTGAAAAGATATGATAACCGCATAGTCGAAACAGAAGCGCAAACAAAGAGACAATTTCAGAAATTGCGAACAGAGTTGTTGCAAACCATTGAAGAGCGTAGTGAACAGTATCGAACAAGCACTGAGTCTGCAACCACATCCGTATCTGTAACATCACCGGAAAAACTAGCAATTAACGAAGATATTACGCATTTGCGATTCCAATCACAGGCGGAAAGTAACATATGTGAAATCAGAGAGCCCGCACAGCAACAAACGCGTTTCGAAATTCTTGATGAACAAACGTCACACAAACACATGCGGAACCACAAATGTATGTTTCAAAACAGTTTGGGTCGTGCAATGAAGCGGCAAGGTTAGCCAGGCAAGATACCCAACCAATACGTGACAATGGAACGCCAGGTCGCGAAGAGTACAGTGCAATGCATTCAGCTACACGTTCACAACCGATGGAATAAAATTATTGCGTACCACTCCAACGATACTACGCAAGGGTAGGCGAAAGTTACAGTGGACAATATCCAAAGGATCTACCACAACCGGAAAGAACGACGGGAGAAATGATCAGAAACAAAAGTGGCGAAGAATCGCGAATTTCATATGGAACTATGACGAAGTACGACAACGATCATTTCCACACAGTCAGAAAATTTCAACACTTTCGAGGAGGAAACTCATTACATCCACGAACTTTTATTGATCAATTCCGAGTAGAACTACCAGAACACTGGACACTAGCACACAAATTAGACTTCATATGTGCACACATGTCAGGAACAGTCGCACAAATCATACAAAATGTTGCAGCGACATGCCGATCGTACGAAGATTTCAGAGAGAAGTTTCTCTCACGATATTGGTGCAGCGAAGCACAGAACAGAGTGAAGTACGAATTATTACAGAACCCATATTTTGAAAATTCAGGAGAGAAGAGAGCCGTGAAATTTTTCGAATTAATGGCAAAGAAAAATCAATGCTTAGATGTACCATACAGTGACGGAGAGTTGATTAAATTACGCACGATGAAGCTACCATTGAAATACGAGCAATCATTAGTAGATCGCGGAGGCAATGACGTCGAAGCATTTAAAGGTATTCTAAGGGAACTACAGTTCAAATTTTCGGAAGATGACGCAAGAAAAAGAGCACTGTACGTGAAAACGAAAGCAAAAAGCAGTGGAATCCACAAAACACAGTACGAAGAAACAATAATTACGAACCACGTGATAACTTCGCACTAAGAAACGACAATAGATTTCAACAAAGAACCGGTTATGGATTTAGAAGAGAATATGGCAATAACTACAATTCACCCAGGAACAGCAACAACTATTACAGAGGGAATAACGACAACCGGAACGGTTACTGGAAAACCAATAGACGGACAAATTATCAACAAAGTAACCACTATCAACAAGCTGAACAAGAAAAGAGAATACAGATAGAAGAGGTGGAGCTAAGACAACCAAACCCCGATAAACGTTCGATTTAACAGCTAAGCGCCCATGCCAAAGAGAATGACGCACCGACCCAGGACAATTGCAAAGTTCAAATGGCTCTGAGCACTATGGGACTCAACTGCTGTGGTCATTAGTCCCCTAGAACTTAGAACTACTTAAACCTAACCTAACCTAAGGACATCACACACATCCATGCCCGAGGCAGGATTCGAACCTGCGACCGTAGCAGTCGCACGGTTCCGGACTGTGCGCCTAGAACCGCGAGACCACCGCGGTCGGCAGGACAATTGCAGCACCTTGAACAGAGAAGTAAAAATCTTATCACGAGAAGAGAAGAAAGAAGAAACATATTCGCAGGGCCCAGATGAAAACGAAGACAGGAAAATAACAATATCGTGTTGGGACGAAATTAATTGGGAGAATACTAACGAGGAAGATGAATTCCCAGAGGCATGCACAACGAATGTAGGAGGAAAGGACGAAGTAATGAGTATTGCAGAGCTATTTGAGATGTAAACCAGGGAAAGCGAATTCAATGAGGATAATGCGCAGTCGACAGACGTTGAAAATAAGTTACTAGTGGGCACACAACCAACGTATATAATGAAGGAAGCGATAATGAGAGCATGTAGATGCGATTATGTGGAAGTAGCGACGAAGAAGGAGAAGATAGACGAGGATGAGGAAAAAGTAGAGGTTGTTGAAGAAAGCGTAAATGAAGGAAGAAATAGAGAAGAGGAAATAAAAGGGAGAGAAGTAGCAGCCAAAGCTTATCGTACAGAAAGTTCAAATTCACAAGGGAAATTCCTAAAGAAAACTCATATATGGTTCAGTGGAGGATTCGTTGATGCAAGAAGAAGAAGAACAGAACCAACCCTTTCACATTCAACCAATTGTGTAGGCCATGGTAAAGCATATCCCAGTCAACATTGTAATTGTTAGCGGAAATGAACTGACTGCAAACTCAGAACATTTATTCATGCAGTGTAATGCCAATGAGGAATTGCCAGTTCTGAAAACATGTAAGATTAAAGTAAGAGATCCTATTAGAAACAATGCTGCTGAAGTTACGAGACAAACAAGGTTAACTCTTTCGTGCTAAGGTCAAAAGATCGAAGCCAACTTCGTGATTATACCTAAACTAACTGTAGATTTGATTATAGGTGCAGATTTTTTAAATGAGAGACGAGCGATAATAGATATGGGGAAAGGTAGCGTAACATTCGGGAATGTCACACTTCGCTTTGAGCCAAAGCTAAAATTATAAGAAATACCAGTTATAAATAAACAATTAAGAATGACGCGAGATAAAGAGGATGAAGAATTAGAATGGTATGCACAAAAGGGGTAATCGCCTCAACTCATGTTAGAAGTCCATAAAGAAATCGACGAAAGTTTGCAGGAAGTTCAAGGGATTTTTGAACACAGTAAAAGAGAATTAGAGGGTATTTTACTAGATAAAGCAGCGGTATTTTTACCTAAGACTGGCAGTATTAAACACTTTCAATACAAGTTTGAAGAGTAATTTTATTACTGATAAATAATCGGCACAGTATTTCAAGATTATGTTGCAGATAAGATCGTCAGGAGAAAGAAGAATAAATAGAGAGAAAGGTGGGAAAAAGTAAGTAGTTTCAATAATAACCCCAATAGTAACATAGAGTAAGGTGAAGGGATAAAGTGTAGATAGTCTAACAGCATGAAATACTAAAATGCTATACACTATGACACTACACAAAAATAAAAAACGAATTTGAGGATTCTTGAGTAGATGTTAAATCTCAAAATATCTTACAAATTGTAACATGGAAAGGGCTCCGAAATTTGTAAAGCTTTTTAAGAAGGTGTAAAACAATGTAGGTACTAGACATATGTTAGATGATTATAAGTAAAACTTTTTGTAGGAACCTTTGTAAAAACTCGAGCAAAGACGAGATGCAATGACCCACAAAGTTGCAACGTGAGAAGTATCAAGAAAGAAAAGGACGTAATTAGAGAGACACGATTCCTACAAGGCAGAAGTGTTGAGAGAAGGGACAGGACAGCGAGACCAACAGAAGGCCCTTGTAGCTGAAGTGGGCTGTATATATCTGCTGGGACAGAACACGGAACCCTGCAGAGACATGACAGGACACCGAACGCCAGAAGGAACAGGTGCCAGGGATGACAAGCAAACACCTGACTTTCACCGCTCGTAAACACCCAACCCTGATGTACGAAACTGAAGAAAACTTCCACAAAGTAAAAATGACACGCCCAAACAATTTATCAAACTGTTACTAAGAGGAGAAGTTCAAAGCGACTAGTTGTCAATAAATATTTCCATATCCTGCCCAGAGAAGAACCAAAAATCAAGTAAGTAGCAGAGAAAAAGCATTAAGAACAGAAGTTGAAGATTCGCAAGATTGAGACCAAGAAAGAAGATGGGTGAAGAACAGACGACATACCCTCCCAAATCCCTATCCTATTGTAAACTAGTCGTCTGCGAAGTATTACAACGAAAAACTACCGCTTTCAGAGACACATAACAATGACTTTCTCAAATAAAAAGCCAGTAAACCACGAGATTCTGCACTCACAGCTCGATTCCATTATGGGATCTCCACAACAGCAACACACACTTGCAAAGCCAACAAGGAATGACCAACGAAGCCCACATCCATCTCACTCAAGTCCATCACTTTCATGCAAAAACATTCGCCAACCTCACACTTAAACATTCATAGGATTGTGTGAATGTGTGAAATCAAATTATGTGATGTAGGAATTGTGCAAAAGAAACGTGTGAAAAACTAAATAAGTTAAGCACACCAGACAGCTAGTAAACTACAAGATAACAGTCATTGACTATGGACTTAAGTAAAAAATAGGCTATCGATAACAATAAGTCATTAGTTCTGAAATGGACATTATATAAAGAACAAAAGTAAGGCATAATAAACACTAAAACTATATGCCACTTATTTTTTCCTCATAAACATAAAAGAATAACTATATTTTACTTATTTTCTCCTTATAAAAACAAAGAATAAAAAATTATCTTGTTGGATGTTTTCCCTTTTTTTTAACATTTGTACCATTTGTTAGGATAATATCTTAATACTTGTGTATGTATATTTCATTGTCAAAGCAATTCTTGGAAATAATTCTTATTTGTTAGTGTAACAATGTTGAAATGAGTGTCTAGAAACAAAAACATTTTACTTGTACATGATATTTAGAAAATGTGTTAGGAATAGATTTTTACTTAATTACTAGAATTATAAAAACAATATTTCTAAGAAAATCGATGTGAAAGACTCCTCACATTCGATAACAAACTTCTTAAAAAACAAAATAAAGAAAGAAAATTATTAAAAATTAATAATAGCATAAAAATATTGTTCTCTTGTCATTTTTCATTATAATGTGGAAGAATATAAAAATTTAAATTAGTGATACAAACTAGCATAGAACAGAATAACATGGCT
Source organism: Schistocerca gregaria (assembly GCF_023897955.1). NCBI lineage: Eukaryota > Metazoa > Arthropoda > Insecta > Orthoptera > Acrididae > Schistocerca > Schistocerca gregaria. The sequence continues at coordinate 289,703,149 of NC_064925.1, forward strand.
GAACAGTACGCAACAAAACTTAGATAAATTAGAAAATTTTTGACTGACTTAGACAACGATTCAATCATTGCCTAAACTCAGTCCAAAAAGTAAGTTCGAAGGGTGGTGATACGTAAGGTGTCAGGCAAATCCAACACCGTCCATGAAAACTCTGACATGATAAGCAAATCCAGTAGTAAGCCACATAGCTCCAAATAAATCGTGACATTAAATTAACCAAAGCAATATGAGTAACGAGTGAGCAAATGGAATACCACAGACTAACACAAGAATGCCTAAATGCATGTCATACCTTCGCACAGTGAGACAGATGCAATTCCGAATGGAGAAATGAGACCAGAAGCCGAGAGCAGAACCGTGTTAAGATGAAGGCCCTACGATAAGGGACGGACACCCACGTCGCCAGCTAACCGCTAGGTCCACACCCCAGCCCATGTTAAAAGATAGTGCCCTCCAGAAGAACGGTATAGATCTTACGATAACGCTAAAAGGACCACACCAGCAGCAGGTTATAGCGTGAGACTTTTTAGCGTCTCTGTTACGTTGCAAACCTTAAAAACATTGCCCCACCACGAAAAGTATAACGTTTCTCATTGGATAGACAGAATTTTTGTAGGCGGAGCTTAAGGTTAACATTGAGACCCTGATTGGTCAGATGAAAACACAGTCAGATAGTTTTTTTTAAAAACCAACTTCAGTGAATTGTAACAAGGAAAAGTTAGGAGGAGAGTTGCTTCAGAGACGGCGAGGTGAGCGGAGCGGTGATGCGCGCCGCCCCTTAACAAACACCGACAAGGTAATGAAAGCACGCGATGCCGCATAACAGCATATAAAGCTTCGCTCAGAACTGCATAAGTCTCATCTATTACACCCCCTTTTTGCGTAATACTAGTGTCGATCGTAAACTAAAGCTTATGGTGTTCACATTTGCCACTTGAAGTAAAAATATGAAACTCGATGATTTTTCTGTTATATAGTTATTGAGAAACCACATCAGCCACTGTAATTTATGACAAGTTAGATAAATAATTAAAGATAATTGAGGGTCACTGTAGACCATTTTGATAGTTTTTTCTTTTGTGAAACTTAACTTAATCCTAGATTATAGATGTGATATGGAATAGGTCATCCTTCGATCCATTGTAGAACTTGGAAACCCATTCAGGAAATATTCGTTCACATTGTTGTTGAACGCAGTTTGTTTTTACCATCCTGTATTAAAACATATCCTTTTACCAATAGTGCAATTTATACACAATGTTTTGTGAGTAGAATAAAATTTCCAATGGTAAACTTTACTGCTTTTTCGACGTTATTTTCCAGCTACCTAAAAATAGGAAAGCCTTGAACCCCTTCCACTAAATTTAATTAGTATTAAGATTCTTTAACAGGGAGTGCAGTGGAGCTGATGCTGAAGTCATTAAGTATTTGGTTATATCATCGCTAGTCTCACTGAACTCTTTTGAATTCTACAAGTCATGTGTGGTCTGGCATTTCCTTACCAGCATCAGGTCCCAGGTTCAAAGTAGTCAATTCGTCGTTGCGCGAAAGTGGTAGGGAGACACGATATAGAACAAACAGACACCACGCAGAATGTTAGATATTTACTGTTTAGCATTTACGATTTAGTGTTTACCATTTGGCGTTTAGTATTTAGCATTTACCATTTAGCATTTACCAGTCACCGTTTAGCATTTACCACTTACTGTTTACCATTTTCTACTTAGTGTTGGATATTTACTAGAAGGGTATGGCTATAAAACACTCAACTGGGCTATTTCCATTAACTTGCATTTTTTTAATACTGTACTGAAAAAAGTGAAGTGGGGTGCACACTGTTGTTATGTACATATCCAATGTAACTTAGCCGGCCGGAGTGGCCGTGCGGTTCTAGGCGCTACAGTCTGGAACCGGGCCACCGCTACGGTCGCAGGTTCGAATCCTGCCTCGGGCATGGATGTGTGTGATGTCCTTAGGTTAGTTAGGTCGCCATTTCATTTTTACAAAACCTTCCCTAGACGGTGATGCCATTTACCGTCTTCTTGAATCATCATCGGAAGATCGAAGCTAATTCCAAAATGACTTAGGAACGAATTCTGTTGGTATCAAAAGCGGCAGTTGTCCCAGAATAAGGAAAAGTGTGAGGTCATCCACATAAGTACGAAAAAAATCCGTTAAATTTGGGTTACACAATAAATCACTTAAATTTAAATGTTGTTAATACGAATAAATAGCCAGGAATTCCAATTACGAAAACTTAAAGTGGAACGATGCCGCAAATAATGTTGTGAGGAAGTCAAACCTCCAGGTGGAGGTTCGAGTCCTCCCTCGGGCATGGGTGTGCGTGTGTTTGTCCTTAGGATAATTTACATTAAGTAGTGTGTAAGCTTAGGGACTGATGACCTTAGCAGTTGAGTCCCATAAGATTTCACACACATTTAATTTTGAAGGCAAACCGAAGACCGCGTTTTGTTGGCGGAACTCTTGGAAGACGCAACAGGTATACTAAAGAGACTGCTGACACTACGCTTGTTCGTCCTTTACTAGAGTATTGCTGTGCACTTAGGTGTGAGTTACATAACAGTGGCGTAGATGTAGGTGGCACTATTGAATTTAACGTTACTGTTGTTTTCAGATGTATCGGTTGTTATCATCAGAACGCCGACCGTCTTGAAACTGAGCGTTAAAAGAAAACTGTTGTGAAAATAATGGGAATTTAGCGTGAAGGCGGATTGGCTCTTTCGTTGGACTGGACATGTTACGAACATTGTAGCGAACATTACTTCCGACTATCGAACAATGGATACTGGTGAATGTTATACAACAAATTGTTTGGCACAAGTTGTCGATGAAATCACGCAAAGAAGTCATATACAGGGCATCACTCTTTATCACAACAATGGCAGCTGTCATGATCAGCCGGCCGGGGGGGCAGAGCGGTTCTAGGCACAACAGTCTGGAACTGCGCGACCGCTTCGAATCCTGCCTCGGGCATGGATGTGTGTGATGTCCTTAGGTTAGTTAGGTTTAAGTAGTTCTAAGTTTTAGGGGACAGATGATCTCAGAAGTTACGTCCCATAGTGCTCAGAGGCATTTGAACCATTTTTTTTATCTTGAGCAGAGTAAACAATTTTTTGACGGAGAAAGACATTGGATAAATGTGTCATTTCCAGTATTCGCCTGACTTATCGTGTAACGAATTCTTTTCGTTTTTCTTAAAGTCACAAAAAAAGATATTGAATCCTATCAACTTTCTTTTATTTTTTTTCAGGTACTGGCATAAGAGTGGGAAAAAATATTTTCAGGACAACGAATAAATTTTAAAGGTGAATGTTTTCAGAAACAACAAATCGATTTTCACATAAAATGTTTTCTTATTGTTTTTATAAAGAAAGTGAAATGATAGCCCTCGTAAGGATAAGAAGTTACTGGTCCTCGTATGGATAAATCTCGCTACGGGGAGTATCATTTGGGATTACAACATTAAAGAATTTGTGCTCTAATATAAATTTGTTATACGCGGGCTGTTATATTGCATGCTCGTGGTAAACATTCAGGGACTAGTTCGAATCGAGTACTACAGAGTGCAGCCCGTTGCAGAAACGCAACTGGAGGCGGCCGTGAAGAAGTTTCAGAGAAAAAGTGCAGAATTTTCGACTGCTCGAGCTCCTCTGAGTGAACCAGGCAGAGCGCGAGCAGAAGTGGACGGCGGTGGGAGTTGTGACGTCACGGATCCCACTATCGGGTGCGCAGCTGCCGAACGACCGCCGAAAAAGGCAACGGCCAGCGGAAGAAGCAGGTGCCTCGGTGTCACCACAGTCTAGCACAGTGCAACAGCTAATACTGACCACAGGTCGCATGTGTCCCTATCTTTTTATTAATTGGTAACCATGCATTTATATTGCATTATGAAACATGACACACTATGATCAATGTTCACTGAATGTTTTGAAAGCTATTTTGATACTACAGATTGTATCGCATTATAACAGCCTTAATTTAGTTTCATTTTCTTGCCACAAGTATGTACTGCATTTGAATATTTTCGTCTCTATAATGCGCATTAAGGCATCCATGTTACTTCTTGTAACGTTCACTCCGGTTGAGTTAGGGCGAGGACTGGCCGTTGGTACTACAAGTGATTTATTTAACGCAACGCATTTTTAAATGCAATGTGATGGGTGTTCTGACTCTTATATGTACCTCCAGTAAGAACTTGTTAATCTTATTTAGATTAATTTAGCAAGTTGCTTATGCTTTGCTTAACCATTTCCTAGAAATATCTTGCGAACAATTTCTTATTAGGGATGTGAAGACAAGTTGTCTGTCCGCTTCAAACTGAAGGTCAGTTTGATTAAATAAATCAAACACAAATGAATTAAATGATCAGGATAAATTTCTACAAACGAAAGAACAAGTGCAGTTATGTTCATCACATTTATTTGAGACTGAAACCATGGATACTGAAATCAATGACAAAATTAATATTCTCAGAAATAATTTGAGGTACAGATCTTCCCTGTATTGGTACTGGCCCTTCACCTCTTAGCACTGCCCTGTCTAATGCACGCGATCTGCTAATACACACAGAAAGACTGACATCACCAGTGTACGAAATATCAGTAGAAATTGCTACCCCAATAAGCAAGTGAGGTCTCAGTGCAGAAAGAGTAGTACTCCTGCTCTCAGCAATTTATTATTACGTCCCTACAACGCCAGAGCGTAAACTACACACATTAAAAGAAGGTTTGCATCATGCCGGTTCCCAGAACTCCTGAAGGTAGACGTTGACTGTTGACATTGTATCACAGACACAGTCCCTTTGGCTGTTCAGAGATGTCACTAAACCCTCCCAAAGATGTAAGCAACGGTGCATGAGCAGCGCCTATTAGACGGAGGGGGTCCGACAGCTGATCAGTACCAGTCATTCCACCAGGAAGGAGGTACACGGCTCCTGTTGTTTATAGTTCAACCATGCTTAGACGGTCCATACCGCAGTTTTATCGCGTCCGCATTGTTACTTTGTACCAGGAAGGGCTCTCAACAAGGGAACTGTCCAGGTGTCTCTGAGTGAACCAAAGGGAAGTTTTTCGGACATGGAGGAGATACAAAGAGAGAGGAATTGTCGGTTACATGCCTCACTCAGGCCACCTAAGGGCTAGTACTGAAGTGCATGACCGCTACCTACGGATTATGGCTCGGAGGAAGCAAAACAGCAACGCCACCATGCTGAATAATGCTTATCATGTTGCCACAGGACGTCGTGTTACGACTCAGACTGTGCACAATAGGCTGCATGATGCGCAACTTCACTCCTGACGTGCACGGTGAGATCCATCTAAGCAACCACGACATCACGCAGCGCGGCACAGACGAGCCCAGGAACATGCCGAATGGACCGCTCAGGACTGGCATCACGTTCTCTTCACAGATGTTTCGTATGTGCCTTCAACCAGACAATCGTCGGAGACGCGTTTACAGGCAACCCGGTCAGAATGAACGCCTTAGACACACTGTTCAGCGAGTGCAGCAAGGTGGAGGTTCCCTACTGTTTTGGGGTGGCATTCTGTGGGGCCGACGTACGCCGCTAGTGGTGAGGGAAGACGTCGTAACGGCTGTACGATACGTGAATGCCATCCTCCGACCGATAGTGCTACCATAACGGCAGCATAATGGCGAAGCATTCTTCTTCATGGACGACAATTCGCTCCCACATCGTGCACATCTTCTGAATGACTTCCTTCAGGATAACGAAATCGCTTGACTAGAGTGGCCAGCATGTTCTCCAGGCAGGAACCCTATCGAACGTGCCTGGGACAGATTGAAAGAGGCTGTTTGTGTATAACGTGACCAACCAACCACTCTGAGGAATCGCCGATGGGGAGTGGACAATCTGGACCAACAGTCCCTTGACGAACTTGTGGATAGTATGCCACGACGAATACAGCCATGCATCAATGCAAGAGGGCGTCCTACCGGGTATTAGAGGTACCGGTGTGTACAGCAATCTGGACCACCACCTCTTAAGGTCTCGTTGTATGGTGGTACAACACGCAACGTGTGGTTTTCATGGGCAAAGAGGGCGGGAATGATGTTTATGTTGATCTCTATTCCAGTTTTCTTTACAGATTCCGGAACTCTCAGAACCGAGGTGATGCAAAGCTTTTTTTGATGTGTGTACATCACCGTAATGGTGGAAATGCGGCAATACAGAGCTCTTCTTCTCGAACGTTCCAGGAAATAGTAGGCCCATTTCAACAGATCGCTGAAAAATTGATCTTTTACTGACATAGACTAATGTTATTGAACATTACTATTCATATGAAAGACAACATCGTTTGTACTGTCTTCCGAAGGTTATCGTTGCGTGCCTCCTCAATTTCTAAATTTATACGCTCACTAAGAGAATTCCTGTCGGTGAACTTTGAGCTTAGCTTTCTTTCGCAGAAGATTAGCCCCACTGGGACGTTTGTTTCCACTTGTTAGTAGGCCACTTAAAACACACATTATAAAAGTTTTAGTACAAATTCATTTTAAACACAATAACATACAACTGTCAATTACAGATTATCTTGACTCTTTCTCAAATGACGTGTGAATTCGGCCGCTCTGGGAGGGAACTTCCAAAATGAAATCGGGCACTTATGCGGCAAGCTTTTCAGACAGGGGAAGCCCGGACATATATACGTATAATGCGTTCAGTTCAAATCACAGCCTACATAAAGACAGGTGCGTACTTTAATAGTGTCAGTGTTCAGCTTTAATTTTATAAAACAAAATGTCATCTTTCATAGTAATAGAGCTTTTCTGAAATGAAAAATTAACGAGAGGTTTTAATTGACCTCTCCCTGTAAATGAGAAATGGTGTGGGTTTGCAGAACTAATTTCCTCCATTTTGAACTCACGTAATTAATGAACGTGCCCTAAATCAGTAATTAAACATACCGGTACTAATTATTCGGTAGTAGGACATAGGCTGATCACGTGTAATGACATTCCATTTCAGTTGTTCGCATCACTCTTCCGTGGGCTAACCTATGGCTACTTCCCGCGAGAAAGACACTCGCGATGAAGGTGGCGTACCTGCAAATGCGGAAACGACATTTGCTATGAAAAGCAGGTTACTGGACATTAGAGTACGCTGCTGCAATAAAAAGCAAGCTAAAACGTAATAATCACAAGAGATAGATAATGTTATTTTATAAAGGACATTAAGCAAGCCACAGCAAAGAGGAGAAAAGAGAGTCTCGACTATAGTCGACTACAAAAATGTGACGTTATTGAAGTTTAGGGGAAAAAAATTATTGTAGCGGTAACAGGAGACAACAGCGCTATTTTGTACTATGTCCATACAGAAGAACTGTTCGAAATACTGCACTTCGAAATAGAACATAGATACTACACACGGATGGAAGGGGAACTGCAGTTTAAGTATAAAAATGACACCAAAGATGTTATTACTTTGTATCTTTGCTGATGCAAACCTTGTCAGAATACACTATCTAATACAAGCAAATCTCTAATGTTTAAAGAATTTAATTCCAGATGCCAAGTAGATCTGATAGACATCCAAAGTAGCCCTGACGGAGATTACAAGTTCATTATCAATTAACAAGACCACTTAACCGAGTTTATCTTAAAGCAAAAGAAGGGAAGAAGCTGTTTACCATTTGTCTGTATTCTTTTTTACCATTTGTCTGAATTCTTTATCACTATAGGTGCTCCAAGTGTGCTGCAGTCAGATAATGGTAGAGAGTTTTCGAACAAAGTTATAAATGAGTTTGATAACATTTGGCCTGAAGTGAAATTGACACATGGATAACCCAGACATGGCCAAAGCCAAGATTCCATCAAACGGACCAGTTAGGATGTACAGAATATGATACTGACATGAATGCATACAAATAACTCAGCGCACGCATCTCGTGGTCGTGCGGTAGCGTTCTCGCTTCCCACGCCCGGGTCCCACGGTTCGATTCCCGGCGGGGTCAGGGATTTTCTCTGCCTCATGATGGCTGGATGTTGTGTGATGTCCTTAGGTTAGTTAGGTTTAAGTAGTTCTAAGTTCTAGGAGACTGATGACCTAAGATGTTAAGTCCCATAGTGCTCAGAGCCATTTGAAACATTTGAAATAACTCAGCATATTGGGCTGAGACTCTTGGATTCAACCAGTTCATGAAAAACAATTTTCATCATCAAGGATTTCAGCAGTTCCCCAGTCGACTATAAAGCGAAAGTGGAGCGGAGTACTTCAGATCGGCCTAAAGTAATTATTGATAACGTAGCGACAGAAGCGGATCCTGAGAAAGTCGAATAAGGAATGGAGAATGCTATAAATGTAGGGACGACTCCTGACAATGAAACTGCCGCCGTGGAGGTCGAACCATCGGGAAGTCGAGACCAGTTACCTGACAGTAAAAAAGTGAAAATATTCTGTGTGGTTTGTGAAGAAGGGTGTAGTGCAGCTCACTGTTGTATATCCTGCGGAAAAGATGTGTACGCAATTTGTGGATAATGTAATGATGCGGAGGAAGGATATGGAGGGAAAATTATTTGCAAACTGTTATACCTAACAAGAAAATCAGAAAGAAAAGAGCAGGAGCTCACGACAATTTGCAAGCACAAGGTGCATAGATGCTTAAAAATTCAGATGCAAAATTCCCACCTGCAAAAGTTGCACACAATATTCACATCCGTATACCAGATGTTGACAAAGGTCGCAGAGATCCCAGAAGTGTTCTTGCTTTTGTCATGAACATCAAAGGCACTTTGTACAAGCTGAGAACAGAACATGGTGCTCTCAGCCAACTATATTCCAGAAACGAGTTCTGTATTCTGCAAGCAACTGCTCATGCTGGAATAAGTAGCCAAAGAAAAAGAACCTTATCGGCTTTATAGTGACCAGTGGCCAAGGATACAATCGACGCAACTGCTATACTAAATGTGCCACAAATCGCTGAAAATTAAGAAATAAGAAAATATTTTCTACTTCCAAATGTCATAAAAGCTTAACTTGTTGTAATAAGTGAATACCAGTTGTATTAAAAAGAATTTATAAATCGAATACATTACATAAAGTTTATATTTTTTATAAGTGAGATTATACATATTCATCGAGTATTTAATTATCTTCCGATTCTGACCGATCTTTCTGCGTCGCTTCGCAAACTCGCCTGCCAGATCCCGAACTCGAGAAAAGATCGGACATCGGCCGGTCAATTTACAGCGATGTTGGCCATTTCATGACTCATAAAATTTGAAATTGTTCAATCAAATCTGCTCTGCTTCTTTCTTTGGTGTTCGGTCGGTGGGTCCTAGCCATTTCGTGAACTAGCCGGCCGAATCGCGAAATCAGGAAACGATCGCATTGGCGGGCCAATTTAAAGCGACATTCCCCACTTCGCGACTAGGCCGGTCAGTTTTCTCTTTGGCCGATTTCGGTCTTTAGCTGTAACAGATATATGGCGTTTTTCTGCAAAATTTCATGTGTTATGCTGCTTACTAACGAGTTTTTGTCCTTAAAACAAAAGGAAATTCTTCAATAATCTGTGGGTTAGAACAGATTCGTAAATAAACTGTTCTGAAATATACCGTTTCGTACCTCCCAAGTCCCTTAGGAAACCAAAGAAAGGTGTCGTTTTTAGTAAGTAGTTATTTCTATGTCACTATTTGCGCTCCCTATGGTAAAAACTACGTTACAAATCAATCTAAACGGTACGACTCTTACTCACCTGATATCGTATACAGAAGCGTATCTTTCTGACCGCTTGGGGCGCTGTTGTCACTTGTAAGGGTGTACATAAAGTCCGAGAACACTTTCAATTATTTATTGCACGAGAACTAAACATTGTACAGATGTCATACATATTGCAATTTAAAAGTTTTTTTTTTTTTCCTATGTATTCGATATGCGAACCATGAGTGATCCGGCAGATGTTAATACGGTATTCGAATTCTTGCCATAACCGTCCCAGCATGGTATCATCGACTGTGGCATTTGCTTCGCGTATTCTCTTCCAGATCTCTGCTACATCACGTGGTAGAGGTGGTACATACATCAGATCTTTAATGCTTCCCCACAGAAAAATGTCATACGGATTGAGATCTGGTGACCTGGGAGGCCATTTCATGAAACAGCTGTCCCCTTCTGTAGCACGGCCATTCCATTGATGCGGCAGCTCCATGTTCTGGTATTCATCAACTTCACGATGAAAATGAGGTGGAGCATCATTTCGAGTTTACGTGACGCACGACCCACCGATTTCTTTGGATTCCTTATGAATTTCTCTCGTACTCGCTCCACATTCACTTCGCTCACACTGGGACGTCCGCTTCACTTTGCCAGGCACAGGCAACCATTCGTAACGAATTTGTTGTGCCAGTGGTAAATGGCCTTCGTTGTTGGTGGTTTCTTAACGTACTTAGTTCTGAACATCCGTTGAACAGCTGAAGCACACTTGTTTTTGTCGATCTCCAACACACACAAAGCTCGCTCCGCAACCTGAACTCGCCATGCTTGCAACTAGCGCTGACTATCGGCAAATTGGCAAACTTCACTGTGGCTGTATACATGACAAAAAACTTTCAGGATTTCTCTTCGAAATGACATATGTATGATATCTGTACAATGTTTGGTTCTTGTGCAATAAAACAATTGAAAGTGTTTCCGATCTTTACGTACACCCTGTATAAGTAAATGAGCAGGAGTCTTGCAACTGCATGCGCTAGTCTGTGGCTAACCGGTGCTTTCGTTTCGAATGTTCAACGGACCTCCAGATCACATCCGTTCATCTCCGAAATCGGACTGCTCTCGTGGATACATATGGCAGGCGATTCAAAACCTTTTTTAATTTTTAACTTAAAATTAAATATGGACATTTATCTGTCGCAAAAGTCAGCGGTGTCATCAGCACTAATTTTTGACACTAGATCATCTGCCACTACACAGTCGTCTGGGGATATGGTGCAACAATTCCACATGACATGCGTCACAACATGTTTTCATTTTACCGAGCGATAGAAATGCTTTGGAAGTAATGAATATAAAATATCATTAGTTTCAGTAGGTTTTTCAGCACGGTCCAACTATCCACCGGTTATCTGTCTCAATCTTTATTATCTGCAATGGAGTTCTGAATCAAACGGAAGTGTGAAACCACCTCTTCCTGTTTGCTTAATTTTTGTACAAAATGATGTAGAGCAGAAGGTAACGTAGGCTCGCTCATGTACAGGTGAAAGAGTGTTGTTAACTCGTTTGTGAGCACAGTTACGCCAACTTGTAGTTACATGAATTTATGAACTGCAGTAGCGGCATCCATTCTTGATCTTTGATTAAAAACCTATTGATAGGAACTGCGTCAAAAAGCAGTTTCGTGACGTTATAGTCCCACCTTCAGGTAACAGACTGTTGACCTGTAGAAGATACAATAACCATTCTTAGAACTATCTGATAACAGAACACCCAACAGATAATACACTGACTGACATGGCGGATATAGGGACGTTTGTAGATAATCATGTGTTTTCTTTCTTCACTCTTCTGACTGGTTAAATGCTGCCCGCCACGAATTCCTCCCCTGTGCCAAACTTTTCATCTCAGAGCAGCAATTATAGCCTACTTCCTCACTTATTTGCTGGATGTCTTCAAATATCCGTCTTCCTTTACAATTCTTATCGTCTACAGCTCCCTCTAGTGCCGCGGAAGTTATTCCCTGGTGTCTTAACAGAAGTCCAATCAGCCTGTCCTTCCTTCTTTCCAGTGTTTTCCATATCCTTCTTTCCTCGACGATTCTGCGGAGAACCTCCTCATTCTGTACTTTATCAGTTCACCTAATTTTCAACATTCTTCCGTAGCGCCACATCTTAAATGCTTCGATTCTCTTCTGTTCTGATTCCCCACAGTCCATATTCACTACCGTACAACGCTGTGTTCCAAACTTACATTCCCAGAAATTTCTTCCTAAAATTAAGGACTGTGTTTGACACTAGTAGACTTCTCTTGGCCACAAATACCCATTTTTTCCAGTACTAGTCTTCTTTTCACGTTCTCCTTGCGCCGTCCATCAGGGAACATTTTGCTTCCTAGGTAGCAGAAATCCTTAACTTTATTTACTTCGTGCTGTTTACATGGAAGAAGCCTGGAGATACTGACAGGTTTCAGATAGATTATATAATGGTACGACAGAGATTTAGGAACCAGGTTTTAAATTGTAAGACATTTCCAGGGGCAGATGTGGACTCTGACCACAATCTGTTGGTTATGACCTGTAGATTAAAACTGAAGAAACTGCGAAAAGGTGGGAATTTAAGGAGATGGGACCTGGATAAACTAAAAGAACCAAAGGTTGTGCGGAGTTTCAAGGAGAGCATAAGGGAGCAATTGACAGGAATGGGGGAAAGAAATACAATAGAAGAAGAATGGGTAGCTTTGAGGGATGAAGTAGTGAAGGCAGCAGAGGATCAAGTAGGTAAAAAGACGAGGGCTAGTAGAAATCCTTGGGTAACAGAAGAAATATTGAATTTAATTGATGAAAGGAGAAAATATAAAAATGCAGTAAATGAAGCAGGCAAAAAGGAATACAAACGTCTCAAAAATGAGATTGACAGGAAGTGCTAAGCAGGGATGGCTAGAGGACAAATGTAAGGATGTAGAGGCTTATCTCACTAGGGGTAAGATAGATACTGCCTACAGGAAAATTAAAGAGACCTTTGGAGAAAAGAGGACCACTTCTATGAATATTAAGAGCTCAGATGGAAACCCAGTTCTAAGCAAAGAAGGGAAGGCAGAAAGGTGGAAGGAGTATATAGAAGGTTTATACAAGGGCCATGTACTTGAGGACAATATTATGGAAATGGAAGAGGATGTAGATGAAGATGAAATGGGAGATACGATACTGCGTGAAGAGTTTGACAGAGCACTGAAAGACCTGAGTCGAAACAAGGCCCCTGGAGTAGACAACAATCCATTGGAACTACTGACGGCCTTGGGAGAGCCAGTCCTGACAAAACTCTACCATCTGGTGAGCAAGATGTATGCGACAGTCGAAATACCCTCAGACTTCAAGAAGAATATAATAATTCCAATCCCAAAGAAAGCAGGTGTTGACAGATGTGAAAATTACCGAACTATCAGTTTAATAAGTCACAGCTGCAAAATACTAACGCGAGTTCTTTACAGGCGAATGGAAAAACTAGTAGAAGCCGACCTCGGGGAAGGTCAGTTTGGATTCCGTAGAAATGTTGGAACACGTGAGGCAATACTGACCCTACGACTTATCTTAGAAGCTAGATTAAGGAAGGGCAAACCTACGTTTCTAGCATTTGTAGACTTAGAGAAAGCTTTTGACGATGTTGACTGGAATACTCTCTTTCAAATTCTGAAGGTGGCAGGGGTAAAATACAGGGAGCGAAAGGCTATTTACAATTTGTACAGAAACCAGATGGCAGTTATAAGAGTCGAGGGACATGAAAGGGAAGCAGTGGTTGGGAAGGGAGTGAGACAAGGCTGTAGTTATTCAATCTGTATATTGAGCAAGCAGTGAAAGAAACAAAAGAAAAATTCGGAGTAGGTATTAAAGTCCATGGAGAAGAAATAAAAACTTTGAGGTTCGCCGATGACATCGTAATTCTGTCAGAGACAGCAAAGGACTTGGAAGAGCAGTTGAATGGAATGGACAGTGTCTTGAGAGGAGTATATAAGATGAACATCAACAAAAGCAAAACGAGGATAATGGAATATAGTCGCATTAAGTCAGGTGATGCTGAAGAAATTAGATTAGGAAATGAGACACTTAAAGTAGTAATGGAGTTTTGCTATTTGGGGAGCAAAATAACTGATGATGGTCGAAGTAGAGACGATATAAAATGTAGACTGGCAATGGCAAGGAAAGCGTTTCTGAAGAAGAGAAGTTTGTTAACATCGAGTATAGATCTAAGTGTCAGGAAGTCATTTCTGAAAGTATTTGTATGGAGTGTAGCCATGTATGGAAGTGAATCATGGACGATAAATAGTTTGGACAAGAAGAGAATAGAAGCTTTTGAAATGTGGTGCTACAGAAGAATGCTGAAGATTAGATGGGTAGATCACATAACTAATGAGGAAGTATTGAATCGGATTGGGGAGAAGAGAAGTTTGTGGCACAACTTGACCAGAAGAAGAAATCGGTTGGTAGGACATGTTCTGAGGCATCAAGGGATCACCAATTTAGTATTGGAGGGCAGTGTGGAGGGTAAAAATCGTAGAGGGAGACCAAGAGATGACTACACTAAGCAGATTCAGAAGGATGTAGGTTGCAGTAGGTACTGGGAGATGAAGAAGCTTGCACAGGATAGAGTAGCATGGAGAGCTGCATCAAACCAGTTTCAGGACTGAAGACCACAACAACAACAACAACAATTTACTTCGTGATTCTCAATTCTGACGTTAAGGTTTCTCCTACTTCTCATTATTTTCGCCTTTCTTCGATATACTCTCAAGCCATACTCTGTAATCATTAGACTGTTCATTCAATTCAGCAGATCACGTAATTTTTCTTCACTTTCACTAAGGATAACAATGTGCTCAGTGAAAATTATCACTGACATTCTTTCACCTCGAATTTTAACCTTGCTCTTGAAACTGTATTTTATTTTAGGCGTAGACACTTTTCAGCGAAATATTCGTCTCACGTACCTCGATATTATACGTCTATCAACATATGTCTCTTTAAAGTTAATGTTGGCAGGAATCTTGACAGAGTGCTGTCTTTAACTGCAATAGTTTGGCATGGTTTTCATCAATTGAAATGTATCATTACAGCTGTGATTACCCCTCACATAAAGGAATTTTTATCTTACTGCTTAGCGCGGTTAAAGGGCTTTTCATAAAATACTGAAAATAAAGAAGATACTCATCAGGATTACTGCTCCTATTGACTGTAACAAGACACGTGTTGTAGAAGTGTAACCCCGAGATAGTTAGACAAATGTATCACAGAAAATTGTATAAGCCTATACAAAATTTGCGCAACATTATGGTTTTGTGTAAAGGTCCGTGTATCTCCCAGTCAATCGGAATTTTATCAGCTTGGTGTTTTAAGACAGTTCTAAATACAATTACTGTAACTGCTTTAAGTCAACAGTTTGTCACGTGAAGACGGGACTAAAATGTTATTATTTCTTATTGATTGCCGTACGTTACTAATCCTCCTATTCCTACCAATTTTGAAACGGAAGAAAATACAAAAGGAAGAAAATGAATGCACTTTGCAATCGCACACAGGTTCTCTGTTCCTCAGCGAAAGACCTTTGTCCGTACGCCAGCTGTGTTTTAGTTGCTCAGCCTTTATCATTCTTCGAATACTAGGAAAATATACGTTTGCTGACCACATATATGCTATTGAAAATTTTCAATTCTCTGTCGACCCTCCAGTACTGAGGTGACTGCACTTCATGAGTTTTAGGGGGGAATTTTTCAAAACGGGGTGGGGGGGGGAGGGGGAAGATGGCGATTGTTGAACGAAAATATCACATCGTAAAGGTTTTCATTTTAGGCTGAACACTAGCAACATGGCAAATAATAACCGGATCGATTGATCGTGTCTGAGACCTTCCCCCTGTTAGTGTTAACCATGAAAAGCAGGGACTGGTCGCTTGTACAAATTACGAACATCTAACAAAAAGCCCACAGCAAATAAATTTAGTGTAACTAACGTCACTCTGTAAATGATCATTAGATCCTGGTACCATCTTCTGCACCTACAAAAATCCTAACCCATCTTTAGCAACTTTCCTAGAGCTCTGAACGCCGGAAATTTCACCATCCTTCTTAAGTCCTAGAGCGGCGTGCATTTCACCAGGTCTTCCCATATCTTCACAAATACTGTACCATTTGATAAAATTCTCTCTCCTCTAAAATTCTTCGAACATCTTCATCAGTGCTGTACATTTGGGTCGCTGCCAACCCTCCCTCCCTCCATCCCTACACTCTCCAAATCCTATCCCAAAGCAACTTCAACATACTCCCTCTTTCTGAACGAGATACACATCCAGACGTCTAACCAGCCTAACAGTTAATATGTCTTGTACTTATAGCCTTACTTTAGATTAAGGTCTGTGTTCGTAGCCACGATTGCTCCTTCCTGTTCCAGATTCCACTTACACATCATACTTCCCAGTCCAGCATCATTTCCGACTGCTATACTTCTTCTTTGTGCACACTAAATTTATTAGCAGTTGGGCATAAAGGGCTTGCCAGAAGCATCGCCATCATCAAATAACTACCAGCCACACTGTCGCCATCCGTGTTATTGTAGTAAATCGTTAAAAGAATTTATTTTTATTGTATTATAATCCTGTTACCTTAATCTTCGCAACAGTATAAACTTTAGAGCGTCATTCCGAAATTGATGTCTTCTACTTTTTTTTGTTGACTTTGAGTGTCCGGGCCAAATTATGTTGGTATAGTCGAATAAAGAGTGAAGGAGCATGTGATTCATTCTCTTTGTATATTGTCCCCACATGTTACCGCATGCACTTTCCAAGCCTCCCGAATACAAAGCGATACTGTAAACCTTCATAAATACTAAAAAGGCTATAACTTTCATGTATTAATGTGCTATTGTTTTAGTTTTATCATAAGAAGGGGCCTTTTATATGTCTGAAAATAAAAAATTTTGTATCCACCAATATGTGCTTTGCTTGTTAATAAAGTTATTAAACGGAAAATTAAGAAAATAAAAACAATATATTTCATCTTACAAACAGCCAACAGATCTTTATTTAAATTCATGAATTATAAGAATGCGTCATCCCTAGCCTAAATCGAAATGTTGCTTGCGTGATTCATTGTTCTTTATTTTGTTGCTCTTACTGACATTAGCTACACAGTGAATTTAATCCATTATGAAGTTCGTCGCCAAGACGGATAACAGCATGGGGGGGAGGGGGGGCGTTACCAAATGGCGTCTGATATCGAGGTGTGTGTAACGAAGATGTATCGTTGAATTCCTCATTACTGAACAAACTGTGCAAATCGAAATCTCACGCAAGTGTGGCAAAGATTCAGCAGGTGTGAATCGGTATAGGTGAAAGAGATGTGTTCTACATCTCAAGCCGTGGTGAGCACTGTTCAGCTGTCTGTCACAATGAACAGCACGACGATCAACTCGTCTGTGTAGATCAGCGGATTATGACCAAGGAGTTATACGTACATCAGTATGTCAGTTCTAACGTCATAGATAAGATATTACGCAAATTTGGTTATCGCAAAGTGCGTACAAAATGAGTCCGTTGGAGGCTTACACAAGGCCTAAAGTAACGGGAAGTTCCGAACGCTACAAGGTGACACTGATCAGTTTGGAAGACCGAATTAGGAGTCAGAGCAGACAAGAAGAAAAACTTCCTTCTGAAACACGATAAGCCAGGCACCACAATAGTTTCAAGATAATGGCTCTCCGCTACCAAATTTTGTAGGAGTGTCTACCAAGATGCTTTACCATGGTTCACTCAACTGCCCCCGTCGGAGGTTCGATTTCTTCCTCGGACATGGGTGTGTGTGTGTGTTGTCCTTAGCGTAAGTTAGTTTAAGTTAGAGTAAGTAGTGTATAAGCCTAGGGACCGATTACCTCAGCAGTTTGACCTAATAGGAACTAACCACAAATTTTCAAAAAAATATGTCCTACCAAATAACAATGGATCGAACTCCCATATCTTTGAGCCTATGAAAGATGGACTACATGGCTAATACTTGACACTTTCAGATGTTGTAGGCAAATCTCTAGGGCAGCTACTAGCTCATCTGATTTAGGTCTTTACGAGGGCGGCATACAGGCACTTGTCTATCGTTGGCAAAAGTCCGTAACAAATGGTGGGCGTAATGTGGAAGAACGTCAATATGTAACTGAAACCCTGCCGTGTTTAACTATCTCATTGTGCTTCCTGTACCATGAAAGGAAATGGGTGGATTAGTTTTGGGATGACCTTAGTCTATGCACATATTTTTAACATCACTTAACTTAAGAGCAGTAGTACAGCTGTTAGCAATTCCCTCCTCATCCTCCGTTCTCCTGCCACCACTCTCTCATCATGAGAAGAGATTCAAACCCATATCTGTTTCTGTTACATCTACGTATGTATGTATATGTGTATGTATGTTCATGGTCTCCACCCAAACTCTAGATAGATTTCGGCCAAAACTGGTACAAAAACAGAGGTGGGAGGATGAGCTGAGCAGATAGAGGGAAGGAGAGATGGACGCAGTGGGAAGAGGAGTTGTGTTCAAGATGTGTGTCAAATACATATGAGGGTGAAGGGCTGGTGTAATATAAAAATGGATCGATTTCAGCCAGATTTCACACACATATTATTTACTATCCGGAAAGAAACAAGTGCCTCCCCTAGGAGGGTGGAGTCAGGGTATAGACGTCGTGACATAAAAGTATAACTCAGGATTGTAAGTTGCAATTTCAACCAAGTTTCGTTTATAGATGACCCATTACTTGTTTTACACGTATCAAAACACGGAGTGGATAGTATAACCCTACCTACCACCCCTAGGGGTTGTTGTGGGCACAAGAAGCTAGGACACGTAAAAATACCGGCCAACAACCAATATTAGTACCAAATCCATATTTTGTGGGCTGGCAAGGCTCGTTGGTGACAGTCCTAATGACATGTGTGTGTGTGTGTATGTGTGTATGTGGCGGGGGGGGGGGGGGGGGGTTATGAAGGCGGAGAGTATGCAAAGACAGTGTCATATCAGCCCATCTCTTTAACACCTCAAGCTCCACAGTGGGCTCATGTATTACTTGCAAGCTGGGAAAAGCTATTGTGACAACAGGAACCCCATAATACCTCTACGACTGAGGGCGGAGTTGAAAAGAGGTGACATAAACGTGTAACTTGCCTACCAATTTTGGTGTAAGCAAGGTCAATGTTTTCTTTAAAATTCCTGTGGAAATAATATACCCTTACTACTCCTAAGAATTGGGACGGAAGTGAGAACGGGGCAATACGTAAACTGATATACCAAAACATCATGACCACTGCCCACTCCGACGCTGGATGCCACCTGGTGGCGTTACGGGCGAATAATGGGGTAGCAAAAGTATGTAAGTGGTCAGACATGGGTGGGGTATGGCCATAGGGAAGATATGGGCTGCAAATGAAGAGATCCATTAAGATAAGTGACTTTGATAAAGAGCAGAGTATTATTACGCAAAGCCTGTGAACGAATATCTCGAAAACTGCGAAAAAGGTAGAATGTTCACGTGCTAGTGCCGTGATCATCTACAGAAAAGGCTAGAAGGACAGTGAAACTACCACTACACGCTAAATGGTTGGACATTTGACAGGACGAGGGGTTTACAGGCTTGTCTGCTCTGTGATATAGGAATCTCTGCCGAACGAGCGCAATGCTGGTGCACGCACTAGTGTGTCGAAGGGTACGTTGTTGAACATGAACATCCACAGCAGAGTACCCCTACATGTCCACATATTGACCCAACAACATCGTCAATTGCGCCGGCAGTGGGCACGGGACCATCGGGATTAGACCGTTGATCAATGGAAACGTGTCGGCTCTTCGGGTGTATTATCGCTACACTAGGTCGATGGTCGTATCCACAAACGCCGTCATCGAGATGAACGACGGCTCGAAACGCGCAGCGCACCATGGACGCAGGCTGGTGGGAGGAGTACAGGGTAGTTCAAAAAGGAACATCCGATTTGAGAAAATCAGAAGTGGAAAAGGAGGGATGTCTTCCATTTTTGGATGTCTTGGTACGGCGCAAAGAAGATGGCACTTTGGGTCATGCAGTATATCGGAAACCGACCCATACGGACTTATATTTACATGCAAATAGCTGTCACCATCCTTCGCAGACGAGTAGTGTTCTAAGAACTTTGGTACACCGAGCACACGTCATTTCTGACGAAAGTAGTTTAAAAGACGAACTTTTACGTCTGAAGAGGGTTTTTGAGGACAACGGGTATTCTCCACAACAGATACGTAAGGCACTACAAATAAAACCTAAGGTGTCTGTAAGGAATGCAGAAGATGACGAGGAAACATTTAAATCCATGGCTTTCCTGCCGTATGTGGGAAGCCTTTCATCCAAAATAGGAAGGATCCTCACTAAACATAAAGTAAAAGTGATTTTTCGTCCACCGGCGAAGACGGCTGCACTCCTGGGTTCCGTTAAAGATGACTTACTACTCCGCAAGCCTGGAGTTTACAAGATACCATGTGAATGTGGCCTTTCATGTATCGGACAAACGAATCGTACAGTCCAAGAGAGGGGTACGGAACATCGCAGGTACACTCGGCTTTTACAACCCAGTAAATCGGCTGTGGCAGAGCATTGTATTGATTCTGGTCACTCTATGGTATATGAAAATGTCGAAATTCTGACTTCTGTTTCATCTTTCTGGGACTCCGTAGTAAAAGAGGCCATTGACATCCGCTTGACGAAGAATTTAATTAATAGAGACAGCGGCTTCACATTAGATAAATCATGGAATCCGGCACTTTCATTATTGAACTTACAAAGACGTCGCTACAGTTCAGCTCCCAGTAATACATCGACCTCCCAGCATGGATCGAATGCGCAGCCACAGACGTAACTCAAGCATATGTTGTACGTCTTTGCCGCCGATTAACTTCACTGGCGCCTTGTTTATCTGTGGCCGCATGCGCAGTGGCGCGGTCCGCGAGTTTAAAAGGATGGTGCGAGCGCTGGAGCGTATCCAGTACTTGGACAACATCACACACACAGAACTAAATACCCCAATCACCACTCAAGATATCATTGCTACACTTCGCCCTAAACGCAACACTGCTCCCGGTCACGATCGTGTTACTTACCGTCACCTCCGTGAAGCTCCTGCCTCCTTCCTCTCCACATTGGCCAGGCTCTACAATGTGGTCCTGTCCACCGGCTACTACCCCGACCTGTGGAAAACCTCCCGGATCCTGATGTTCCTCAAGCCCGACAAACCGCCTTCCGCTGTCTCCTCCTACCGTCCCATCAGCCTTACCTCGGTCTTCAGCAAGGTCCTGGAATCCATTCTTACCCGCCGCCTACACAAGCACCTTCACCAACACCGCCTCCTCCCCCCTACCCAATGTGGCTTTCGGCCGTCCTTCTCAGCCGATGACCTCCTCCTTCACCTCACTCACCTCCTCTCCGAACAACTCAATTCCCGTCGTTCCGCCATCTTCCTTTCCCTCGACCTCGAACGCGCATATGACCGTGTGTGGCATTCCGGTCTCCTTTTCAAGCTCCAAACCTTTGCTCTTCCTCTCAACTATGTCCGTCTGGTCGCTTCCTTCCTTTCCCACCGTCCTTCCTATGTCACCATCCACAACACTGATTCCTACACCTTCTACCCCTCCGCCGGTGTGCCCCAAGGTTCCGTCCTTTCCCCTCTTCTCTACCTCCTTTACACGGCAGACATGCCTCCACCTGCACCTCCCCTACACCTTCTCCAGTACGCCGATGACACTGCCTTCCTTGCCCTCGCTCCCACCCTGCAACGCTCCCAGCACCTTCTCCAATCCTATCTTGACCGGTTCACCACTTGGTGTAACCAGTGGTTGCTCAAGGTCAATCCTTCCAAGACCCAGGCGATCATTGTAGGCAAAACCACTCGTTCCTTCCGTCTCCTTGATTTCTATCTTACTATTTATGGCCGTCCCATCACCCTCACACCTACTCTCAAGTACCTTGGTGTCACCCTCGACCGTCGCCTCTCCTGGAACCCACATCTCCGGACGATCCAAGCCAAGGCACGCTCCCGCCTCCGCCTCCTTAAGCTCCTTTCTGGCCGTACATGGGGTCTGGACCCTTCCACCATCCTCTACACCTACAAGTCCCTCATCCGTCCTATCCTTTGCTATGCTCATCCCGCCTGGATCTCTGCCCCTCCTACCTTCTACAAGTCCATTCAGATCCTAGAACGCCATGCGCTCCGCCTCGCCTATCGCATCCGTCTCCCTTCCCCCACGCGGATCCTCTATGACCTGATTCCCTTCCCGCACCTCCTCCTTTTCCTCGAACGGTTACGGATCCTCTACACCTCCCGCAAGCTTGATCCTCCACACCCTCTTGTCTCTCCCATCCTCTCCCACCCCAACCCGCTGCCGCGCCTGCATTCCTATATCCCACCTGCTCTCCATCTTTACACCCTCCACACCCTCTCCCTCGGTGGCTTCCGTCAACTCCCCCTCCCTGATGATGCCCTCCTCCCCTCCATCTACCCCTCCTACCAACTTTGAGCCTTACCTTCCCTCTCCTCTCCTTTTCCTGTGGGCACCCTCTCTCCCTTCTCTCCCTCCCTCCCCTCCCCTTTCTCCTTGGGCTTCCACTCCCCCTACCCTCCCCCTTCTCCTCCATCCCTCTCCTCCACTGGCATCTTCCCCTCCCCCTCTCTCTCCTCTTCCCCACACCTTTTTCCCCTTGGCAGGCCACGACTCTGCTGTCTTCCATCAGTTACTTTCATCGTCCTACGCCGAAGACCATCGCATGTGTTTGTGCCTCGACTCTCCTGCAGTGTGTTTGTGTTTCGTCGTTTGTGCTCCGCTGGTTCACGTGTGGCCATCTGCCATCTGCGTTTGTGCACCGTGTTTCTCCGCTTTTATCCATTGTGCTACGCACGTGACCGACTCCGTTTTAACTCTGTTTTGTCTACTGTTTGTACCCCGCCGTCTTGATTGTTTTTATATCTCACTCATCTCTGTTCTGTGTATACTCTGAGGCCGAAGAGCGGCATACTTGGTCCGCTGCCGGCCTACCTGTTTGTCACAGGTATTAAAATCACAATAAAGGAAAAAAAAAACAAGCTGGAGCGTCAGTCGTACGGCACTCTCTGAAGATGGCTGAAAGGTATACAGCCGAAATATTAGAAGAAGCAGAATTCATGCGGCTGCATTCCCGAAACTTAATGGAGCAGTCTTTGCGCCGCGAAAACTTGAAGATTCACAGAAACATTATGTTTTGAGATATGTGCGTGAACAATATACTGTCTGAAAGAGCAAATTCTCGAGTTTTACATGGTTCCCGCTTGATAGCACCAGTATGCGCACACTCCACGTCTAGTGAAAATGGCGTCGTCACTACAGAAAGCGTTGTGTGTTTTACGTTTTGCGCAGTGCGGGTCAATAAGAACTGTACAGCGTGAATTTCGTACTAGGTAGGGTGTGGATCCTCCTAGAGCACAGAGCATTAGACGATAGGAATGTGGCATCAGCATCTCCGAGAAACAGACTGTTTGTGTAAAGTCAAATCTCCGGGCCGTCCCCAAGTGTCTCACACAGGCGTTAAAAGCAAACGCCATAGTTTTACAAGGAAACGACAGAAATCCGTGCGCCTTGCAGCTCGACAGCTCAGTATGCCCCCCGATGTCCGTCTAGCGTGTGTTGCGTCGGATGTTTACACTTGAAACCATACAAGATTCAACTACTCCAAGGCTGCAAGGTCTGCATGAAGGTGACAAACAACAACGTATGGAGTTCACTGGTACATAGAATCAATTACGTATTTCGTTCCAAAGACGGAGAAACAAGCTATTAAGCAGCTGATCATAATGTTTTGTGTCATCGGTATGTGAAAAATGTTCTAGCACGCCCTGTTGGTAATTATTTCCTTTATTTAGTTGAACTAAAACACTTTGTGAATATGAGTGCAATTTGTCTCTTATTTGTGCTATTTAGTGTGTCAATCAGGATACAAGAATGAGCACTGCAGTGAGCCAATATTTTGTCTATATGCCACACGGTTGAATAACACAAATAAATTCAACACCTCCTCCGGAAGTGTATGATGTAAAACAGCAGAGAGTCAGACATATATTGCTTGTGCGTAGTATATGTGACACATGCGTATGTGGGAAAAACTATGAGTAAGAAGCTAGTGATCAATAAAGGAAAAAATAGTAAAGTAAGTAAACGTGTGCTATATAACAGTTGTAGGACCGGGATGTTTGTATGCTTAGTGATGGCCTATAACTAGACAGAATACAGATACTTGAAGGAAACATTATTAGAAACATATTAGACTGCTAAAACGAAGTAATAAGCAACAAGTTCCATAAAATAAATTGAATTTATTTACCAGTTCCGGGCACTTTTTTATTAGGTTATATTTATCGCATTATTTGCGAGTGCCAGCAACAAGATGCATATTGAAGATGCATGGTTAGATGGTCCATAGTGCCATGACCATGGCATGTGATCTAGGTTTGCCCTTCAAATAATGATTGGTCAACGAACAGAATGTAACCTTAGGATTTATTCTGTATAATTTAACTTCTTCTGTTTGACCTTTATATTAACTTTGTTACATAGAACTTTTTTCTGAAAATGTCCCTCAGCCAGTTTAACAATTTGATATGCAGGCCCAGTTAGTAAGCCAAATGAAGTCACTAAGGCTTCATGAAAGCTCCAAGTCATAATAACAAATCCTAAAGATCGCAAATCTAATTCGCTCTATCTCCTCTACTTTCAGTATCTCGTAATGTGCTGCAAAAAATGGTTCGAATGGCTCTGACCACTATGGGACTTACCATCGAAGATCATCAGTCCCCTAGAGCTTAGAACTACTAAAACTTAACTAAACTAAGGACATGACACACATCCATGCCCAAGGCAGGATTCGAACGTAGGACCGTAGCAGTCACGCGGTTACGGGCTTAGGCGCCTAGAACCGCTCGGCCACAGCGGCCGGCAATGTGCTGCAGCCAGTGACTTCTAGCCGATTGGGAAAATGAAAGAGTAATGAGGGGATCTGAACAGGTTGTAAAAATGTCTCTGCTGAAAGCAAGGTCTTGATCAGGTACATGTTGAGAAGCGCTCTCTGGTGGCCAAACACAGTGGGAACGACAGATGATGGTGGGCCAGGCCATTATATTCTAAAGTTTCATTGCGCACAAGGCGCAAAGAACGTTTGTTAGCAAAGATAACATCCGAAAGAGAAGAGAAAGTGTGATCCAGTCGTTAAGCCCAAAGGAGGCCAGCTGGAATTTTTATTCAAAATGCAGTAAGGAGGTCCACGATTGGCTCGTAGCAATTGTTTTGGTAGTGGAGGAGAGAACTTGCACATGTGTATGTCCACACCTTCTCATTGGCCGTAACTATTGATCCGTCGGATTGAGGAGGAGACTTTGTGCCTTCTACCTCATCCTGAGCGAGAAATGTATTTCATTAGTTAACCACGTCGGAATCAGTAAGAGTTTAAGCACGTGTATTACAGTAAATTATCATAGGTCTGTTGCGGCTGGTTGGCAAGCTCCTGGTGCTGGCAAGTCCAGCTAAATTTTGTAGAGGAGTGTAAGACAGAACTTGTTCCAGTGACATCACGGCGGACTCATCGTTAGGGCGTCACAAACAACACTTCTCCACATGTCTTGATGTGGTATGCTTTGGCTTACAGCTGCAGAACGAAATGTCTCCAACTTAGACAAGAACTCAGATGCCAGGACTGAACTTACAATTCACGGCCATTACTGCAGACATCCTTCACACATGCGCGTCAATAGAGTGGTAAGCGTCAGCCATATTGGTATTCATTGAGAGGAGTCGAGTGCGAAGTCAGTTACCTTGGATCAAGGTTTCGTTTTGCTGATATAGTTTTCACAGTTGCCTGCTGCTACCACGATGCACTTAGGTGAGAGCATTAGTATTTTTTCATGCTTACTCGGCAATCATTTGTCATATCTGCGAACACACTTTTACATCGTTTCTGTCACATATATATATCCACCCATGCCTTGGCTACTCTCTTTTCTACTCCTTGATTCCTCGTTAGCAAACTGCATTCTTTATTCAGTGGATAAAACGTATGTTATGTCTTTCAGCAGTCAATCAGGTTTTTATAGTCATCTTTAGTTTCTTTTCGTTGTTTGTTGTGTCGCTCTATGAATATGTCTATGTGAGATGTAGTTTCCATATTTGATGCTTACTTGGGCCACACCTGGTAATTTAATTAGATTAGATAAACTGTTTTCCGATCTGCGGCTTTCTTTTCTTTTCATGATCTTATGGGGCCAGTGGGAATCGATTCTGTAGCTTTCTGGGGTATGTTAAATGCTCAAGTGACACTTCATCGCTTTAGCGAAGACATATTTTCTGTGTCGATGATCTCCGCACAGTGTCTGTAATTTAACATCTTTAGTACTTCAACGTATATGAAGATAATGTTTTTGTTACTTATGTAAAACTGCATCTCTTTTTGTAAATGTTAAGTGTATGTGATACTATAAAAGGTAGGATGGTATCTGTATTCAACCAGTTATCCGAGAATTTAACAGCATTCGGATACTGAACGTACCAAAATGTGGGAATTTTAAAATGTATAACAGAAACACACGACGAATGCGTTACACAGAAATTTGCATCTCAAAAGCTATCTTCACACTCCATGTCTTATTAGTTATGTTTCCGGGCATATTGTATTTCACCCATGACACTGTTGCTCGTTTAGTACCACGCAGGGGTCACGTGTAGGGTAATTTAGGTTATACGTACGGAAGTGAGCAACAATCATTTGCCTTATATCAACTGTATATTGTATCACCATAGGATTAAACAGATAAATAAATTCTTATTAACCGAAAGACCATTTTCCGTATCATTCTTCAAAGTGTTAAAAACAGTTGCCTCATTTGTTTACTGAATTTTGAAAGAAAAGCGTTTCGTTCATCTTAGGGCACAAAAACATCAACTACTACAAAACGACACCTTTGTAGGAAAGCATGAAAGTGTGTAAGAACTAAACGAAGACGAAGTTGTAAGAAATTCGAAACCGGTAACGATTTAATTTAAATACAATAATTTTACAACCATATTTGTTCTTGTTTCTTGTTCCAAATCACAAACCTTATAAGAGGAATTGAAGTTTCTACATGATACTAGTTAAAAAGAACGAATATTTAAACAGAAAAAAAAGAGAATGAAACATTAACGCAGTGCTCAATTATGTCATAGTAAGACACCACGGTGGGACGGGGGCATCACGAAAGCACACCGCATCGCCTTTCTTCGTAATCACGATTCATATCCGTGCTATATGAGATTCCACAGCGATCGTTGTGAGTAGCTGTTCCATCACGCTGATTATTCCTCGCGCTTCCAGACTGCGGCAGATACGCACTTTGGCGCTGCCAGCTCACCATTCACGAGGGAACCAAACAGAAAGGAACGCCAGACTGGCGGGTGGGCGCCCGGTCCTGGAGAAAGGCTTTCTCTCTCTCTTTTCTCTTTCTGAGGGAGGCGCAGCCGGCTATGAATGGGAGCCCGGGCAGCGGTCGGCATGGAGGCGGAGCAGGCGGCTACCCGCCGTGACGTCACTGAGACCAGGCCGGGTGCGCCTGAATGCGTCGCTATGCTGCGAATATAGGGTGGGGGAGGTCCGTGAGAGGGAAAAGATTAACCTCGCTGCATGTGTTTCCCTGTTACTTCCTTAAATTTTGTGAAAGTGCTGCAACATAAGAGTAAAATTTTCTCCTTTGTGCATCTGTCATTAAGCAGGTAGTGGTGGGACATCTCCACATTTGTTTGTCACTTCTCTCTTCCTTAGTCTGCTGCTAACTTTGTCCATTTTTTCAAGTCACCTAGCATTCCAAATCTTTTCCCTCTTCTCCCTCGCTTTCTGTCACCTCCATCGATAACTCATAATTGTAGAAAGTATCTCTACAAAGCACAACCAAGCCGAGATGTTTTCGTCACTCTTTTCATTTGCAATAGATTTCGTTCTTCTCCTATTCTTCGAAACTCTTGTTCTTTCCCCATACTTTCTTCTCATTTCTCGACAAGCACCTCGACATCTTAAAACAACTTGTCCTGCTTCCTTCTTTTACAACGTCTGAAGCGCATCTGGTTTTGCCTCGACTCATTACACTGCTAAGTTAACATCACATTAACGTGTCTTACACAAAGACGCAAGGATGTTGACACACTGTGATTTATGGTGTAAAGGCTAGCATAGTTATTTGGCTCAGGAGGATGGGTGACACTTCTCACTGGAAGCTCTTTGGTTTGCGACAGCCAATCGGACGACTTGCCACCAGAATGCGTACTGTTTTTTTACGTGTTGTGGGGCTAATTGGATGTTGCCGATTTGCTCGTGAGTTTTACATATTTAATGTCAGGTTTGGATTTGATAAGTCATGCAGTCACAAGATACTATGTCACGTCATGCTGGCGCAAATATACGGGAGAGATCCCTAAGTGCCATTGGATTCAGCAACACTTTGCAAATGCAGTGCTCATGTTGGACGTGCTTGTTTTATAGTGTCGCTGTCAGATCTTGTAAACCGCTTGCCATTAATTAATTTTCCATTGAAAATGGAACTACATTTCTTTGTGTATGGGTTTGACTCATGTGGGCACGTGGACCAGAAGATTCATACATGCAACAGCCATCCATGATCACGTTACACTCTAAAATTCCATCTCATTCAGTTGCAAGTCAGTTCTCTTCCTTGATATTATTATTTCTTGTATATTGTATAGTTAACTAAAAAAATGACAACAGCTGGCTTTTACTTCCCCTGAAGTGTCCACGGAGTGCGCTGTGAACATAAAGACCAGGGTTCCAATGAGTAGCTGTGAGGAATTCACAATGCAAAAGTTGTTAGATAGGTTTCTATAGTCATATATAACTTTAGTAGCTGAGATAGATGTTGTTTTTGTTTTAGTCTTTGGTCTGAAGACTCATTTGATGTATCTCTCGCACTAGTCTAGACCCACTTCCCTCCATTACCAAACTGATAGTTCTTTGATGCCTCAGGGAGTGACATGTTGCGACGTTACCGAATGGCGTTCTGCTGACAAGCATATTCTCCTACCACCATCCCATACAGGCAAACCAACTGAGACTTTGCCTGATGAACGTACGTTAGGTAACTGGGCTGTGCACTGCTGTTTTTAGAAAGAATAGCATAGTAATGTCGTAGGATCAAGCTGTGCATGTCTGCTTTCATGCTCAGCAGCTAATTTGCTGCTAGTAATAATCTGAAGCCATGATTCTGCAGAGAAATAGCTTATACGTTGGCTAGAATTGCGAGTTAATCAAATAGACATAGATATTAAATAAAAGATAAATGAATAATTAATAAAATCGTTTCTATTCTAACATCAGTAACTGATATAAATGACAGACAATTATGATGAATAATCCAGAATGAGATTTTCACTCTGCAGCGGAGTGTGCGCTGATATGAAACTTCCTGGCAGATTAAAACTGTGTGCCCGACCGAGACTCGAACTCGTGACCTTTGCCGTTCGCGGGCAAGTGCTCTACCAACTGAGCTACCGAAGCACGACTCACGCCCGGTACTCACAGCTTTACTTCTGCCAGTATCCGTCTCCTACCTTCCAAACTTTGCAGAAGCTCTTCTGCGAACCTTGCAGAACTAGCACTCCTGAAAGAAAGGATACTGCGGAGACATGACTTAGCCACAGCCTGGGGGATGTTTCCAGAATGATATTTTCACTCTGCAGCGGAGTGTGCGCTGATATGAAACTTCCTGGCAGATTAAAACTGTGTGCCCGACCGAGACTCGAACTCGTGACCTTTGCCTTTCGCGGGCAAGTGCTCTACCAACTGAGCTACCGAAGCACGACTCACGCCCGGTACTCACAGCTTTACTTCTGCCAGTATCCGTCTCCTACCTTCCAAACTTTGCAGAAGCTCTTCTGCGAACCTTGCAGAACTAGCACTCCTGAAAGAAAGGATACTGCGGAGACATGGCTTAGCCACAGCCTGGGGGATGTTTCCAGAATGAGATTTTCACTCTGCAGCGGAGTGTGCGCTGATATGAAACTTCCTGGCAGATTAAAACTGTGTGCCCGACCGAGACTCGAACTCGTGACCTTTGCCTTTTGCGGGCAAGTGCTCTACCAACTGAGCTACCGAAGCACGACTCACGCCC
This sequence comes from Schistocerca gregaria, assembly GCF_023897955.1. Taxonomy (NCBI): domain Eukaryota; kingdom Metazoa; phylum Arthropoda; class Insecta; order Orthoptera; family Acrididae; genus Schistocerca; species Schistocerca gregaria. The sequence continues at coordinate 289,733,056 of NC_064925.1, forward strand.
GGTACTCACAGCTTTACTTCTGCCAGTATCCGTCTCCTACCTTCCAAACTTTGCAGAAGCTCTTCTGCGAACCTTGCAGAACTAGCACTCCTGAAAGAAAGGATACTGCGGAGACATGACTTAGCCACAGCCTGGGGGATGTTTCCAGAATGAGATTTTCACTCTGCAGCGGAGTGTGCGCTGATATGAAACTTCCTGGCAGATTAAAACTGTGTGCCCGACCGAGACTCGAACTCGTGACCTTTGCCTTTCGCGGGCAAGTGCTCTACCAACTGAGCTACCGAAGCACGACTCACGGCCGGTACTCACAGCTTTACTTCTGCCAGTATCCGTCTCCTACCTTCCAAACTTTACAGAAGCTCTTCTGCGAACCTTGCAGAACTAGCACTCCTGAAAGAAAGGATACTGCGGAGACATGGCTTAGCCACAGCCTGGGGGATGTTTCCAGAATGAGATTTTCACTCTGCAGCGGAGTGTGCGCTGATATGAAACTTCCTGGCAGATTAAAACTGTGTGCCCGACCGAGAGTCGAACTCGGGACCTTTGCCTTTCGCGGACAAGTGCTCTACCTACTGAGCAACCGAAGCACGACTCACGCCCGGTACTCACAGCTTTACCTCTGCCAGTATCCGTCTCCTACCTTCCAAACTTTACAGAAGCTCTTCTGCGAACCTGTGAGTACCGGGCGTGAGTCGTGCTTCGGTAGCTCAGTTGGTAGAGCACTTGCCCGCGAAAGGCAAAGGTCCCGAGTTCGAGTCTCGGTCGGGCACACAGTTTTAATCTACCAGGAAGTTTCATGATGAATAATGTTTATTCAAGATAATAAAAGTCAACAAAAAATATCCTTATTAAATGCAGTGAAATTGCATTGAGAGCGATACGAGAATGGTGACAAAAACTTCAAACTAAATAGTTCCCGAGGATTCATGAAATACTCAATCCATTTCGTGATCCCAGCACACGAAATACTCATCAGCACAAAATAATTCATAGTTCAGTATGACTGATTACACAATAGCACACGTGAGGTAATGAGTAAGAACTCATAATTTGTCGATTCTCAATTCCTTAATCCAGTCGGAAAGAGTTAGAGTTTTGTATGGCGCACTTTCAGAGTTTCATGAAAAGTTAAAGTATTTTAGCGACCATTCACCACCCAGAATCAATCACCTTCGTGACCGAAAATCGCACTATACCATAGCCAGGCCTGCCTTCATCAAGAACTTACATAAAAAGTGCCTGGACACATATGAGTCTCACCTTTAACTTTGGTAAGGATGGAAACTGAAGCAATGACTTAAAATTTATGCCATGGCTGAGACTTGATCATGGGTCTCCTGCTGACTGGTCAGGTATGCTAACCACTACATCACTGTGGCACTGCAATTTCTACAGACGCATGGACTCTCCTAGTCCAGTACCCTCCTTAACGTACACATGCGGTGAAGTCAGGATTTCCCCACTACGTACAAATCTGGGGTGCTGTTCCAAAGTCAATGAGCTTCACCAGTACTGACGATTTATGCTACATTGATGTAGTGGTTAGCACATGTGCCTAATAATGAGAAAACCTGGGTCCAGGTCCCAGTCAACATTCAGCCTTGGTCACCTGTACACCGACACCGTACCCAGGAAGCTCTTTATGGAGTTTCTTACTTCCACATCATAGTATTTGTATTGCATTGAGTCCATCAGTATTATTCCCTATGGCAAACTCTTACCACTGAGCAAAACTTAATGTTACATTCCAAGCCAAACATGTATGACCATATGTTTACGAAATCGAACAATTCAATGGTGAAGAGCTATGCCTGGACCCAGAAGAAATGGCAGGTATTCAGTTCCCTGTCACGAGCAGCATCGTTTACATTGTAATGACGATAAAGGAAAAATGACAATGGAGGAAGCATGCGCTGACATATTTCGACAACACATACACGGTCAAAAGATCAAAAATTCTGATAGGCATATTGGGGAGGTGATGTCGACCACACTGGTTTCAGTCTTCTAGCAGTTTGAGCTTTGGAGCTCCCTTTCGAGGTGCCCAAAGATATGGTTGTTCAAGCCTTCCGATCCCACAGCAGCATTGTGTGCCACACCACGGGAAAATGGAAGATGTTAAATGGTATCTGACAGATCAAGATCGAACTGTTCAAATATGTGCCGTCCCATCTGCTGAAAGGTGGTGCTTCGAGCCATCATCATGTGCGATGGCCAGTCATGGACATGTGTGGGATGTGAACACAGGAGCCATATTGAGTTCGACTGTCTCTGTCGCCATTCGCTACAGATCCTGAGCGCTGATTCAGCTCCCAAAGTGAGAGTCACTTCCTTACCTAACACCTATGCATTGGCTCTGAGCAATCTGGATGCCTCATTTCAGGATGCACCTGTTCTCCTGCCAGAACTCCCCCTCAGGAATGATAGTGTGGGCAAGAGCTCACCACCGCCATCTCCTATGACAGCGATGAGACCAAGAACTCCCCTAAGATCGATGTGCAGTGCGCCTACTATGACAGACATCAAACCGAGTGTGGTGTCTATCTCTGCCTTCCTTCATATGGGTATAACGACAGACAATGAATCACCACATTCCGACACAGAACAGCACCTCCACAAGCAGCGGTTACCCCAAAGTCGAGTGCACTCTGATAACACAATGCATCATATGGCATTATGGATAGTGGACTAGATACCAGACAGTAATCACTCTTCGAGCACCCTAACAACAGGATTGGCTACTCCAGATGTCTCATCAGGAGTATGTCCTTTCCATCACCAGCAGTTCCACCCAACAATGATGACTCCCGTGAAGAGAGGTTCCCTGGATCCCACCGTGGCCACATCACTATCCCAAGCCCTTGACGGATGCCAGTGATTTCGATCTCCTGAGTTGACAATGTCGACAGTGGAGTAGATTGGAGAGTCCCCCATTGTGGCACCTGGTCCAGCGTCCACATGTGATTGCAGCCACAGTGGCTGTGCCGGATGTTTCACACCAGCTGGACAGCTCTTCAGGACCACCCACGCCAATAGGGGAGCATGTCCACAGAACTGCTGCAGAGTGGCAATGAAGCTGGCCACCATTCAGACTCTACATAAATTGGAAATGTTCAGAGATGTCATTTATGCTACTGATGTCGACGTTGCCCTCCTACAAAAAGTGACGGATGCTGATTTCTAAGCTTCCACTGGCTATATGGCTCACATCTGCATGCCTCTGACAATGGTGGCAGAGTGCCCATCATCCTCCATGCAGGGCTCCTCACTGAAGATGTGACGTACCTTCCTAATGGAAGGGTATGGCCCTCATGCTGTTCATCGTCTGGATCCTAAATGTATATGCACCATCCAGCTCCAGTGAACTTCGCCAACGACATACTTTAATTGTTGATGACGTAACGCAGCTTTTTGAGGGCATCCCCATGATCTGATCCTTGGTGAGCAGCTCAACTCCACACAAGAGCCTACTGACAAACTCCCATATCATTCCGTGTGTGCAGCCCTCTCGGTCATCATAGACTGACTTCATGTTACAAGCACATGGACGTAGGTTCATGGCACCCTCGCTGAGTTCACATACAATATACCTTGCGCTCATCCAGTCGCCTCGACGATACCTGTCTCACATATATCCTTACTTGCGACACTCAACGTGCTGAAGTATGGCCTCTGGCTATGCATCGATACCCAATCACATCGAAGTTTCCCCATATCATATGGTGTCAAATATGTTAAGTGGTGCATGCAACCCTGCTCGACACCAGAATCCAATCCACCTGGTATATCACCGCCAATGGTAAATGGGTCACCAGTTTCTTTTGCGGTGCATCCGTTTCACTGGCACACCCCCATGTGTCCACTGTAGAATGGACGACACAGACGCTCACCGATTCTTGTGTGGTCCGTCTTCTGACGTCTAGAGACTTGCGCAGTGTATTTTGGCCTTCCTTACTCAACAGATAACTGTTCAAATCGCTTTCTAGACGCTTTTATTCCCGATCGTGATTCATTACCCATCAACGAAAACCAACACGTTACGTGGCGAACGGTCTGCTACTGCCTGGTCCCAAGAGCAATCAGAACTGAATTACTGGACGTACCTTAATGATCGACAGTATGCACTTGTCTGCAACTCCAGGTACAAGCAGTTATTTCCAAATTTTCCTTGGAGTGCCTTTCATTACCTACCTTCCAGATGGAACGAGAAAACCATATGGTGATGATGCTTGTTTTATTGAGATGATGCTCTGAACGAACTACGAACGAAATCTCCATAAAAATTTGGAGGAGACACGTTTGTATGTTCTACCATCCGAAGACACGAGTGACGCCTGGAATTCGGGACATAAAAATAAAAAAATAAAAATAAATAAACGAATAAAAAAGAAAGAAAAGCCCCTAACAACTCCTTACATTTTCATCGCTTCCATGTGTGTTCTCTTCCAGTACTTTCTGCCTTTCCTAACCTTCTACCCTTTCAGCGACAAGTTAGTTGCTTTGGGATAGGCATAGATAGATGCCGACGCCTGAAGAGGTGCAGTTCTCTTTTTCTCTTAAGACACAAGTGGCAATGACAGATAAAACCTTCTTTTTTGTAATTACTGTTTCTGTCCAGCGACAATAATAAAAATCCTAGTTTATTAGCTAAAAAGATGAGAAAAGATCCCAGCCATGGCAAAAATCTTAATTCATGGCTTTAGCTTTTATCCTTATTAGCTTTTATCCATATTACCACAACATTTGAAGAAAGAAATATTATAAAAATTCAGTCATTCTCAGAAAATTCACAATAAATGTAAGTGTGGTTGGTTCTTATATAAATAAGCTAGTATTTTTGCGCAAGATAACGCACATTAAATGATAACAAAATGTTGTTAAATATTAATTTAAAAAACTATTTATGCCTGCTTGATCGAAACGACTTTTAGTACTCTTCTCAGTGGTAATACCACCCAAGACATTTGGTTGACCACTTTTAAAGTACCATGGTTTTTAATATAAATTGAAATCAACATCAAAATAAAATAACATGCAAAATAGTAAAATATTCGTTAAATAACTACACAAATATGACGAGATATGAGGTATTCATGCTGCATTCAGTTATTGTGTTATAGTGGAGTATATGATTGTCTGACATACATTTGCACAGTGAAAAAGTAACAGATCAATAAATAAAATGGTTGCAGATAGGGCCTACATAGCTTTCAGGAGTGTTGGCTATATTGCAAACTGAGATATTGTTTATTTAAATCGCAGAAAGTCTTTAAAAGTTGTTAATCGTAAGGTTCATTTTGAGGATATTTAGTCACTGTAAACTATTAACTAGTTTTTAAGATATTAAAAATACTATTGTGTCACTAGATTAAACTCATTTTTATGAGATCGCCAATATGTTCGGATATGCTTATTACGCAATTGTGATTTATTATAGAATTTCTAAGTGTCATTGGTAGGCATATTCTAGTCTCTCTTTCACTCCGCCATTTTTGGTGCATCTTGAGCAGAAAAGCCATGTGAACAACCGTCGTCTAACTTCCCAGCTTTGGGATTTACTCATTGCCACCTACTCATTGACCACCTTGCTACTTGGGCAGACCAGCAATGTTCGCTCTGACTGGACTGGTCACGTTATTCTCAGAACATTCAGCTTCACAAACAAATTCATCTCACTTTGCACCAATTCTAGGCGGCTGAATAACTCATCTACATGTGCGTTGCATTTCAATATCAACCGATCTCTCCTTTTAGTCAAGTTGCGCCATAAATTTCTTTTTTCCTCTTTTTTTATTCAGTACCTCCTCGCTAGTTGTTCTATCTTTCCAACTCATTTTCAACATTCTGCCGTAGCAACTAAATTCAAAAGCTTCTTTGAAGTAGCTGTAGTAATAGTAATATTGATCACTGTGGCGGTAGTTTTGACAGCAGTAGTAGGAATTGAAACAGTGATAATACGTTTTGTACATTTTTAACCAAAGAGTTGTTATTATTTTATTTACAATGAATGGCGAAGTAAATTGTAGAGAGTAATATGACCAGTTTTATAATATTAGGATGTAAAGTAAATAAATAAGTAGATAAATAAATAAAGTTGTGGAAGTGAAACAAGACCAGCCTTGTAAAATACACTGAGTTGACCAAATACATGGAATACCTCCTGATATCCTGTTGTTCCTTCTTCCGCTCTACATAGCGCAGCAACCCGGCGTGGCCTGCACTCGAAAAGTCCTTTGAAGTCCCAGCAGAAATACTGAGCCATGCTGCTTTTATAGCAGTCAATAACTCTGAAAGTGTTGTCAGTGCAGGATTTTGTGGACGATTGACCTCATAATTATGACCCATGTCGGTCGATCTCGGTTGCCAGTTGAGGCCTGGTGACGGGGCATCGTTGTTTGGGAACGCGATGAAAGGCTGCCATTGGTCTGCAAGTGGTTGAACATAACCATTTCCCTTCAATGATCGGTTCAGTTTGACCAGTGGACCCAGTGTATTCCATGTAAACCTAAATCACACCATTATGGAGCGACCACTAGCTTGCACAGTGCCCTGTTGACAACTTCGGTCCACGGTTTGTGGGGTCTGCGGCACACTCGAACTCTACCATCAGCTCTTACCAACAGAAATCAGGGCTCGTCTGACCAGGCCACGGGTTTCCAGCCGTCTAGGGTCCAACTGATGTGGTCATGAAGCTAGGAGAGGCGCTGCACACGATTTGCTTAGGCACCCTTATCGGTAGTCTGCTGCCATTTCCCATTAACGCCAAATTTTGCAGCACAGTCCTAATGGATACGTTCGTTGCACGTCGCACATTGTTTCTTCTGTTATTTCACACAGTGTAACTTGTCTGTTGGCACTGACAACTACAAGCAAACGCTGCCGTTGTCAGTCGTTAAGTGAAGGCTACCGGCCACTGCGTTGTTCGTGGTGAGAGATATTGCCTGAAATACGGTTCTCGCGGGGTACTCTTGATACTGTGGACTGAGGTATATTCAATTTCCTAACGATATTCGAAATGGAATATTCCTAGCGTCTAGTTCCAACTAGCGTTCCGCTTTCAAAGTCTGTTAATTCCCGTCGTTCGGCCGTAATCACGTCGGAAACATGTCACATGAGCCACCAGAGTAAAAATGTCAGCTCCGCCAATGTACTGCCCTTCCACTTGCGGTACAATCGTCTTCTGTATAGGGACATACCACTGCCCGATGACTTTTGTCACCTCAGTCTAAGTCATTAAAGAGTATAGTGATGCAAACCGTAAACAAAAACCGTGATACCTAGTCGGCCCAAATGCGTATCCCAGGTGGTGTACCAAGACAGAAGAGCGAGGAATAAATGAATACATATTTGATTTACAGTTACTGTACGTATCAGTGACAGCAGGTATGATTATAGGCTACACACAGAAAGGAAGGGAAAGATTTTTGCGTAGTTAGGGTGACAGGATACAGATAGTAGGGTATCTTAGAGCATGAAATATTGAGTGATGAGGACGAAGACGCGGAGCACAAATGGAAAAATATTCAAAAGCGCCATTCAATATGCCTTTGACAAGTACGTTCCGACAAGGTCTTATGTACTGGAAAAGGGCCACAGCGGTTAAGCCGTGTTAGAAAACTGCAAGGTAAACAAAAAAAAGTTTCATCTCAGATTCAAGAGAAGGGAAAGCATAGATGACAAACAAAAGCTGAACGAAGCAAAAATGAGCATAAGATCAACGAGAGAAGCATTCAATGACCTTGAAAGTAAAATTTTGTGAATCGATCCGAGGAAAACCAGCAAGCGGTTCGGAATCATCTCTTCATCCAAACAGAGACCATATTCGCACTGGAAAGGAAGATAACAGAGAGAAAGCCGAAATACTGAATTTAGTCTTCCGAAATGATTTCATCGCGAAAGATCGTAATACCGTGTCTTCTTTCGATCATCGTATGAATGTCGATGTAGCAGATATTGAACCAAGAGATCACGAAATAGAAAAGCAACTAAAATCTCTTGGTAGTGGAAAGAGATCAAGACAACATGAGATACCTGGAAGGTTCTACAAATATTATGCAAATGAACTTTCTCCCCTTCTAGCAGCAGTTTATCTCTGCGAGATACGCGCGACCGTCCATGTCCGACTAGAAGGCGCGTCTATCGGAAGGTTAAGCAAGAGTTCAACTGACCAGCGTCGTGAGGTGCAGAGGCAAGGGGAACGTCAGCGGAAATATCCGAAAGTGCGAGACGGACAGAGTAGAATGCGAGGGTCTGCTCCACGCCCCCCCCCCCCCCCCCCCCCCCCCGCGATGTACATTTTATTGTGTTTACATTTGTTCACTGCCAGTTCCAGCAAGTGGACGAATTATGTTCCCCTGGGTACTTGCACTGTGTGCTAGTACAGGAGAGTAAACGACATTTTTGGTTACGTTCTTAATAACATCACGTTTTCTTCAATGGAACATTGTGATACGTTTTGAACAGGTCTCGAGCAGAGGAAGTGGATTAACGAGTAAAAACCATAGGGTGCAATTTAAAAAAGACGTTCTTCTGTTCATATGTTCATGTTGTTGTTGTGGTCTACAGTCCTGAGAATGGTTTGATGCAGCTCTCCATGCTGCTCTATCCTGTGCAAGCTTCTTCATCTCCCAGTACCTACTGCAACCGACGTTCTTCTGAATCTGCTTAATGTATTCATCTCTTGGTCTCCCTCTATGATTTTTACCCTCCACGCTCCCCTCCAATACTAAATTAGTGATCCCTTGATGCCTCAGAAAATATCCTACCAACCGATCCCTTCTTATAGTTAAGTTATGCCACTAACTCCACTTTTCTCCAATTCTGTTCAATACCTCCTCATTAGCTATGTGATCTGCCCATCTAATGTTCAGCATTCTTCTGTAGCAACACATTTCGAAAGCTTCTATTCTTTTCTTCTCCAATCTATTTATCGTCCATACATAGCTACAGTCCATACAAGTACTTTCAGAAACGCGAAACGTGAAAGAGAGTATTCCAATCAACATCGTCAAGAGATTTCTCTAAGTCTACAAATGCTAGAAAAGTTTTCCTTTCAGTAATCTATCATCTAAGGTAAGTCATAGACTCAGTATTGCCACACGTGTTCCAGTATTTCTACGGAACCCAAATTGATCTTCCCCGAGGTCAGCTTCTACCAGATTTTCCATTTGTCTGTAAAGTATTCGCGTTAGTATTTTGCAGCCGTGGCTTTTTAAGTTGATAGTTTGGTAATTTTCACATCTGTCAACACCTGCTTTCTTTGGGATTGGAATTATTATATTCTTCTTGAAGTCTGAGGGTATATCGCCTGTCTCATATATTTTGTACAAGAGATGATAGAGTTTTGTCAGCACTGGCTCTCCCAAGGCGTTCAGTAGTTCTATGGGAATGTTGTCTACTTCCGGGGCCTTGTTTCGACTTAGGTCTTTCAGTGCTCTGTCAAAGACTTCACGCAATATCATATCTCCCACTTCATCTTCATCTACATCCTCTTCCATTTCCATAATATTGTCCTCAATTACATCGTCCTTGTATAGACCCTTTATATACTCCTTCCACCTTTCTGCTTTCCTTTTTTTGCTTGGAACTTGGTTTCCATCTGAGCTCTTGATATTCACACATATGGTTCTCTTTTATCCAAAGGTCGCTTTAATTTTCCTGTAGGCAGTATCTATCTTACCTCTAGTGAGATAAGCCGCTACATCCTTACATTTATCCTCTAGCCATCCCTGCTTAGCCATTTTGCACTTCCTGTCGATCTCATTTTTGAGACGTTTGCATTCCTTTTTGCCTGCTTCATTTACTGTTTTTTTATATTTTCTCCTTTCGTCAATTAACTTCAATATTTCTTCTGTTACCCAAAGAGTTCTACTAGTCCTCGTCTTTTTACCTACTTGATCCTCTGCTGCCTTCACTACTTCATCCCTCAGAGCTACCCATTCTTCTTCTACTGTACTTCTTCCCCCATTCCTGTCAATTGTTCCCTTAAGCAGGGGGTCTCTGGGCACTATGAGACTTAACATCTGAGGTCATCAGTCTCCTAGAATTTAGAACTACTTCAACCTAAGCTAATGGCATCACACTCATCCGTGCCCGAGGGAGGATTCGAACCTGCGTCCGTAGCGATCGCGCGTTCCAGACTGAAGCGCCTAGAACCGCACAGCTACTCCGGCCGGCACGTTTATGCAGTTTCTTCAGTTTTAATCTACAGTTCATAACCAATAGATTGTGGTCGGAGTCTACATCTGCCCCTGGAAATGTATTACAATTTAAAAGGTGGTTCCTAAATCTCCTTCTTACCATTATATTTTCTATCTGATACCTTCTAGTATCTCCAGGCTTCTTCCATCTATACAACCTTCTTTCATGATTCTTGGACCAAGTGTTAGCTATGATTAAGTTACGCTGTGTGCAAAATTATACCAGGCGGCATCCTTTTTCATCTCTTACCCCCAATCCATATTTACCTACTTCGTTTCCTTCTATTCCTTTCCCTATTATCGAATTTCAGTCATCTATGACTATTCAATTTTCGTCTCCCTTCACTATCTCATCATATATTTCATCAATTTCTTCGTCATCTGCCGAGCTAGTTGGCATACAAGCAAAATGAGCCTCATACTTTTTTGTCTTCTGCTCAGGAAAAAATGTTATTTGAGATGGTCAGAGAAAACGGGACGACCCGTAATTATACAGTCGACTTCTAAAGCTCAGTGGTGAGGGTCTCTGGTTGTAATAGGGAGGAATGTGGTCTGCCTTAGTAGGAGGATAGGAATGGGTGCATTCAGTGATGCCGCTTGTGAAGCTACTTGATTGACAAGTAACGCTTCCAAGTTAAACAAAGCCGACAACGGACGTGACAATGGTGTGCTGACCCATGCCAGCCGGGGTGGCCGAGCGGTTTTAGGCGTTACAGTCTGGAACCACAAGACTGCTGCGGTAGCAGGTTGGATTCCTGCCTCGGGCATGGATGTGTGTGATGTCCTTAGGTTAGTTAGGTTTAAGTAGTTCTACGTCTAGGGGACTTTTGAGCTCAGAAGTTGAGTCCCATAGTGCTCAGAGCCATTTGAACCATTTTTTTGCTGACCCATGCTCCTCGGTAAAGCATCCACATCCCGACATCAGGAGAGGATGAAACGGCGGTCGGTCGGTTCGATTGGATCATTTGGGACAGAAGGTGGTGTTTTAATTGCATTAATGTGTATATAGTCAAGGCAAAAGAAATGACGCACCAAAAAGGAATTACCTTAAAAAAATGTGGTTCAAATGGCTCTGAGCACTATGCGACTTAACTTCTGAGGTCATCTGTCTCCTAGACCTTAGAGCTAATTAAACCTAACTAACCTAAGGACATCACACACATCAATGCCCGAGGCAGGATTCGAATCTGCGACCGCAGCGGTCATGCGGTTCCAAACTGAAGCGCCTAGAACCGCGCGGCCACATCGGCCGGCATTATCTTAACAATTCCAGAAAAGTTGGATAAGTTATTCAAGACAATGAGCTTCACAAACTGAGCAAGTCAATAATGCGTTGGTCCACGTCTGGCCCTTTCGCAACGGTTATTCGTCTTTTCATTGACTGACGTAATTGTTGGACGTTCCTCTAGTGACATCGTGCCAAATTCTGTCCAACTGCCATGTTGGACCGTCAAAATCGCGAGATAGTTAGAGGGCCCAGCCCTTAATGCTCCAAACGTTCTCAACTGGAGACTGATCTGGCGACCTTGCTGGACAGGGCAGGGTTTGGTAAGCATGAAGAAAAGAAGTATAAACTAACGGTGTGTGTAGGCGAGCATTATCTTGCTTAAATGTAAGCTCAAAATGGCTTGCTATGAAGAGCAAAAAAATAGGGCATAAACTATCGTCAACGTGCCATTGTGCTGTAAGGCTGCCATTAATGACAATCAAAGGTGTCCTGCTATGAAAAGAAATGGCACCTCGGACCATCATTCCTGGTTGTGGGGTCATATGGTATCCAACCTCAATCCAGGGTGTCTCCAGACACGTCTTCACTGGTCACTGTGGCTCATTTCGAAACGAGACTCGTTACTGAAGTCAGTTCTACTCCATTCAGTTAGGTCGCAGGCCGAATGTGCCCAACACTACTCCAAATGGGGTGTACAGAGGCCAATGGTAGTCGATGCAAGGGCACCATAAACTCAGTCCCCTCCAGTGGGGCGATTATTAATGACGCTTGTAGCCACTGAACATCAGTTGCACGTCGGATCGATTACAATCATGAACATGTGGCTCTGAGTGCTTCTTAGACGATTTCTCGCTTCCTGTCGTTTCTCTACATCGATCGCTTCCTTCTTGTTGCTGTGATCGGCCTTAGTTCATCCATTCCTACCAACAACGTCGAATAGAAACATCGCTCGTATTTAGATGTCGAGCGAGTGGCCGATTACTCCAATTCGATTCTTTGAGCCTCACTACGCGTCCTCTCTCGGATGCTGATATCTGCCTGTGTTGTTCATGCGTCTGACAGCGAGGCATCGTTACTATTCAGCTGAGTACACGGAATGAAATTCGCAGAGACATGTACGAGTAGCAACTCGTGATCAGCTTAGAGAAATCCAATTCGTATGCCTTTTCGTGTGTCTTAGAATAAATGTATTGACATTGGCTTCAAACCATGATAAAGGAGAGTCGATGAGAAAATCAGTTATTGCATGCAAGACATGGTCAAGTGATGTGTTTTATTTATGACAGTTGATTGGTCTACGATAGACCGAGAAACTACAAAAAATGGTTCAAATGGCTCTGAGCACTATGCGACTCAACTGCTGTGGTCATTAGTCACCTAGAACTTAGAACTACGTAAACCTAACTAACCTAAGGACATCACACACATCCATGCTCGAGGCAGGATTCGAACTTGCGACCGTAGCAGTCGCACGGTTCCGGACTGCGCGCCTAAAACCGCGAGCCACCGCGGCCGGCTTGAGAAACTACAGCTCTATTTCTAATTTCAGAGTCTCGCTAATGCCAAGTTTATGAGGATGCGTGAGTGTAAGCGGTGGTAAGTACCAGAAGCATAGCTGCTGGTAGTAATAACGCGTGTAGTGTCTGTGCCGCGAAAACAGTTTTCGGGAGAGATTTTTACGAATCTGATGCTGCTGCGGATACCTAGGGCGCAGATAAGGATCCTGAATGTGTTCCCAAATACAAACATGGATCAAACGTTAGTGCTAATCAGATAAGTGTCCCTTACCATATGTTACGTGAGTTTATCTGACTGGGTTATGGTAGAAATGTTAAAAGCCGTCTTTAAGTTGGTTTACTAAGGTGCTGGCTAAAATAAATTTTATATTGTGCAAAATAACACACATCAAAAAAATGTTTTGCAACACCTGTACAGGAAATAGGAACAGAGATCAACATAAACATCATTTCCGCCCTCTTTATTGCTCATGAAAACCACACAATGCATGTTCTACCACCATACAGCGAGATCTTCGGAGGTGGTGGTCCAGATTGCTGTACACACCGGTACCTCTGATACCCAGTGACACGTCCTCTTTCATTGATGTATGACTGTATTCGTAGTAGCATACTATCTACAACTTCTTCAAGGCACTGTTGGTCCAGATTGTCTCACTACTCAACTGCGATTCGGCGTAGATCCCTCAGAGTGGTTGGTGGGTCACGTCGTCCATAAACAGCCCTTTTCAAGTCCATCCCAGGCATGTTTGATAAGGTTCATGTCTGTAGAACATGAAGGCCACTCTAGTCCAGCGATGTCGTTATCCTAAAGGTAGTCATTCACAGGATGTTCATGATGGGGGCGCGAATTGTCGTCCATGAAGACGAATCCCTGGCCAGTATGCTGCCGACGTGGTTGCACTGTCGCTCGGAGGATGGCATTCACTTATCGTACAGCCGTTACGGCGCCTTCCATGACCACCAGCTAACTTACGTCGGCCCCACTTAATACCACCTCAAAACAGCAGGAAACCTCCATCTTGGTGCACTCGCTGGACAGTGTGTCTAAGGTGTTCAGCCTCACCGGGTTGCCTCCAGACACGTCTCCGATTGTCTGGTTGAATGCATATGCGACACTCATCAATGAAGAGAACGTGATGCTAATCCTGAGCAAATTCATTGGCGTGTTACTGAGCCCATCTATACCGCGCTGCATGGTGTCGTGGTTGCAAAGATGGACCTCACCATCGACGTCGGGAGTGAAGTTGCGCATCATGCAGCCTGTTGTGCACAGTTTGAGTCGTAACACCACTTCCTGTGGCAGCAAGAAAAGCATTATTCAACATAGTTGCGTTGCTGTCAGCTTTCCTCATCCATAATCCGTAGGTAACGGTCATCCACTGCAGTATTAGCCCTTCAGCGGCCTTAGCGAGGCATGTGGTCGACACTTCCTGTCTCTCTGTATCTTCTTCTAGTCCGAACAAAATCGTTTTGGTTCACTTGAGACGCCTGGACACTTCCATTGTTGAGAGCCCTTCTAGCAACAAGTAACAATATGGACGCGATGTAACCGCAGTATTGATCGTCTAGGCATGGTTGAACTACAGACAACAGGAGCAGTGTACCTCCTTCCTTGTGGAATGACTGGAACAGATCAGCTTTCGGACCCTCTCAGTCTAATAGGCGCTGCTCATGCATGGCTGTTTCCACATTTGGGCAGGTTTAGTGTCATCTCTGAACAGTCAAAGGGGCTGTGTCTGTAATATAATTTCATCAGTCTATCTTCAGGAGTTCTGGGATCTGGGATGGTGGAAAACTTTATTTGATGGAGGTATATTAATTTGTGTGGTTGTTAAAAATAGTTAATGTAAATCTTAATATAAGAAACTGAAACAATTCGAACCTCTTAAATTTGTATTTTTGCGAGGTTTCACCTTAATCTTTCGTTATTTTGCCTGGTAAGCAAACAGTAGTAAGTCAATGCTAAACCATGTTAACTGCACTCAGTTTGGAAATAAGATTTGTTAAGCATCCATTGACGAATTTTTAAGAACAAAATTTTGAGTATAATTTACCATTTTAAAAATATTTCGTTGTTGTAAATATAGTTGAAAAAAGTGACTTATGTGACGAAAAAATCACTATACAAGTACTTGAAATACATTATTAAACAGTTTCTATTACTGTGCATTTTCCGAAAACAAATAAATTACCATCGCTCACAGATAAGGTCCTCATATGTGTGAAGCATATGTAACATGCGTCTACACTGAGGAAGTCGACGGCAAACAGTTAATACTGCTGTTAAAATGGGTCAGGCTCGACGGTTAGTCGCGTGTTGCAGCGCAGGGTCGTGAGACCTGCAAAGCCGTCGGCACGCGGACCGCGCTTCAGAACGTCTACGTTGAGCGTCCCTTATTCGGTGTGCTACTCAACGCTCATAAACGGTGGGGTTTGTGCGTTCCGTAGCGTGTCTCGACGTGTTATACTCGACCTGAGCGCGCTCCGGTGGCAGTTGTCGGTTGTACCTGGCTCGCAAATCACACCTATTTTTTTAATGAAATGACGAGCGTGAAATTCCTGTGTTTCCTCTATTAAAATGTACATTTTCCCCCATGTCCACACGCCATTCCTGTTATTCTTTCTGTAGTATACATAAATAAGATCTTCAGTTTTCATGAACTTATTATCAGGCAAAAAGGAAAGTCCCATGTACATTCGTCAAGGATTTAAGCCCATAAATGCTCAACTTCGAAATTTACAATAATGTTCCACATAAAATAAAGCAGTGCAATCTGTCTTGTAGATAAAAGCATTCAAACACACACACTCCTGAGAGGGTAAACACTTATATTTACAAAACATCGATTACTATAGAATATACTTGTATTAAATTAATGGGAAAGTCTCAGAACCTACTAGAAAAAGCGCAGATGAGGAAAAAGAATTGGAGGTGATGAGACGTGAACTTGTGATATATCACTTTGGAACTCTGCGTCTCTGTCATTATCCTACTTCCTCAACAGACAATTATCTTGTAAGGTGTCCCCATTTTTCGGACCTTACATAAGCTTGATACGTACGATACAGAATAAAATCCGCAGAAAATAACTCTATATTGTGAACAGGAAGTAATTATGGCAATCTCATGTACCAAATAACAAACAATATCCGCCCTTATAACGACAGGGGCATGCATAAATGAGATAAAGTGAACCCAGTTTGGAGACCAGCGCATGTGTCTAATGGCATTGGGAAACCTCCAATTAACACTAACAAAAGAGGGCCCAGCTGCAGCGCAGAAAGAAGTAAGGCGAGTACAATATAATACCTTTTAGAATAAACACAGCCGAGAACATGGGTTAATGTCGATACTACATTAACGAGGTTAGCGACGACCCGGGTAAGAAAAATAAGAATTCACCTATAATGAGGAAGCAGTTGACCGAAGCCATACTGTGTGACGTAGTAAAATCGCGGTGGGGAGGGTAACGTCTCGCGGAGGGCCAAACACATGCGTGTGGTAAAATTAGCGAAGAAGTTGAGACTCTAACGTTACGCTTGCGAAGTGAGGGTGGTATGCTTAACGTGTCGTGGCAACAAACGTAAAGCGGTACTTCATATTCCTGCGGGATTTTTTGCGGGCTGAGTTTTGTACACGTCGCTCCATCCCATAGCGAGTGTGCAATTGCCTTTAATTTCGACTAGGAAACTTTTACCGTTCTAAAGAACGCAGGAAAGTTAAGACTGATTGAATTCATTCAAGGCCAGAGTAGGGAGTTAGCGTTTCAGATCCAGCACGGAGACAACGCCTCCATAGTTCTCGATTGGTAATGTACCAACGGGCTTTACGCGAGATTAAATGTTGAGTCGAGCTCACTCCAACCTGCCTACGCTTTGAATATAGAAATTCAAGAGTTAATTACTAACATACCCTCCATTGAGTACATGAGAGTTTTCATTAGTTCAGAAGATAAAGTTCATTCGCCACCAACTTAGACCATTGCTCAGCTACGACAACACAGACGTAAATATCATTGATAAAGGTGTAATTGTTTCATTTGTCACATGGTATTTTCATATATAAAGTTTTAATAATGACATATTCAATGTCTAAATGTTAATTAATTCGTTGAGAGTTGAAAGTAATTAAACCTTCTTGTTGTTTATGATGTGAACCGCGAAAGCTTTGATAAATTAAAATGTAGAAAGAGAAAGGGAGAGGGAGGGTTTGTGTTATCATTTTAGGATAAATCCCAAACTTGTCATTCATATTAATTTGTGTGTTCTTGTAGTGTCACAGTGGCATTTAATTAATTTGAGACACGGCCAAAATTTATAGCTATGTGGAATGCCTGTTTACCATCCTGGGCTTGAAATAAAAGTTAAGATACATTATCCATTGGCGCGTAAGATACTTTACCCACTTGCATAAAGACCGTAAGACACGTCGGCCAGCTTACTGTCTCTTGTATGTTATTGTCTTCTGAAGGCTGTTATTGTAGAGACGTTATTAACTAACATTTAATTATAACAAATCGTACCAAGTACAATGTGTTTTTGAAAGATCTTCCCTGTGCCTTTGCTTTGAGAAGGTATACTTTCGTAACATGCAAGCTAAAATGCGAAAAATATTTAATCACCAATATATCGTTCCCCATCTATCTATCACAACAAATCATACCAATAAGGAGCGGGTTTTGGAAAGATCAGCATGCTATTCCTTTGAAACAGGATATATTCATAGGAATTAACTTAGAATATAACCCGAAAACTAATATGGCATCTCTAGACTTAGTACTGAAAAGAGATGGTACACTTATAATTTATGGGACATTTGTCCGTATTACTGGTCTACATTCAAACGCATGTTCAGAAAATCTGTCATGCTAGATATTGCTCTGCATGTTTGGAAAGACTACCCAACTCGGTTTTTCCAGTCTATGACGTTAAAACCTCGGCACAACTCCACGTTGATGTTGGAATGCACGGTCCCTGTGCCTATGGCTTAAGTCGTTGGCACACGATCCGTGCTTGCGAACGTCAACGTTCGGTATGCCAAGTTCAACGTGCCGTTGATCAATCAGAAGCGATGAAACTTGTTCATGCTGAACATGTAATTCAACATGGTACATGCGATCCCAGCGCGCTCCAGCGGTAGTTATTGACTGTATTACCCGACCACGATATAACTGCACTTAGCCATCTACGGCTGTTATCATAAACGCGGTAACGATATAGCAGAGAAGTACAGCAATGACTAGGGAGAACTTTATCGCACTGTCAGTACTTCCAGATCAGTTGTACACACATTTTCACAATACCAATGCAGTGCGGTGTTATAGCTACATAGTTACTAAAACACCTGCGAGTGGAAACAAACGAAGATGTCGCTGAAGTGGACACATTCAGGAGAAATAAAGCTACACTCAAAGTTATATAATTTTGCCAGCAAGAAAAAAAAAGCTGAATCAGGTAATGATACCACTACAGAAAGTAATCTCGTGGGCGGCAAAAATGGCAGGGAAGTCAGAAAGAAGAGTAAAAAACATTCTGAAGGACCTTAAGGTAATGAAAGATGATGATGAGGTCCTATACTCCGAGGAGCGTAGGGGACGATGCGGGAGACCCGCACCGCGGTACTAGGCAAGGCCTTAGCGGAAATGATTTGCCATTGCCTTCCTCCGAGGATGATTGATGATAATGAAGACGACACAACAACACCCACTCATCTCGAGGCAGGGAAAATCCCTGACCCCACGGGGAATCGAACCCGGGACCCCGTACGAGGGAAGCGAGAACGTTACCGCAAGACCACGAGCTGCGCACGAGGTAACGGCAGAAATCAGCAAAAAGTGAAACATCCGAGAAAACAAAGGCGTTCTTGAAAAGTAGTTATTCTACATAACTTCAATAAAGTACTTATCCGAAGAAAATTTTTTGAATGTTATGAGTAGGAAAGGAAATCTCATCGATGAGAAAGCTACTTATATTTTCAGAAACGGAGGTAAATTTTCGAGGGGAAAGGGAAACATTATGGAAAATTTTGATAAAGGTAGGATTTGGTTTAAAAATGTAAAAACAAGAGAACTATCCTAACACAAGGTTCCAGTATTGTTGCAAAGTGTGCGAAATAATTGAGAGCAGTAAAAAACTGGAATCCCAGGTGAGTTCACACAGATTGTGCCGACGCAGAATAAGGGGAAAACTTTTCAACTGCAATCTTGTATGTGCACATTCCGCAATGAAGACAAGACTGAAAATGGGAAGGATGCTTTTTGATGAGTTACAATAAGTCTAAACTACCTGTCCGAGAGGAGACTGTAAGGTAAGTTTGTAGATATTCTAAGTAGGCTGTTTAGGTTTCCTTGTTGGT
Source organism: Schistocerca gregaria (assembly GCF_023897955.1). Taxonomy (NCBI): domain Eukaryota; kingdom Metazoa; phylum Arthropoda; class Insecta; order Orthoptera; family Acrididae; genus Schistocerca; species Schistocerca gregaria. Next base: position 289,752,358 of record NC_064925.1, read on the forward strand.
AACGCCACATAGCGCTCTGTATGAGAAATCACTGGCTGTGCTGTACGCAGTCTGTGGCTAGTTTGCATTGTTGTTGGCCATTGTAGTGTTGGGCAGTTGGCTGTTAACAGCGCGTAGCGTTGCGCAGTTGGAGGTGAGCCGCCAGCAGTGGTGGATGTGGGGAGAGAGATGGCGCAGTTTTGAAATTTGTAAGACTGGATGTCATGAACTGCTATATATGAGTTTTGATGATATTAAGGTAAAGACATTGTTTGTTCTCTATTAAATTCTTTCATTTGCTAACTATCCCTATCAGTAGTTAGTGCCTTCGGTAGTTTGAATCTTTTATTTAGCTGGCAGTAGTGGCGCTCGCTGTATTGCAGTAGTTCGAGGAACGTAGATTTTTCTGAAGTAAGTGATTTGTTAAATGTATAGGTTAATGTTAGTCAGTGCCATTTTTTGTAGGGATTTTTGAAAGTCAGATTGCGTTGCGCTAAAAATATTTTGTGTCTGTTTAAGCACAGTCTTGAATAATTTTTCGAAGGGGACGTTTCATATATTGACCCTTAGCTGAGGCTACCACACTGGAATCTTCTGATTTTGTAGTTTTTAGTTTGTGTAATTAGTGTAGCTTTTGTTTGTTGCTAGTGCGTAATTTCAATATTACACACAAGATCCTTCACTACCAAGCTGGTGACATCAGCTAACAGAAATATTTTTGAATCCCCTGTAATACTAGAAGGCATGTCATTTATATAAATAAGAAACAGCAGTGGCCCCAGTACCGACCCTTGGGGAACGCCCCAGTTAACAGTGCCCCATTGGGACTGAACATCACTACCACTCTCAATATTGCGGAGAATTACCTTCTGCTTTCTGTTCTTAAAGTAAGAGGCGAACCAATTGTAATCTACTCCCCTTACTCCATAATGGTCCAACTTCTGCAGTAATATTTTGTGATCAACACAGTCAAAAGCCTTAGTTAAATCAAAGAAAACACCTAGCGTTCGCAACCTTTTATTTAATCCGTCCAAAAACTCACAGAAAAAAGAGACTATAGCATTTTGTTAAGCCATTTCCAAAACCAAACTGCACATATGAAAGCAAATTATGTGAATTTAAATGCTAAAGTAACCTTTTATATACAACCCTCTCGATAACTTTAGCAAACACCGATGGCATAGAAATAAGTCTATAATTGTCAACGTTATCCCTGTCTCCATTTTTATTAAGTTACTTCACTACCAAGTACTATAAACGGTCAGGAAACCGACCAAAAGTTACAGATATGGTTAAGTACTGGGCTAACATACATGGAACAATACTTCAGTATTCTGCTAGTACTCTTTGTCACACTTAGAAACTGTTAACATGTAACTACGTATTAAAGTTAACTATCCAGTCTAGAACCTAGGGAACATATTTAGACAGTAATTACAAATGCATTGTTATAGTGAACAGACGACACATTGTTATTGTGTGTGTACATTCTAGCTTGTTAGTTGCACAATTACGTAACAACTATAAGGCTCCCATACTTCGAACATATACCGGTACTGCCAATGAGATTTTAATGCAACATTTTGGTTTACTTGAAAATACATTCTGGATTTAAAGTACTTTCTGTGAGATACCAGATGACACAGTGGTTAGTTTATGTGACAGCTACACGATTTTATCATGCCGCTTCTAATGAGTGACAATTTAGAATGTTGCTTTTGCGGTGTATCTGTTTTATCTCTACACAGTTTTTCTGAATTCTCCTGGAAAGGAAAACATGTTTTAGTAGTAACTTTTGTGGTATAGCTTCAATGAGACAGCCTTTTTCGTAGCACAACAATACGTTACAGCACAGAATTTTCTTCATCACGGCAATAAGCGTAATAACTAAGATATGTATACGCAAAGCATTTCACTTTTGTTTATCATGAGGTAAGTACACTGACTTCTGCAGAACTTAGCTTTCGGAGGACGATAACTACGACATTTCCACAGAGATTATCTTACAACATGACGCACAGTTTAGCGCTACAGTACACGTATTTGAGTGATTAATTTTGTACTTAAAACATTTATTTTTTAAGATATTTGAAGTACAATGATACAAAGGTTTTCCGTGATACATTTCATTCAGGGGGGTACACACTTACTTTGTGTATCATGTGTGTGGCAAGCACAAGGAGTCCTAGCTAATATGGTATTTGCTTATACAACTTTACACATTGGTACCATATTTCTCTAACACAGAATTACACAGCTATGTGATCATTCAACTGAGAGAGACAAATATTTATTTTACTACATCAGTGACAGATGTTTACGTAATTACCCAGTTGGATAACTTCAGACTTATGAAATTGTACTTTGTCTGTACTTTTTGAAATGTTCATATTTTTTCGGAACCGTTGTGATACTATGAGAGCTTTGAATGATGTATTTGGTATAGGATAATGATTTTTAAAGTACGTTTGAGGTAGATGACATCTTTGACATGAGGAGAGAATTTTTTTTTAGGTTTTGACATTATTGGAGGAAGCTGCGACGATTTTGTGATTTGGTTGAGGTTTTATGTTGTTATGATAACGATGTGTATTACGCTGTTGCGTTATGTTTATGATCAATAAGCTGATGCTATATGAGGAATTTGATTATGCTACGTATCTGTTATGATGAAATATTGAAGAAGTGTTGACGAATAAGGAAAGGAATAATGAGTAGTGGTTAGGGACTCTTGTTCGTGAAAAATGTTGTTGGAAACCAAGAATCGTACTTTAAGAGTTATGAAATATATGTAAATGCGTGAATGTATTACAATGCCGACGAAATTTTTTTGGGCGCTGTTATATTTATAGGATTTTATTTTCTACACATTTGTAACGCAAATTCTCAACCTATGAAAATATTTTTATATGAGACTGTCCCTGTAGCAGAAGCTGCTATCATAAATTTTTCAGTAAGAAAGGTAAGTGACCACCTGCACATAATGCGTCGTGGGCACCCAGCTGTGCGATAGGCGCCTGGAAAAAAGCATTAGTGTGTGCCTTCCAGAGGCACAGGTGGAGAAAAAAAAAAGAGGCCATTATCCTCGCTATTGACATTCCTTTGTAGAAAGCATCGCAAATACGACACGCTCAAACTTGAAAACATATGATTATACTGTGAAGCTCTTAATTTATGATATTTACTAAAATGCCTAATAAAACGATGAGAAACATTTCACTGATATTGTCTTGCTAGTTGAGAGAAATGCCATATGGCTTGCTTTATGTATTTATTTACTCATTTTGTTTAATATCTAGTTTCTAGCTGCACTGCAGCATTGGTTAAAATAAAATTTAATAGATGTACTAATATAGTTATTTTATGCCTACAGATCCAGTCAATAATAAGTTTATGATCTACTTCCAAGAAAACAAGGGCACATAAATAGACATTTCCCTTCACAGGAATTGCATAAATAATTTTTTTATGATTTGGTAACTTATCTGCTCTCTGCAGAGAGATCAGATCCCACATAGAAGCATACCGACAATCCTTCTTTCCACGTACAATACGAGACTGGAATAGAAGGGAGAACAGATAGAGGTAATCAGGGTACCCTCCGCCACACACCGTCAGGTGGCTTGCGGAGTATGGATGTAGATGTACATGTAGATGTAGATTAAGTTCTCGTGATGCATCACCCTAGTGGTAAGATTTGACATAGGTATTAAACATGGCCATCTTTACTGTAATATTTTTTCTGTTTGAGCTACATCATATTTAGATATAAGTTATTGCATTTGCTGCTGCTGTTTGCCAGGCATAGTGCTACTAAATTTCAATTTGCATTACTCTGTTAAGCCAGTTTCATAACTGATTTATTTTTCTTGTTTGCTGCTCATTGCCTTAAATTAGTTGTAATATTGCTGCTTGCTTTGTCAATTTGAATTTTTGTCATTGCTGTCTGTGTTAATTATTTTGTGCTGCCGCATTGCCTCGTCCCTTAATTTAGCATCTGAGCTCAGTAGATTTAAGATAGCTTAAGATGGGGTAGGCTATATAAGAGAACAAGTTATGATGAATTGGAAGAAATGCATTGAAAAGCTATAAGAAAATGGTTTGGCCAAAAAAAAGTAGTGTACAATGGAGAAAAACTATTTTTGAAAGAGGATGTGAACAGAATGCAGAAAGAAGGCTTAGATAGGACTTTTTGGGAATAATGATGAACGAAGGGAGATCTCTATGCAAAATACTGTAGTAAAACAAACCCTGTCCTTTCCTTTTGTGTTATCCCTCTATATGTTTGTGTACCATCGTGTATTTGTATTTTTCCTGTCTTTGTGTGTTTAGCTGATACGAGTTATGTTGTAGAATTTTTGTAATACTATGTTATTTACCTTGTAAAGATGCTTAGACATTATTTATTCTGTTTTGTTTTAATGCTCATGTGTGAAGTTGATGTTTCAAAAGTTATTCTGATCATTCTTGTATTTACTTATGTCATAATTCCTGTAACACTGATGTATATGTTAATTTCTTTTGTTTTGTAATGTCTGTATTACTAGAAATGTTATCTGTATTGTTATGTTCTTTAATTATGTATTTTGTACCTTTGTTATCGTATTCTTATGTTATAAAATTGTAATTGACACCAGTTCATCAAATTAAGTAACTTGTAAGTTACATTTCACTGCACACGTTTGCTGTTGGTCGTAGTATATGGACAATATGTGTGGAGTAAGGACTGATTGTATTTACACATGTGTTACAAATTCAGCAAGGGACTGGTTAACAGCATTGCTGGTTCTAAGAACAATTAGAAAAAAACTTTGTGAGTGCACAAGTGGTGGTTCAAGGACTTGCAATATTGTCTGCAAGACTCTTCAATGGTGATTGTGCACCTGCACAGTCGCAACATATGGCTGCTAGCCATCTCTACAAGAACTACAGTGGGTCTGCATCTTTGATGGCCCACCAATACCATTATTTCTACAAGGACTGCACTGGATCTGCACCTCTGGTGGCCCACCAATACCGTAATCTCTAACAAGACTACAGTGGTCTGCTCTGTGATGACCTACCTACCAATATTCTTCAAAACTTTGAATGACTCTGCTGTGGGTTTGCTCTGTTGTGGCCCATTACCTGTCAGCATGTCAAGAGTCAGCACTGTCTTTCCGTTGGATGGACAACACTACTTCTTCAAGACTGCATGGAAATCCACTACTTCTGTGTGCATTTTCTTTTACTGCTCAGACTTTGAGAAAAAGAAAACACTGCAATTTTACTGTGATGAATGATCAGGACTGTCTTTAAGGACTGTGAGAAAATTTTAGCTTTTGACCAAAATTGTATTAATAAGTGTGTGCATTTGATATCTTTCTTACTGTAATTATGATTTTTTTTTTCAAATCTGTATTGGCCAGTGCCCAAAATAATTTGTAAAATTTTTTGTGGGGAGCATGGGGGCTATGTAAGTAGGCTGTTTAGGTTTTCTTATTGGTAACGCCACATAGCGCTCTGTATGAAAAATCACTAGCTGTGCTGTGCGCAGTCTGTGGCTAGTTTGCATTGTTGTTGGCCATTGTAGTGTTCGGCAGTTGACTGTTAACAGCACGTAGCATTGCGCAGTTCGAGGTGAGCCGCCAGCAGTGGTGGATGAGGGGAGAGAGATGGTGGAGTTTTGAAATTTGTAAGAATGGATGTCATGAACTGCTATATACACTCCTGGAAATTGAAATAAGAACACCGAGAATTCATTGTCCCAGGAAGGGGAAACTTTATTGACACATTCCTGGGGTCAGATACATCACATGATCACACTGACAGAACCACAGGCACATAGACACAGGCAACAGAGCATGCACAATGTCGGCACTAGTACAGTGTATATCCACCTTTCGTAGCAATGCAGGCTGCTATTCTCGCATGGAGACGATCGTAGAGATGCTTGATGTAGTCCTGTGGAACGGCTTGCCATGCCATTTCCACCTGGCGCCTCAGTTGGACCAGCGTTCGTGCTGGACGTGCAAACCGAGTGAGACGACGCTTCATCCAGTCCCAAACATGCTCAATGGGGGACAGATCCGGAGATCTTGCTGGCCAGGGTAGTTGACTTACACCTTCTAGAGCACGTTGGGTGGCACGGGATACATGCGGACTTGCATTGTCCTGTTGGAACAGCAAGTTCCCTTGCCGGTCTAGCAATGGTAGAACGATGGGTTCGATGACGGTTTGGATGTACCGTACACTATTCAGTGTCCCCTCGACGATCACCAGAGGTGTACGGCCAGTGTAGGAGATCGTTCCCCACACCATGATGCCGGGTGTTGGCCCTGTGTGCCTCGGTCGTATGCAGTCCTGATTGTGGCGCTCACCTGCACGGCACACGAATACCACCATCATTGGCACCAAGGCAGAAGCGACTCTCATCGCTGAAGACGACACGTCTCCATTCGTCCCTCCATTCACGCCTGTCTCGACACCACTGGAGGCGGGCTGCACTATGTTGGGGCGTGAGTGGAAGACGGCCTAACGGTGTGCGGGACCGTAGCCCAGCTTCATGGAGACAGTTGCGAATGGTCCTCGCCGATACCCCAGGAGCAACAGTGTCCCTAATTTGCTGGGAAGTGGCGGTGCGGTCCCCTACGGCACTGCGTAGGATCCTACGGTCTTGGCGTGCTTCCGTGCGTCGCTGCGGTCCGGTCCCAGGTCGACGGGCACGTGCACCTTCCGCCGACCACTGGCGACAACATCGATGTACTGTGGAGACCTCACGCCCCACGTGTTGAGCAATTCGGCGGTACGTCCACCGGGCCTCCGGCATGCCCACTATATGCCCTCGCTCAAAGTCCGGTAACTGCACATACGGTTCACGTCCACGCTGTCGCGGCATGCTACCAGTGTTAAAGACTGCGATGGAGCTCCGTATGCCACGGCAAACTGGCTGACACTGACGGCGGCGATGCACAAATGCTGCGCAGCTAGCGCCATTCGACGGCCAACACCGCGGTTCCTGGTGTGTCCGCTGTGCCGTGCGTGTGATCATTGCTTGTACAGCCCTCTCACAGTGTCCGGAGCAAGTATGGTGGGTCTGACACACCGCTGTCAATGTGTTCTTTTTTCCATTTCCAGGAGTGTATATTATGACTTTTGATGATATTAAGGTAAATACACTCCTGGAAATGGAAAAAAGAACACAGTGACACCGGTGTGTCAGAACCACCATACTTGCTCTGGGCACTGCGAGAGGGCTGTACAAGCAATGATCACACGCACGGCACAGCGGACACACCAGGAACCGCGGTGTTGGCCGTCGAATGGCGCTAGCTGCGCAGCATTTGTGCACCGCCGCCGTCAGTGTCAGACAGTTTGCCGTGGCATACGGAGCTCCATCGCAGTCTTTAACACTGGTAGCATGCCGCGACAGCGTGGACGTGAACCGTATGTGCAGTTGACGGACTTTGAGCGAGGGCGTATAGTGGGCATGCGGGAGGCCGGGTGGACGTACCGCCGAATTGCTCAACACGTGGGGCGTGAGGTCTCCACAGTACATCGATGTTGTCGCCAGTGGTCGGCGGAAGGTGCACGTGCCCGTCGACCCGGGACCGGACCACGGCGACGCACGGATGCACGCCAAGACCGTAGGATCCTACGCAGTGCTGTAGGGGACCGCACCGCCACTTCCCAGCAAATTAGGGACACTGTTGCTCCTGGGGTATCGGCGAGGACCATTCGCAACCGTCTCCATGAAGCTGGGCTACGGTCCCGCACACCGTTAGGCCGTCTTCCGCTCACGCCCCAACATCGTGCAGCCCGCCTTCAGTGGTGTCGCGACAGGCGTGAATGGAGGGACGAATGGAGACGTGTCGTCTTCAGCGATGTGAGTCGCTTCTGCCTTGGTGCCAATGATGGTCGTATGCGTGTTTGGCGCCGTGCAGGTGAGCGCCACAATCAGGACTGCATACGACCGAGGCACACAGGGCCAACAACCCGGCATCATGGTGTGGGGAGCGATCTCCTACACTGGCCGTACACCTCTGGTGATCGTCGAGGGGACACTGAATAGTGCACGGTACATCCAAACCGTCATCGAACCCATCGTTCTACCATTCCTAGACCGGCAACGGAACTTGCTGTTCCAACAGGACAATGCACGTCCGCATGTATCCCGTGCCACCCAACGTGCTCTACAAGGTGTAAGTCAACTACCCTGGCCAGCAAGATCTCCCGATCTGTCCCCCATTGAGCATGTTTGGGACTGGATGAAGCGTCGTCTCACGCGGTCTGCACGTCCAGCACGAACGCTGGTCCAACTGAGGCGCCAGGTGGAAATGGCATGGCAAGGCGTTCCACAGGACTACATCAAGCATCTCTACGATCGCCTCCATGGGAGAATAGCAGCCTGGATTGCTGCGAAAGGTGGATATACACTGTACTAGTGCCGACACTGTGCATGCTCTGTTGCCTGTGTAGATGTGCCTGTGGTTCTGTCAGTGTGATCATGTGATGTATCTGACCCCAGGAATGTGTCAATAAAGTTTCCCCTTCCTGGGACAATGAATTCACGATGTTCTTATTTCAATTTCCAGGAGTGTACATTGTTTGTTCTCTATTAAAATCTTTCCTTTGCTAACTATCCCTATCAGTAGTTAGTGTCTTCTGTAGTTTGAATCTTTTATTTAGCTGGCAGTAGTGGAGCTGACTGCACTGCAGTGGTTCGAGTAACGAAGATTTTTGTGAGGTAAGTGATTTGTGAAACGTATAGGTTAATGTTAGTCAGGGCCATTTTTTTTTTTGTAGAGATTTTTGACAGTCAGATTGCGTTGCGCTAAAAATATTGTGTGTCAGTTTAAGCACAGTCTTGTATAATTTTTCTAAGGGGACGTTTCAATATGAATGCTAAAATAGGAAAAGGAGAAGAATGTCGGTCTTGTATTGGAAAATACAGCGTACAAGATAACTCAAATATCAATGGGGTCAATGTGTATAATTTATTTCTTCAAGAAATATAGTAGTGAGTAGTACGAATTTTAACCTCAGAGATGTACATAAAGTGACGTGAAAATCTCCAGATGGCAATGCTTTTAACAAAACTGACCATGGGTGCTAATGTTGACTTCGATCATTATCTTGCAATTACAACAATCAGTTGTTCAATATCTAATGCAATGAACGTACGTGGATCTCGTGCAAGAAAATTCCATATTCACGAGCTAAAGGACCCTGACACTGTTCAAAGATTCTCTGACTTACTCAAGGAAGACGTGGCACACTTTCCTGAGAGTGAGTGTATGGAGTAAATGTGGAAGAATCTAAAAGACAGCCCCTACATAAGGTACTGATGGATGTCTAAGAAGTATAGATCGGATCATAAACAATGACTGGTTTGATGAAGAATGTATACTAGTAATAGATTTTAAAAATGAAGCCTACAGGAGAATGCATGACGTAAACCGTACCAAAAGAGCTGTAGAAGATTATAGAAGAGAAGAAAAGACTGGGCACAAAAAGGAAAACAGACAGCGTTAAAGGAAAAACTAGAAGAAATGGAACAGCTAAAAGGGATGGAAGAGGTGAGAACTTTTTATCAGAAGTTATATAACACCTGGAAAGATTTCCAGCCAATGGCAAATTTATGTAGAATACAGCTGATTGAAGTTTGAGTAATGATGAAGCAAGAGCAAAAGATGGGCTCAACAGTTTGATGAACTGTTGAATGAGGGTACAGCTGAGAACCAAGGAATCGTAACCTCTGTAAATACGAAGAACTCGGAAACAGAGAAATCATAACAACAACTGAGCAAAATGGAGACAGCCATGAAGAAGCTGAAGAGCCATACCCCTCCAGGAATGGACCTAATACAAGCAAAACTCATTAAAAACTCAGGACAGTAATTTGTCAGGCATTTCCACAAGGTTGTAGTTATGATTTGGATAGATGAAAGTGTCTCTGATGAATGGAAAATAGGTATCATGTGAGCAATAGCATATAAAATATTCTCCAACACCCTCTTTGATAGGCCTATATCCTATGTTGATATTACTATTGGTCATTAACAATTACGCCTCCGTCAGAGAAGATTTACTATTGACCAGATCTTCGCAACACGGCAAACACAAGAAAATTGCAAAGAATTTGGAATTGATATACATCACCTTCTTAAGGGCTTCATCCTGCAGCAGTATTGACAGGAGGAAGCTGTATACAGCAGTGGAAAGCTACTGGTAGGAAAGTGAGAGCCTTAGTGAAAGCTACTACGAAAAACATACGGAGTCAAATTAAAGTACGGAATATATTATCAAGTACTGTGATCACAAAAAATGGAGTAAGACAGGAAGACGCATTGTCCTGCCTTCTATTTAATATAGCCTAGGAAGAGGTTATAGGAGATGCAAGCAGCAATAATACGCCATTTAATATCATCTGTAATTATTTGAAAAGGTTGAAATCTATTGGGATATCGTTCAGCGTACACGGTACACAAACGAACACCATACTTCCTACATTCACCATAAACCATGAGTATGACCGCTTTTTCGCATTGGGGAGCACCGTCTTCCGAGCACGTCCTACTATCACACAATAAGCGACAGAACCGTCACAATGGAATCAATGTGTACACACAACACAATGTAAAAAACGTAACATTGTTGCCTGACAACTAAGAAATAGGATGGAACAAACAGCTATCGGTGTTTACAATGTTCACAACTGATGATCCAAACAAACTAATACACATGCTTAATATCATACAGGGCCCCCGCGAGCACACAGAAGTGCCGCAACACGACGTGGAATGTACTCCAATAATGTCTGTAAGTAGGGCTGGAGGGAATTCACACCATGAATCACAGGGTTGTTCATAAATACGTAAGAGTACGAGGGGGTGGAGATCTCTTCTGAACAGCACGTTACAAGGCATCCGAGATATGCTCAATAATGTTCATGCGGAAGTGTTCAAACTCGGAAGAGTGGAGCCACTCTGAAGAAATTCTGGACGGGTGGTGTGTCGCATTGTCCTGCTCGAATTGCCGAAGTCCGTCAGAATGCACAAAGAACATGAATGGATGTATGTGACCAGACATTATGGTTACGTAAGTATTGCATGTCAGAGTCCTATTTAGACGTATCAGGAGTCCCATATCCCTCCCCTGCTGACAAGCAGGGTCCGTCAATTCATGAGGTTGCCTCCATACCCGTACACGTCCATCCGCTCGATACAATTTGAAACGACATTCGTCCGACTAGGCAACGTGTTTCCAGTCATCATGAGACAAATGTCGGGGTTAACGGGTCCAGGTGAGGCGTAAAACCTTGTGTCGTGCAGTCATCAACGGACCTTCGCCTCCGAAAGCCCATACCGATTATGTTTCGTTGAATGGTTAGCACGCTGACATTTGTTGGTGGCCCAGCATTAAAATCTGCTGCAATTTGCTAAAAGGCTGCACTCCTGTCTGTCATCGTTGGTCTCGTTCTTACAGGAACCTTTTCCGTAGCGATGCTGGAGATTTGATGTTTTACCAGATTCCTGATTTTTTCGATACACTCGTGAAATCATCGTATGGAAAATACCCACTTCATCGCTCGTGCGCCAGCTATAACACCACGTTCAAACTCACTTAAATCTTGATTACCTGCCCTTGTAGCAGCAATAACCTATGTAACAACTACGACAGACACTTGTCTTATAAAGGCGTTGCCGACCGCAGCGCCGTATTCTGCCTGTTTATGTATCTCTGTATTTGAATAGACCTGCCTATGCTGTCTTTGGTGCTTCGTTGTAGCTTCCAGTAACAAACACCACTAACATTCTCATTTACGCTGCTTTAAGCGCCTATCGATAGTGCTTCTATGTGCGGTGCAAGCGTCAGATGATTCACCGTGTATATATATAAATATGGCTTCTCGCCAGTGTGTACTGAAGAGAGACGCTCCTAATGTGTGACGTGCTCTGTACGTTCGGAAAAACTCCCCACTATCCTTTTTTCTCCCTATGACGTGAGAAACTCGGCACACTCAATGTTGACGTTTCAGTGCGCTCTCCATGTACCGACGGCTTTCGGACACTCGGGCACGATGTGTGTAGCGTGTCAGAGAGGCACCTCGGCCTTCGCGAGACCGTAAGTCGCCTGCCGGACGGGTGACCTTTAGCCACGGGCTCCGCGGCTGGCGCTGACCTTGTGAAGGTGAGGCCGTCTTCTCTAGACTGGTTGCCGGTTCCCCAGAAGCGGCGCTAGGCCACTAATCTTATCCCGTGGCACGTGGGCGGCCCGCCGACGCCGCCCCCGCCACGTGACTGACGCAGACGTCCGCGGGACCAAACACTTGCCAGCAGCGGCTGCACGGCGCTCTAAATAAGCGGCGGCGGCGCCGGTGAATGGCGCCTGCCCATTGAGCGGCCGCAGTGACGCGACGCGCCGCCCCCGCCCCCGCCCCGCTCCGCCCACCCCCGCAGCCCGCCCCCGCGTAGCAGGGTGGCGCCTGCTCGCAGCAGGCGAGCTGCCACCAGCCACCGTCACGAGAACAGCCGAGCGGCCGCCCACAGACTAGCCGGAATAGCGCGGGCGCGACTCTTGCAAACAGCTGTTCTGCGAATTGCGGTCTACTTTTGAAGCATTACATCAGTCGCCTCGCTGGCGTGGCGCAGACGCGCCGTCGCGTCAGGATATCGCTTTCCACGCACTCTCCTCTCAGAATTACAGGCGATTCAAACACGAACCTAGCCGTTGCGGAGGATAGGGATGGACGATTATGATTAAGAGTTGACTATGCCAGGGCAGTTCAAAAAGTACCACACTATACAGTGTGTTTCAAAACGGAATTTACGACTTAAAAAATTCAGTTTAATATATTGAAATAAGATATAGAACCGGGTTTAGTGTTATTTTGTAGGAAAACACATCAAGATTTTTTTATCTCAAACTGAAGATGTCGTATGTGGTATCCGTTGGCTATTCTGCTCACATCCCATTGGAAGCCAGTTTCTTCCCAAACCTGCTGTAGCTCTGCAGGTGTAACTTGCTCAGAGGCGGTGAAAAGCTTGGTCTAACAAGGGAACATCCCCATTGCACCCCCCTCAGATTTAGCTATAAGTTGGCACAGTGGATAGGCCTTGGAAAACTGAACACAGATCAATCGAGAAAATAGGAAGAAGTTGCGTGGAATTATGAAAAAATAAGCAAAATATACAAACTGAGTAGTCAATGTGCAAGATAGGCAACATCAAGGAGAGTGTAAGCTGAGGAGTGCCGTGGTCCCATGGTTAGCGTGAGCAGCAGCGGAACGAGAGGTTATTGGTTCAAGTCCTACCTCGAGTGAAAGGTTTAATTTTTTATTTTCAGACAATTATTGTCTGTCCGTCCGTTCGTCCGATGCGAGGTAACTGCGCCGTAGTATGGGGAAGCTACACCTAAACAAACATCGAAACACACGACGTCAGTCGACTACAGCGCACGGAAGAGAGAGTGTTCCTGCTAACGAGGCTCCCTGGCTGGTAGTTGACTGTTCGCTACTTTGGACGAGAGTGCATTAAATACGTGAGATGTATTCCGTGGGCAATATGAATCCAGCAAATATAGCTCGCGACTTCAATAACTAACCCATAAAAAATCGAGTGGTGTCAGGTCTGGGGAATGTGAGAGCCAACCAATTGGCGCATCAAGGCCAATCCATTGACGTGGGAACCGGTCACTGAGAAAATCCCGGGCGTCAGGCAGGTAGTGGCATGGTGCACCATCTTTAAGTAAGCATTTAGTTCTTGCCCATCCCATCGATGTGTGGTATCAAAAATTGTTGTAACATATACAGATACACTATCCCACTGATGGTTCTCTCACGGAAGAAAAGGAGCCGTACACTTTGTTCTTGCTCAGTGCACAAAACACGTTCGGTTTAGGGCTATCAGGAACATATTTCAATGTTTGATGTGGATTTCCACTGTCCTAAGTCCCACAATTATATGTGTTAACCTTGCCACTTAAGTGAAAAGTCGGCTCGTCAGAAAAGATGATTTTTTCCAAAAAATGTTCATCCTCATGTAATCGATTTAACATATCCGCACAGAAGTTCTTACAGGCAACTTTATCAGTGTCTTTTATTGCTTGTACGATCGCAAACAGTTTCTCAACACACGCCAAACAGTAGCATGTGGGATTTGAGTTCTCGAGATGCACGCTGGGTCTATTTTGTAGGGCTGTTAACAAAAAGTTGTCTCACTCGCTCAACTACGTCGTCAAATGTGCTTGGACGACACTAATCATTTCCCATGTCTTAGCGAACACCCTGTTTCTACAAAACACTTACGCCACTCATAACTTGTAGGCCTACTAGGAAGATCTTCAGCCTACTTGGCAAGGAAAATACGCTGAACTGTTGTCGCCGACTTCTTCAAACTAGAACATACAGCTAACTCGTTCGGGCCCAGTTAAGGCAGCCATTTTATGGCAACTACCGCTAGCGCTCCTTACGGTGCGATCCGCAAACTACGCGAGACAAAACTTGATGTATTTCCCTTAAAATTGACATTACAACCAACTCTATACGCACTACGAATTAATTTATATGAATTTTCAAAGTAGTAAAGTCCTATTTGAAACATCCTGTATTTCTCACTAGGCCTAAGCCTAATGCAAAATTAAGTATGGATAAGAAGAGATTTCAAAACAAGAAAAAGGATAATCAGACTTTTGGCAAGAAACACTTACAGAAGAAAGTAAACAAAAAAAGATGATTGAAGAAGAATCAGACAATTCAGATGTTGACAAAATTCCAATGTGTAATGAAAATGAGTCCGATGATATCTACATGGAGCTGTTTGACCCTGACACACTTCAAGGAGCCGACGACGAGATTTGCGGACTTTGTGGAGATCATGGTAAACACAGGGAACTGTGGTACAGATGTACTTTGTGCGGAAGATGATACCATGCAGCTTGTACCGCAAATGATTCTGATAAAGATTTTATATGTGATATGAAGGACTTATCTAACTTGCTAAATCTGTAGGCCTCTAACATCAAAGAAAACTTTGCATTTTATTTGAAAACAAATAGTTCTGAACTATGTTAAATTTTGTGAAATTTGATTAAAACTTATGTTTAACCTAATCTAATATGTGCCTTATCAATATAATTTTTGGAACAAATCTTGTATTGTTTTTTTTCCTGTCCAGGTATTACCGCGTATAAATTCATCTAACTTGCGCACAATTACCCCACCTGGTGCACATGTTTCCCTGAAGTTTGGGAAAACGTACGCTTAGGTAGTGTCTTGGAATTTTGTTTTTGGTGTGTTTATTTTTTAATATTTTGGGTTATCTTAATTTTTTATAGATAATAGAATAGTTGGTGTAAGTTTTGATATAAAATAAACTTTATTTAATGAAGATAATTTTTTTAAAAAGAATTTCCGCTTAGGTGCGCACATTTCCCCTACTTTCCCCTAGTCGTTGGACTTTGTGTTGTGGGCAAAATGACAGATACTTTGGAACAAAATTATCGCATAAAATTTTGTGTTGAGCTTGCCGATTCTGAAGCTGAAACAACCGCACAAGATTCGACAAGTATTTGGTTGGAAGCAATGGGTAGCATTCAGATAAAGGAATGGTACAACAGTTTCAAAGATGGCCGCTCATCAGTGAAGTGTGAAGCACGGTCAAATAGGCCATTATGCCGGTTGACATATCTTTGCCTACCGGTAGAGCGTGGCGCTCGATGGGCTGTGTGGCGTGTGTCGTTGGGAGGCGGCGGCGCTCCATTGAACAGGTGGCAAACACCCTGCAACAATCTTCGAAAGGCTCCAGGCCGGAGGAGGGAGCGTTATTGTTTGAGGAATGACAGAGGGTCAATACAAGCGGGCATCTGTCCTTCGGGACCACATCCAACTCCACGTGCAGTCCGGCACGATGGCATCCACCAGCAGGACAACGCAATTGCTGACACAGCTCGCACTGTACATGCGTGGTTCGAAGAGCACCACGATGAGTTTACTGTACTCCGGGGCCACCAAACTCCCCGTATTTAAACTCAATCGAGAATCTGTGAAGCCACCTCGATCTTGCTGCTCGTGCTGTGGATCTTCAAGTGAGAAACTTAGCGCAGCTGGCCATGGCAATCGGTATTTTCCAGGACCTCACTGACTTTCTTCATGCATGTATGCACGTCTCAGTGTGGTTCGAGTTGCAAAAATCGGTTGGTCATGTTTTTGATAGGTGCTTACACTAATGCGATTGGACAGTGTTTATTCTAAGGCGAAATGTGTTCGTCTATGCCGTGTAAGAGCCTGGGTCAAAAACTGGGGTCTAAGCCCCAGTAGTGTCTACTGGATATAAATCTCTGTAATAACACCAATGATTATTTACAGGACTACGGTACGGCGGAATGAAGCAGAAGAGAAGGTGGCTGGTAAGAAGCTTGACAAGGTACAGGGATTGGACCGCTTAGCCATGACGGATGGAATCCGCAGCATTTCCGCTGCTGGGCAGGAGACAATGCTGGACATGCCACCATTACATCTTTGGGTTACAATGGTGGCAATGACGGGGAATACAAGTGAAAAAGTGGAACTCACTGGAAAGCTTTAGGATACCCAGAACCCCACATAGATATAGTGAACACGATAAACATAAAAATTTTCTATGTAATCAGACTGATGCACCGAGTGAGAATTTTACCAAGGCCTAGAATCAAACCTGGGTCTCCTGCCCACTAGGCCACTAGACCACCTTGGTGCAGCTGTTCAAAGAACTACACGGATTATCCGGGCTTGTCTTCCTCCTTGATCCAAATTCTCACTACCCTACAAGCCTATTTTAAATTCCCCCTTACGCACGAACAGAATTGGATCGAGGGGGAAGGCGCGCAAGGGTAATCCATACAGTTATGTGAACCACTGTGAGAAGGTGGCTTGGTGGTTAACGCGTCTGCCTAGTAAGCACGAGATCTGGGTTCGATTATTGTCCTGGGTACAAATTTTGATTCGCCGCTTCAGTGTGTAAACATAAAATCATATCTGTGTGAGACCAGTAAGTTTTCTAAAGTTATGACATTTAATTTGTATAAATACAGAAATGGTTTGGGAAATTCCAGATGGCTACACAATAACTTCCAGCTGCTTCAGAAAACCTTTCCAGGTAACAGTTGGAAGAGCTCGAAGAAAGAATATTGATACAGCCTGGTTTACTGATTGGTCGAAAGCAGACGGAGAAGCTGGGCACGGTATTCCAGACGGGAATATCCAGTATCAAGATGAGCGCACAGGAAAATCTGTGTAGGTACTACAAGTATCATGGCATGTACATTCGTTCTGACAGCCAGGCAGCTCTGAAGTCTGTATCAGTCCCTGTAACAAAATCAAAGACCGTTCCAAAACGCCTTGAAACCCTTGTGAGGCTAGGCTAAAGCAAACGGGTAAACTTGCTGTACATCCATGTCACTCAGAAGTTAGTGGCAGCGAATAAGCTGAAAGGCTGGCCAGACAGGAATGACGACTCCATTTGTTGGACTGTAATCTGTTTTAACTACCACTAAGGCGAAGCTAAAATCAGACGTATCTGGATCAATTGGCAGCAGGCAGAATACTAAAGTAAGATCCAAAAACCAGAACTTGGCAAGCTAATGGCGCCGAAAACATCTTAAGAGAGAAGTTCTGAAATCATAGGTTTGGGCAGGAGTCAGATAAAGGTCATGGTAGGACTAATGACAGTCAACTTCAGAAAATGTTTCACACACGAGGGGTACAGAGAAAGAAGCCGCAATGTGTAGACTATGTGGTGATTGGGCTGAAACCACACCTCGTTTAATCTAGCAACAAGAAGCTTTGTAGGCCAAAAGACACACACGGGTCATTAATTCCTGAAGAAATGGTGTCTGACAACAAGTAAAGGGTCTCCTACTGCTCTTTAAGGGTGCCGGCTGGCTTTGCTAGAATCACAGGAAGGGAGACCACACAATAAGGTCAGTTACGGTGTCTGGTGATACGTACATACATACGTGGCAAGACGCAGTCAATACCTTCACTGCGTGATAACAACGGTGAAGTCACTGATGACAGTGCCACTAAAGCAGAGTTATTAAACACTGTTTTCCGAAACTCCTTCCCCAAAGAAGAGGAAGTAAATATTCCTGAATTCAAATCAAGAACAACTGCCAAGATGTGAAACATAGAAGAAGATGTCCTCGGTGTAGTAAAGCAGCTCAAATCACTTAATAAAGGCAAGGACTTCGGTCCAGATTGTATACCAGTCAGGTTCCTTTCAGAGTATGCTGATGTGATAGCTACATATTTAGCAATTATATACAACTGCTCGCTCACAGAAAGTTCTGTGCCTAATGACTGGAAAATTGCTCAAGTCACACAAATACCCAAAGAGGGAAATATGAGTAATCCGCTGAATTACAGGCCTACATCACTAACGTCGATTTGCAGTAGGGTTTTGGAACAAATATTGTATTCGAACATTATGAAGTAGCTCGAAGAAAACGATTTATTGACTCATAGCACGGATTCAGAAAATATCGTTCTTGTGAAACACAACTACCTCTGTATACTCATTAAGTAATGAGTGCTATCGATAGTGGATGTCAAATTGATTCCATATTTTTAGATTTCCAGAAGGTTTTCGACAACGCTCCTCACAAGCGCGCCTATGGGATATGGCCTCAGTTGTGTGACTGGATTCGCGATTTCCTGTCGGGAAGATCTTAGTTCGTAGTAGTAGACGGAAGGTCATCGAGTAAAACAAGTCATATCCGGCGTTCCCCAATGAAGTGTTGTAGCCGCTCTATTATTCCTGATCTATATTAATGACATAGAAGACAATCTGAGTAGCCCTCATAGATTATTTGCAGATGACGCTGTCATTTACCGCCTTGTAAAGTCATCATATGACCAAAACTAATTGCAGAATGATTTAGATAACATATCTATGTGGTGCGAAAAGTGGCAATTGACCCTGAATAAAGAAAAGTGTGACTTATTTGAGTGCTAAAAGAAATCCGCTAAATTTCGATAACGCGGTAAGTCACACAAATCTGAAGGCTGTAGATTCAGCTAAATACTAAAGGATTACAAATAACGTAAATTGGAACGATCACATAGATAATATTGTGGTTAGAGGAAACCAAAGACTGCGATTCATTGGTAGAACATTTAGAAGGTACAACAGATCTACTAAAGAGCCGGCTTACATCACACTTGTCTTCCCTATTCTGGAGTATTTCTGAGGGGTGTGGGGTCCGAATTAGGTGGGAATGACGGATCACATCGAAAAAGTTCAAAGAAGGGCGGCTCGTTTTACATTATTGCGAAATAGGGAGATAGTGCCACAGACATGATACGTGAACTGGAGTGGCAATCATTAAAACTAAGGCATTTTTCGTTGCGATGGGATCTTCTCATGAAATTTCAATCACCAGTTTTCTCCTCCGATTGTGACAACATTTTGGTGGTACCCTCCTACATACGGAGAAATGATCAATACGATAAAAGAAATCAGGGCTCGCATAGAAAAATTTAAGTGCTCGTTTTTCCCCGCCTTTCGAGAGTGGAACGGTAGAGACAGCTTGAAGGTGGTTCATTGAATCCTCTGCCAGACACTTAATTGTGAATAGCAGAATAATCACGTAGATGTAGAAGGTACAGGCAAGAGTGGGGTAAGACCACTGATCTTCTATCTCCCTGCGCAAACCAGTCAGTCAATCATGAGTCAATATTCTTTCAATTATTTAAATTTACAGATTAATCATATCGATTAGTTGTATCATAATAATTGGTTATTGGGTTAATATAATGCACAAACAGCATACATTTACGTAAAACTCCCATACTATACTTCGTTTCTTCGGTGTCGTGGTTTTAGCCTAGCGCGCATCTACATACAACTCGGACAGAAGACAGAACAGTAAGTCTTGGTTAGGGATGGAACACCGACTGATTCATAGCGGGTGGAGGGCAAAGGAAGAAAGACACTGCCACCATGAAAGATAACGTGAAACGAGGAATATTTACTTCTTTCCGTCCATTATTGACAGCTGCCAAGTTCTCGCGCGTCGTATTGGTTAGTATCTATGGTATAATTTACAATAGAAGCAACAGGGCTTGATGGAAACACATCGTAGAGACATTCATGTTCAAACACACTTGTTCCGTTATCTATTTCTGAACGGATTAACGTAACACAAGACTTCGCCACGTTCCTTAAGGGCCACTACTGACAGACTGCTTTTGTTGGCAGCAATCGTATACATAACACAAAAAATGTTTAATTGTGTGTGAAATCGTATGTGACTTAACTGCTGAGGTCATTAGTCCCTAAGCTTACACACTACGTAACCAAAATTATCCTAAGGACAAACACATACACCCAAGCCCGAGGGAGGACTCGAACCTCCTCCAGGACCAGCCCCACAGTCCATGACCGCAGCGCCTTAGACCGCTCAGCTAATATACAGAACACAATCGACATGAAATATACTGACTTGTACCGACATTACGCGGTGCGCACTAGGGAGAAGTCGGACTCTCTTCCGTAGTCAAGCTACGGACAGCAAATCGAGTCAACAAGATTTAAAATAAAAAAGGAAAAACAGAAATAATTAATCGTATGTATAATAGCTGGTCTGAAACTTTAATTAACGTTAAAGAAGTATCGCTGTATCTATAATCGATTACCAGCATAACTATAAACAATCGATTAACTGCAGTTATTCGTTTAACCCTAGTGTAAGGTACGATGTGTTACCCATCCGTTCTCGAAATATATGAATTAAAATTAATGTCGTTTTTTAGGGACTGTAAGACACACCTTAATTTTTAAGCAGTTTTCTTAAAAGACAAAATTTTTACCATTTTTATTATTAGACTGCAATGCCAGACTAAAAAAATATTTATAAAACCGAACTGACCTTTAAAATCCCAAAAATTCGTAATCTGAACTTTCTTCTTTTTCTCATTCTTCTTCTTGCCCGTCGTCGTCGTCGTCCTCTTCATATATAAAATTGTCTTTACTGCTACCGTGAGAATCACTTGCGTCGCACTCCTTGAAAGATTTAACAATAATGTCTTCTCTCACTCTAGACCACGACTGTTTTATCCCCTGACACATTTGACTATAGGTCATTTTAAAGCTCCCTTCGACGTGAATTTATTTTGGGCTTCATCCTTCATTCACTTTTTCTATTCGTCTCTCATAAACACTTTAAATGGTTTATTTATCGAGACACCAATACCAGCAAGATCTTTATTTCCCTATCTCAGCTTCTCTTTCAAAGAACTTTTCAAATGACTACTAAACTGATCTAGAACGGGCCGAGCGGTTCTAGGTGCTTCAGTCCGGAACCGTGGTGCTGCTACGGTCTCAGGTTCGAATCCTACCTCGGGCATGGATGTGTCTGATTTCCTTAGATTAGTTAGGTTTAAGTAGTTCTAAGTCTAGGGGACTAATGACCTCAGATGTTAAGTCCCATAGTGCTTAGAGCCATATAAACCATCTGAACCTTCTCTCCGACAGTCTGTTAAACCATAATTTAATACCAGTCTCGTTCATCCAACCCTAATCATGTACGTGATCAACATCATCTGTCAATATTTCAGAAAGTTTTAGCTTTTGTGAGCTTGAAAATGATCATTCGATTAACCTTAGTACCATCAGTACAACATGAAAGGACAACAGTTTATCGCATTTTTTTCACGACCACTGGTTGTCATAGTTACAGTTTTAACACCATTCACGGCAACATTCCTGTTACTCGGCGCATCAAAAGTCAGAGCAGTTTCATCTACACTCCTGGAAATGGAAAAAAGAAGACATTGACACCGGTGTGTCAGACCCACCATACTTGCTCCGGACACTGCGAGAGGGCTGTACAAGCAATGATCACACGCACGGCACAGCGGACACACCAGGAACCGCGGTGTTGGCCGTCGAATGGCGCTACTGCGCTGCATTTGTGCACCGCCGCCGTCAGTGTCAGCCAGTTTGCCGTGGCATACGGAGCTCCATCGCAGTCTTTAACACTGGTAGCATGCCGCGACAGCGTGGACGTGAACCGTATGTGCAGTTGACAGACTTTGAGCGAGGGCGTATAGTGCGCATGCGGGAGGCCGGGTGGACGTACCGCCGAATTGCTCAACACCTGGGGCATGAGGTCTCCACAGTACATCGATGTTGTCGCCAGTGGTCGGCGGAAGGTGCACGTGCCCGTCGACCTGGGACCGGACCGCAGCGACGCACGGATGCACGCCAAGACCGTAGGATCCTACGCAGTGCCGTAGGGGACCGCACCGCCACTTCCCAGCAAATTAGGGACACTGTTGCTCCTGGGGTATCGGCGAGGACCATTCGCAACCGTCTCCATGAAGCTGGGCTTCGGTCCCGCACACCGTTAGGCCGTCTTCCGCTCACGCCCCAACATCGTGCAGCCCGCCTCCAGTGGTGTCGAGACAGGCGTGAATGGAGGGACGAATGGAGACGTGTCGTCTTCAGCGATGAGAGTCGCTTCTGCCTTGGTGCCAATGATGGTCGTATTCGTGTGCCGTGCAGGTGAGCGCCACAATCAGGACTGCATACGACCCAGGCACACAGGGCCAACACCCGGCATCGTGGTGTGGGGAGCGATCTCCTACACTGTCCGTACACCTCTGGTGAACGTCGAGGAGACACTGAATAGTGCACGGTACATCCAAACCGTCATCGCACCCATCGTTCTACCATTCCTAGACCGGCACGGGAACTTGCTGTTCCAACAGGACAATGCACGTCCGCATGTACCCCGTGCCACCCAACGTGCTCTAGAAGGTGTAAGTCAACTACCCTGGCCAACAAGATCTCCGGTTCTGTCCCCCATTGAGCATGTTTGGGACTGGATGAAGCGTCGTCTCACGCGGTCTGCACGTCCAGCACGAACGCTGGTCCAACTAAGGCGCCAGGTGGAAATGGCATGGCAAGCCGTTCCACAGGACTACATCCAGCATTTCTACGAGCGTCTCCATGGGAGAATAGCAGCCTGCATTGCTGCGAAAGGTTCATATACACTGTACTAGTGCCGACATTGTGCATGCTCTGTTGCCTGTGTCTATGTGCCTGTGGTTCTGTCAGTGTGATCATGTGATGTATCTGACCCCAGGAATGTGTCAATAAAGTTTCCCCTTCCTGGGACAATGAATTCACGGTGTTCTTATTTCAATTTCCCGGAATGTATATTCGCTATTTGGCTATGTTCCACACTGGTTTCCATTGGATTAACCTTAGTACCATCAGTACAATATGAAAGGACAACAGTGTCTCGTTTTTTCACGTCCACTGGTTTTTATAGTTACAGTTTTAGCACCTTACACGGCAACATTCCTGATACTCGGCGCATCAAAAGCGAGAGGAGTTTCGTCTATATTCGCTATTTGGCTTACTTCCACACTGGTTTCCTTTCGATGTTGAATAACAAAGTAGTGGGAACATAATATTTTCTCTTCACACTCTTGTGGCATTTTGTGACAGGTTTTGGTCTCGGCTCGCATGCTATGTCCATGACGCTTCATAAATCTGTAGCACTAACCAACTCCACCCTTAAGTCTAAGAAGTTCCCCAGCGGCGCTAGCTTAGAAACGTGTATTTTAAACATTTTTGTATCAATTGCAGTGCAATTATGACGGTGTCCTTGAATCCATTTCAGTACGTCATCTTCAAATTGTGGCCATTTTGCGTTCAGTGCTGTTTTTGCTCATTTAATTTTCCTCATTTTTTTCAGTTCTTCGTAGCTAGCCCACCAATCGTGAATTGTTTTTTTCTGTTGACGGAGGGCTGAAATGCTGCTCTGTTTCGATGTTCTTCTGCATACGCTATTATCTTGAATTAATAGTCCGCATCATATGAAAATCTTTTATCTTTTTGCATTACGAAACTAGTTACTATCAAAAATAATGTACCGTTACTGATAACACAAATCGTTTTCAGTTCAAGTTCACTGGCACCGTAGGTTGCAATGACGAATTACAGACTAGACAGTGTTCTGGGTCTGTGATGCCGGCACGTGAGGACGTGAGGGGGGCAGTGTTACCAAGCTTGTGAATCACCGCAACTCATGTTCGTTGCATCGCTGTCACTGCTCCTCCCATTTGAACCCAATGTTGCTAGACAGAGATATATTTCCCGCAGCATCGAATATATGTTCATTTTTAAGAATGACGGGAATTTTAAATCAAACATTCGACATTTTTATATTAATTCCGAGTGTAAGGGGCACCTGAATTTTGCAAACAATTTTTCGAAGAAAATGTGCGCCTTATAATCCGTGAACTACGGTGTGTCTTATATAGACATCATTCAGCTCTATCATCCTCAAAGCTGGTGCCTATGTCTTGTAGGGTAACTAGACAGCAGTTACAAGAGCTGGAAGCAATGAAGGGGGAGCAGTAGTTTAGAAGGGAGGGTCAAGGATGTAGCCTGCCCAGGCGATATTCAGTCTTTACACTGAGAAAGCAATAAAGTAATCAAAGGAAAGTGCTGGGAAGGGAACTAAAGTCGAAGCAGAAGAAATAAAATCTTCGACGTCTGCCGATGACAGTGAAATTCTGTATAAGAGACGCCAAAGGAATTCAAAGTCGGGCGAACAGTTTACAGAATCTCTTGAAAAGAGGTTGTAAAATGAATATCGACCAAAACAAAACAAAGGAAATGAGATGTATTCGAATTACATCTGGCAACGCTGAGGTTGTTAGATTAGGAAGTGAGACACTAGAGGTACCGAATGAGTTTTGGAATTTCGAGAGGAAAATGACTGACGTTGGCAGAAGTAGAGAATAGCGAAAAACGTATCTATAAGAGAAATTTTTTAACACTGCATGTAGTTAAAGGTGTTAGAAAGACTTTGCAGAAAGGTATTGTCTGGAGAGTGCCCTACACGGAAGCGAAACCTGTACGACAAACAGTACGGAGAGGATGAGATTAGACACTTTTGAAACGTGGAGTTGCTTAGTAATACTGAACATTGATTATGGATGACTCATAAGGAGACTAAAAGAAGGGATCTGTTGATAGGACACATACGGAGGTATCAAAGAAATGTTCATCTGATAACAGAGGGGCGTGAAAATGGGGGGGGGGGGGGGAGAATTACAGAGGGAGACAAGTTAGTGATGACAGAAAACAAGTTTAAATGTATCTAGGTTTCAGCAGTTCTGCAGAGAGCAACAGGCTTGCTTAGGATGTACTATCGTGGAGGGTAGTATCAAATTAGTCTTCGGACTGAAGACGGCAACATGAGAAGCCCTTGCAACTGTTCTCAACTAAGAAACGGGTGTTCAAATTTAATTTCTAATTGCAACTTACTCCACCATAAAGGTTTTATTGCAATCGTCTTAATATTATTTGCGAACAGGAAGCCCAACATACACTTACCTTTTGGACCGCTGATCTCGACAGAAGTTCAGTGCAGAATCCAGTATTCGTCTTGGCTTAATCTCAGTTTTTGTCTGCTGCAAGTGTAACTGGCGGTTCTGGCATTTTATGAGTTGACTTCATCTTCTTTGTCCAGCAGACAAATTAATTTACTCGCGTTTCGTTATTCTTGTACACACAATGTCCGACTCAGCCACCTGCAGCTCTAAACTTTTACATCTGTCCTCACACAACTGTATACTTGACGTAGATAGATTGTCTCTGTTTGCACTGATGCGACTGCAAAAGTTCCTGCCACAACACTCTTAGAAGACATAACAAAAATAGGAGAGAGTAAAACGCTGAGATCTTCGTGAATTTATATTAAAGATTGATTTTTCCTTTAAATCTTTTTGTATACTTATTACAGCTACTAGTGTTAGCAGAAATTAATTTTATAAATTGAAAAAGTTTTAGAATTTTTCTTTTTGACGATGTGACTGAAACTTATTAAGTCGTTGATTTTGGATGAGACAAGAACATGCGCAAAGGCGTTATTAACATAACTGTTACGTCACAGGAATATCCACGAAGATTTAATTGCACTCTACGAAAGAAAACGACAAAATTTAGCGATCAATGGCGCTTCGCGATGACTAGTGAAGAGACCGATACCCAATAACACGAACAAGTCGTACCTCTATAAACACTATTAACAACGACATAATGAAATCTGGCGACAACTAGTTGGCCGTGAGGATTTTCAAATGCTTAACGGCAAGTAACTGCATGATGGAAATGAGAGAGGATCGAAAAGCAACTGACATTTGCGAAAAAGGTCGGCAGGTGGAAGTATACGACTGGTCTGGCTTCAGATAAATTGTGTAAGCTTACAGGAGGCTGACTCCGGGGTCAACATGCAAATCACCAGCAGAGAGAAACGGTAGGGATGAGAGAATGAAGAGATGCTGGGAGGGACCGGGACTCACCGAAAGAGGCAATTTCATTCGGGTCACCAGAAATGAACGGAGTAATAAATGAATACCGCGACTTAATGGATACCGTCATACAATTAATTGCACCCATCATACATAATGAATATAACTATAGCGTTATGTTGGCAGCGAATGTGACTTCATTGTCTTAGGCTACCACTGCACTACTTCCTTCGAAGTTCTCTAGAATAAAGAAAGGTAATTTGGAAACATTAATATTGCGATATCAAAGTGAAAAGTTCTTGGACTGTCATGAGGATAGCATACATAAAGAGGTGTTCTTTTGCCGCTTTGGTACGTGTTGTGGAGTACGTACCGTCTTAAGCTACGGATTATTTACAGAGCATTTTAGTGTTTGATGATGTGTGCTTCGATCAAATGAAGACACTGAAATACTAGGCCATAAAAGAGCTATTTATTGAGGAGGGTTTGTCGCAGAAGAAAATTCATCCAGAAGGGTGACAGTTCATAGTGGGTCTTCTATTTTTATCCAACAGCTCAGATATGGCCGGCCGAATTAAAACCTAGCCATACTTCCATTGAATATTATTCATTTGATGGACATCCCAAAGCTATAATCGCATATGAAAACGTCGACAAAATGCGTAGTGAGGTATTGGTGATTTAAAATGTGTGAAACAACTGACGCCATGGCATATCAGAAGAGGGTAAGAGACATTTTGCACGAAAATATATCTATAAGAAAGCTTTGTATGTGATAGGTGTTGCATCTGTCGAATTATGCAAAACGATAAACAAAAATAGATAGTTCCTCCGAAATACTTGAATTTTTACGTTGATTTATGCAATGAAATTTAAAGTACAAAAAGATTCCTGTACCGATCTGTACTGGCTGCCTCCAACAGGTCCCAATTGGTTGAAATCCGGTGCCGCTCCTGGGTCTCTGCACGTTTAGGGTCACCGCTGGTTCCGCTTTAGATGTAACCATCCAATAATTTCCTCGCCGCGAAAATCGACAAGCGGATTATCTTGCTCGACAATACACAGCTCCAGACAGTCCAAAGCCTGAACTGATACTGGGAGAGAAACAGTGTTGGTACGAGTCTCAGCGATCTTATATCTTGCCTCCACTGATGAGAATAATCTGTAAATCGTATAATTCAGTCTGTTGTTGAGATAAGAGTTTGTTGCAACGTTACACTCGACACGAATTGTATTGCCAAAGATTAAATCGTATGACTGGTCGGATCTATAGACTTTATTACGACCCTTCTTCAAAACCTGTCCTTTTGTGAAACCCAGTAGCCGTCCTGTTGATCCTTTCTGGTTGAAATCAATCCTTTCACTTGTTCTCTTTATTTTAGATTTAAGATATTGATGTTTGCACCTAGCGCAATCTCTTTCTCAGACCGTTTTTAAGCTTTATTGAAATCGTCAGTACCGTACGCACCAGGTTCTATTTCCACAATTTCTTTTGCATAATTAATTTCCAGGTAAAGTTTACTGTTAGCCTCAGAACGCTGTTGTAAGTCTCCAGTCCAATTAGCGCAATCCTCCACTCCCCGTTGCTTAAATCAATCTTTGGGAAGTAATTCCTGCGTAATACTGACGCTCGTTCTTTTAAACTCAGAGGATACGACACTGCATCTGAACCTCGACTGACAAGTGGGTGCTTAATGCATTTCCTTATATACATAAAGGTTAGGAGAAACATGATGCACGGATGCCCACATAATTAGGTATTAAAGTCTTGGTAGCCATGAAAATTGTAGAACACACGTCTTCTGTCGGTGGAGTATCATTGTAACTCTTCTGGCCGTTGCAAGTCTCCAAATGAAACGAAACAGCATATTAACCAGTGTGTTCCCGGCTCCACAGCAACATCTAAATTCACAATTTCACATTTTCCAAATTTCCACGTAGTCTCCGATAATGTATTAAACGGTCTATACTGTAGGATAGCTAACGAGACTTTTTTTTTATTTATGAAGAGACCCAGTACTTTCTTGTATGACTTTAGGTATAGTCCTTTTTCCGATGGTTGCTGCTTCTATCATCTGGTTATGTGTTCTTGCTTTCTCTACCTACTCTTGCGAGTTCTGTGCGTTCTTCACGGTTCTGAGGGTCCTGCAAGGACAGGAACGAAGAAGAGGATAATTCTGACCAATGTCTTGGGTATCTACAGAACCCTGGGTGCTTTAATCGGTCCTTTATACTTCAGGGCAGTTTTAGCTGAATACATTGTCGTCAGGAAACAGTGTTTTAAACACCCCTTCCCCTTCTTCATCGTTGACTTTTTCTTCTTCTACAGCGCACGACATGCAGGATTCATAACCTGCTTCAAATTCTCGGCCAACCCCAACATAATTGTATCAAGCATGGTTTTATCAACTACAAATGCTACAGTGCGCTGTTCAGTAGTAATATCCTTTCTCTCACATATTTCCTTGGCTTTATGTACCAAAATTTGATCTGCAGCATGACATCCTGTGAGATCTTTATGTTTTGCGTATGCAATGTCGTGTTCCAAAAACGCCTCGTCAAGCACATTAAGCCCCTTACTATCACGAGCGAAACATTTTTGAAGCTTTGTACTGGATCATCAGTAATTATATCCCAGAATGTGCAATTCGATGGGAAGTTTGACTAGAATGCCACTGCCTCCTATAATGCGTCTTCTTGAATGTTACGCTACTGTGCTGGTTAAGTGCTCTGTGCACCCCCCTTAATAGCAAATCGTCAACGTCAATCCAGCTGGTTTGTGTTGCAGGACAACCTAGCCACTTAACTAGTACTCTGTTCTCTCTTCTTCTTACGACACGCTTGATGAGAAACACGTGTGGCTCTGAGCTCTTCCGTATTTACTCGGTATAAAATATCCTGAAATTTCATTACCACTGCTATCTGGAATTTGGTCTCTGCACTTTGGAAACTGTTAAGTATCTCAGTCGACGAGTTTGGGAGATACGACTTTTCACATGCTGTTTAGTGTTTTGAGATTAAATTTCTGTTTAAGTAGATCCAGCATTATAATACTATAGTGCACCATGTCCAAGAGCCCATAATCACGAACATCGCCCCGACTCATTTTTATTTTCCTATGTTTTCATTCGATTATACTGTGCAATTATTTCTGGGGAGGATATGTATTTGTATGAGCTGCAAAGATTAAAACGCGTCCCCATTTGACCTTTTATTGTTCTGTTGAGACATTCCCCGATACTCGTCTTCAGGTGGACGATGCTGAGTAGTGACGCATTCCATACCGCCGCATCGTGGTCTTGAAGCACTCTCTATCGTGATCAGTTCGGAGGTTGTCCGGGCATCGAGTAGTCCCTCTCCGCAACAAACACTGAAACATATCCGCGACATTTCTCCCCATTTTTGTTTTGATTGGCAATGCCCAGGCAAATCTGGAATATTTATCAGTAACGTTTAAAATATATTTGAATCCATTATTCTCATGTGAATATTCTCTCATATCTACAAGCTCATCGCGTCATAAGTCATCCATAAGTCAGCGATGACCTTGTGCTCAGCTGACGTCTTGCTATATACTAAGCGAGCTGCTTCACAGAATTCACTTTATACACAGTTCGCTCAACTGTTACAGTCAAGTCATATACTTTCTTTATAATTTCTTTTACAGCTAAGTTTTCTACTTTCTTTCTCAGAATGATACGGTTGTACGTCTACAGTTCCTTAACACTAGCATCTAATTCGTTGATCAGTCTCAGAAGGGCCTGGGCACATTCTTTCGCTCATTAACTTCACATTCGAGAGATTGAAAGTTTTCGTCTTTGTACAGATGCATTCTCAGTCAATACACACCTATCCCCTCTGGCGGAGTGCCTGACATACGTGCAAACTTGTCAACGGCTTGGTGTATACTAACATACTCACCACTTTTTTCATAGTTACATATACGGAAAATCGCGAAAGTCCCGTCTATACCTACCGTCAGTCAGTTTCCTTGATTTATCAATAGTAAGAAACCGTTACCCTATGTGATTCCGGCAATCTGTACATTTCCTTACAGAACCATTGAGTGACATTTCGGCTCCTACAAGTGCCTGGTAAATTTGCTTAAGATTCAGTTTGTCTTGTCTGAAAGCTATAATGATATCTCTCTTATCCCTCACCAAATGTTTCAGGATTCTGGAATGTGTTTAACTAAATTCCCATTTGACAACAAAGGAGAAATATCACAGAATTTGATTTTATTTTTACTGGTGGGGAAATTTGACTGCTCTGACTGAATGTGGTGTATGTTACGCCATCAGCAACCCACAGTATCTTTTGTAGTAGCTGGTGCTTGGACTGAAACAACTTTTTTTTTTGAAAATACACACAAATGCTCAAAGTGGACTCCATCTGGGTGTGTTAGTAGTGACTTGAGAACATTTGTCTTGTCGCAGTTGGATGAACATACAACTATCACTCTTATGTTATCTGGTAGGAGTATCCCATTCTTGTTCTTCTTCTTCTTCTGGTCTTCTTCCACACCATCACAGGACTAGTTACTTACAACAAAGTCCTGATGCTTCACTCACCCAGCCATGATACCGTCTGTCAGATTTTGGTATGTAATGGGTAGATACAGAAAAATGAACACTTCTAATAATAATATATGTGCCACTATAGTGCAGTCATGGATATAGAACTTTATCTGGCAGGATATCGAAGTTCCTACCTGATGGGTTGCTTGAGCTGTTTAACCTACCTCCGAGATGCTACAGATTCTATCCCTGGCGAATTACAGTGATGGATAGCTGTCAATAGGATCATGTAAATTTAAAAAAAAAAACGGTTATCCAATGGATAACGGCTTATTAAATAAAAATTGCTGTGGGTGGACCAAGTAAGCCTCAATGTACGAATACAGCGCTTCACACCGACATATTTACAGTGGGATTCATCAAACTATGAACGAAACAAAGTCGCTATAAGAATATGGTTTATTTCCAAACGGTGTCAAAATCTTTTTGCCACCAAATTAAACAATACAAACAATTAATGAGTGGACACAGCCTTGGATACATGAAACAATGACTATCAACCTGTTTTGTGTATACAGCCAAGGATTGTAGGAAATGTTAATGAGTTGAAGAAAGATCCCGGAAAGGGATGAACGAACAGTACTTTCACCTGAGCGCTTGGTGGTTACAACTACAAAGGACGTTTAATAAGTAATTTCAGGATTGGCTACAAAACTGTACTTTTCAACATAGTCTCCGTTCAATGCGGCGGCCTTACGCCACCTTACTGGCAGGGTCCATATGCGTGTGTGGTACCACTCTACTGGTCGACGTCGGAGCCAACGTCTTGCTGCATCAATAACTTCGCCTTCATCCATGTACTGTATCACGCGCAGTGTATCCTTCATTGGGCCAAAGAGATGGAATCTCTTTTAGGCAGAGAGGAACCCGTTGGGCACACATCTCTGACTACACCAACTGGTGGACGAGTGTGTCCTGCACTACCGACAGAGACGTCCAGTAGAACATCAAGGTGTTTGATTTTGGTCCGTCGATCACCTCGAATGAGAGTGTCCACAGGTTCCAACATTGCAGGTTTCACAACTGTGTGCAGACAGCCGGGCAGCGGGTGATCGGGTGGGTTTACACGACATTATTGCGATGACGACAGACGCCTTGCTCAACGACTCACCGTGCTTTTGTTTACTGGCGGATCTACGTAGACATTCTACAAGTGCCTCTGAATATCTGCAATGATCTTGTTTTCTGCAAAAAGTAACTCAGTAACAGCTCTGTGCTTGGAATGTAACGCCATTATGACGGGTAGTAGTAGCTTTGCCACTAATCGAAACTTCATGAAACTATACGAGATGAAGCTGTAATATTGCATGATGTCCCACAACAAATTCTGCATTTCTTCAACCGAAATTGGGCGAGAAAAAAACAATGTGTTGCAATACTTATTGTTCGCCTGTCGTAAATGCCTATGTAAATTAGACTAGCGAAACGAGACTCCGAGGCAAATTAACTGACTTTACACTCGCCTTGTCTCTTTGGATGCAAAGACAGATCGTGCTTACCACCCTAAGGATGTATGAGGGCAGAAAACAGCTCCAGTAGTGGTTGATAATTCTTTCACTTGACCTCTATGTTTTAGTCAGAGACAATGAGTAGTGTCAGGCATTCTCTGACTGACGTTTCCTCATTTTTTTATTTTTCCGATATGCTGATATAATGAATAACTCGATATCTCACCTTCAGGTCGATCCAGTATTTAGTCTTTCTTTGATTTAATAACAGAGTAATAGCAGTGATTGTAAGACCAGATCATCTTCATCTTCTCTAATGATGCATATGGGCTTACATAGAGATTTGACTGTGCTGTGAAACAGCTTTGGCCAACACGCGACCTTTTGGCTCGGTCGACCCCTTGAGTGCGGGGCCCAGAGCAGAAAATGGCAAAAGACACCACAGGTAGTCCTGGCACAGTGCATTCAGCCTGATACCGCAGGGCTCTTTCACCAGCCAAGGAACAACTGGAAGGCTCACCTTCCACTAAGAGGGGACCGTAGCGAATCTTTCCACCACTTCTTTCTGGATACCACTCTGCTTTTTAAGCCTCATTACCAGCCCAACGAATCTGCAGAAGACGGACGTGAAGGGCCCACATTTCTATGGACGCCTCTGTTTTCCCTCGGTCAGAAAACACGTAAGAGATTCCGAAAGACGTCCTGTGTGTCGTTTCTTACTAAAAGACGCAGAGGTGAGTAGCGAGCGCTGAGACAAGCGGATGGTAGGAGATTTCGTCACCCACAGGCAAACAGCTACCTCCTGAGAATTGTAAAAGCAGAGTACCGTTTCAGAATTTTTTTAATGAGCAATCACGAACCATTGTCTGATGAAAATACGTAAGTTTATGAAGGAGACCCAAGGCCCAGAATTATCAATACAGAGCACGCCGGCGGCACCGCACTGGACGCTTCATTCTCTACAGTTCATGACTGGAATAAAACCAGAATCACTACGGGCAGAACCCAAGAAAAATCTTATCAAAGGCGGACTAAGTTTTCTAGCCCGAAATCTCACTCGAAGCAGACGCTGGGAGCGCGGCGTGGACACTCTTCCCCTTCGTCTCTCTTAGTGGTCAGCACCTGACTTTGACTCGCATTTTGATAAAATACACGTCGTCAGACTCCACCTAAGACTTCACATACAGGGAGCGCGGATGGTCGTGGACTTTGAGATGCAGAGGCGAAGGCGACGTCTGCAACTACATGGATAACTGTCGGAATTCTACTGAATTCAAGCTAAAAGTCTTCACTCATCTCACCTGCTCTCAGTTATGGTACGGTGTATTACGTCGCAATAAAGTTAGAACATTGCTAAATTAAGTAATTTCACTTAGGCTCATTTGAATTGAATTCACAGGCACAGTGTAAGAGTAACTGTCTTTCTTTTCCTCGCTCACGCAGTCACTGTACTCATGCAATTCATTTTTAATGAATCTGTTAGGAAGTGGTTCATCATTTTCACACATATCCCCGACAGACAGCCTTCCCAGAGCGAAGAACCTTTTTGTGATCAAGTCTACATATCACCTGAATTTTCTTGGAGTATGTGTAACAAAACACTGTAATGTTTGCTATTAATCTGTTCCCACACAATAACGTGTAATAAATTTGGCATTTACCTGGACCATACTTATAATTTCCCCTTCAAGAAATTAATCGATATGATAATAATGGAAATGTCCACATTTCAAATTCATGCCAATTTCTCATTAAAATTCCATCGCATAGATTATTCAAGCATTAGGATCTCAAGGAGTGATCTGCCTCTCAGTCGGTCCATTTGGTGCACACCAGGAAGCTCACATGCGCCACTTGGCCACATCTTGCTCTGCAGCTCTATGATGTCTTCAGAAGAAATTAAGTGTGCATCACAGCGCTTGCTGGAGAAGTGCTATGATGTCCCTCCAGCAAGTGCTCTCTTATTCTCCTCTACAAAACTTAATGGGCTCTGCAAGTGTTGGAATCTCACCAGTCAATTACAGCTATTACAACAATTGTAAGTTGTAAACGTATGTCCTACTTTTGTTGATTTTGTTGTGGTCAACCAGTGAGATATATTTTTGCACTGACATGAAGAAGAAGACAGAAAGTCTCCCCCACTATTTAACAAGTTTCAGCTTGCAGCCAACACGAAGAAGTCCATGTAGACATGTGTGGGAACCCTTCCCTGCTACCAAAACAATTACTATGAGGTTCCTATAGAACTCCTTATTAAAATTTATAAAAAACATTCCAACTGGCTTCATATTGGTTTAATGGCTGCTGCCATACTGTCTTGCCTTTCAGATTTTTAAACTCTGCTAAAAAGCATTCCCCTCACTTCTAGCACAATGAAGTTTCATGGCACGCTGACTGCCCTCACTCCACTCTTCTGCTAGGCTGGGCCAGGAAATTGCTCTTCCTAGTGCATTACCTGTCCAAGACTGACTTTCAACAGAAAAAATCTTTACTACTAATGCTATTCCCTCAATTACATCTTCTACTTCGCCAACCAGCTAAAAGATATAAAATAAATATGAAGATCATGTCACTTTCCACTCTCCCACTTCACAGTATAGTATGTTATGGTAACGAACATAATTTGGGCCATCTTAGTACAATACACTCTATTTTCCTCCAACTACAACAACGACTCAGAGTAGGAGCGTTGATTCCGGTGTTCCATGGAGATGCACTGGTGTTTGTGATCCATATGCATGAAAGCATACATCACACAACACTTTGTGCAACAAACAGGAGGATTGCCTAAGGTAGCAGCTCCTGTGGAGCACACAAATCAGACATGAATTACTCTGCTGTATGAATTTGTGAAGCAGAAAATTTGTAAATGATTCAGTCTTCATAGTTATTTTAAATTATAGCAAGTCGTTTAGCTTATCTCTTTTCAAATTTACTAAATAACTGGCGATATTTGAAAGACTGATATGGATGAATGCGATTGCATTGTTTGTACGCAATTTCTCCCCTCTTCTTAACATTATTTGATATAACCTGGTGGTGGCTATTTCATTTGCTATTCTGGCTGAGCTTCAGCACAGAGGTGCGCTGAAGGTACAGGACAGCAGAGTCGCAAGAGTGATTCGTCAACACCGACCTCCTGAGAGCCGGGGAAGCATGTCCTTCAAAGAACTGCTAGTGGGACGAACGACAGTTAGCAACTTCCCTCGCATTCTCTTAGGGAAAGTCGCCTTGGCTAGAGTCATGCTGGCACCCAGCCTATTTTGCAGTTTTTGCATATATCCTCTTTGGTTGGCTGAGCTGAAAACATTCGTTCCAGATGACAGAATTCTGCCTGATAGAGCTGGGCATCTAGGTCATGCTAATAAAAGTAAATTCAGCTGATAAACATCTCCCAGTTGCGAAAACAACGTAGCAAAACAGCTGTGATGTATTACAGGTTCTAAAGATACCTAAGCACTGACTGAAGCACAGTTTTTTAGCTTTTCCCACCGCCTGTGATGTGAGAAGACATCGATTGATGTAATTGCTGTGGCGTCGGGAGGACGTAATATGTTGTGTGAATTTATAGTATAAGTGGAGGAAAATGGAGATTATTAGTATTTAACGTTTCATCTTTTCTGATAAGAGATTTTGTTACAAAGAAACAGTTACGACCATGGCGGAACTGCATATCTTAGAGAGCATTGGTTGCCGAACGTTTTGGTGCAAAATTATTGAGCAAACAGTTCACTACTGACTAGGCATTACATATTTCATCCCTGGGCTTGACGTTAATCACATCTATACGCTGCAGGCTACGCTCTCATCTGGAGCAGCAGACGCCACTAATTGAATGGGATCCAGTGTTCAAGTCGTTTGTAACACTTATGTTTGATATGAACTATACAAGGTTCATCTACCTTCTATGTTTTCTTGTGCTGAATGTAATATTTGTCTCACTACGTTCTTCGGTTCATACTCTATGTACATACACTCCTGGAAATGGAAAAAAGAACACATTGACACAGGTGTGTCAGACCCACCATACTTGCTCCGGACACTGCGAGAGGGCTGTACAAGCAATGATCACACGCACGGCACAGCGGACACACCAGGAACCGCGGTGTCGGCCGTCGAATGGCGCTAGCTGTGCAGCATTTGTGCACCGCCGCCGTCAGTGTCAGCCAGTTTGCCGTGGCATACGGAGCTCCATCGCAGTCTTTAACACTGGTAGCATGCCGCGACAGCTTGGACTTGAACCGTATGTGCAGTTGACGGACTTTGAGCGAGGGCGTATAGTGCGCATGCGGGAGGCCGGGTGGACGTACCGCCGAATTGCTCAACACGTGGGGCGTGAGGTTTCCACAGTACATCGATGTTGTCGCCAGTGGTCGGCGGAAGGTGCACGTGCCCGTCGACCTGGGACCGGACCGCAGCGACGCACGGATGCACGCCAAGGCCGTAGGATCCTACGCAGTGCCGTAGGGGACCGCACCGCCACTTCCCAGCAAATTAGGGACACTGTTGCTCCTGGGGTATCGGCGAGGACCATTCGCAACCGTCTCCATGGAGCTGGGCTACGGTCCAGCACACCGTTAGGTCGTCTTCCGCTCACGCCCCAACATCGTGCAGCCCGCCTCCAGTGGTGTCGCGACAGGCGTGAATGGAGGGACGAATGGAGACGTGTCGTCTTCAGCGATGAGAGTCGCTTCTGCCTTGGTGCCAATGATGGTCGTATGCGTGTTTGGCGCCGTGCAGGTGAGCGCCACAATCAGGAATGCATACGACCGAGGCACACAGGGCCAACACCCGGCATAATGGTGTGGGGAGCGATCTCCTACACTGGCCGTACACCTCTGGTGATCGTCGAGGGGACACTGAATAGTGCACGGTACATCCAAACCGTCATCGAACCCATCGTTCTACCATTCCTAGACCGGCAAGGGAACTTGCTGTTCCAACAGGTCAATGCGCGTCCGCATGTATCCCGTGCCACCCAACGTGCTCTAGAAGGTGTAACTACCCTGGCCAGCAAGATCTCCGGATCTGTCCCCCATTGAGCATGTTTGGGACTGGATGAAGCGTCGTCTCACGCGGTCTGCACGTCCAACACAAACGCTGGTCCAACTGAGGCGCCAGGTGGAAATGGCATGGCAAGCCGTTCCACAGGACTACATCCAGCATCTCTACGATCGTCTCCATGGGAGAATAGCAGCCTGCATTGCTGCGAAAGGTGGATATACACTGTACTAGTGCCGACATTGTGCATGCTCTGTTGCCTGTGTTTATGTGCCTGTGGTTCTGTCAGTGTGATCATGTGATGTATCTGACCCCAGGAATGTGTCAATAAAGTTTCCCGTTCCTGGGACAATGAATTCACGGTGTTCTTATTTCAATTTCCAGGAGTGTATTTGTTCACATTTTCTGTAAATAAAGAAACGGCGTAATAACTTCTCATCTGAATTTCATCTTGGCCTGTACACATCTTCTGTTCGGGCACATGCTAAATTCCTTGATGTCCACCTCGACAGCTAACTCTCGTGGACGCGACATAGTGCGTACCTCATCGACAAAGTGGATAACACTGTGAATATCTTGCGTATGCTTACCCGGGTAGGTGGGGAATGTTACCGATTATGCTCTTGACTCTGTATAAAATATTTTGATCCGTTCTCTCTTAGACTATGATAGCATTGTCTACTGCACTGCAACGCGATCAACTTATGACAAGCTCGATGTCATCCGTTATAGAGTAATTGTCTTGTCCTCGGAGCCATGAAATCAACGCCCACTAACACCCTGTTAGTGGAAGCATCCATCGTGCTGTTGTCTATTAGAAGGCGGATGTTGTCTGATATTTTCCTCCTCTGTCGATCTTCGATATCTGACTGTGCCTCTCTTAAGGCGCTGGTTCGATTCTGGAGACTCACACAGCAATCACGTGTACGACGTATGACCAGAACTCCATTGCTAGTTCGCAGCTACGAGAGGTGGCGCAGTGTCTTTCGACTAGTTATACGGGGTACAAAACTCCCCTGTTTTCGTTTTTCTTTAGTCTGTTCCTCACACCAGCCGAAGTGGCATACCTGCCATCCGATTTCCGAAAGGAGACCACCATCATTCACGACCTGGAGCATTTTCTCAGCATAAAATGGCAGCAGTACGCTCACATCTATTCAATCGGTTCTAAATCTGAGGAGGGTCTGCGATACGCCTTATTTTGTCCTCCTAGTGGCGCCTACCAAATGTTTGTGCTCCCGCCTGAATGATCTATGTATATACGCGGCGGAACTATTGGCAATCGGAGGAAGCTATTCATTATGATCCTGATACTTTCGGACCCTCAAAGTGTGTTGCAGAAATTGCAACATCCAGCGTTTGATAATCAGACCAACACGTATATTCTGGACGTCCTGGTGACCATAAGAGACGTGCAGACCTTGGCCACCGCTGCTCAGTTACTCTGGGTAAAAGGACATCATGGCTCTCTTCATAATGAAACTGTTGACCGCCTTGCCAAGAGGAGTATTACAGAAGGCCAGCCACGTACAATGCCGATCTCACACCGACGATACGGAAGGCTGCTTATCACGCTTGGAACTGTGAACGACATGTCTCTCAGAAATCTAAGAGCGGTCACCTGGCGGCCGTACAACAGAACATCTCCTCTCGATCATACTTCGCCTCGGTGCAGCTTCGATGACGTCACGTGACTTCCACCATTCGCATGAGGCGGGACACGGGTGTTACACCCCTCACCCATGTCGGTTGAAGAGTATGTCATCTCTGGACACTGCGATACGCACACAGCGGCAGTATCGGGTCTTAACCACATCATATTGGCGTCTTCCAAGTAGGCCTACACGACTGCACAATCAGACTTGTATAAGAAATTGGTTGCGGGAAGTTACACCCTCCCCACTAGTGTTACAGTTTTACTCCACCGTTCTGATGAATATAAATTGTTTACAGCTTATTTGAAAGCCACTGGCATCCAAATTTAATTTATGACTTGCCGCGGTTTTCATTTTCACATGGCATCAGATTGGTTCGTAATCGGGTGCGTAATTTTGTGTTATAAGGGGAGTTAGAACGGAAAAAGTTTATTTTTCACTTTTTCAGGTTCTTATGTCATTATAAAATTTTCAATTTTCTGAATAAATTAATACATATATCACACGGGAAGAATTTTATTTTATTTTTTAAATATAATCTACACCGGTTGAAAACGTTAAAATTTTTACTTGCATTACTTCAAGATCTAATAAAATCGGTAATTTTTTATGTAGAAGGCTGTGGATTGTTGTGTTATAATGGTTAACAGTGGCAGATTAAAACTGTGTGCCCGACCGAGACTCGAACTCGGGACCTTTGCCTTTCGCGGGCAAGTGCTCTACCATCTGAGCTACCGAAGCACGACTTACGTCCGGTGCGCACAGCTTTACTTCTGCCAGTATCTCGTCTCCTACCTTCCAAACTTTACAGAAGTTTCATATCAGCGCACACTCCGATGCAGAGTGAAAATCTCATTCTGGAAACATCCCCCAGGCTGTGGGTAAACCATGTCTCCGCTATATCCTTTCTTTCAGAAGTGCTAGTTCTGCAAGGTTCGCAGAAGAGCTTCTGTAAAGTTTGGAAGGTAGGAGACGAGATACTGGCAGAAGTAAAGCTGTGCGCACCGGGCCTGAGTCGTGCTTCGGTAGCTCATTCAGTGTGTATTCTCGCTTCGCGCGTCGGGCGACTAGGTCGTGCTCTTAGTTCCGCCTCTACCGTAGCGCAGCGTGTTTTCCTCCTGTCAGTTTAGTGCCGTGTTGGTCTCCGTGCGCGTCGCATCGCTGGTTGTCGGCTGGTGTTTGGTGTTCGTGCGGCCCTTCCTGTCGCGGCGTCGTCTCTCGCCGTGATGTCCACCATGGTTCCCACGAAAGTTCCGCGTACAGGTACAGTCAGTTTTACCTTTGACAAATCCACGCGTCACGTCCAGCCCGGTTCTTTGGAGATACATGACTGGTTAGTCGATACAGTTAAGGTCACTACTGATCAGGTGCATACCGCATATTTCGACAGCGAATTATATGTGTTTTTTGTTAAGTTTCTTGACCCGCTCCAGGTTGATAGGCTACTTTCTCGTCATGGTTCTCAGGTACCCTTTACGCACCGTGATGGTTCCACTAGTATGGTTCTCTTGGCAAATGCAGAAGTGATATATACGAATGTTCGGGTATTTAACCTTCCGCCCGAGGTTGACGACTCTTTTCTGAAGTCCGTTTTGCTTCCTTATGGGGACGTACGCCATATTCGAAAGGAACGCTGGTCTGCTCAGCACCGCTTACAGGTATATAGTGGTATTCGGTCGGTGGAAATGGTGGTCAAAAAACCTATTCCTTCTCACCTACAGGTATGTGGTTATAGGGTCCATATCACGTACAGTGGCCAGGAAGGAACATGTTATTATTGTAATGAAACTGGTCATTTCCGTACTAATTGTCCGCGGCGTGTGGTGGTATTAAAACCTACATACGAACAGCGTAAAAAATTGACTTTAGCTGATCTTCTCCCGCAAGGATCTCGGACTGAATCGCTCACTGTTACTGAGGGACGCAGTGATCCGTTGTCCGACAACGGCCGTGATTTTCCCCCGTTGTCCTTGAGTAGGGATGTTGCTGCCCTTAATTCCGATGTTCCCGCGCTGATTTCTCACAACAAGCGTCGGCGAACACAGGATGATGCGGCTGATGAATCTTCCTTATTGGCTCGCCCTTCCGATGGGCCTCCGGTAAAGGACTCTCTTTCTCAGTCGGAAATCGTGGATGAGGAAGCCACAGGTGCTATCACGCCTTTGCAGAAGCTCCCTGACACCTTATCTGACGTTGTTCCTGCTACCGCGGCAGCCTCTTCGGAGACGCCCGTGACGGAACCTGCTTCTGGTTGCCACGTGTCTTCTCCGGTGCTCTCTGACACTTCTCCTATTGACTCTGTTTCGCATCCCCCTTCTGGAATTTCTGTCGCCCCCTCTGGGTCACAGCCTCCTCCCATCAAACAACTGATTGATTCTCCAGAGCCAGTGGATCCCGTTGTTATTCACCAACTGTCCCACCGTGAACCCATGTCTGCGGACGAGTGGGATGTAGAGGCCTCTCTCTCGCAATCTGACACGGAATGTCTACATGATGCTCCTACGCAGCCGAACGCTGCAGCGTCGGCACCGCGGAGCCGCAGTCGAATCCGTAAACAGCCACGGAGAGCCGCGTCACGGCCGAAGAAAAAGCAGTGGGAAGATGAGGGTTCTGTTTCGTAGTTTTTCTCTCTGTGGTTCAGCGCTTGTTTCTGGTATGATTACTTGTATGCTGCTCCGTCAGCTGACGGCTCTCTACCGATCTTTGTTTTTCTTTCTAGGTTGAAGTTCCATGCAAGCATATACATTTCTTACTCTGAATATTAACAGAATATGTTCTGAGCTTCGGCTCGCCGCTTTGCGACAGTTTATCTATCAGTCTGGGGCAGATGTTGTTTTTTTACAGGAAGTCCTATTCGACCAGTTTTCCATTCCTGGGTTCTCGACGTTTTTTAATGTCGCTTCCGAACTTTCTACGGGCACTGCCTTGTTTTATAGAGAAGGCATTCCGTTGATGAATTTCGAAGTACTCGACAGTGGAAGGGGGATCGGGTGCACGTTTTATGATCTCAGTTTACTCCTTCTTTATGCCCCTTCTGGTTCGGGTTGTACTACCGCACGCTCGAGTTTCTATAAAGAAGAAGTCATTTACCTGCTTCGTAAATCCCCGTCAAAGATAATTTTAGGTGGGGACTTCAATTGTGTTCTACGGCCGGTAGATCAGTCTCCTAATTTTAATTTCAGTAAAGAACTCGACGACCTTGTGCGCTCCTTGCACCTGCGTGACGTGTGGGTTTCTCGCTATCCTACACTTGTGCGACATACCTACTTTACTCCCACGTCTAGCAGTCGCCTCGATCGCTTTTACCTTTCCGATTCCTTGTGTGGGCAACTTCTGGCTGTTGATGTGATACCAGCCTGTTTTACTGATCATTGCGCTGTAGCCGTTACGTTTAATTACGAGCGACAACCGGTAAAATTGTTTCGTCCTCCTTGGATGCTCAATATCGCGTATTTGCAAGATACCTCCCTTGGTATCGTCCTGGAGGACATTTGGACTCGTTGTTCTCGTACTATGGACCGGTACCCGTCTATCGTGGCATGGTGGACACTGTATGCAAAACCACACATCCGTAGGGCTCTCATGCGTTTTGGGGCTGCGAAGGTGGCAGAAGATCGACGAACACAAGAATTTTACTATTCTGTCTTACGTCAACTGTACGATAGTGCTACGCATGCTCCCCTCCGGGTTACTGATATACAGCGCATCAAAGCCAAATTGCTGCAGCTCAAACGCATTCAAATGGAGGGCCTGCGGACGAGGTCTCAACCACGTTCCCTTCTACAAGAGGAACTGACGTCACTCTACCATCTAGTCCGTTTACGGTCGCGCCGGAAACGTGGGTGCCTTGCCTCCCTCACAACCGCTGACGGCCGCGTGTTCACCTCTCACCGTGACATTTCTGACTTCGTTTACACCTATTTTACTGATCTGTACGATACTCATGTCCCGGCGGAAACCTCTCTTGACGACTTTACCTCCTTACTGCCTCGCGTCGTCACTCCTCAATTAAACGACGCCTTTCTGCGTCCCTTTCAGAAGGATGACATATATGATGTTGTTGCAGGATCGCAGTCCCGCAAGTCGCCTGGATTAGATGGTATTCCTAAGGAGTTCTATGTTCAATTTTGGCCGCTCATTGGTGACACCTTAACGTCAATGGTAAATGAAGTGATGCGGGGAGTCTCACTTCCTGCTCCTTTTCAGGAAGGCAGAATGGTCCTCCTCCCGAAATCCACAGGTCGACCTGCAATTGATTCCCTCCGTCCTATTACTCTCCTTAACTTTGATTATAAACTTGTCGCTCGAGCAATTAATATCCGTCTCTCTAAGCTGCTCGATACCATTATTGCCGCCCACCAAAGCTGTGTGCCTGGACGCACGATACTGACTTCCGTTCTCGAATGTCGCGATGTAATCTCGGTGGCGGCTGCCGCTAATATCCCAGGGGCTTTGCTTTTTCTTGATTTCCAAAAAGCGTTCGATCGCGTCAGCCATGATTTTTTATCGAGAGTGCTCACCGCTGTCGGCTTTAATAATGATGCTCGACAAGTCTTAACTAATCTTTTTACCGGTATCAGTGTCTCGGTGATTGTGAACGGTCACCCTACTCCCCGGATATCGATCAGACGGGGGTTACCCCAGGGAAGCCCCTTATCCATGTCACTTTTTGTTCTATCCTTAGAGCCCTTACTTCGCCATCTCACCATGCACTTACGTGGCTGGAATATATTGGGGGAAATTTTTGCAGTCCGTGCATACGCCGATGACGTCATGGTTTTAGTACGACATGCCGAGGATATACCGCGGCTTAAGGATACCTTGGATTCATTTTGTGGTCTTGCTGGTGCTCGCATTAATGATCGCAAATGCACGTTCCTGCCGTTGAGAGGCTTTGATCATGTCGTCATTCCTTGGGCGACGGTTGTCGATCGCCATAAGACCTTGGGGATCATAGTGGATCGTAATCCGATCAAAATGGCGGCACTAAATTGGCGTGAGGTTACGAGTCGTGTTCACGGGGCGATCCTTGAACATGACCGCCGTTCCCTTAGCCTCCTTCACAAGGCACGGGTTTTAGAGACCTATGTCTTCAGCAAAATATACTACGTTGCGCAGGTCTTCCCGCTTCCCGCGATGATGGCTCGCAGGCTGAAACAGCTGTCTAGTCGATTTCTGTGGCGCCGCCATGTCTTCCGTGTCCGGTATGAAGTTGTGGCCAGGCCTCGGAAGCTTGGAGGATTGGGTCTTTCAGATATCAAAGTGAAGACGTCCATCTTATTTGCCCGCCGCAATGTTTTAACCTGTACGCGGGCTCCGCATTCAGTCACCTCTCGTTTACTTTCCCGCCTCCGGCCGGCCAGTCTGACCCCTCCTGTTGATGTTGGACGGATTAATCCTAAATTGCGGCACATTCGTGAATACTTTGTACTTGTCGGTATTCTGGGTGCTGATATACTTTCTATGACGCATATTACTACCAACATGCTACAAATCCGTTGGGGTACAGCATGTTTCCCTTCTTCTGTTGAACTGGCTTCCCCGTCAACGTCATGGAAAACGGTCTGGTCTCATCTTAGTCTTCCCACTTTGCCGATGGAGATTGTTTCAACGTGGTATAAGGTCATTTACCGTCTGATACCTACTGGTGATCGTCTTTTTCGTATTGGCCTTCGTCCGACTGATCAGTGTGAGGAATGTCATCAAACTGACACCTTACTTCACAGGCTAGTTGCTTGCGGACGGGATCATTGGCTCTGGGTCCGCCGTCAATTAGCTTTTCTTACTAGAGGGCCTGAAACCGCATTCCCAGACGACATCTTCTTACATCCGGACATCTCTTATTTTCCTCAGACGAAAACGAACACGATTGTCTGGCTCTTGGGTTACTATGTCCATTA
This sequence comes from Schistocerca gregaria, assembly GCF_023897955.1. NCBI lineage: Eukaryota > Metazoa > Arthropoda > Insecta > Orthoptera > Acrididae > Schistocerca > Schistocerca gregaria. Next base: position 289,797,208 of record NC_064925.1, read on the forward strand.
CGTCATTGAAGGCGGTAATGACCCATATCCCCGCGTTTTTCACCATTATCTGTCAACTGCGCATTGGAAATGGCAGCGGTTACCACAATACCGAACGCTTTTTGCGAATATGCTTTTTCTTGTGTTTAACCGTCAAGGGGTTGGTTAAGTTCCCCTGTGATTCCTGTTTCTTCCCTGAGCTCGAGTCCCCTCCCTTGTTGTATTTTTTCGTAATTTTTTTTTTTCTCTCTCTCTTTTGCATGTATATATATACACCCAAAATTCATACGGGTGGGGTAACGGGTTGGTCTTCCCCTTCAGAAGAAATGTTTTATTTGTGTTTCACCTAATTTGTTGATTTTCTTTTTGCAGCTAATATTAAATGATGATTTGACTATGGTTGTCTGAATTCTCGTGAAATATACCAAGTCAATCTGATAATAAAAAAAAAAAAAAAATGGTAGAGCACTTGCCCGCGAAAGGCAAAGGTCCCGAGTTCGAGTCTCGGTCGGGCACACAGTTTTAATCTGCCAGGAAGTTTCATGGGATCTCTTGCTTATTTTTTTTTTTTTTTTTGCTTCATTAAGTCCGCCGATTTGACCCTAAGAAAAAGATGTTCGTCATTTCAGGCACTGGCCCCTAACTACACATATCTCAGTAATCTACCCAGACTAAGAAAGAGGAATGGAAAGGTGAGAGAGGGTGTCATATGTATGTAAGAGAGAAAAAAGTTTTTTAAAATGTTTCAAGCCTGTGGAGTCAAGTCCGTGAAGCACACATAGCCACGGAGAAATCCGTGCACGTCTTCTCGAAAATGAAAGGGATTACCATTGGGGATCACGGTATAAAAAATTGACAAACAGTGCATTAGGTCAGAACAACTGCTCGCTGCAGGGACATTCCAGCTACGTGTGGGTCGTAGAAAGTAATGCATAGGAGCTGGAAAAGTCAATTATTGTATTCCCTATATTTCGGATTGCGGATAATGGTACATGTCATTTGTTCGCATAAGTCCCAAATTCGAGAATATTCTTCTCGCCAGTTGCAAAAAAATATCGAACTGCAAGTCCGCAGAAACAATTCGCTGAGTGAGTCTTCATCTGTTGGTACCACACGTCATATGGGAACAACAACTCGTGCGTTGTTATTTGGTCAGGAGTGGCACGTGTGGTGAAGGCCAGAATTCGCTGGACCAAGCGCCAGATGTCTGCAGCTGGGCTACATAAGAAACGGTGATTGTGTCCGGCAACCCACACGTAATGCAAAGCAAGGAGGCAGCGAGGTGAACTCTGTGGAGACGAGACCGACTTGATTGTTTCCCGTTGACGGTGACGTACCATATGGAGCGTGGCGTAGTGTCAAGAAACGGGGCGTTCACCGCCCGATATATATTAGGCCGCCTGTAGTATGGATATTTCTGTTCTCTCATATTGTGGGTGAGGGCCAATTGCATCTCAGTGTAGACAGCGTTCACTGACAAGCGCACAGGCAGTAAATAGGCAGCAAGATGGTTGTGCTCCAGAAAAATAAAGGGTCCAATGTGACAGAAGAGCGCTGGGATGCCCGACAACATCATCAGAGAGGTCAACGAGGCTGAGGCATATGCATCAATCAGTAAGCTGGTAAGGCACTAGGGCACACTTCCACGTCGTCGATTGTGAGTTGACACAAAGGGCTGAACTCTATGTGGAACATGGTTAAGACCCAGACCCCCTCAAGCTGCGTGAAGTGTGAGGCTTTCATTACGGACTTGGGAGATCATCCACTGGCTAACAGATTAACCCACTGCAGCTAACATGTGGTATGCCAGGGTGTGAGGGACAGGAAGAGTTGGCACCACGTGGTGAATCCGCTACTCTATATGGGTGTTGACAAAGCACGTGTGTTGCAGGAGGTCAAGGGAGAGACGATGTTCAGCGATTGCAAATATGATCCAGTGCAGCAGTTGTCTGCAGTTTAGGGCCGCAGCGTGCCGCAGATCAGCCGTAAAATCGATGACAAGGGAACTAAAGGTATCAATGACGTTAAACAGATCAACACTCCCCTCAGGAAGACCTGTACTGGTACACATATCTCACGATTTATATACTTTAAGGTTCAAATGGTTCAAATGGCTCTGAGCATTATGCAACTTAACTTCTGAGGTCATCAGTCGCCTAGAACTTAGAACTAATTAAACCTAACTAACCTAAGGACATCACACACACCCATGCACGAGGCAGGATTCGAACCTGCGACCGTAGCGGTCGCTCGGCTCCAGACTCTAGCGCCTAGAACCGCACTGCCACTCCGGCCAGCTATATACGTTAAGGGAGCTGTCCAATGCCTCGCTGTAGGTCACCATCGGTGGCATTTACGAGGCGTCTTTTTTTTAAATAAGTACCGTTTTGAAATTTAAAAAAAAGACGTGCGAAGATATCTCAGTAATTTTATTTTTACATGAAAGCCTGTACCGTAATCTACTTTCTACAAGATTTCAATCAATATTGAGGCACTTGTCATAACGTTGTACCAGTTTTTGAAAGCCCTCTTCATAGAAATCTGCCGCAGACTTGTTAGCCACTGCATCACCACTGTCTTGACTTCGTCATCGTCTTGAAGACGCTGGCCGTACCGGTGTTTCTTCAAGTACAGAAACAGAGGGTAGTCACTGGGTGCAAGATCAGGGCTGTACGGAGGATGATCTAGAGTTTCCCATCGAAGAGATGTGATGAGATCTTTGGTCTGATTCGCCACATGCGGACGGGCATTGTCCTGCAGCAAAACGATGCCCTTGATCAACTTCCATGGACTGTTGCTTTGATTCTGGTGTGAAGCAGGCAACCCATGTTTCATCGCTCGTAACAATTTGGCTTCAGAAATCGTCACCGTCGTTGTGGTACCGCTCAAGTAAAGTCAACGCACTGTCTGAACGTTTGGTTTTGTGCACATCCGTCAACATTTCGGTACCCAAAGTGGGCACAATTTTTGGTAATTCAAGTGCTCGGTCACAATGCCATACAAAACACTACGAGAAAGATTAGGAAAAGTCATGCCGCAAGGAGGAAACCTTATCATTCCAACACTCATAATGTTTTCTCCGTAAGCTGCACAGATCTCACGATGAATATCGCATTCGGGAGGACGACGGTTCAATCCCGCGTCCGGCCATCCTGATTTAGGTTTTCCGTGATTTCCCTCAATCACTCCAGGCACATGCCGGGATGGTTCCTCTGATAAGGGCACGGCCTTGCCCATCCTTCCCTAATCCAATGAGACCGATGACCACGCTGTCTGGTCTCCTTCCCCAAAACCAACCAACCAACCAACGATGAATATCGATCGCTTTTAGGGTTTTAGCACTAAGAAATCTTATAACAGGTCGTACTTTACAGTCGGCGGGACTCACGATTATCGGAGGCATCTTAAACACTCAGTACACAACGTAAACAAGGAAGAATCAGACTGTAATGGAGTCAGTGCGTAGATTAAGGTACAGGATTTCATGTAAAAATAAAATTATTGAGATATCTTAGCACGTCTTTTTTTTAATTTCAAAACGGTACTTACTTAAAAAAAAACATGCCTTGTATAAGGCAGAGGATCAGATCGTCTGCATAGGTGATGCAGCGAAATATATATCCACCTAGCTATGTCCCTATTTTTAGTTGATTCAGGCAACATAACAATGGTTCTAGGGCGAGGGTGTACAGCAGCGTCAATCGGAGGCACCCCTGTTGCACCGAGCACCTGATGAGGATCGCTTGTGGGAGCCTACGATAATACAGCATTCAGGATGTTGCGCCGCGCAGGAGATGTAAGAACACCCGGACAATAATTTCTGGGTACCCCATATGGCGGAATAAAGCTCTAAGAAAAGAATGATCGTTCTTCTAAAATGCCTGGCTGAAGCCTAAGGACGTCAAAGCTGCGGGAAGATGTAAATACTGTGCACGGGCAATCAGATCCCTGTGGCAGCAGTGCAGTGCCCAAATGTTGCGCACTCTTCCTAGCCACGCCTGATCATCGGACACGACGTGACAGGCCGTTCCCTTAAGTCGCGCTGCCAAAAGATGAGTGAAGGCCTTCGTGGCATTGTTTAGCAGGTTCATGGAAGGATAATCACTGAAGTGCGGACCCTGATGTGGTTTGCGCTAAGGGATGTCTAAAAGCACGATAGTTGAGGGGGATGCCATCAGGGCCATGTTAGCAGCTCTTGTTTGGATAGCATCGAGGACTTTGTTACTGGTGTCTCCAGTTCAACTGTGACGTCCTCCGGTATTGTGTCAAACATGAGCCAAGAAGCTTCTTCCATAACAGCCTGTTAATGAGGATGGTAGGCGTACAGTCTAGCGTAATGGGCGTGAAAAGCGTGTCCAGTGCTGAATTGGTTATCATGTCGCCTGCCTTCATCATCTGGATGGCGCGTATCATGGCCTGGAGCTGTCTTCACCTGTCTGTTAGAAGGTGGTACATCGATGGAGCTTCCAAAGCCATACAGTACAAGTGCGAGTTCACACCACCATCCCTTCAAGGTGACAGTGTGTGAAGGCTGCAGTATGTTCTTTGCCACAGTTCACTATTGTTCATCATTCAGACGAAATTGGCATAGGAGGGTAGTCCCTCAACACTTTGTAATAAAAGTTCAGGGATTGTCTCCTCCAAGCTGCTAAGTGGAGGAGGAGATTAGTGTTTAACGTCCCGTCGACAACGAGGTCATTAGAGACGGAGCGCAAGCTCGGGTGAGGGAAGGATGGGGAAGGAAATCGGCCGTGCCCTTTCAAAGGAACCATCCCGGCATTTGCCTGAAGCGATTTAGGGAAATCACGGAAAACCTAAATCAGGATGGCCGGAGACGGGATTGAACCGTCGTCCTCCCGAATGCGAGTCCAGCGTGCTAACCACTGCGCCACCTCGCTCGGTCAAGCTGCTAAGTCTCCATCATATGTAATCATGGCCCGATAGAGGGCAGGGTTTGCGCAGGACAGCCACCGTGACATCTGTAATATTTCTGGCTTAGTCAGTCATCATACAGGGTGTTTCAAAAATGACCGGTATATTTGAAACGGCAATACAAACTAAACGAGCAGCGATAGAAATACACAGTTTGTTGCAATATGCTTGGGACAACAGTACATTTTCAGGCAGACAAACTTTCGAAATTACAGTAGTTACAATTGTCAACAACAGATGGCACTGCAGTCTGGGAAACTCTATAGTACGATATTTTCCACATATCCGCAATGCGTAGCAATAATATGGCGTAGTCTCTCATTGAAATTACCCGAAACCTTTGACAACGTGTCTGGCGGAATGGCTTCACATGCAGATGAGATGTACTGCTTCAGTTGTTCAATTGTTTCTGGATTCTGGTGGTGCACGCGGTCTTTCAAGTGTCCCCACAGAAAGAAGTCACAGGGGTTCATGTCTGGCGAATAGGGAGGCCAATCCACGTCGCCTCCTGTATGTTTCGGATAGCCCAAAGCAATCACACGATCATTGAAATATTCATTCAGGGAATTAAAGACGTCGGCCATGCGATGTGGCCGGGCACCATCTTGCATAAACCACGAGGTGTTCGCAGTGTCGTCTAAGGCAGTTTGTACCGTCACAAATTCACGAAGAACGTCCAGATAGCGTGATGCAGTAATTGTTTCGGATCTGAAAAATGGGCCAATGATTCCTTTGGAAGAAATGGCGGCCCAGACCAGTACTTTCTGAGGATGCAGGGACGATGGGACTGCAACATGGGGCTTTTCGGTTCCCCATATGCGCCAGTTCTGTTTATTGACGAAGCCGTCCAGGTAAAAATAAGCTTCGTCAGCAAACCAAATGTTGCCCACATGCATATCGCCGTCATCAATCCTGTGCACTATATCGTTAGCGAATGTCTCTCGTGCAGCGCTGAGGGGTTGCCGCGTTTGAATTTTGTATGGATAGAGGTGTAAACTCTGGCGCATGAGACGATACGTGGACGTTGGCGTCATTTGGACCGCAGCTGCAACATGGCGAACGGAAACCCGAGGCCGCTGTTGGATCACCTGCTGCACTAGATGCGCGTTGCCCTCTGTGGTTGCCGTACGCGGTCGCCCTACCTTTCCAGCACATTCATCCGTCACGTTCCCAGTCCGTTGAAATTTTTCAGACAGATCCTTTATTGTATCGCTTTTCGGTCCTTTGGTTACATTAAACCTCCGTTGAAAACTTCGTCTTGTTGCAACAACACTGTGTTCTAGGCGGTGGAATTCCAACACCAGAAAAATCCTCTGTTCTAAGGAATAAACCATGTTGTCCACAGCACACTTGCACGTTGTGAACAGCACACGCTTACAGCAGAAAGACGATGTACAGAATGGCGCACCCACAGACTGAGTTGTCTTCTATATCTTTCACATCACTTGCAGCGCCATCTGTTGTTGAAAATTGTAACTACTGTGATTTCGAAAGTTTGTCGTCCTGAAAATGTACTGTTGTCAAAAGCATATTGCAACAAACGGTGTATTTCTATCGCTGCTAGTTTAGTTTTTATTGCCGTTTCAAATATACCGGTCATTTTTGAAACACCCTGTATTAGGCTCCAAGAAGCTGGTTCCAGAGCAGTGGAGATGCAAGAAGTATATAGATGACGAAATGTGGTGTGAGGTACCTGTGACAAATGTTAGATTCGGTACCATTCCCGTGAGAAAGACCGTCTGCATAACGCTACTGCTCTGTGATTAGCTGCTGTTTTCGAAGCAAGGGCGACAAAACGTTCAGTATAGTTACTATTATTAGTTAAACCACTCATTGGAATAACTTCACTTGTTAATATAAATATCTCTCAACAGCTGACTATCAATCAGTCATTTTAAAATTATTACAAACAGTTTGAATCAAAAACAAAAGACTGACGAAATTGCAGACGAAGCACTTCGGAAGCGTTCGAGTCACTCCTTTTCTGGTATGTCGCGAGAAGCGTTTCGGACTGTTCGTCACTCTGGATCAGGCAGTCGAGAAGAACAGACATGTCTGTCGTAGGATGTCGTTCCAATTTTTATTTAAGTTCCTGTTCGTCACTCTGGATTAGGCACTCGAGATGTACAGTCATGTTGTCTGTGGCAGCATGTGTTTGCCAGTACTGACTATTAAAAGATTCACTCCGGTAGTCATGATGCACAGACACCTGCCACAAATAGTGTAAAGCTACATTTTCGTAAACATTGTGTTTGATCATGTACTTTGCTGTATCAGAAAGTGTTGTATTAAGATCATGTAGTCTTCTCGTGTGGCTATATTAAAATACGCGACTGGCACCCCAATGAAGTGATACACTATTTCATAACAGAACCTAGCTAAAATTCAGTTTCAGCCTCAAGATACAGACCTGCGTGTTGTTTTCTGCCCTGGGGACATCAACTTGAAGACAGCAGGTTAGTGAACTATAACAGAACCTTCGTATTCCACACAGTGCAGTGGAAACAACTAGGCTCCTCACGTGTACTGCATTCACAGGACAAATGTGCTCAGTGACACGTCATATGCAGTAATGCAGAGGAGATAAAAGAGACTGATCGTGATTAACACCAACAATCAATTCATTCTTCCTTTCTTGCCGTACATCGTATACTTGCAAGTACGTCGGCGGCGGCGATATGAATCTCAAGTCACTTCATTAAGCTGCCGAGAGTTGGGAGACGTCAGTAGGGCCAGATTCAGCTTCCGAACAACCCTTCCATGCGACCCAGTAGTAGCATCCGGCAGGAGCAAACCACACAAGATTGTCGAAGCTGCTGCGTTTACTGTGATGAGATAGCGGGTGTCACAACTTGCCCACCCAAGGTATTTACAGGTCGTTTCGATTCCTCCTCTATGCGGTCCGCCCAACAAACAGGAGCATTGCCAGTGCGTCGTACAGGACGCCGCCGCCGCGGCTTCCGAGACCGATGCGTCGTCCGTGCGTCCATACCGAGGAGAGGAGAGAATCATCAGATGGTGCACGACTACATTTCTTGTGCTTCCTCAGTAACTTCTGTTTCCGAACTTGTTGTTCCGTATCGGAGTGGGATCGTCCGTCATCTGACGGCTCCCCAAGTGGCAGGAGAGCAGATACTGCTACGACGCCCGATTCGATGTCCATCGGTACTGTAACATCGCTTCTCGAGTTCCGACGGGCGTCCGAGGGAGTCGTTTTCGGCGGAGGCGAGGAGGGAGAATCTGAAGACCCGCCACCCCCTCAGTGTCCGGCAACGATGGAAAATGGAGAGGAACCTGGGGCGGTGCATCCGACGCCCTCACAACAGTGGCGTAGGTGACTAGGAGCACTTTAGGTGTCACACGTGCTGCGACGTCGCCTACCGGCGTCTGATCTAGGCGTCTGTGGAGGCAACCCAAACGTACGTGGCCCTCCTGGCCACAGTCCGCGTAAGTTCGCGACTGACCGTCGTAGTTGATGACCGCCCACACGTCGTCAGTCACAAGTAAGAAGGCACGTGCTTTGTCATTTCAAGTTTGATGTGACCCATGCCATTTATATATCTCCCATTTTTCTGCGATGCTACTGATGAAATTTCGAAGGTCGAGAGGCTGATACGACGACGTCTTGCGGTACCTCAAAAGGGTGCGCAGGTCGCATTCTGAATGACGAAGCTCCGACGTGGTCATCAGAGTGATCAAATTTCAGTCCCTGGGTGAAACGTCGCACAACATCAGCGCAAATTTCTACGGTCCGCAGTTTGACGTACATGTCGCTGCTCGTAATGGAGAAATGAATTCCTACAACATATTGAGATGTGAGATCGTCACGAATAAAGTGTTCCACATCGCCAGCTCGAGACAGTGCATGTTCCGCTCAAAAGGTGATCTTTATAGTCGCACTGTGGTAAGATAACGCCACTGCAGGTCAGAACGTGAATGAATATAGCGACACAGGACTGCGTGCTCACGTGTAAACAACACGTACCCGCAGTCCTCGTCGCCGTCCTCCACGCTCGCTATGAGATTCCCACAGGAGGCCGAATGCATAAAAACCCGATGCAGCTGCCAACGATAGTTCCACACTTTTCCTTTCCTTTCTCTCAGCCTCCACCTTTTGTTCACACAATACGCATCACAGCTGCGGCTTTCGCGTAGTGTTTGTTCTTTCTCACATGTCCGAAAGAACACATTCTCTCTCTCTCCTTCTTCTACTTCTTCTTCTTTCGCTTACACCATAGTCCCACAGCGATCGCAGGGTCGGCGTGGTTTCAAGCGATTTCGCAAGGTTAGTCGAAGGGGTGACCAGATGCCCTTCCTGCCGCCACCCCGTTTCCCCTGGGATGGAATCAGTGTACTCCAGCTGTCTGCATCTAGAGTAAATCGTGAAAGAGTGCGAACGCGTTTTGAAATGTATGCGACACATGTAACTGAGGAGGAATGTGGGGACCAGCCTGGTATTCACCTAACGGGATGTGAAAAACCGCCTAAAAACCACATCCAGGCTGGCCAGCACGCCGGCCATCGTCGTTAATCCGCCGGGCGGATTCGATCCGGGCTGGCGCTTCTACCCGAGTCCAGGAAGCAGCGCGTTAGTGCTCTCGACTACACTGGCTGTTTTTCTCTCTCTCTCTCTGCTCCCTATCAAAAGTAACTTTAAGATCATAGCCACATTAAAGTCCTTTCATGGGAGCTACATTATCGATTATTTGCTATAATAATAGTAGCCTGCAGAGTTAGAGGTCTTGCTCACATACAACCGACCATAATAGTCAGTATAAGTCGCAGCTTGGGCTTGTTCATACCACCCCGAGCTAGAAATTCAGAATGGTGCCTCGCCCTCTGTGTGGACTTTTTCGTTTCTCTGCTGAGACAGATAATCACTTTAATACTGATATGTAGGCAGGTCAAGTTTCTCACGAAAGTCAGGTCTATGATAATGAGCTGTTTCCGACCTCCACCACGTAAGATTGGCAACCGATGGTTCACTTATCAACTTCTGACAATTGATATTCTATGTTAGTAATTTTAGTTATTTCATTAATTTTTTACATGTTCGTTCATTATCATGCCTTTAAGTAATAAAGTGTTGAGCTGGTCATATTTAATATTTTTCAGTGATGAAATGCCTATTGCCCACCTTAAGATTCACTGTTAGGCCACAATCTTTCATACCGTACATTCATTCCAGCATTGGATCTTAAGGAGGCGTCTGCATCACGATTAGTTTTGATACAGTTAATTTCACGCACACATATGCGAAGTTTTTCAGTTTTACATCCAATTGTACCTTTCCGGACGTGGGTTCCTTATCAAAATTTTATCTACTAAGTCTTCTCTAGAACACCTAGAACCCTGTAATATGATTTGTGAAACGCCCCTCATAGAGGAGATCTCGTACCAGAATATTGCTAAAGTGTATGGCTCCCTACCAGATTTAAATTACAGAGGTAAGTGAACTTACGGTTTTCATAGTTTTGTTGGACTCACAGAAGAGCGTCACTAAATGGTGAAAATCTTGCAATGGCAGACGCTTGTAGGTAGGTTCCATCTGTCCCACGAAATATTACCTATTATGAAGTATCGGGAAGCATTAACACTTTCAATATCAGTGGTCTCGGCTAAAACCGCAATATTATTAATATGTTTCTCCAGTTCCAGTGCCTTTAGCACGAAAACAGCTATATTGTTGCAATAAAGAGGCATCTAGTGGTACAATGAGATACTTCTACGGATGTAGTACATTGTAGCGGCCACTTGGGCAGTATATACACTGTCCAATCACATTAATGTGACCACCTGGCGAAACCCTGAATTACCATTTTCCCAGAGCGGACCGCTGGGAGAGATGCAAGAAGAGAGTCAATGAGGTTCTGGGAGGTACCGACAGGGATGTGGGGCAATGCCGATTTTGGTGCCGTGGCCAGTTGCACCACGTGTTATTCTATGACACGAACAGCTCGATCGAGGTGGTCCCACATATTCTACATTGGGATTAAATCTGAGGAGTTTGGTGGGCAAGGGAGTACGATAGACTCTTCAAACTGCACACGGACACAGCGAGCGGCATGACACGTTGTACTGCCCTGCTGGTAGATACCATCGTTCCGAGTAGAAACAAACTACATGTGTGGATGTGTACTTGGTCCTGAAAAGGTAGATGCATACTTATGCTGACCCACTGTGTTTTCCAGAATGACGACATCGTCCAGGGAATACCATCAAAACATTCTCCAGACCATAACGCTCCCTCCTGGTTGATGTTGTTTGCTTTTAGACGTTTCACGCCATACACACCAACGGCTACCTGTCTGATGGAGTATAAAACATGGTTCATCTGAAAAATCCACCTGTCGCCACACAGTGGATGTCCATCTGCGGTACTGGTCTGTAGATTCCAGCCTTCGTCGCCGATGAACAACACTTAGCAATGATGCGTGAACCAGACGTCTATTGCAGAGGGTAATACACAGCAATGTTCACTGAAAGGTAGTTGAGGAGACACTGTTGGTAGCCCCTCGGTTCATCTGGGCGATTAGTTTCTCTACTGTTGCTCGTCTATTCGTCGTACGCATCTCCGCAGCCGTTGTTCATCCCTGTCAGCCATGGCACCTGGTGCCTCTCAGCTGCCTTGGCGCCAGTTTCAGATAGGTTTAAGTAGTTCTAAGTTCTATGGGACTGATGACCTCAGCTGTTAAGTGCTTAGAGCCATTTGAACCATTTTAGCCTATCACGATCTTGACTCGACGAACGCTCAGTAATGAACGAGCAAACGAACTAGATGCACAGACAAACTTTTAATTTCTATGATTGAGTTAATATTCACTCCAAGTTTCCATCTCCATTTTATTGTAGGTCGCTGGAGAAACGAGAAGTACTGGAAAAAAGCGCAAGTCATTCCCAGTTTTAAGAAGGGTCGTAAGAGAGATGCCCATAATTATAGGCCTATATCGTTGACGTCAGTATGTTGAACTAGATAACATGTTTATACTCACAAATTGTGACGTTTTTAGAGACCGAAAATACCCCTTACAAAAAAAAAATGCGAATTCCTCAAACAAAGATCTTGCGAAACTCAGCTCCATCAGATCCCTAGCACTGCAGAGCGCGTCGGTCAGGTTGATACCGTGTTCCTTGACTTCATGAAGACGTTGGATACTGTCCTGAGCTGCCGTTTACAGACAAAAAAAACTTACTGAGTATTGGACCTGATTTGCGACTGATTGCATATATAAATGATCTAGCAGAAAGCGTCAGAAGCACATTAAGACTGTTCCCAGATGATGCGGTTATCCACAAGAAAGTAGCAACGCTAGAAGACAGTATCGATCTGCAGAATGACCTGCAGAGGACTGATGAATGGTGCAGGTTTGGCAGCTGATCCTAAACGTAAGTAAATGTAACATACTGCACATACATCCACTACTGTGCAACCGCATTATTGATGACAAAAATGGGTCAAATGGCTCTAAGCACTATGAGACATAACATCTGAGGTCATCAGTTCAAAATGGTTCAAATGGCTCTGAGCACTATGCGACTTAACTTCTGAGGTCATCAGTCACCTAGAACATATAACTAATTAAACCTAACTAACCTATGGACATCACACACATCCATGCCCGAGGCAGGATTTGAACCTGCGACCATAGCAGCCTCGTGGTTCCGGACTGAAGCGCCTAGAACCGCTCGACGACAGCGGCCGGCTATTGATAACAAATTGCTGGAAACAATATTTACCCTAAAGTACCCAGGAGGACGTGCCAAGGGCGACCTTAAGTTAACCAAATAGTAGGAAAAGCAGATGCCAGACAGATTCGTAGGAAGAATCTTCAGGAAATGTAACTCATCCTGGAAGAATGTGACTAACAAGTCGTTTGTTCTACCGATTCTTTAGTATTGTTCGTCAATTTGAGATGCTTAGCCTATAGGACTGACAGAAGAGAGAAAAAAGATACAACGAAAAGCGGCGCGTTTCGTCGTGGGATCGTTTAGCCGACGCGAGAGGATTACACAAATGCTCAACGAACTTCAGTGGCAGCCTTTACGAGAGGGGCGTTGTATGTACATCAAGGAGAGATTTACTATCGAAATTTCGAGCGAGCATTTTTCGGGAAGTATCGGACGTCATATGACTTCCTCCCACGTACATCGCACGGAATGACCGTGTCGAGAAAATTCGAGTAATTAGAGCAAATACAGACTCTTCCTGGCTGTTCTCCTACGCACCATCTGTGATTAGAATCAGAAAGGGCAGAATCAATTAGTGGTGTCAGAAGTACCCTCCTCCCCATACTGTCTATTGCCTTGTGGAGCATGATGGAGATGTGGATGTAGATCAGAATTTCGGTATTTAAGCTTTGGGCCGCGGAACACATCACTGCAGGATAATAAATTGCCCACGTTAGGTATTTTCCTACGTACCCCCACGTGCCTTGGCGTATCTGGCCGCTCGATTTTTACAACAGAGTTGCGTGCCTCTTTCGGCAGCGGCTGCGGCTGTAGGGGGCGGTTTGCCCGCGATTGATTGGCTGTCCCCGCGGACGGCACGTGTCTGGGTTTCGGTGCTGCAAACAACAGATAAAAATTCTATTCCGCGGTTCACACAAATCGTTTCAGTTTCCTGTTACTGTCCCCCTCGGTCCCCGCTACTTGTCGGCGCCAGAGTCAAAAAACAAAATCCGTTGATTTGCAGCGGACGCATCAACAGCTTTCTACTCTTTGACGTTAGACTTTGTTCACGTCAGCTGTGTATCGGCGTGGGGCAAGCTCTGGCAAAGGAATTGCAACTACGTAAATTACCAGTTTACCTCGAGCTATATATTGCTGTTTTTAATGTAATTGATTTACTAGCTGAAATTAGTTGGCAGGTTAAGCCAGCTGAAAGTTATCTGTCCTTCTAAATGTGCAATTCCACCTCTGAATATGAATGTTAATTTTCCATTATTGTTAATTCATCACCTTCTCCCCACACGGAGGTGGGACGGTCTAACAGCGCTTACAACTTCTCACTCTACAACCAAACCCTTTTAAAAATTTAAAACATACCAGATCTTTTACATGGTATTCAAAAGTGAAATTTTTCACAAAATAAAATCCATATTGTGAGTTAAATTGGGTAAAAGGCAAAAGGCTAATTTATTGCTTGTTTAAAATATTTGCATAGATTAATTATGGGATGAGTTTATTTAGTCTTCCAAGGTTAATGATCTCAGGGTATTTATAGGGTTTTGGGTGATGAGTGGTAGTGGTTTTATGTGGATGGTTATCTGGTTGGCAGATATAGGAGGGTGATAAGGTATAAGGTACTGCATCAAGCCAAAGGCTGTAAGTGGAGTGGTGAGTAAGAGTACCCTGGCAAGAGGTGGAGGAGTGGGTTCTGCTACACCTAGTAGGCTGGGTATATACTGTGGCAGATTTCATGGTCGGGCAAGGGAAAGTGATTAAAGTTTCCAAGGGAGATGTGGAGAGTGTGTGGGTGTAATTCTGGAGGAATGTGTTAGTACAGGTGCAGCATAGTGCTAGGATAGGAGAGCAGGAAGGAAATTAGATGGTGGTTAGTGTCGAGTTTGTGCGTAATTTACTATATTTGGAGGTGCTCAATATTGAAAAGACAAGGGGATAGAATTTATAAGTTCATGGGGGATTCTTCTTGGGATAAACGGTTGTGAAAGTCCAGACGGACGGCACAGCGTTGTAGGATCTATAGGGAGTGGCCGGCTCTGAGCACTATGGGACTCAACTGCTGTGGTCATTAGTCCCCTAGAACTTAGAACTACTTAAACCTAATTAACCTAAGGACATCACACACATCCATGCCCGAGGCAGGATTCGAACCTGTGACCGTAGCAGTCGCACGCTTCCGGACTGCGCGCCTAGAACCGCGAGACCACCGCGGCCGGCTCTATAGGGAGTGATAGATATTTGTAGGAGTGGAAATCAAGTTAGATTTCCACAATTGACGATTGTTCAAATGAGGGATTGAGGAGGACTGTGGATGGGTGCAATCTCCATGTTCAGCCAGTTAGTAATTTTAGTAGTTTTGCTTTGTTGTGGGCTTTTGTTGAATGTTTAGCAAGTGGGATTTCCATGTTAGTTGGAGGTCAAGTGTTAGTCCTAGGTAGTTTAGTGCGTTAGTTAATTGGGAAGTAACGTCTGAAATCGTAAGGTAAAAGTTTTGATGTGGTAGCTCCAGGTGGTTCATCTTATAATTACTGACTATACTTTGGAAGGGCTTATTTTGAGCTGAAAAGACTGAGCTGTATCTGAAGGGACCATTGGGATTTCTGGAAGGTAGGGTATGTGGCTAGGAGGGTGGCACCATAGTCATATTGGAGGAGACTTACAGACAGTGGCGGCTTAGGCACATAAGCTGTGTATGGGACATACAGAAATTGAAAGAGAAGGGATCCTTAGAGCACACCTGCATTGGATGACAGATATGGGTCATGGAGTTGTTTGTGGTATGTAGGATGGGCGACTGGACAGAAAGGATTAAATAGGGTCGAAATAATTAATTGGAAGCGCATGAGGCTATAGCTTAGTGAGGAGACCAGAATGCTACACATGCTCATGTGCTTTTTCGAGAAGGGATTCAAAATTAGTGGATTTGCTGTTGCAAACTTGGCGGGATGGAAGAGGAGTATGGTATAAGTGTTGCATCACCAGAAAAGAATCTGGGAGGAAGCCATATTGGCTGACAGAAGTTGGTGGGTGTTGACTTAGGGATTTATGGAAGTGTGCTTGCTAAAAGCGGACGTGAGGCTGATGGGGCATTAAGAGGAGGTGTCACTAACAGTTTTTCTAGTTTGAAGAAAAGCAGAATGGTTCAAATGGCTCTGAGCACTGTGGGGCTTAACATCTGAGGTCATCAGTCCCCTAGAACATAGAACTACTTAAACCTAACTAACCTAAGGACATCACACACATTCAAGCCTGAGGCAGGATTCGCACCTGCGACTGTAGCAGTAACGCGGTTCCTGACTGAAGTGCCTAGAACCGCTCGGCCACATCGGCTGGCGAAAAGCAGAATTCGAAAGGTTTCTCACGGCTTCGACAAAAATCTGTATGGAGAATTACGTCATAAGGGGTGGTTAGGATTTCTGGGAGGAGAGGGTGTATTCCTTCAGGTATCAGTATGTGATAAAGTTGTGATTTGGAGTCGAAATGCGTTTTTCATGCAGTTATGTTGAATACTTGCTCTGAAATTGGAGTTTCAAGCTGTCTGTGGAATTCTGCCTAGGTACTGGAAACTAGGATCAAGAAGTGGCAGGATGAGTTCATGGACAATTTAGAAAAAGGAGTAATATAAGTGGTCGTCATCAGGACTCATGAAGAAAGTGTCATATGGATAGGAAACAAAGTGGTTTTTTCATATAAGGGGTGATTACTGTGCAGGTGACGATAGTAGGGTGCAAACTTGTTGCCAGTAAAGCGGTGAAAGACTTTCCACTGCTTGGAAGAGGTTACAGGTAGTATAGCATTGAAATTGGGAATTTTTGCCACTAAACATGGCGTTTTTTTGAGTTTACGTTTCTGATATGTCTTTGTATTTTTCCGTGGTGTGTACATGCGTTTCTGTTATGGGTTTGCAGCAAATATTAGTATGATCGAAAGGATTTGGAAACGATGAGGAGGGCATGTGTAGCGAGAATGGGAGAGTGTTGGGAGCATAATTGTTGGATTCTGATTTTGATATCAATGGATTATCCATAGGCATTCCAGATGGTATGGGAGTAGTCCTCTAGGTGTTCTGGAAAGGCAGGATGAGAGGGAGCATGAAGATGATGTGTTGAAAAGGAGATAAAAATTATGACAGGAAGGTGTCCACTTCCAATTGGGTCGAGCGCTTCTGCAGTAGAGTGCCCAAGGGGGTTAGTAACTGAGTCGATGACATCAAAACCGGGATTGCTTTCAGGATATGTATGCTGTGAGGTAGGGGTTATGTTATCTTGGAGGTGTCAGTGAACCACTTCCACCACTAGAGCTATGCATCGGATTGGCTATGGATGATAAGGTCAGCCAGCAATATTATAAATCTAAAAGAATGTTCTCTATAAAGGTGTGGAATTGGTAAGGAATAGGATAATTGGATCGAATATATAGGTGTTTATGGTGTAGGAGAAAATGTTGTGATCATTGTTACTTTAATATGTGTCCACTTCCATGTCTTAGTTGTGTTATTTCTGCATCTAACACCTTCTCTACCTCCCGTTGGACGTTCGAGTCCTCCTTCAAGCATGGGTGTGCTTCTGTTGTTCTTAGCATAAGTTATTTTCAGTTACTTTAAATAGTGTGTAAGTCTAGAGAACGATGACTCCGCAGTTTGGTCCCTTATGAATTCACCCACATTTGAACACCTTCCCACAAACACATCACATTATTTACCACTTTCTGTATTCTGCATGGACATAACTGCAAGACGATGTAGAGTACACATGCCCGTTTTGCATCCGCACATCAACACTTCAGTATTTGATGTGCTGCCCAGGGGAAAATAAACAAAAATTGCTTGCTTGTGCTAGGTGTATTTGGAGATAATAATGAACATTACAAGATACTACTTCAGAAAGAGATTTTCACTCTTGTAATAGCTGTAATGATTAGTCTGTATATGAAGTAAATACTGATGTTAAGTAGTTCAGTACACGGTCTTCAGTTATCAGTAGAAATAGCTGCACTTTACCCCCAACACCCTGTATATAATGCCCCAGTTGATACGCTACCGGCCATTAAAATTGCTGCACCAAGAAGAAATGCAGATGATAAACGGTTATTCATTGGACAAATATATTATACTAAAACATACATGTGATTACATTTTCACGCAGTTTGGGTGCATAGATCCTGAGAAATCAGTACACAGAACAACCACTCTGGCCGTAATAACGGCCTTGATACGCCTCGGCATTGAGTCAAACAGAGCTTGGATGGCGTGTGCAGGTGCAGCTGCCCATGCAGCTTCAACACTATACCACAGATCATCAGGAGTAGTGACTGGCGTATTATGTCGAGCCAGTTGCTCGGCCACCATTAACTACACGTTTTCAGTTAGGCAGAGATTTGGAGAATGTGCTGGCCAGGACAGCAGTCGAACATTTTCTGTATCCAGGAAGGCCCGTACAGGACCTGCTACATGCAGTCGTGCATTATCCTGCTGAAATGTGGGGTTTCGCAGAGATCGAATGAAGGGTAGAGCCACGGGTCATAACACATCTGAAATGTAACATCCGCTGTTCAAAGTGCCGTCAATGCGTACAAGAGGTGACCGAGAAGTGTAGCCAATGGCACCCCATACCATCATGCCGGTAATACGTCTCAAAACACGGATGCGACCACCATGATGCTGTAAACAGAACCTGGATTCATCCGAAAAAATGACGTTTTGCCATTCGTGCACCCAAGTTCGTCGTTGAGTACACCATCGCAGGAGCTCCTGTCCGTGATACAGCGTCAAGGGTAACCGCAGCCATGGTCTCCGAGCTGATAGCCCACGCAGCTGCAAACGTCGTCGAACTGTCCGTGCAGATGGTTGTTGTCTTGTAAACGTCCCCATCAGAATCTCCTTTCTTTCAGGAGTACTAGTTCTGCAAGGTTCGCAGAAGAGCTTTTGTTAAGTTTGGAAGGTAGGAGGCGAGGTACTGGCAGAAGTAAAGCTGTGATGACGGGGCGTGAGTCGGGCTTGGGTAGCTCAGTTGGTAGAGCACTTGCCATCGAATGGCTAAGATCCCGAGTTCGAGTCTCAGCCCGGCACACAGTTTTAATCTGCCAGGAAGTTCCATATCAGCGCACACTCGCTGCAGAGTGAAAGTCTCATTCTGGAGTGCAGTTGTTTTAATGAAGAAACGGAGAGAATTATCTGACGTCGAAATGGGCATGGTCATTCCTTTTCGGGCCAAGGGTGGAAGTAACTTTGTAAACTGTTTACATGCAGTCGTAGTTACATTATTCCGTGTGGTACAATGACACATCTAAAATCGGCGCCAAGGCAACTGCGACGCGCCGTGCTCCATAGATGAAAGGGGTGAACAACGGCTGCAGGGACGTGTACAGGCTAATAGACCTGCAACTGTTGAGCAACTGAGCATCCAAGAGAACCAAGAGGCTAGCAACAGCGTCTGCTCAACGGCTATGCACCAGACGTCCGGTTCATGCACCCAAGCTGACTACTGTTTATCGATGATAAAGGCTGGAATTGGCATACCAAGGCGGAAATTGGACGTCCATTGCGTGGTGACAGGGGGTCTTTCCCGTTGAACCAAATTATGGTCCATCAGATAGATGGCCAGTGGCGTCTACGGCATGAAACTTCTGAATGCACAAGATCCAGGCTGCAAGAGAGAGCTTATTGTCTGGGGAATGTTTTCGTGGCATTTCCTGGGTGATCTCGTCATTCCGAAAGGCACAATGGATCAACACAAGTGTGCAACTATCCTTGGAAACAACGTTCACCCCTACACCCAATTTGTTTTTCCATTGCACAATGTCATCTACCAGCAGGGCAAATGCAGCGTGTCACGCAGCTCTCAGTGTACCTGCGTGATTCGAAATGCACCAGGATGAGTTTACCGTACGCCCCCGGCCAACAAACACCCGAGGCTGAAAGACGATCGAGAATCTGTGGGAGTACATCGATCGAGCTGTTCGCTCCATGGATCCTCAACTGAGGAACCTAGCGCTGCTGATAATGGCACTGGAGTCGGAAAGGCTCCACATTCCAGAACCTCACCGACTCTCTGATGTTGAGCTGACGTGGAACCGTTTCCATTTGACAGATGGTGTTGAAGATTTACACTGCAAAGGTCGTCTACGTTCGACAAGTGCGCAGGATGATCGATGTCAATGACTTATGCGTCAAAGGAACCACGGGATGAGTGCTCGAAATGAAACCGGCATTCGAAGAGACTACAGGACGTCATATATAGCATCAACGTGTTAGGAATCTCCATCTCTGACGACCAACGCGAGCACCACGACGTACACAAGAATATCAAGGATTCCGTTACAGAGGGACAAGAAATCACGCAGAATGGACGCCCCACGATTGGTATCGGGGGTTTTTACGGACGAAACTCGGATCTGGTTTTACCCTGATAATCGCAAGCAAAGTGTTCGGAGACAATCGGGTAATACTGAACGCCTGAAACACTGTGTCCTACATGTTCAACAAGGTGGTGATAGAGTATGTTCTGGGGTAGCATTAATTACGTCTTCTGTGCACTTTTCGTGCCATTGCTCTACGGTACAGGGATGAGATTTCTGCAATCAATAGTGGGATTGTATCGCCGACACTTTGCTTACAATTTCATCTTGATGGATGACAACTAGCGTGCCCATCGCGCTGTTCTCGTGAAAAAGTTCCTTCAGCACGCTAAAATCGCGAAGACTGAGTGGCCTGCCTCTTCCCCGGACATGAACCTAATCGAACACGTATGGGATCGATTGAAACGAGACGTTTTAGACGTCGACAACGACCACATTCTCTGCGCGACTTGCGTCGAACCGCCATTGAAGAATGGGGCAGTTCGGACTAGGGCTTGCTTGATGATGTGATCGATGGCTTGCCACGACATTTTCAGGCCCGCATCTTAACAAGTGGACGTTTCACCGTGAACTGACGCTGCTCAGTAGTGTCGTGAAAGAACCTTCATGGGAAAACGACGACTTTTTCGTTGAACAAAAGATTTGATTTGATTTGGTGATCTGGACATACCACAAATGAAAATGTAATCATGCGTCAGAGCCACGAATATAGCCACGCCACCAGCAACACCTCGGCCATATCTCGGCATCTAGCTGCAACAGCATTCTCCATCAGCAATATTACCTGGTTACACGGCAATACTGCTGGCGGCAACATTACTGGGGCCACATATTGCCCAAAAATATGGCCTGTGTGCAAGCAATTTCACACGCTTACACATACAACATATCTTCACAGCTACCTGAAACAACCTTCTCTATCGGCAGCAGTGCCCGGCCATGTGGAAGTACTTGTTACTGTTGTGTTGGATACCACCAGTGTTGTTGGCAACACAATAGCGGGCACACATTGCCGTAAAAACTGGCCTGTGTAGTAGATACAGCTTTCATAAGCGCCCACATATAGACATATAGCACATATCGGTAAATACCAGCAACACCCTTTTTTTTCTTTCCAGTCCCTTTCTTCTTCTACAGTTTTTACCCTGTATAGTTTGCTCTAGTACCATAGAGATGATTCCCTGATGTCTTAACAAAAGTCCTACTATTCTATTCCCTATTCTTGTTAATGGTTCCCACATATTCCTTTCTTCACCGATTCTGTGCACAACATCCTCGTTCCCTATCTTATCAGTCCACCTATTTTCAACATTGGTCTGTAGCACTACATCCCAAATCCTTCGATTCTCTTCTCTTCCAGTTTTCCCACCGTCCATGTTTCACTACCATACAATGTGGTGATCCAAACGCACGTTCTCAGAAATTTCTTCCGGAAATTAGGTCTCGGCCAGGAATCCGTTTTTTGCCTGTGCTAGTCTGCTTCTTATATTCTTGCTAGGTTCGTCATAGGATATTTTGCTACCTTCGTAGCAGAATCCGTTAACTTCACCTACTTCGTGATTACGTGTTCTGATGTTAAGTTTCTCATTGTTCTCATTTGTGCTACTTCTCTTCGCTTTCGTCTTCCTTCGGTCTATTATCGGTCCATATTCTGTACATATTAGATTGTTCATTCCATTCAGCAGATCATGTAATTCTTCTTCACTTTCACTCAAGATAGCAATGTCACGAGAGAACTGTATCAACTATGTCCTTTCACCATTAATTTCAATCCGACTCTTCAACCTCTCTTTTATTTTCGTAACTGCTTCTTCGATGTATGGATTGGACAGTAGGGGCGAAAGGCTGCAGCCCTGTGTCACACCGTTTTTAATCCGAGCACTTAGTTCTTGGTGTTCCATTGTTCCCGTAGCTTCTTGATTCTCGTACATGTTGTGTATTAAACGCCTTTTCATATAACTTACCCCGTTTTTCTCAGAATTTCGAACGTCTTGCGCCATTGCCCATAGTCAACCACTTTTTTCAGATTGACATATCCGATGAACGAGTCTTAATATTTCTTTAGCCTTGCTTCCATTAGGAATCACAACGTCAGAATTGCCTCTATCGTGTCTTCGCCTTTTCTAAAGCCAAACTGGACTTTGTCTAACAGATTCTCAATTATGTTTTCCACTCTTCTGTATAGTACTCTCGTTAGCAACTTGCACGCATAATCTGCTAAGATGAGTGTGCGATAATTCTCGCATTGACGGTAATTGTTGTCTTCGGAATTAATTCTGTGATGTTTCTCAGAATGTCTGATGGTATATCGCCAGTGTCATACATTATACACACCAAGGTGGGTAATGTTTTTGTTGACACTTCCCTGAATGATTGTAGTAATTCCAGTGAAATATTATCTATTCCTTCTGCCTTATGTCCGCAGCTCGTGGTCCTACGGTAGCGTTCTCGCTCCCCACGCAAGGGGTGCCCGGTTCGATTCCCGGCGAGATAACGGATTTTCCCTGCCTCGAGATTACCGCGTGTAGATGTGTTTGTTGTCTTCATCATCATCATTCATCCCCATTACGGGCGGAGGAGGGCAATGGCGAATCATCTGCGCTACGACCTCGCCTAGTCGGCGGTGCGGATCTCCCGCATCGTTCCCTACGATCCTCGGATTGTGGGACCACATCATCATCATCATCTGTCTTATTTGATGTTAAGTCTTCCAAAGTTCATCTAAATTCTGATTCTAGTACTTGATTACCTATCTCAACGATCTATTTTCTCCTCTGCAATTAACACTGGAATTCCCATGACATTGTTAATGTTACCGCACTTGCTTTTAATTTCGCTGAAGACTGTATTGACTTTTCTATGTGCTGAAGTAGTCATTCTGACAATCATTTCTTTTCGATTTCTTCACATTTTTCATGCAGCCTAATTACTTCAGCAAAAAGCTCTGTCATAGGGTCGTGTTGCGGTGTATTTCTGCCACGTTGTACCAACACTAGCAACAATAATATCATGGCTATAGTCAGAAAAAAAAAAGTTGTTCAAGTGTAAGTAAGCACATTCGTAGGCATATATACGCATGCAAAATGTCTCGGCAACTACTGGCAATAGCCTTCTCCTTCAGCAATATTACCCGCAATATTGCACGTATTCACACAGCTGGCACAAACACACACACGTACTGAAGCAGTGTGAGTGGAGTGGCGGGTGCCGCCACGGCTGCTGAGCGCCCAGCGGTCACGTTTTGTGGCAGCGCAGTGGCCCGTGTTGAGATTGCAGAGCGGCGCGGCGCGGCGCGGCGCGGCCAGGTGTCGGCATGCGGCCGGTCCCGTGAGTCAGCCACTGCAGCGCCCGCTGCTATCGACTGCACCGCTGACGGCGGCGGCCGCGGCGACGCAGTAATTGGATTTGAGCGGCGCGGCGGTCCCGCCGTCTAGACGGCCCGGCCGCGCTGACTCACCCTGCAGCGCCACACATCGACCGCCCCGCGACGCCACGCCGGCGAGGCTCAGCTGACGGCCGCGCGCCACCTCACCCAGCGTCGCCACCTCTCGGACCGTCCTCAAACGGGACGCGCTTCTCATCGTTACGAACGCCACTGTGGTTTCCACACCTACCAGGGGCGTTCAACGAGTAATGCAACACTTTTTTTTGAGCCAATAAATAATTGAATTCCTTGTTGGAAATCGTGGACTATTCCCACTACAGCCCCTACAATCATGCAGTTCCGATACGCGGCGGCGCTATACGTAGCCATTGGCGTCTGTAAAGGAAATGCGTTCCAAGCAGGAAACTGAGTTCCTTTTTGGAGGAAAACTAGAGCATTGCATATATTCATAGGCACTTGCAGTGTGTCTACGGTGACCTAGTAGTGAACAGAAGCACGGTGAATTGTTGGACGAGGCGTCTGTCATCATCGCAACAAGGTCGCGCAAACTTGTCTCATCTCCCGCGTGCTGGCCAGCCGCCCACAGCTGTGACTCCTGCAAAGTTGGAACGTGCGGACACTCTCACTGGAGGTGATCGACGCATCACAGTCAAACTTCTCGCTGCACAACTGGTCGTCTCTGTTGGTAGTGCTGACATGTCCGCCCCCAGTAGCTGAGTGGTCATCGCGACAGACTGCCAATCCTAAGAGCTCGGGTTCGATTCGCGGCTGGGTCGGAGATTTTCTCCGCTCAGGGACTGGGTGTTGTGTTGTGCTAATCATCATCATTTCATCCCCATCGACGCGCAAGTCGCCGAAGTGGCGTCAAATCGAAAGACTTGCACCAAGCGAGCAGTCTGCCCGACTGGGGGCCCTCGTCACACGACATTATTAGTGCTGACATTTTCGTCCACCAGTTGAAGATATCAAAGGTGTGTGCCCTCTGCGATCCACGCCACCGTTAGACCGTACTACCTGCGAAGAACCATCTGTACGGGATTATCTGTTCGTCACAAATCTGATAATGACATATTTTTGTCGAACAACGTTGCAGTCTTTGAAACAAGGGTTCATCACTTCGAACCGGAAATGAAGCAGCGATCCATGGACTGGTGGCATACCATCTCTTCTCCGAAGAAAAAGTTCAAACCACAGACGCGGCCGGTAAAGTCACAGCGAGGCGGTGCAGTGGCTAGCACACTGGACTCGCACTCGGGAGGACGACGGTTCAATCCTGCGTCCGGCCATCCTGATTTAGGTTTTCCGTGATTTCCCTAAATCGCTCCAGGTAAATGCCGGGATGGTTCCTTTGAAAGGGCACGGACGACTTCCTTCCCCGTCCCTCCCTAATCCGATGAGACCGATGACCTCGCTGTCTGGTCTCCTCCCCCAAACAATCCAATACAGTCCTTATGGTGCAGCGATCAGCTCTGAAGTGTATTGTGCTATCCTCAGGAAATTGAAGAAACGACTTCAACTTGTTTGTCGCCACAAAAATGCAAACGAACTCCTTCTCTGTGACAATGCAATACCTTACGCAAGTTTGCACACCCAAGAGGAGCTCACAAAACTTCACTGCCCTGCTCTTCCTCACGCACTCTACAGACCTGATATCGCATTTTCCGACTTCCATCTGTTTGACGCAAAGAATGATGCACTCCGTGGGAAACAGTAGGCCTACGTGGACGATAAGAAGGTTACTGACGCTACAAGACGTTGGCCCTGCAAGAACCTTCCACTCCTCGTAAACCTCTAGAAATGTCTCAGTTTAGCCAGTGAGCCCGTAGATGGTGGTGTAAGAGGCGTACAGTATAACTGGCCACGCTTTCCCGCTTGAGTTTTGCGGTAATTAAGTCAGACCGTCCTTGAACTGAATTAGTGAGCCGCCACGTAGAAATTCTTCCTACCTGTTATGTGCAGATGCTCTCGTGGCCTTGTGTCCACTTGCAAAGCCGTAGCAGCGCTGACGTATTTTGAAAGTGTAATACAATTGTCTATGTTCTACATATAGGTATTGAACTTTTTTGTGCAAATAATTTTTACATGGGATGCAGTTATGGTGCATTTTTTAAGAAACACTATAAACGAACTTGCTTTTACTGATTATAAGCTAACTATTAACTGTGAAAGAGCATCGAAAGGCATCCTATAGACGACTACCGACTACGGGGTACAGTCTGTAGCTCTGGTGTACAATCGGTTATGCCAAAGTTATTCATTTACTTTTTTAATATCAACGTTTCCTGGCATCGTTAAATTAAAAGATAGTATTTATAACTTCTAGCCTCTCCTAACGCCAGAACAGCGAAAGACAACCCTTTTTAGCAAATATTTATTCAAAACAACTACTTGGTTCGTGCCAGAATGAAAGTACTTTTCATTCGTATCCCTTTGCTGACGTCACGAATGAGTTCTGCATCGGCACCTCATTTCACTGCCTCTGAAAGAGCCAGATGGCCAACCAGCTCTGCTAGCCAGTGTTGGAACCTACCGCTCACTCCTTACTCCGTATGTACTACACCAATGTGAAATAGCAAACTGGAAATAAGGGGTAATACTTCACCCTCTGACGTCGACCAGTAGAATAGTGCTGACATTGTCCCTCTTAGCGAGATGGCACAAGGCCATCTATTGAACGGAGATTATATCGAAAAATAGCGTTTTCTAGCCGAAAGAGTGGGGAATAATGTGGTGTACTGGAATCCTGAATAAAACCAACTTGTATTCAGAAAAATATGTGTTGCGTTACTTACTGAACGCCCTTCGTGCATCGACATCTACGTGTATACTCTGAAAGACTCGTTCCGGTGTGTGGCGGAGAGGACTTCGTGTACCAGTGTCATTCCCTCTTTACCTGTTCCATTCGCCTATGATTAATGGGAAGAACTCTAACATTCTGCGTGTTGTCTGTTTGTTCTAAGTCGTGTCTCCCTACCACTTTCGCGCAACGACGCTCTGAGCGTGTTTTTTAGGGAATTGACTAGTTTGAACCTGGGACCTGTTGCTGGTAAGGAGACGCCAGACCACACATGACATGTAGAGTTCAGAAGAGTTCAGTGAGCCTAGCGATGATATAACCAAATACTTAATGATCTCAGCGTCAGCTCCAGTGCACTCCCTGTAAAAGAATCTTGATACTAACTAAATTTAGTAGAAGGGGTTCAAGGCTATCCTGTTTTTAGTTAGCTGGTAAAGTATGTCGAAAAAGCAGTTAAGTTTACCATTGGAAATTTTATTCTACTCACAAAACGTTGTTTATAAATTGCACTATTGATAAAATGAAATGTTTTAATGCAGGATGATAAAAACCAACTGCGTTCAACAAAAATGTGAACGAATATTCCCTGAATGGCTTTCCAAGTTCTACAATGGATCGAAGGATGACCTGTACCATATCACATCTATAATCAAGGTTTAAATTAAGTTTCACAAAAGAGAAAACTATCAAAATAGTCTACAGTGACCCTCAATTATCTTTAATTACATATCTAACTTGTCGTAAATTACAATGGCTGATGTGGCTTCTCAATAATTATATAACAGAAAAATCATCACGTTTCAGATTTTTACTTCAAGTAGCAAATGTGAACACCATGAGATTTAATTGACGATCGACACTAGTTTTACGTAAAAGGGAGGTGTAACAGATGAGACTTCTGCAGTTCTGGGTGAAGCTTTATGCACTGTTATGCGGTATCGCGTGCGTTCATTACCTTGTCGTTGGTTAGGCAGTGTCAGGGGGGGGGGGGGGGGGGGCGGCGGGCGGCGAAGCTCCATATAGCTCGCTGTCTCGGAAGCAACTCTCTCTTAACTTCTCCTTACTAAAATTTACCGGAGTTGGTTTAAAAAAACTATCTGGCTGTGTTTTCATCTGACCAATCAGGGTCTCAATGTTAATCTTAAGCTCCGACTACAAAAATTCTGTCTATCCATTGACAAACATTATACTTTTCGTGGTGGGGCAATGTTTTTATCGTTTGCAACGTAACAGAGACGCGAAAAAGTCTCACGCTAAAACTTGCAGCTGGTGTGGCCCTTTTAGTGTTATCGTAAGATCTATACTGTTCTTCTGGAGGGCTCTGTCTTTTAACATGGGCTGGGGGTGGTCCTAGCGGTTGGCTGGAGACGTTGGTGTCTGTCCCTTATCGTAGGGCCTTCTAGTTTAACAGGGTTCTGCTCTCGGCTTCTCGTTTCTCCCTTCGGAACTGCATCTGTTTCACGGTGGGAGGTATGACATGCATTTAGGCATTCTTGTGTTAGTCTGTGGTATTCCATTTGCTCACTCGTTAATCGTATTACTTTGATTAATTTAATGTCACCATTTATTTGGAGCTATGTGACATACTGCTGGTTTTGCTTAGCATGGTGTTGGATTTGCCTGACACCTTACAGAACGATTGCTGTTAAACCTCCATGTACGCTCCAGTATAATTTTATCTTCCTGATCCTTACGGGAGAAACATGTAGAAGGAAGCAATGTATTGTCTGGCTCTTCTAGGAATGTACGCTGTCGAAACTTTAAGAGTAGGCGATAAGGTGATGCGGAACACCTCTCTTGCAGTGTCTGCTACTGGAGTTGACTGGGCATTGCAGTGACACTTTCACTCTTAATAAATTAATCTGTAACGGAACGTGCTGTTCTTCTTTGAATCTTTATTTCCTCTATCAGTCTGATCTTGCACGGATCCCATACTGACGAATAATATTCAAGTATTGGTCGAACGATTGTTTTGTAAGCTGCGTCCTTTGTTAATGGACATTTTCTGGAGATTCACCAGTGAATCTCAGCCCGTCATCTGTCTCACTCGCTATTAATCTTATATCGTTCTTCCAGTTTAGTTCGCTCCTACGCGTACTGCACCACGCTTCAGTCCTCTGCAGATCTTCCAGCATTTCACTACAACTGTCTACCTTCACGTCTCCTCCGTATACAACACAATGTTCCGCGAAAAGTCTCAAGAAACTTCCGACGTTATCTACTAAGTCATTTGCGTATATTGTGGAAAAAGTAATGATCTTTTAACAATGCCTTGCGGCAAGCCCGAAGTTAATTTTACGTCTTAAGACTTCCCTCCATTGAGAATGAGATGCTGTGTTTCTTTTTGCTAGAAACTCTTCACTTCAATCACACAGCTGATCTGACGTACCACACGCTCGTATTTTGTTCATTGGGCGGCAGTGTGGAACTGTACAAATGCCTTTCGGAAGTCAAGAAACACTGCATCTACCTTGACGCCTGTATGTACTGCTTTCTGTGTATCGTGGGAGATCAGAGCGAGCTGGATTTCACACTATAGTTGTTACGGAAAACATTTTTTTTTCCTACGGAGGACATTTTCGGTCTCCAGAAACTTCGTACTACATCAGCACAAAACATTTTCCAGTAAATCAAGATCCTCCTTAGTTTTCCTCAATAACTATAACAAGTCAGCCACATTCTCTTTATTCAAACCACTGCGTCTGACGAGGGAAAGCCCTTCCTCTTCTCTCAACGACAAATTTTGGTTTCGTTCGGTGAACACTTTTAGATACTCTTCTCCTGCCATTTTGTTGGTGTCTGAAACTGGGTGCTTTATTTTGTTGGATTCTGCAAAGCAGCCCACCTTACAGTACCTGGATTCAGCGGAATGCCACATGCACATAACCTCTGGGTACTGGACACGAGTTCTATTTCTTGCTCCTGATTAAATATTGTTTTAACACCATTTACCTTCACTGGAGAATCTTTTCCACTTTACAGTCGTCTTTTTAGACACGAATACGGCGACCCAAACAATTCCGCTGCATGACGCTGGCTTCTACCCTGCCGGTATGCTTTAACCGCATTTTGCAAGTCATGTGTGGCCCACAAAGTACAAAATTTCTATCTGCAATAAAAAACTAAAACAAAATAATACAAAACGAAAAAAATATAATAATTTCAATTATGGACATAAAATTATTGACCTTTTTCACCGGGTTGTATTTACCCGATTCACCGAAAATGCAGAATATTTTTTCCCTACATTGATAGTCCTGCGCAAGCATATTTACGCACCGTTAATACCATAACCTCTTCTCTAGTATATGAAATTTGGCGTGTAAGGCGTGAAACGTCTGAAAAGAAACAACCTGCAACAATCGACAGAATGGTCCAGCCTGGAAGAGACAGCATTATGGTCTGGGGAATGTTTACGTGGCATTCCCTGGTTGATATCGACATTCTGGAAGACACGATGGTTCAACACAATTATGCATGTCTCCATTGGATTCCCTAGATACAGATTGTTTTTAACTCAATACAACGGCGTCTACCAGCAGGACAACGCAATGTGTCACACAGCTCGCAGTGTAAGTGCGTGGCTCGAAGAGCAGCATGATGAGTTTGCCAAACTCCCCTGGCTATCAAACTCCCCAAATTTAAACGCGATCGAGGATCTGTGGCACCACCACGACCTGGCTGTCCGAGACATGGATGCTTAGCCGACAAACTTAGCGGAGCTGACTACAGCACTGCACTGGTGTCGGCATGTCTTCACATCCATGTCAAGTGTGTGTATGTGTGTGTGTGTGTGTGTTGAAACGTCCCCTTAGAAAAATTAATCAATTACTGTGCCGATAAACCTCTACGCAATATTACTAGTGCATTTTCTGTATTTCGTATCAGTATATATATATATATATATATATATATATATATATATATATATATATATGTGTGTGTGTGTGTGTTTGTGTGTGTGTGTGTCTTGAAACGTCCACTTAGAAAAATTAATGAATTACTGTGCTGATAAACCTCTACGTTATTTGGTTTTTCAAACAGCAGAACTGACCGTACTCGGACATTTCTCTTCTCTATTTATTCTGATCAACACTAAACAGACACACAATATTTTTAGCGCAATGCAATCTGACTTTCAATAATCCCTACAAAAGAATGGCCCTGACTAACATTAACCTATGACTTTCATGAATCACTTACCTCACAAAAATCTTCATTACTCGAACTACTGCAACACAGCGAGAGCCACTACTAAAGCTCAATAAAAGATTCTAACTACTGATAGGAATAGTTAGCAAATGAAAGATTTTGATAGAGAAAAAAAACATGTATTTACCTTAATAGTGATCGAAAGTCATGATATATATATTAGTTAGTGACATCCAGGCTTACAAATTTACTGTCTCTGATGGACACACGTCCAGATCATCCGCTCTCAAAACTGGAAGCTCACCTCCAACTGCGCAAAGCTACACGCTGTTCACATCCAGCTGCCCAACACAATAGCAAACAACTCAAACCAGTCGCAGACTGCACACAACACAGCCAGTGATTTTCATACAGAGCGCTACGTGGCGTTACCAATAAAAAACGTAAAGTGTGTGTGTATGTGTGTGTGTGTGTGTGTGCGCGCGCGCCTTTCCCCTCGTACACCATGTTTATAAAATAGTCATGTATTCCAAAATCTACAGTGTTCTTCTGGATGAATAATTAAACACAGAATTGCTATCGAATCAGGCACTGATGTAGAAAGCAATCTCGCAATTCATTGGTCCACGTTCCCTAGCAGGTTCACAAAATCGAACAAATCCTCTCCTAAGAGAGAGCGCTCTTATATTTGCGTTACGTCGAATATTACCGAACACACTTCCGTTAAATTAGTAAGAACGTCTGAGAACCATTTAGAAAACGGGAAAGCGAACACATACTAATATTTAAGTGCGAAAGTAACTGTGTCTGTTACGTTTACAGGACTAAACTGCTTAACCAGTTTCGGTGAAATTTGTTTGGGGATAGCATGAATCCTGAAGAAGATCATCGCCCATTTAAGAAAGTAAATAAATAAATAATGACATCTTGGAGGGTGAGATAGAGAATGGAACATATTGTTTTTTTACATTACTGAACGTAATTCATGTTAAAATGCATTAAATTTGCTGCATAATATACACATTGTATACTGTACAGCTGACCACGCCCCCTCGCACGTCAGCCTACACACTGTAAATTACCATAGCAATATTATTACTTGTGCGTGGGTGCAGCCGTGAGTAGTTAAAATAAAAAAAATAATATATGTAGACCTTGGAGGACTCGAAGCAGCTACACTCGGCTTCGTAACTCCGCACATCCATTCACTGCACTAGGCTGCACTTGTAACAATGGACTATGTCTTTTATATTACGATTTCTTGTAGGCTTTATTTACTAATAAGTCATTACCTGACATTTAAATATATCAAATCGTATCGGAAACGCATGTTTATGATAAATATTCATTGTACCTTTGCCATGAAACGGCAAGCTTTCCTAACGCGCAACTTGTAATACGAAAATAACCAAATACAAAAAACTCTTGAACGACATTTCCCTTCATTTTATTACAACTTGTGCCAGTCACGACGCGTTTTCGAGAGATCCTAAGTAGTACTTTGAGACAGCGTACATTCAAAGGACGTAAATTGTAACATAAAACCCATAACATGTGGGCTTCAGCTGAAAACTACGAAATCCCAAACGGTGTTCCACAAGTTCTGCTTGTGATGCATGATGCGATCTCGTATCTCGTGTGGCACATTGCTGTTTCACAAAGCAAAAATCTATCTTATTCAGTCTTCCTTGCTACGGAATACTATGGAATGTGAAATTTCTCACTGCGACGTAACAAAGCTCGACTAGCTCCTAGTCCGTGTTCACTTTCTCGTCCCCTGTGAGGTACGTTTAACTGAGGATCTGTCCACCATCGCTACCCAGAGAAGTGATGCAGTGGTAACATACAGAACTTGCATTCGGAAGAGCGCAACTCGAACACCGGTCAACACAGCCACTCACAAGTCTAAGCCAGTGGTACAAACACAGGAAACTTCAGATGGCTCTACATAAAACGGTTTATATACTACTCAAAGGAACACTAGAAAGTAATTCAACCGTAAAACTACACGACATTAGCATACGCAGACAATGGAAAACACGATATCTTGGTGTGCAGTTCGAGGAACGACTGTCCTTTGACGAACACATCAGAACAACGACTGACAGGGCTGCCAAAATCATGTGCAAGTTGGCCAGACTCAACGTAACATAATGCAGGGTACCATTACGCACACTGAGAAGTTACTATTGAGCGCTCTTTGAGTCTGTTGCTTGTGCTACAGTCGGTGGCACTTTACACAGTTTTCGCTGATCTTGTTGCCTTTTCAGATGCTGATTTGGCACTTCCTGAATTTCCTAGGTGACTTCAGTCCCATGTCCTCTTCCTTTGCCTGATGTTCTTGCCCTTTCGTTCCCTTGAATTCATTTACCAGTCGAAGTATGAACTTCTTCCTATCCATTTTTTGTGCGTTCCTATGTTGTATATGACCCATCATTTATTGCCACCATGTCGAGTATGTTGTAGAAGACATTCATTGGCCATCTCCTACAGGTCATTTGATCAACTGCATCCACCCTGCACTTTGTTGCATTGTAGATCGTTACGGTTTCAGTTTGCTTATTTCTACGTCTGCATGCAGCTTATTCAGAAGAATGGCATTTTTATTCTTCCTTCTTCGGTATACAGTCACAATGCAGTCTGTGTTGCCGCTATTGTGCAGTATTGTGGTGGACTGTATTTCAGCATTCGGCTTCTCTGCTTCATTGAGGATTTCACGGCGAATCTTGTTCATTGTACCAAATAATGAAGTTTTCTTTTCTTTGAGTTTTTCAGCAAGTTGAAGAGACGTGAAGAAGTTGTCTGGGGTCACATTTCTTCCTTGATTTACAAATGGCTCCGTGGGACGCACTCTCCAAGTGGTTGTTTCTCTCTACGCCTGTCCTCTTTGCCGAGGTATGGGAAAGCATTACATATATACTTTATCGTTACATCAACAGCCAACCAGAATTTGAGACCATATTTGTCTGGTTTGTTGGAAATGAACTGAGTAAATTTGCATCTTGCTTTGCTTGGTAGCAGTTGCTTGTCAATGGCTATATTGTCTCCAGGGGGGTAAATGCAAATACTGTTTTCAATGCACTTTCCCCAAATTTCAGATACAACAGCGAATTTGTTGATGGCCAGGCGTTTAGCACGGGTTGATTTTTCATCAAAATGGAGAAATCTGAGAAGCTCCTGAAATCTGTCCCTTGGCATAATGTCCTTGATAAAAGCACGCCCCTAAGAGTGCAACGAGAGATCATACACAAACATACCTTTTGTGCACAATATACCCCGAACATACATGATGGCTGTCAGTTTCCCCAGTTACTCAAGTGACACAGTGTAGTCATAGTTTTTTGGTACTTTTCGAGCATTTGATTCTGTGTATTTCTTCATGATACGTAGCATTGCTTCATCAAAAATAAGACGGAAGGCACTGATGACAGAGCTGTCTACTCATTGACAAGCATTAGCAGTGGGACGTCCTCTCTCCTTCAGAACATTCACAGCTGGCGGCCTCCCAGAAGATGAATAATGTCCAATCTCACACACAGTTCCATCCCTTGCAATCATTTTTGTAGACGCTTCCAACTGTGTCTGCTGTGCTGAAAGAGGTGATGATTGATGTATATTAGCATCTGAATCCTCTTCCACTAATCGCCCATCATTGACAATGTCTTCATCTTCACTTGTGTCAGGTACATAGTCATCATCTTCATCAGTAAAGTCAACTTCCGATTCAACTTCGGAAATCTCTAAGAGATGTAACCCTTCATCACAAAGTCCACTCTGATGATACATGTTCCAAAACGTATTTCACGGACAAAGACTGCCTGAATGACACAACATAAGCTGTCGCGGACGCAATGTACACGTTCCAAGTTGCAACAATGAGGAGCAACTACTCTTATTACTACTCAGTGTTGCCACTGTATGTTGGATAATTTACTTATATTCAGAACAGAAATTGCAGTAGGGTCAAATTGATCCCTTTCGCCGTTCTAGGTATACTGAATGAAATAGGGAAGAAAATCAAAATAGTAAAACATCTTCAGAAAGAGGAGAAAAAATTAGAAAAGTCATATAATTTCATTAACAAAGCTGATAAATTGAATATGACAATGAATGAAAAACATATGACAGGGGTCTTTTGACCCCTTCCGCCGGTCCAGTGTCAATGGTTTATCTAACCTAACAAGATTAGGGTCATTGGGCCGTCTCTTACACCCAGACAAGCATTCTGTACGGATCAATCAACAATTTTCCGTTTGAGGGCGTTGCATCAGCGTATAAGCAACGTAATGCGACTCCGATGCAGGTGTGTAACCACTGGCATGTAAGCAAGGGTTTCGCGTGGTATTCGTGTCTTTCTGATGAGTGTGCGGTAAAAATACGGGAACGAGAACTATGGCGCCATTATTACCAAATACGTTCCAACGGTACTAACGTCCGCCGGCCGATGTGGCCAAGCGATTCTAGGCGCTTCAGTCTGGAACCGTGCGACCGTTACAGTCGCAAGTTCGAATCCAGCCTCGGGCAAGGATTTGTGTGATGTCCTTAGCTTAGTTAGGTTTATGTAGTTCTAAGTTCTAAGGGACTGATGACCTCAGATGTTAAGTCCCATAGTGCTCAGAGCCAGTACCAACCTCCTCCGATGGACAAACGCTGATAGCCATCCATCGGAGAATGAAGACGTGGGTTGGGCAGTATGTCTGTCGAAAACTGCAGTTGCTGAATAGTGCACCAAGTTCCGTGCTGTCACGATAACGCACGTCTCAATATCTCAAATGCCGTAATGAAGAAATTACTGCAAGTGAAGTAGGAGACATTAGAGCACATGCTGACCTCTCCCCATGCAATCATCACGTCTTCAGCCACTTACAAAAGGCCTTGAAGCGTCGACTACCCGTATCGGCCGAGGATGTCCAGCATGCAGCTACGGAATTCTTCACCCAGCAGGACACGGGTCTTACCAAAGGCGTATCTTCAACCTGGTGCGTCGGTTTGATGATTGCCTTAATGTTAGTGGCGGTTTTGCCTGATAGAACACCGATTCTGGATTGTATGCTCTTCAAACAAAAACTTTTTGGTTGCTATTTATAACACCCCAGATATAGAGCCCCTAATGACATCCCTTTTGACAGCAGAAGATATAAAAATTAGTTATCCTGACCTTGACGGTAGCTACTGCAACAAAATATTAACAGTATTGAAAATCTGACCAACAGAAATACTAGGGAACTAACAACATCTATTCCAAGGAAAGAATTAAATGAAAGACTATCAGATGATCACTTGATCTACGAATTACGAACCTCTAAATAAAGAATTCGAAATATATGCTTTACGAAGGTTAAGACCCAGACGAGATAAAGTGATCAGAGATAACATTTATCCAAGAAAAGAGTTGTAGCCGCATTGAGCTGTAAGTTCGCTTGCGACTACAATGAAAACCTTCAACGGAGATGTTAGTTTGCTCTCTTGTAGACGTCACGACGCTTATTGAGGGATATTAGATTGTTTCAGAACGATCTGGAATTTTTAAGTGTTTCAAGTATCGTCTTGACGTATTAGTCAAAGTTTTGAAGAAAGGTGATAGAGCATTTACCGTGAGCCAGACAACGGGAAAAGTAGCTTGTGTAATACATAATTAATTCTGGGACTTAGTCGTTGTGATCTGTGATTGTTACGAACATTGAAGGACACATCAATGTACGAGACTCCAACATAAACTCTACAAATAGACTTGAGTAGAAAACATATACACGCAGTCATGAAGAATTCACAAGTATGCTGTGTTGTCGGATGCTGTAGTCAATGTCAGAATTGCTGATGTAAATCGTAGTTTCGGTAACCTGAATGACATATCGGTGTGCTTTCCAGTGCAGTGGTTATATAATTCAGAAGTTCAATAAACTCAGTTATAACTTTAATACTTCGTATCGTCTACATCATTTAATTGAACTTTATTGTGTATCTGTGAATAATTATTTTCTTGATAGAACGCCGACGCTAAAGGTGACTGAGTGACAGTATTAACAGGGAACAGTAACTGAACATTGTACTACGACGCTTTCTGTACGTTATTTAGAGAATACATTATCTCTGCATTTACGACGTAGGAGCTGTTGAATTAGCACCGTAGCGATGCATTAACGACGATGTAATACTTCACAAATCAACATCCTCGCGAGACTATAATGTGACATCGGCTTGAAGGGTGGAACTTATAATTCGAAATCGCATATTATTTACGTTTGAACATTCATCGGCAAAACGGACACAAAAACTACTGTTATCAAGTTTCGCGTAAGCTTATAATCCCATCGCGAACACGCAAGGGATATTTGGTTTATTGTTTCAGATAAAGGGAGTTGCGGAACCGAGTGGTGCAAACGCTGAGTGTAGCAGTAAAGAAAGACATCCTTGGAAGGCGATTGCTTCAATTACAAATTACACTACTGGCCATTAAAACTGCTACACCACGAAGATGACGTGCTACAGGCGCGAAATGTAACCAACAGGAAGAAGATGCTGTGATATGCAAATGATTAGCTTTTCAGAGCATTCAAACAAGGTTGGCGCCGTTGGCGACACCTACAACATGCTCACATGAGGAAAGTTTCCAACCGATTTCTCATACACAAACAGCAGTTGACCAGCGTTGCCTGGTGAAACGTTGTTATGATGCCTCGTGTGAGGAGGATAAATGCGTACCATCACGTTTTCGAATTTGATAAAGGTCGAATTGTAGCCTATCGCAATTGCGGTTTATTGTATCGCTACACTGCTGCTCGCGTTGGTAGAGATCCAATGATTGTTAGCAGAATATGGAGTCGGTGGGTTCAGGAGCTTAATACGGAACGCCGTGCTAGATCCCAACGGCCTCGTATCACAAGCTGTCGAGATGACAGGCATGGCTGTAACGGATCGTGCAGCCACGTCTCGATTCCTGAGTCAACAGATGGGGATGTTTGCAAGACAACAACCATCTGCAGGAACAGTTCGACGACGTTTGCAGCAGCATGGACTATCAGCACGGAAACGATGGCTGTGGTTACCCTCTGCATCACAGACAGGAGCGACTGCGATGGTGTACTCAACGACGAACCTGGGCGCACGAATGGCAAAACGTCATTTTTTCGGATGAATCCAGGTTCTGTTTACAGCATCATGATGGTCGCATCCGTGTTTGGCGAAATCGCGGTGAACGCACAATTGAAGCGTGTATTCGTCATCGCAATACTGGCGTATCATCCGGCGTGATGGTATGGGGTGCCATTGGTTACACTTCTCGGTCACCTCTTCTTGTCGCTGACGGCACTTTGAACAGTGGACGTTACGTTTCAGATGTGTTACGACCCATGCCTCTACCTTACATTCGATCTCTGCGAAACCCTACATTTCAGCAGGATAATGTTCGACTGCTGCCCTGGCCAGCATGTTCTCCAGATTTCTCACCAATTGAAAACGTCTGATCAATGGTGGTCGAGCAACTGGCTCGTCACAATACGCCATTCAGTACTCTTGATGAACTGTGGTTTCGTGTTGAAGCTGCATGATCAACTGTATCTGTACACACCATCAAAACTCTGTTTGACTCAATGCCCAGGCGTATCAAGGCCGTTATTACGGCCAGAGATGGTTGTTCTGGGTACGGATTTCTCAGGATCTATCCACCCAAATTGCGTGAAAATGTACTCACATGTCAGTTCTAATATGATATATCTGTCCAATGAATATCCGTTTATCATCTGCATATCTTCTTGGTGTAGCAATTTTAATGGCCAGCATTGTATAAGAGAGGAGTTTGTTTTAACAGCTACAGATCGGAGTTGTCGCGGTCGACGAACGCTGACCTGTGTCAACCAGACTTGAACATCCATTTCCATCGAGCCGACACTCACACACTTGCTACACCTTCATACACTGCTTGACAGTTATTCAGGGACGGAGACATTGTTGCACAGGAGCAATAACAGGCGATGATTGACAACATGAAACAGAGTACATACGTAATGTAGGTTAAGTGGTATATTTACTAAAATGGCATAGATTTAACCACATCAGAAAGCAGCATAGAACAGACATAAATAACGTTCATGTCTAAAGTAGGTCGGACGTCCGACGTAGAGATCGATGTCGGACTCAGAGGGATATGCCATCTCGGAAACAAACGCATTTTTTGTACCTGCTGTTCAAGCTGGCTGCGAAAATGCTCAAGTTGGTCCTCAGGTTTTTCACGGTTCTGGAAGGGTTTTCGTTGAGATAAAACATCTGCCAAGAGCAGCTCAGGCATCTTCTATAGACTTTAGGTGTGGGAAGTATGCAAGCCATTCCATACGTTCAATATCTTCACTTTCCAGTGTGACTGGAACATCAGCGGTCCCGTATGGACGGTCTTTTTCGTCCAGAAACAGAAAGTCGTGATCTAGCACACCCTTCAACAGACGGATTTTATCCTGACTAATACCACAGTGCTGCGATTGTGCCTCCTACGAAGATATGTAGCCGTCTTCGGTCACTGCACGTGTGTGCCCACACCGTAACGCCTAGGCCATACTGATGAAGTTCATTCTTCCACTAACTGGTGACAGGAATCGCTTGCCACAGTGAAGCGGGATTCGTCGGAGAATATCACTCTGGTCCATTATTGCTGACCCCAACCAAGACGCTTCCTACATCAACGAACTCTTGCTCGACGATGAAGTTGTTGAAGGATGCATTTGGCAGGCTTCGGAACAAACAAGTCAGCCTGATTTAACAGCCGCGAAAGGGTGTTGGTTGTGACACACATACTGGTAGCGGCTACAAGGTCTGCACTGACCTGTGTAGGAGTGGTATGTCAGTATATTTTCGCCACTAGGTATACGTATTGATCCTCCTGCAGTTTTCTGTGGCCATACTTTGACCGGCTTCGAGCCATCCAACTACTCGTCCACGATCGTAAGCACTAAAATAAAGTCTTGCTGGTATGTTCCCGTTCCGCATGGTGTAACGTACCTACAACAAATAAAGCCTATGTTCGTCTGTGAAAATGGACTCGATAAGCAACCTGAGCTATCAGTAATAGGAATATAGCTTGCATAACACTGTGTGCGTGTTGTACGAATGTCAGTTTCACTGTTATTTAAGCCCTCAACAGATCTTTACACGAAAAACTTAATGTCTGCGTATTTGAATAAGAATTTACAAGTAATACAGAATCTGGCTTGTGCAACGAAATTTGCTGGGTTAGAGTACATGACATGTTGTGGTGTGTTAGTGTCTCTGTTCTGGTACTAAGTTTTTCACTCACCTCTTTAGACGACCACCTTCTTCCAAGTGGTTTACAGCAATTCGGAGCAGCAGCGGTTAAACCTTATTGTTACTAAGAATGAATTTAGTAAAAATGATTTTGGTTGGGTCCTGTTAACTACTAAATAACTTATAAGAACCGATTTCATAAATTATGTCTGTTTAAAAACTCAAGACATCATCATGACCAATAATAGTTTGGATGACGAAATGCCTGACAACGACCTTATAAGTATCAATAATGGCTCACTGCCAGATTAAAAAATTATTTAAATTTTAATGTTGCATTAACATTTACCAACAACAGCGTATTTATGGGTAGATGCGGAGAAAATTATTATTATTATTTGGAGGATAAGGAAGCTGCTTTAACTGACAAAAAAAACCATTGGATTATTGCAAATTCGGACTAACAATCACGAGCCTAACGCTGCAATTGCGCTTTACGCCTATGCTTGCGAATGTGGCCTTGAATTCCATCTTCAGGCGTAGGTAAGTCATCTAAATCTCTCCTGGCCATATAAATGAAGTCAGATCTTGAGTGTGGAGGGAGCTGCCTTCAGCGACGTGAGGTCAGCGTGACACGTCTTCTCTCTCCGAGCTCTCTACCAATGCTACAGAAATTTCACTATCGCAGACAGACCTCGTCTCACAACAATGCTTAGAATCACGCTCTCATGTTTCACCCTCAGATTGTTACTATCTATATGTAAGTGCTTATTTATTACTACTGAGAACCGCAGAATCTTACACAATGCAAAGAATAGCCTTAAGATGGTTATATAGTTTTCGATACGCCATGTAATATTTAATCAATGTAACAGAGAGTTTGACACACACCTTACAAAGTAATGTCAAAATGTTCAAATGTGTGTGAAATCTTATGGGACTTAACTGCTAAGGTCATCAGGCCCTAAGCTTACACACTACTTAACCTAAATTATAGTAACGACAAACACACACCCATGTCCGAGGGAGGACTCGAAACTCCGCTGGAACAAGCCATACTGCAGCGCCCTAGACCGCTCGGCTAATCCCGCGCGGCAAAGGAATGTCACACTAATTGGTTCCATAATAACCTTTGTCAAACACCATGATGCATGAAATGTCGAAACACAGCTCATGGAATTAGGGGAAAAGAAAGTGACTTGACTGACTGAGAAATTAAAAGAGAAATGACAGTAAGTGAGATAACATGGAAACACTTTCTTTCTAACAGATAAACTTCGGGGTAACGTTACGAAGGTAACAAGAACTGCTTCAACTTCTTCGTAAAAGCAACAGGACGCTGAATTTCAAGCGGAGTGCAGAGCAGCTTGTTTCGGAGGCGGACAGTAGGAACGGAGTAAGAGTTTGATAACATTTTTGTTGTATTTGGGGGGGAGGGGGGTTCAGATGGGTTACTAAGCAGCTGAGACGATGTGCTCCGATTATAAAGAGATGACAGCTATTAGTCTCTGTTGCTGGATACTGGAATGCATCTGCATTGAGGATCCGATGAAATAAATCTTGCGTATGTCAGTCACGGAACTTGTAACACTACCCGGTCACGTTAAGGCGGGAAACCACATTAGGACGCTATTTGACACTGATTTTTTGGGTGGTAAGAATTAATTAAAATTTAATCAAATTTTTACATCATTTCATTCATACTTCGAACAGTTTTTATGAATTTGTTTGAATAATTTCAGCCAAAAATAACAAAGTTACGCTGTGATGTCCTCTGAAGGTTGTGACTATAGTTCTCCAATTACAGGCAGTGTACCCATACCGATTTCATCTGAAATCAAAAAGGTTTTGATTTTATATTACTAAGTTATTTTCTATGAATATGAACCTTAATGCAGGTAAAAATAATGAAAATAAAAAAATTTCAGGAGTTGGAACAATTTACTTAGATTTTAACAATTTTTTCCTCTAATTATACAAAGAAAAATACCCTTGAAATCATGATATCATCTCACAAGTCGGTTCATATAATTTGTAATTTTATAAAGAATCATACTATCAATTTTCATGATGAACGGTTCCATACTTTTAAGTTAGATTGCACGCAAGTGTGAAAAAAGTCCTTTCGAGATAAACACGTTATAAAAATTAATTGTCGGAAACTAGAAATTCGAGGAAGTTAACAGTAATGTAAAATGCTTACCGATTAATATGAGATTCCAGCGCCATATAGTAATCCTCCTTCTTCCTCATAGGCTGCCGGCCGCGGTGGCATTAATTCTGTGTGAAAGCACAGCGCCGAGTCTGTAGCAAGAAGCGTCGACTTGCAAAACTACTAGCTTGGCAGGGTCAAAACACAAAACATCTGTCTCTGAGCAAGGCATTTTTAACTTTCTGAAAGTCATTAGTTCACACAAAAGGTACATTTTTGCGACGCAGGCGATGCAATGGAGCCGCCATGTGAGCGGCATTCGGTATCAACCGAAAGTAGTGTGTCATCTTGCCTAGTACTGACTGCAGTTCAGACACGCCGGTCGCGATGGCCGAGCGGTTCTAGGCGCTTCAGTCCGGAACCGCGAGACTGCTACGGTCGCAGGTTCGAATCCTGCCTCGGGCGTGGATGTGTGTGATGTCCTTAGGTTAGTTAGGTTTAAGTAGTTCTAAGTCTAGGGGCTGATGACCTCAGATGTTAAGTCCCATAGTGCTCAGAGCCCTTTGAACCATTTGAACCTCATAGGCTTCTTTTCACGCTTGCAATAGTGCTTTCTGACCTCCCTTCGATTCTAATGAACTACGTCGATTCTGCTGGCTCACGCACTGGTTATCCATTTGTTCCGCATAACTGAAGCTTTTGCGTGTCTACTACAATTCCTGCCTCGTTCTTGACCATCGGAAAGGATGAATTTCCTTTATTAAGTAAGCTCGCTACTAAATACGATGCCAATTATTGCCTGATTCAAGCCACTCATTTCACCAGTTGGACCTTCCAGGACTTCGGCAATTTTCTACCAATGACATTCTTGTTCCTTCAGCATTGGTGCTGTGGATCTCATCAATCACAGAAGTACCTAATTTTTTACCAATGACATTCTTGTTACTTCAGCATTGGTGCTGTGGATCTCATCAATCCCAGAAGTACCACTGATATCTATCTGTCAGCACCTCAGGCAACTCAGTTCCTCACACAACTCATGTCAGCAAAAAAAGGAGAAAAGAGAGCAGACTAAAAGTCTCTCTACTGCTTGTGCTGAAGGGCAGAGGACACAAATTTTCTGTGATGGTTTGCTATAACGCTGACAACTTGTGAAAAATGAGCCAACATTAGCGAATGTGAACCCAACATTCGGTTCTATGCTCATAACACCTAAACGAATGCTAATGTCGCTTTGAAATTTTGAAACGTGTTCTTGGATAGTTAAGCTAACGATTTA
The DNA here is from genome assembly GCF_023897955.1 of Schistocerca gregaria. NCBI lineage: Eukaryota > Metazoa > Arthropoda > Insecta > Orthoptera > Acrididae > Schistocerca > Schistocerca gregaria. Next base: position 289,840,154 of record NC_064925.1, read on the forward strand.
TGCAATAAAAAAATCGGATTTTTTGAACCCCCTCAATGCGACCACCACTCAGAAGCTTGAAGAACCAACTTTTGTAGTGCGGACCACTGCGAGACGTGTAGGTAAAGAGTCAATGAGATTCTGAAAGATACCAACAGGGATATGGAGCCATGGTCAGATGCGCTACGTCTCTCGGCTGTGGACACACGACGCGAGCAGCCCGATCGAGGAGGTCTCACGGACTCTTGATTGGGCTCAAATCTGGGTTATTCATCCCGGTGCTGTTCTAACCACGCACGTACACTGTGTGACACATTGCATTGTCCTGTTGGTAGATGCCATTGCATCAAGCAAAAACGAACTGCAGGAATAGATGCACACTTTCAGAATGACGAGATCACCCAGGAAAGGCCACGAAAACATTATCTAGAACTTAACACTTCCTCCTGTGGCTTTGGCCCTACCAATGACTGTTGCGGGGTGTTTGCTTTCAGAGATTTCACGCCATTCATGCAAATGGGTATCTATCCAATAAGTATAAAAAGTGACTCATCTGAAAAAGCCAGCTGTCATTACTCAGTGGATGTCCAGTTGTGGCAGTGGTGTACAGATTCCAGCCTTCGTCGGCGATGAATACAGTCAGCGTGTGTGCATGAATCAGGCGCCTGCTGCAGAGCCCCATACACAGCAACATTCACTGAATGGGAATGGGGAGGCACTGTTGGTATAGCATCGGTTCACTTGTGCCATCAGTTGCTCAACAGATCACCCGTGCACGTCTCCATTGGCATAGTTCACCCCTGTCATCTGTGCCTGCGAAGCGCTGCTCCAGTTTCTTTTCCTTTATTGTAATCTCACTTGGGGCAGGCTGCCAGTGGTACAATACGCCGCTCTTCAGCCAATAGAGGTACAAAAACATAAGCACACGAGGAAAAGAACATATAACAGGGGCCGGCCAGAGTGGCCGAGCAGTTCTAGGCGCTTCAGTCAGGAGGCGCGCGACCGCTACGGTCGCAGGTTCGAATCCTGCCCCGGGCTTGGATGTGTGTGATGTCCTTAGGTTAGTTAGGTTTAAGTAGTTTTAAGTTCTAGGTGACTGATGACCTCAGCTGGTAAGCCCCATAGTGCTCAGAGCCAAGCCATATAATAGGGAATGGTAAGAATTTGTGATAAAAATGAGAATAAAAACAGAAGATTATAAAAAGGTAGATCACAAAAATATAGATGAGAGACACACACATGTGGAGAACGATCACTTTAGGTTGAAGAGAAAACAAAGAAACACCACTGCTGCAACACAATGAGCTACACTGGCGACACTGTTGGCGGTGATGAAATGGAGCACTACACACAGCACGGGAAAAACACTGACACCACAACAAAAACGATACACGTTAAAAATCACTTCACTCAATGGGGCGCCTACCACCAGGTGAAGACACCTACAGACGTTAAAGTAACCTCTGGCGTGCCACAGGGGAGTGTTATGGGACCATTGCTTTTCACAATATGTATAAATGACCTAGTAGATAGTGTCGGAAGTTCATTGCGGCTTTTCGCGGATGATGCTGTAGTATACAGAGAAGTTGCAGCATTAGAAAATTGTAGCGAAATGCAGGAAGATCTGCAGCGGATAGGCAATTGGTGCAGCGAGTGACAACTGACCTTTAACATAGACAAATGTAATGTATTGCGAATACATAGAAAGAAGGATCCTTTATTGTATGGTTATATGATAGCAGAACAAACACTGGTAGCAGTTACTTCTATAAAATATCTGGGAGTATGCGTGCGGAACGATTTGAAGTGGAATGATCATATAAAATTAATTGTTGGTAAGGCAGGTACCAGGTTGAGATTCATTGGGAGAGTCCTTAGAAAATGTAGTCCATCAACAAAGGAGGTGCCTTACAAAACACTCGTTTGACCTGTACTTGAGTATTGCTCATCAGTGCGGGATCCGTACCAGATCAGGTTGACGGAGGAGATAGAGAAGATCCAAAGAAGAGCGGTGCGTTTCGCCACAGGGTTATTTGGTAACCGTGATAGCGTTACGGAGATGTTTAGCAAACTCAAGTGGCAGACTCTGCAAGAGAGGCGCTCTGCGTCGCGGTGTAGCTTGCTCGCCAGGTTTCGAGAGGGTCCGTTTCTGGATGAGGTATCGAATATATTGCTTCCCCCTACTTATACCTCCCGAGGAGATCACCAATGCTAAATTAGAGAGATTAGAGCGCGCATGGAGGTTTTCAGACAGTCGTTCTTCCCGCGAACCATACGCAACTGGAACAGGAAAGGGAGGTAATGACAGTGGCACGTAAAGTGCCTCCGCCACACACCGTTGAGAGGCTTGCGGAGTACAAATGTAGATGTAGATGCAGATAAAGGATAGGGGAGGAAAGAGATGGGATGGGGCTGAGAGAGAGAGTAGGGGAAGCCTGGAAGGGGGAGGAGGGGTGGGAGAGAGGAGAAGAAAAGGAGCCAGAAGCGTGGTGGGTGGGGAAAGGAGAAGCAAGAGGGGTGGCAGTGGAAAAGGAGGGAGAAGGGAGGGGGGAGGGAGGGAGAGAGGGAGCCCTGAGGAGGGCGGAGGGGCGAAGAAGGGGGGACTAGATCTGGTAGGAATGGTAGATGGTGGGTGCAAGGACATTATCCAGGAGGGAGAGTTGGTGGAAGCCATCTTGGGCGAAGATATGGAGTGTGTGAAGATGGAGACCAGGTGGGACACTGTGGTACAGGGGCGCCAGCAGTGTGGGGTGGGAGAGGATGGGAGAAACTAAAGGATGGGGAGGATCCAGTTTACAGGAGATGTATAGGATTCGTATTCGTTCAAGGAACAGGAGGAGATGGGTGAGGATCAAATCAAAGAGGATGCGCGTGGGGGACGGGAGACAGATCCGATAAGCAAGGCAGAGTGTATGGCGCACTGCTTCAACTTAGGTTTTTGATAGCGCCATTTTGCCATGCGCGTTATACTCTAACCAGCACCTGAACAGTTTACAGACTTAGCAGTTCTGGATATGTTTCGATCCTTGACGCGGATGCAAATGACACGCCCTTTTGGACGTCCGATAAATGGCTATGTGTCCGCATTATGAGAACAACTGCAGTGTTTTCTTCATCCCTCCGAAACGCTTTATATACCCACTGGTGCAAGTGATGCCACGAGCCGTCTGCAAATGGTTGCTGCATGTTGACGTCGAACACCCGCGTTGTTCATATTAATGTTACCGAACCATGTGTGATCGCAACCAACGTAACTGTGCCTATGAAGCAGTGACATCGTCAGGTAGAAGAATGTTGCAAATATAGCACCCACATCCATTCATCTGCTCATATGGTATACGAGAAGATAACCAACTAATCGTACTCACACTTATTGGGGCGTAAAAGAGCTCGATCTACAAGCTGCAATGAGAAAGATAACTGAAATTTTGTATTCTTTTTATAAGTCACGCGGGTTTCTACCGTACAGTTTCACCGTCCATTTCCACGAAGTGCCAAGCGCCTGTTATGTAACCAGCCCAGAGGGTTACGTCTGCAGGGTCGCGTTTCATTGTTTCGTCAATTCGCTGTGCTGTTTGCACAACAGCCCGGTATGCGGATGTTATGCGACGCCGCAGTATCTGTGCAATAAAAAATATACAGTGTTGTGTGGCCACTACTCTTACGTGATGTATACACACAACGAGCAGTACTGTTTATCCAAACTTCAGTTACTATCGTGTTGACACCCAGATCCACGGTTAGAGGAAAAAAGGATTTCAGTCCGAAAATTCTGCTAAAGCGAGGAGCAACCAAAAGAAAAAGAAAACTAATTAATGTGGTCAGTGGGAAAATTTGTGTCATATGTCTCCAACACAAGGTGCGAATGACCGAGCAATTTCATAATCTGCACGATTACCAAATACACGTAAAGTGCAACATACGTCATAAACTTGTGGAACTGTGTTATAAATTTATGAATCTAATAAGGAATCGTTTAGTTAGTTTGGTTTGAATGCGTAGTTTAAAATGTGAAGTATTAAGCCTAATTTCTTCTGAAATACTTGTATATTAAGAAAGGTTTCTGTTGTTGTTTGTTTCATTTAACTATTGTTTTATTTATACAGTTTACTATAAGAACAGATCACTTACTGTATGATATCAACCAAACCGTGAATAGTCTGCACCACTCCAGACACACAACTAGAGAGAACTTTGTAGGGAAGAGAAAGAAGAGAACTGAGTAAGTTGCGTGGCCTGCTGGGGTGGCCGAGCGGTTCTGGGCGCTACATTCTGTAACCGCGCGACCACTACGGTAGCAGGTTCGAATCCTGCCTCGAGCATGGGTGTGTGTGATGCCCTTAGGTTAGTTGGGTTTAAGTAGATCTACGTTCTATGTGTCTGATGACCACAGAAGTCCCATGGTGCTCAGAACCATTTGAACCATTTTGAATAAGTTGCGTACAAATATAATTACATAAATACTTGTAATTTCACGTGACTGAATGGCCTGGTGCAAATCTTTCGATTTGGCACCTCTCTGGGGTTTTCCATGACCATAACCGATCCGTGTTATCCAACATGGGAAAGCGGAACTATAGTTTAACGCAGAACCCGAACCATGTTTTTTTTTGTGGTGATAACTAAAATCGTTGACAGTTGAAGGCGCTATTCCACAGTTTCCCATGAATATTAGATTTCTATCCCTCTTTACATACTGCATTACCCTTTCAATGTCCTCAGACACTTTCTCTATATCTTCATCTCCAGCTTGCGACGTCGGCATGTATATCTGAACTATCATTGTCGGTGATGGTTTGCTGTCGATTCTGATAAGAACACTCCTGTCACTGAACTGTTCACAGTAACACACTCTCTGCCCTACCTTCCTATTCATAATGAATCCGACTCCCGTTATGCCATTTTCTGCTGCTGTTGATATTACCCTATAATCATCCAACCAGAAACCCTTGTCTTCGTTGCACTTCACTTCTCTGACCCCTACCATATCTAGACTTAGCCTCTGCATTTTCTTTTTCAGATTTTATAGTTTTCCTACCACGTTCAAGCTTCTGACATTCCACTCCCCAACTCGTAGAACGTTATCCTTTCGCTGATTATTCAGTCTTTTTCTCATGGTAACCTCTCCCTTGGCAGTCCCATCCCGGAGATCAAAAATGGTTCAAATGCCTCTGAGCACTATGGGACTTAACTTCTAAGGTCATCAGTCCCCTAGAACTTAGAACTACTTAAACCTAACTAACCTAAGGACATCACACACATCCATGCCCGACGCAGGCTTCGAACCTGCGACCGTAGCGGCCGCGTCGTTCCAGACTGTAGCGTCTACAACCACTCGGCCACTCCGGCCGGCTCCCGGAGATCCGAATGGGGGACTATTCAGGTATTTTTTGCCAATGGAGAGACCATCATGACACTTCTTCAGCTACAGGCCACATGTCCTGTGGATACACGTTACGTGTCTTTAATGCAGTGGTTTCCATTGCCTTCTGCATCCTCATGCCATTGGTCATTGCTCATTCTCCCGCCTTTGGGGGCAGTTGCCCACCCCTCGCGCGAGAGAGAGCGCCCTGAATCTCTGTCCACTCCTCCGTCGTCTTTGAGAATGAGGGTGGCTTTTTACGCTGGTCACCAATGCTGATTGTTAACCAAAATGTAAGGGATTCGAACCCGGGACCGAAAACGTTTCGCTTTTCAATCAAAGACACGACCCCTAGACCACGGACGCTAACATCAATGCTCCTCCTAGATACGAGATTCATTTCTCATTCCGTAACAGATCTTTGAGATCATTATTTTGTGAACGATGTAAAGTGATTTATTTTTTGTACTTAATTTGAATTTCTTTCCTGATTAATAACCTTCATTGTACATTTGCGGACTCTGTAAATATATATCAGCAAATCTGTTATTCATATAACTTTCCACAAACTCCATTTGTCTGCTCGTAATCAACGTGCTTACATAAGATCATGGTCTACCCCAGGCCACACAATGATACAATTCCCTGTTTACCTATACAGCAGCTCACAAATATTTTGCACCTTCTCCAGCGCCATGAGTATTATTACGAGAATATACACATTAATAAGACCAACTTTTGAAAACGCTAATAACCATCTTTAGCAACAAGAAACGTTGCAAAGACGTGCAGGAACTGAGTCAGTCACGTTCTGGAAGATACTGACAGGTATGTGCAACCATGCGGACTTCAGTGCCACTTCATTTTGCTCTTCAAAGCTAAGAACGCAGTTTATTTTAGGTATCAAACGCAAACTGAAGGAGTCACCGGAAGAAAGTGCTGAATTTCAATTTATAAGGGGCAAACAAATGAAAAGCAAACACCCACTACGACGGGACCATGGAATGGTTCCATTCAAAAGCAGTCATCACACTCATAAAGCTGCGCGGGATAGCCGCGCGGTCTCGGGCGCCTTGCCACGGTTCGCATGACTCCTCCCGTCTGAGGATCGAGTCCTCCCTCGCGATGGGTGTGTGTGTTTTCCTCAGCGTAAGTTACTTTAAGTTAGATTAAGTAGTGTGTAGGCCGAGGGACCGATGACCTCAGTAGTTTGGTCCCATAGGAACTTACTACCATATATGCTGTGTCGTTGTAACGTAATTAATTAGAACAGAGTCGAAAACATGAATCAGTGCAATAGAAAACCTAGAAATACATTGTTGGTTGTCATTTATTATACTACTGCAAAATTAGAGCTTTGATCTTGTATTTTTTTATTTTATTTTTGAGCTTAGTGTACGGTTTTAGTTTTCCGATCAGACAGCAGAAAGGTGTTATAGGTATCTTACTTGTGTACAAAAATCAGAAGAGTAAATAAGGAAAAATTGAAAAAGTAATGGACAAGCAGGTGGTACAAATTGCGTACTGCGTTTACTGTAACGATTTCATTTTTCCAATTGCATTGTTTTTTCGTAACATTTCGGCGTCATCTACGATGTCAGTAACAGAGATTACTTAGAGATGCGACAGTATCAATAAGCGCTGTAGAAAACGTAAAAAAAAAAAAAATATTGTTGATCATCACTTCTTATGCCGTTACCGAGAAAACGTAAACAAAATGGAATGTGAGGTGCAACACTGAGTCAAAAAAGCTTACCAGGTGCAGTCTAGGGCGCCTTTCCACGGTTCCCAAGGCTGCCTCCGTCATAGGTCCGAGTCTTCCCTCGGGCATGGCTGTGTGTGTGTGTATTGTCCTTAACGTAAGTTACTTTAAGTTAGATTAAGTAATGTGTGAGCCTGGGAACCGTTGACCTCAGCGGTTTGGTTCTATAGGAATTTACCACCACCACCACGAACTTTCGTCACTGGTTCGTGGTACTTCTGAAGGTGATCTATACGTAACAGAGCAGTAATAACACTCAGAATACGCTAAGTACTATAGACCTAAAATGCGCAGTTTCAAAATAACATGACTTAGACTGCAGGAGATATTGCAGACAGGAGTCTCGTTCTGCGCATCCGAATGCTCACTCCATAAATATTTACACTCTGTGGGTAATACCGCCTTCGCCGCCCCGGCGTCGAGGCGGCTTGCGGGGGTGACGTCGCGGCGCGCCGGCCTGCGACCCTTTCTATTCCAGGCAGCCGCCGCCGCCGCTGCGTTATTCCGGGGCGCGTCGACGTCGCTTAGCGTGTCAGAGCGGAGCCGGCTTATAATTACGGCGGTCACCCCGCCTAACGAATGACCGCCCCCGATATGAGCTTTCACAACACGACCCGGCCGCGACTTTTTCCTTTAAATATACCTCGACATAAATTTACGATCGCACAGGCAGAGCAGCGTTGTTTATTTTGTTTACCACTTAGGGCGAAGATTAACACAGTCTGTGGTGGCAACAGCTCATTCGGGATACTGTGAGTAAGCCGTAAGTTTTCCGAAGAAGTCAGCAGCGCTAGAGGGCAACAGCGGCTTTAAAATGAGACCAAAAAAACAGTGTAAGGATTTCATACGTAAGCAACCATGGCCATGATCTGTTAGTACTGTAGCACGAACTTCAGTGCGAGATGCTCTCAGCAGTTTCCATTACGAGATTCTGTCTCCAAATCTGGCAGAAAATCCGAAGAGATTCTGGACATATGTAAAGTACACCAGCGCCAAAACGCAGTCAATACTGATGACAGCGCCACAAAAGCAGAGTTACTAAACATAGTTTTTCGAAATTCCTTCACCAAAGAGGACGAACTAAATATTCCTGAATTCGCATTACGAACAACTTCAAGCATTAGTAACTTAACTGTAGATACCCTCGGTGTAGCAAAGCAGCTTAACGCAATTAAAAGAAAGTCCTATGGTCCAAAGTGCAAACGTAGCGATAAGTTTCCTTCCTGAGCATGCTATTACGATAGCTCCATACTTTGTAAAAGGTCCTTACTTAAGACTGGAAAGTTGTACAAGTCACGCCAATATCCAAGAAAGGAAACAGCAGTAATCCGCTGAATTACAGACCCATATCAATATCTATTTTATTTATTTCTTAAGTAAAGACTTGCTGTTATAACATACCAGGTCGTACATTGTGTGAATTTACATGTTCTATTAAAAAATTCAATTCTATTACTAGTTCATTTTTTTGTTATTGAAAATTTTGCAAATAAGTAAATTAAAACACACACACACACAATTACTATCCGCAATGAGAAAGAAAACTGGCGTTCTACGGATCGGAGCGTGGAATGTCAGATCCCTTAATCGGGCAGGTAGGTTAGAAAATTTAAATAGGGAAATGGATAGGTTAAAGTTAGATATAGTGGGAATAAGTGAAGTTCGGTGGCAGGAGGAACAAGACTTCTGGTCAGGTGACTACAGGGTTATAAACACAAAATCAAATAGCGGTAATGCAGGAGTAGGTTTAATAATGAATAGGAAAATAGGAATGCGGGTAACCTACTACAAACAGCATAGTGAACGCATTATTATGGCCAAGATAGATACGAAGCCCACACCTACTACAGTAGTACAAGTTTATATGCCAACTAGCTCTGCAGATGATGAAGAAATTGAAGAAATGTACGATGAAATAAAAGAAATTATTCAGATAGTGAAGGGAGACGAAAATTTAATAGTAATGGGTGACTGGAATTCGAGTGTAGGAAAAGGGAGAGAAGGAAACATAATAGGTGAATATGGATTGGGGCTAAGAAATGAAAGAGGAAGCCGCCTAGTAGAATTTTGCACAGAGCACAACTTAATCATAGCTAACACTTGGTTTAAGAATCATGAAAGAAGGTTGTATACGTGGAAGAACCCTGGAGATACTAAAAGGTATCAGATAGATTATATAATGGTAAGACAGAGTTTTGGGAACCAGGTTTTAAGTTGTAAGACATTTCCAGGGGCAGATGTGGACTCTGACCACAATCTATTGGTTATGACCTGTAGATTAAAACTGAAGAAACTGCAAAAGTGTGGGAAATTAAGGAGATGGGACCTGGATAAACTGAAAGAACCAGAGGTTGTATAGAGTTTCAGGGAGAGCATAAGGGAACAATTGACAGGAATAGGGGAAAGAAATACAGTAGAAGAAGAATAGGTAGCTCTGAGGGATGTAGTAGTGGAGGCAGCAGAGGATAAAGTAGGTACAAAGACGAGGGCTGCTAGAAATCTTTGGGTAACAGAAGAAATATTGAATTTAATTGATGAAAGGAGAAAATATAAAAATGCAGTAAATGAAGCAGGCAAAAAGGAATACAAACGTCTCAAAAATGAGATCGACAGGAAGTGCAAAATGGCTAAACAGGGATGGCTAGAGGACAAATGTAAGGATGTAGAAGCTTATCTCACTAGGGGTAAGATAGATACTGCCTACAGGAAAATTAAAGAGACCTTTGGAGAGAAGAGAACCACGTGTATGAATATCAAGAGCTCAGATGGCAGCCCAGTTCTAAGCAAAGAAGGGAAGGCAGAAAGGTGGAAGGAGTATATAGAAGGTTTATACAAGGGCGATGTACTTGAGGACAATATTATGGAAATGGAAGAGGATGTAGATGAAGACGAAATGGGAGATACGATACTGCGTGATGAGTTTGACAGAGCACTGAAAGACCTGAGTCGAAACAAGGCCCCCGGAGTAGACAACATTCCATTAGAACTACTGACGGCCTTGGGACAACCAGTCCTGACTAAACTCTACCAGCTGGTGAGCAAGATGTATGAGACAGGCGAAATACCCTCAGACTTCAAGAAGAAAATAATAATTCCAATCCCAAAGAAAGCAGGTGCTGACAGATGTGAAAATTACCGAACTATCAGATTAATAAGCCACGGCTGCAAAATACTAACGCGAATTCTTTACAGACGAATGGAAAAACTGGTAGATGCAGACCTCGGGGAGGATCAGTTTTGATTCCGTCGAAATGTTGGAACACGTGAGGCAATACTGACCTTACGACTTATCTTAGAAGAAAGATTAAGAAAAGGCAAACCTACGTTTCTAGCATTTGTAGACTTAGAGAAAGCTTCTGACAATGTTGACTGGAATACTCTTTTTCAAATTGTAAAGGTGGCAGGGGTAAAATACAGGGAGCGAAAGGCTATTTATAATTTGTACAGAAACCAGATGGCAGTAATAAGAGTCGAGGGGCATGAAAGGGAAGCAGTGGTTGGGAAAGGAGTGAGACAGGGTTGCAGCCTCTCCCCGATGTTATTCAATCTGTATATTGAGCAAGCAGTAAAGGAAACAAAAGAAAAATTTGGAGTAGGTATTAAAATTCATGGAGACGAAGTAAAAACTTTGAGGTTCGCCGATGACATTGTAATTCTGTCAGAGACGGCAAAGGACTTGGAAGAGCAGTTGAACGGAATGGACAGTGTCTTGAAAGGAGGATATAAGATGAACATTAACAAAAGCAAAACGAGGATAATGGAATGTAGTCAAATTAAATCGGGTGATGCTGAGGGAATTAGATTAGGAAATGAGACACTTAAAGTAGTAAAGGAGTTTTGCTATTTAGGAAGTAAAATAACTGATGATGGTCGAAGTAGAGAGGATATAAAATGTAGACTGGCAATGGCAAGGAAAGCGTTTCTGAAGAAGAGAAATTTGTTAACATCGAATATAGATTTATGGATCAGGAAGTCGTTTCTGAAAGTATTTGTTTGGAGTGTAGCCATGTATTGAAGTGAAACATGGACGATAACTAGTTTGGACAAGAAGAGAATAGAAGCTTTCGAAATGTGGTGCTACAGAAGAATACTGAAGATAAGGTGGATAGATCACGTAACTAATGAGGAGGTATTGAATAGGATTGGGGAGAAGAGAAGTTTGTGGCACAACTTGACTAGAAGAAGGGATCGGTTGGTAGGACATGTTTTGAGGCATCAAGGGATCACAAATTTAGCATTGGAGGGCAGCGTGGAGGGTAAAAATCGTAGAGGGAGACCGAGAGATGAGTACACTAAGCAGATTCAGAAGGATGTAGGTTGCTGTAGGTAATGGGAGATGAAGCAGCTTGCACAGGATAGAGTAGCATGGAGAGCTGCATCAAACCAGTCTCAGGACTGAAGACAACAACAACAACATTTAGTTATATGTTTGTTTATTTTGGTAGTACTGTCGTTTTATGTTGATGACACATGATTTGTTTATTTACTGTTATATCTTCGAAATTTTCAAGCTGCAAGGTTAGTTTCGTTATCGCTGCCTTGCTGTTAATCATAGCTGCTCCGGTTTCTATTAGCACCAAAGAAGAGCAACGTTCAGTGATCGGTTTTTTGTGGTCGGAAGGCGTATCAGTGGCTGAATTTCGTCAAAGACTTTCGGTACAGTATGGGAACAGTGTTTTGCCACAACGGAGTATCTACAAATTGACTGAAAAATTCCGAAATGGTAGCACAAGTGTTACGCACGATGAAGCAGCCGGACGACCGTTTACCGCCACAAATGATGAAACCATTGAGCGTTGACGTGAAGTGATTCTCTTAGATAGACGATTAACTATTGACGAAGTGGCACAGTCTGCAAATTAGTCACGGTTCTGCCTGCGAAATCATTCACAACAGACTTGGATTTCATTAAGTTTGTGCAACATGGGTCCCAAACCAGCTCACACAGTTGCATAAAGAAATGCGTTTGGACATCTGCAGAAAAACATTTTGATCGCTATGGTAACGAAGGGGACAACTTCTTGGATAGGATCATTTCTGGTGACGACACATGGATCCATGATTACGAGCCGGAGAGTAAACGGAATGGAAACATTCAAATTATCCGTGCAAGAAAGAGTTCAAGACCCAACCGCCCACAGGAAAACGGCTTTTTGGAACGCACAGGGTTCAGTACTGCAACATTATGGGGAAAGGGGCACAACGATAAACAGTGTACGTTACAGTGAGATTCTTACTGCCAGGCTAAAGCCTGCATTTCGAAGCAAACGCCGAGGATTGCTGTCAAAAGGTGTTGTGTTGTTGCACGAGAATCCCCGTCCGCATACTGCTACCCACACTGCTGAAACGTTCCAGAAACTCGAATTTGAAGTACTGGATCACCCTCCATGTAGTCCCGATCTTGTCCCTTCTGACTATCACTAGTTTGGTCCACTCAAACAGGCATTAAAGAGTCGTCGATTTGCCTCGGACAAAGTAGTGAAAGAAACGGAGCATTCCTGGCTCGTAACTCAACCGAGGACCTTCTTTTACGAGGGCATCAGAAGGTTTGTACAACGATGGACCCAGTGCGTTCAAACGCAAGGATACTATGTCGAAAAATGATGTTCTTGTAAGTTTTTTATTTTATTACAATAAAATTTTATAACTACTTTGAGGATAATAATTGACTTACCCATATATTACAAATACATTGAAGAAATTTTGTTGAAATATGTTTCTAACTTATATAATGATACTAATGAGATACATAACAAATTTAGGATGCATTTTAATTTTAATTTAAAAGTGTATTTAATGGAAGAAATAAGAGATGTAAATTTTACTCAGTTATTATGTGACAGTTCTGTAAGGTTACGTCTGTTAAAATGTGTTGTCTTGACAGTGGTAATATTTAATTTAACGTATTGATTAGTTACTATATAATGTGTTTCCGAACTTAAGTTAACAGAGGAGATTGGGAGTTTTGGGAGTTGATTTAAATGTCATAGGCAGCTGCATCAGGTGCGAGGCCTCGGTAAAACTTGGAGCCAGTCACACATGACGCAGCGAAAGAAGAAGAAATGTCACATCTTCAGATAGTGTTACATGCTATAAAGTGTTATAACGAACAGTTGCATAAAAAGTTTTCTTTTTTTTCCAGATGAATTCGACATAGTGTTGTAGAACTTTGCTTACTTTTGCTATGTTTGTATGTTTGTCTTATCTCCACTTGGAGTATTGTTTGATGTCAGCATCCGTTTGAGAGGTGGCATGAGCCCCCTCTCATATTCCTATCTTACTCTGAGTAATTCGATTTTCCTCTCTAATTGCATGCGGTGAAAAGTCGCTATTCCTTCACACGCGGACTTCCCACGCAGCGTCTCTCGTCACCCGGGTGGTCCGGTGACAGGCGAGTTCTGCTGAGCTTGAAAGGGTTAAGCTAACGGGTGTGAGGGAGTCGAGTGGATGCTTTCCAGACGGCTGGGCTAGAGGTTCCGTTACTTCACAGAAACTTAGTGAAAACCGTTTCTGGTGGGCTACCAGCGAGGAGTGGGAATGACTTGTGTTCCCAGGCAGTCTTGGCGGGCAAATTTCCGCGTTTTCTGCAAAATCGTTACTGTGATTAGCTTGCTCAGGGCATAGCTCCGTGACGTAGCACAATCGGCGCAGAAATTGGCGCCAAGAATCTCCATTGGTGGAATCGTAGTCCTTCGGCAATAGAGTGGAATTTGCCGCCGGTTTTCGAGTTGCTGATTGGAACGTTTAACCACGGCCACTGTCGTGGGGGCGGTAATGTTCTGTGTTCGGCTTGTATGGATGCTCTTGAGAGAGTCGGCTCTCGCCTTTCGGTCGGAGTAGGTTACAAGACTGAGCTCTCGCTGCTCTGGACATCCAGCCTTCCGTTGTAACTGTTTGACGAAGTTGCTGAAGTTTCTACTTCAACGTAACTTTCCGAGTACAGTTGGCAATTGAGCGTTCTGCGTACAAGCGGCCTATGTTGTCTGTCTTGGGCAGTTTTTGCTAAAGTTGACTGTATCGGAGTTACTCTGTGACTTCGCTTGTTAAACTTAATCACTGTACCGTCAGTGATTGTATGGCGGGCCTTCTTCGTCTCCCTCAGAGGCGTATTTGTGTTGCTAGGAAGTCTTTAGCCTGGAACAAGCAGACCAGGATAATTTGTTTCGGGCTATACTCGCGATATTATCATCACCACGACCGGACATCGAAACAACCAGCCGTCGCCTCCGGTATGCCAGATCGTGTCCTTGCAGTTAAGAAGACAGCTTGGTAATGTATGTCCGCAGTACCGGCAGATTAGAGCATTATACTAGGTGATAATCAGAGCTCAACAGAGCGCGCCTGTTCGTCTTTTTTAAGTTTGTTCTGTCTTGGGTGTTCATTGTCTGAGTTCTCCCTACTGTAGTAGCAATTAATGTTGGGTTGGCTGGGTGTTTCTCTTAAGATGTGAGTTGCAAGGAATTGGCTCCACATACCACTTGGTCATAAATGTCACAATCTAGTTTATGGACAACTTCACCTTCACAGCATTTATTTGAGTATAAAATTTGATGTATTGTAAATGTTTCATGTGTTTTATTTATTATTTTGAGTTTAATCATAATAAATATAATTGTTATTTTGGACAGAACTCTCATTCTGTGGATCCGTAAAGCAACCCTTTCATTTCTCACTACGTTAATGAAACTTTGCTTTATCAGATGAAATTATTGCAGGTGCCAAACTCTTTTCTACTCCACTTGCAGGGTCGATTACAGTCAGTTCGCGTTTCATCTTAATCCATGTGCAACAGCAAAAGTCGGAGTTAGAAAAGGGGGGGATTGGAGCATGAAGATTCTAGAAGAATTTAGTGTTAAATACACTGCCAGCCCCGGCACTTCGCACGTTTACGTAACTGTACTTGTGTCTGTGTCGTTTACTGTATACTGCTGCTCTGTGCGACTTGGAGCTTGTATTATTTTAGCGTGTGGTCTCTCCTGCTTGTATCTCGCATATAGTGCTCGTTATATTTCATCTGCAATGTTGCTCATTGAGTTGCAGTCATCTTGTCTGCGTATTAACTGTCCTATGTCCTGGTTTCCTAAACACAGTCTTATGTGTCCTAGAGCATCGCAGATGAACACTATGTGTTCAGGTGTATTGACAGCGGCTTTAGACTGTTTGCCGATGATGCTGTAGTCTACAGGAAAGTAGCATCACACGAAAGTTGTGAATAAATCAGTGAGGATTTGCAGAAATAAATACGTGGTGTAATGATTGGCAGTTATCTCTCAATATTTGTAAGTGTAACTTACCGCGCATAACAAGGCGAAAACCCCCATTAATGTACGAGTACAAAATAAATGCCTGGTGTTTGGAAGCGGTAACGTCCGTCAAGTATTTGGGTGTGACTATTCGAAATGATCTCAAATGGAATGATCAGATTACACGAGTAACGGTTAAGGAGAACTCTAGATTGCGGATTATTGGTAGAATCCTGAAGCGATGTAGTCCTTCAACAAAGAAAATAGCTTACAATACGTTAGTTCGTCCAGTCTTGGAGTATTGTTCGTCTGTATGGGACCGTTACCAGTTGGGTCTGATTCAAGAGATTGAGAAGGTCCAAAGAAGAGCGGCAAGATTCGTGACTGGTACATTTAGCCATCGCGAGAGCGTTACAAATCTCATAGAACGTTTGAAGTGGGACACACTTACAGATAGTCGGCGCGCTAAACAGAAGGGGCTGCTCACTAAATTCCGGAATCCGATCTTCACCGAGGATGTAGAACGTATAATATTACCACCAACATTCAAATCGCGCAATGATCACGATTCAAAGATAAGGGAAATAAGAGCTCGTACTGAGGTCTTCAGACAGTCGTTTTTCCTTCGAGCGATCCGCGAATTGAACAGAGGGGGGGGGGGGGGGAATATGATTTTGGCGCGAATTGTGCCCTCCGCCACACACTGCTTGGTGGCTAGCGGAGTATATATGTAGAGGTAGATGTAGATTCTCACGACCGGCACAAGTGTGAGTCTGTTTTAGGCCAAACCTGTGGAATTGCGCAGGACACGGGCCATGTATTTTTTCTGTGTTATTCGACGATTTTCCGTCAGTTGCTATGAACTGCGGCCTTTCTGACAGGAAATCACAAATCCAGTCGCATGAGCGAGACGGTACTCCGAGGGCACGCAATTTGGTGGCAGTTGCTTGTGAGGGAAGGTAACAGAAGCCTTCTCATAATCTAGAAACACGGAATCTATTTGACATCCCCTGTCGATAGCTCTCATTACTTCGCGAGAATAAAGAGCTAGTTGTCTTTCATAAGAACGATATTTTCTGAATCTGTGTTGGCTGTTTGTCAATAAATCGTTTCCGTCGAGTTAATTCACAATGTTTGAGCATAGTGTATGTTCCAAAACACTACTGCAAATCGACGTTTTCGACCACTTAAATCCATCGATTACGCAGCAAATAGGGGCATAGGAATGACACAGACAATACATGACAAATACATAGTAGCAATCCTAACTGACATAGGTTGTGCTGTCGGCATCCTTTTGTGGCCGGTGCTATTTTCAAGACTTAGAGAGATGATTGTTCCACTGGCTCTATACAACAGCCGTAGAGATTACTGTAAAAACATGATAGTGGAATGGAAGACTGGTCGCCAGAACGTTATAAAGAGGGTAACATAGGGTAGTCCGGAAGGATACATAGGCAGACCGATTTTCTGGGACGTAGCCATAGAACCACTACTGAATGCACTAGAAGACAAGGATCTGGATAATGGGGTGATTGCGTACGCTGATGACCTTAACGTTCATGGTATCTGCAAACTCCGGGTACCAATTAGAGAGTAAAGCCACATGGTTTCTCGAGTTCATCGGTTAATGGTACACGAACAACAAATTCACAACAGCAGCAAACAAAACTACACTCCTGGAAATGGAAAAAAGAACACATTGACACTGGTGTGTCAGACCCACCATACTTGCTCCGGACACTGCGAAAGGGCTGTGCAAGCAATGATCACACGCACGGCACAGCGGACACAACAGGAACCGCGGTGTTGGCCGTCGAATGGCGCTAGCTGCGCAGCATTTGTGCACCGCCGCCGTCAGTGTCAGCCAGTTTGCCGTGGCATACGGAGCTCCATCGCAGTCTTTAACACTGGTAGCATGCCGCGACAGCGTGGACGTGAACCGCATGTGCAGTTGACGGACTTTGAGCGAGGGCGTATAGTGGGCATGCGGGAGGCCGGGTGGACGTACCGCCGAATTGCTCAACACGTGGGGCGTGAGGTCTCCACAATACATCGATGTTGTCGCCAGTGGTCGGCGGAAGGTGCACGTGCCCGTCGACCTGGGACCGGACCGCAGCGACGCACGGATGCACGCCAAGACCGTAGGATCCTACGCAGTGCCGTAGGGGACCGCACCGCCACTTCCCAACAAATTAGGGACACTGTTGCTCCTGGGGTATCGGCGAGGACAATTCGCTACCGTCTCCATGAAACTGGGCTACGGTCCCGCACACCGTTAGGCCGTCTTCCGCTCACGCCCCAATATCGTGCAGCCCGCCTCCAGTGGTGTCGCGACAGGCGTGAATGGAGGGACGAATGGAGACGTGTCGTCTTCAGCGATGAGAGTCGCTTCTGCCTTGGTGCTAATGATGGTCGTATGCGTGTTTGGCGCCGTGCAGGTGAGCGCCACAATTAGGACTGCATACGACCGAGACACACAGGGCCAACACCCGGCATCATGGTGTGGGGAGCGATCTCCTACACTGGCCGTACACCTCTGGTGATCGTCGAGGGGACACTGAATAGTGCAGGGTACATCCAAACTCTCATCGAACCCATCGTTCTACCATTCCCTGACCGGCAAGGGAACTTGCTGTTCCAACAGGACAATGCACGTTCGCATGTATCCTGTGCCACCCACCGTGCTCTAGAAGGTGTAAGTCAACTACCCTGGCCAGCAAGATCTCCGGATCTGTCCCCCATTGAGCAAGTTTGGGACTGGATGAAGCGTCGTCTCACGCGGTCTGCATGTCCAGCACGAACGCTGGTCCAACTGAGGCGCCAGGTGGAAATGGCATGGCAAGCCGTTCCACAGGACTACATTCAGCATCTCTACGATCGTCTCCATGGGAGAATAGCAGCCTGCATTGCTGCGAAAGGTGGATACACACTGTACTAGTGCCGACATTGTGCATGCTCTGTTGCCTGTGTCTATGTGCCTGTGGTTTTGTCAGTGTGATCATGTGATGTATCTGACCCCAGGAATGTGTCAATAAAGTTTCCCCTTCCTGGGACAATGAATTCACGGTGTTCTTATTTCAATTTCCAGGAGTGTATATTTATGTGAGGTGTTGGATCATAAACCCCTGAGTAAGATTCAGTCTATTTATTCGGGCTTGCTACTTCAAAGCTAATTGCCGGTGCACATAAGAAACAAGTACAAAGCAATCACTTGTTCTTGGTTACCACTGAAATCCCTCTACGTAATTGAGATAGAAACTGACAGCCTCTGTTCAACACTACTGCAATGAAACTCTAAAAACCCTACTTGACCTTCAGTTCCTGAGTGTTCACCACAGTCTATCACCGTGTTCTCGTAGTTGAAGTCTTTATCAGCTGTATCGGCTGCTATGGGCCTACTCGGCCCCACTGGCGTCTCGCTGCGGAATCTCCAAACTGCTGGTACTGGCTCTGAATCTGTATATGAATCTCTGCCTCTGGCTATTCCGCTGCCTGGCCTTTTATTTCGTTTCTCATGTACTTGGGTGCACACGAGTTAATTTTTTTCACACGACCCTTTCATTTCTAAGTGACCGGATTGCACAGAAATGCCTATGGTTCCACATGACACTCTCCTTTATAACTGGTTGGTTTGCGCAAGAATTCGAAATGACACTTTCGTTTCTAGCTGCACACAATTTAATTTGGCTCCACACGAGTCTTTTCCACGCATGACTGACACTCTCTCTTGCTGTATTATCGCCCGGGTGTTTGCATCTTCCATTGCGCAAGTGTGATTCATGCTGCTTCCTCTGGTAGGAAGTCAAACACTAAGTTATTTGATCAACAAGACATACTTGGCTGCCTCCGCCGCTTATCTAGTCCCTACGTCCTGGTGGACTATTTCTTAATGTCGGCTGGCTGTTTGCCTATGGAACGTGGACTCTTATTATGGCCACAAAAGCAAGAACAAAAATTAAAATTTTCTACGGTCACAACAACACGAACAGCTGTCAGAAGAATGGACTTGACTGTTTTTAACTGGTAACGGTGCCCTTTGTGTAAATAAAACCATTTTTGACAGCGACTAGTTGCTATTTTCTTCTTTACGAAAATTGATTGTCTTCTGAGGTTCTGACGACTATGGCTCTGAGCACTATGGGACTTAATATCTTAGGTCATCAGTCCCCTATAACTTAGAACTACTTAAACCTAACTAAGGACATCACACACATCCATGCCCGAGGCAGGACTCGAACCTGCAGCCGTAGCAGTCCCGCGGTTCCGGACTGAAGAGCCTATAACCGCATGGCCACCGCGGCCAGCTGTCTTCTGAGGCAATCGGTCTGAAATTGTAGTAACTGGTCGTTGATATCATCGGTATTGGCAATGGGGTGGAATTGACGTTCGACCTGGTTCCACACATGTTCTATTGAGGACAGATGTGGGGATCTTGCTGGCCGTGGGAGTGCCTCAACAACACGCAGACAGTTCACAGAAAGATGTTCCATGTACGGATGAACATCGTCCTGTTGAGCAATGTCGCCACGATACCGTCGCATAAGAGATAACACATGAGGACGCAAGAGATCCGTAACATACTGTTACAGCGTCAGGATTCGCTCAATCACTACCAACTATGAGCTGAAGTCACCCGATGGTTGCCCACAGCTTGGCGCTAGGAGTAGCACCGCTGTCCCTCTCCAAACCTTGCAAGAGTTGAACGTCTCCCCAGGTAGCAGCCCACGATGCTCATCCGGAGTCGTTCAGACAGTGATTCATCGTTGAACATAGTGTGGCGCCATTCACCAGGTAGCCATGTTTCTCGATCACGGCAAAACCCCCAATGCAGCCATTTGTGTTGTGCGGTTAAAGGCAGCCTACGAATAGATGGTACAGGGGGACAGTCAAATGAAAACGAGCAGATGGAAAAAAGTAAGCTAGACTGTTTATTATTTCAAAAGTAATCGCCATCACTGTTAATACACTTACCTCAGAGTAAGGCGATCAAAGCCTTAACGGAAAAATATACGCTATCGCCTGCGAAACCATGATTGTACTCAGGTCTTCACCTTTTCATCCGAAGCAAATATACGGCCTCGAATGTGTTTCTTCGGGGCTCCAACTATATCGCCATTGCGTGCGGAGAGATCGGGACTATCTGGTGGATGTGATGGGCATCTCAGCGAAACTTCTGCAGCGTGCACGAAACAACTTTGGTATAACATACAGACTGGCCCACACATTCCCGATCACTCCTGATGTTGTTTCCATATCTTTGGGAAGCTGAGGAAAGATACTTGTGGTCGTCGACTTGCTTTGGGCGAGGAGGTGCACGCCTGCGCACAGTCATGTTTCCGTAGGCAACCACAAACATTTTTGCATGAGGGCTCTGATCGTCTAGTCTCACAATAAGATAAACGTATTAAAATTTATGGCGATTACTTTTAAAATTATAAACAGTTTATTTATTTTCGTTCCATCTGTCTCGTTTTATTTGTCGAACTATTATAATTCCCAAGTCAGACTGCAGCTGGTACCCGACCAATGTTGCGGGATGGCACGGAACGATGCAGAACGTCCATTACTCGTACTCAGATGTACTGACTCAGTGGTATGAAAACGAGCCACAATCAACAACTGCAAACGTGCAAAACACGTAACTATAATCATTCAACAGTGGCAGTGCGCACTCGCGGATATCACTATTTTTACAATTCCATTTTCACTATGATTAGTGTCATTCTGGATTGTTCCCAATGAAAAATCACAAAACTTCTGTTGAAACACCGCATATGACGGGTGTTTCTTATTATTTGCATACGATTGTTAACCTTACCCACTGAGGCTACTTTAAATCAGAAAATTAACTTTTCAGAAATCATATCACAATCTGTTCCCCACGTTAGTAATTAATATTCAAGCTTTAACCAAGTTTCCCTTGCTTTATTCCCCGGCAACACTGTATTTTATAAAAGTGTGCTGTTTCAAGGCAATGGGACATAGAATACTTACAAGGACACGAGTTTCTTGGTACGATTCATATAATTAAACGTCATGTAATGAAATGCCGGTAGTTTAAGTTTTCGCGAGATATAAGTTATAGCATTTAGCATAATGGCTTATGTTTCCTGTGGTTACATCGCTATAAGATTCTGTGATTTCCTTCTTAAGGTAGCAGAAGTATGTTCAGAAACCTTTATGTTATATACATAAAAAGTGTGCTCTCTTAGGAGTAAGCTGTTATTGTCAGTAATTTACAAACTAAGCTGGAAATGATCAAATACTAGTAAATATTCAAAACACGTTGATCATCCGGTAAAACAGACTTCCCTTCAGAATAAAAAGCATAGACAAGAATGTCACACTTACAAAAATAAAATTAAAATATAACTTTGCTATCTATAAAGTAACTTCCTGTGTTAAGTGCATGTAGCTTCGTCCCACAGTACGACTTCGCACCACGAATTGTCAAAACAGATGGTAATACATTTCCTGTGTTGAGATGGCTGTGTGGGCACCTTCCGAAAGCCAATAAATTAAAAAATATACATAAAGTATAAAAGAAAATTTACGAGCTAGTTCTTTTAGGAGACTTCTTTGCCAAAAAAATGTCTTGAATTGAGGTGCACCCTTAACCAGCAATACGACGTTTTTAATTCATTTTATTAAAGCAAACTGTACCGCGTTTCCGAGAAATCCTCAATTTGGTGGTGTTTGGAAACAGCATTTATTCATGGAGTATAAGTTAAATGAGCTGCCCCTTTAATTCGTCTGCTAGCACAAATATCCAACCTTCTTAATTACAAACGCCTGAAATTAATTTTCAGACTTTCTAAAAATAAACTTATGTTGTCGAGACACCTTAACGAATAATGTTGGATAAATACGTCAAATGGATTCCATGGTGGCTGGCTTTGATTTGAGTTTTCCTCGTAAATTGGCAAGTCGTCTCACATTTGGGGTTAATGAAGGCGTATTGGGAATCATAGTTAGTACAACTTTTTCACTAAGTTTCGGAATTAATTCTTGCAAGCAGTTTAATATTTCCTTTACCCGTAGCTCGGTTGACATGAACGCAGAAATTCACACATTTATAAGCAACGTAGCTTCGACATTAATGTAGTCTGCAGTAAAGAAAAAGGGTAACCTCTAGTTCTGTCTAAAAGAGACAAATGTTATATAGCTTCTTGTTGAGGGCAACCGTAGCTGAAGTAATCCATGTTTCTATAAACCGCTTTCAGCTCTACATGAACTTTTATAGGAACACTACCTGTTTTGTGGGCTAGTTATATGCCCTTGTGTCTGGTGTATTTCGTTTTAAGGGTATTTACGTGGAACAATATTATACTTTGTATAGTTGTGCTGTGCAATGGGACCTTCCTTCATCTCCACGAGGTACGCGCGAAAATTTCTGTAACTTTTCCCACTATATGTATGTTGGCGCTAATGCCCTCCCTTGACACACATGACCACATTGACTATCAGTTTGTCCCTGTTCGTCCAGGAAGTTGAAGGGTTCCTGTTCGCCGCTTCCTTCTATGAAGCGAATTTTCTTGCTCATCGGCTTTCAATGTTGCTAGCTGGGGCCTTTTAGCTTTTCTTGTTTTCTTACTTTTCTCTTTTCATTTGTAGGTAGCCGTGTCAATTTTTCAACAGGTCAGTTTGAACTGTGACGCCATGCTTATTACAGGTAACATTATTTTATTTTTAATAAACTGAGCCTTCGCCCCCCCCCCTTTCTCAGCCCTTCAGGGCATAAATGTTTAAGAACCTTCAACATCGAAGCGCGTCAGCAATCGTTGGTTAATATATTAAAAAACTAGAATCCCGCATCGATTGCGAAAAAAGCACCTAGAGTTAACCTAGGTTTCGGCGTAGATAAGTACACCTTCTTCAGAACAATGGCGGGTCATGGCCCATTGAACATAGGCCGGTGTGAGGTGGAGCGAACACCATTAAGTTAGGTAGTGGTTTTGACTTTGTACATATGTAGTGTTTGTGTTTTCCTTTTTTCGTTTATAAATGTACAGCTACGGTGTTCATTTAATCATTGACAAACGTCTTCTTAGGCACTTATAGATTTTATTGTTCTGAAGAAGGTGTAGTATCTGCGCCGGAACCTAGGTTAACACTAGGTGATTTTTTCGCAATCGAGGCTGGTTTCTAGTTTTTTAGTATGCATAAATGTTTGCCTGTGTTTTCCTGACTTGTGAGCAATTCACATTGCTCGTCATAGAGCATAGATTATTAGGATATGTATCCGTTTTTTACCATAATGTTGATTGTACGTTTCCTGTCTTGTAGATGCACCTGAAGATGTGATTTGACATCAAGAAACCGGTCGTGCTCCTGTAAAAGCTCACATACAACTGAAAGTGGTTTATTTCAGAAACATGAGAATATTACTGTCTTGAATGTCATTTTTGCTTCGTGTACTGTGAACCGTACGACCTCGAAGGTCGATAAACAGCTTCTTCCGTCTTCAATACAGCGTGTGACGTCAAAATGGCGTTACGTATGCATGAATACTTGCGAAATGAGCATTATCCGCCGGGGTGGACGGCCGGCGCTAGTTACAGCGGAGCAACGAACGGGTCAGGGTTTGGGGTGGGAGGGAAGATGCTGTGGGGGTGTGGAGCAAGGGGCAACGCTCGCTGCTTGGCCCCGGCTGGCACACTGCCAGCGCGGTTTCCTGACGACTCCGCTGCGCGGCGCTGCCGGCGTGCTCTGCGGAAGCTCTTCCAGCTCCACATCTCGTCGTCTTATTCGCCCATCATGGGACACGAGTGCTGCTTCACAAAGGCAACAGGGACGTACCTCAATATCCACGAGTTAACCATTGCCAAGAAACCTTCTTAACAGGATGTTGGTAGGATTGCAGAACAACGAGTAGCACGAGAGTTACCTGCAGGCACCGATCCAGGGTTCACCGCTTGTTACTGTGCCACGAATGTCTACAATTATAATAATAATAACAAAACATATAAAAAATTTAATACGATGATAAATAAATTGCCAACAGACGTACAGGAACGGCTCTCCCCAACGATTCTGACACCCGCTCGAGGGAACAGACACGTCAGTTCATTCGCCGAATATCTTCTAGTTCAAATAGTTTCTCCACCTGCGTTGTTTTGTGCGGTAGCCGGCCGTTGTGGCCGAGCGGTTCTAGGCGCTTCAGTCTGCGACCGCGCGAACACTACGGTCGCAGGTTCGAATCCTGCCTCGGGCATGGATGTGTGTTATGTCCTTAGATTAGTTAGGTTTAAGTAGTTCTAAGTTCTAGGGGACTCATGACCAAAGAAGTTAAGTCCCATAGTGCTCAGAGCCACTTGAACCATTTTGTGCAGCGTTCGAAGGTTTTAACATTATGTCTCCCCACAACATGAAACCCAGACCACCAAAACGATAATTTGGACAATGTTCCTGGTTCTATTACATGTTCCCAACTCTCTCCGTATAAGGGTATATCCAACACTAACGACCATATTGTTTTGGTTGACGAGGTGTTACGGTGAGGGGCGGCATAATGTTGCAAAGGCGAAGTGACCTACAAATCTTTGAGCATTGTATATTCACCAGTTAATGTCAACATCACATTGTACTCCTTCCCCATGTGCAAACCACAGTGAACTGCCTGGTAGTCGCTATTTCCCATGATACAAAATATTAGTATTTAATCCAAATCCATTCACCTAGAGATCACAGAAAATGTGACTCTTTAAATGCCTCTGTGCGTGGTGTAGTTAGTTTAATCTTGCTTTCGCAGTCCCTCATGGAGCCTTATATTAGAGCTTAAGTACATCTCTAGATTATTCGCTTAATATTGCATCGTGAAACTGTGTAGGTAGGCGTTTGTGGAAAAGGGGTAAAATACACAGAAGGAAAAGCTATTTACAACTTGTACAGAAACCAGACGGCAGTTATAAGAGTCGAAGGGCATGAAAGGTAAACAGTGGTTCAGAAGGGAGTGAGACAGGGTTGTAGCATATCCTCTATGTTACCAAATCTGCACATTGGAGAAGCATTAAAGGAAACAAAAGAAAAATGTGGAGTAGGAATAAAAGTCCAGGGAAAGAAATAAAAGTTTTGAGGTTTGCCGGTGACATTGTAATTCTGTCAGAGGCAGCAAAAGACTTGGAAGGGCAGTTGAACAGAATTGACTATGTCTTGAAAGAAGGCTATAAGATGAACGTCAGCAAAAGCAAAACGAGGATAATGGAATTAAGTCCAGTTAAATCAAGTGATACGGAGAGAACTAGATTAGCCGAAGAGACGATTATAGTAGTAGATGAGTTTTGTTGTTTGGGCACGCAAAGTAACTGTTGCTGACCGAAGAAGAGAAGTTATAAAATGTAGACTGGCAGTGGCAAGAAAAGCGTTTCGGAAGAAGAGAAATTTGTTAACATCGGGCATATATTTAAGTTCAGGAAGTCTTTTCAGAAATTATTTGTAAGAAGTGTAGCTATGTATGGAAGTGAAACACGGACGATATACAGTTTGAACAAGAAGAGAGTAGAAGCTTTTGAAATGTGGTGCTATAGAAGGATCCTGAAGAGTAGATGAGTGGATAATATAACTAACGACGAAGTACACAACAAAATTGGGGAGCAGAGCAAAGAAATTTGTGCACAACATGACTAGAAGAAGTGATCAGCTGATAGGACATATTCTGAGACGTGAATGGGTCACCAATTTAGTACTGGAGGGTAGTGTGAAGGGTAAGAATCGTAGAAGAAGGGATGAATACAATAAGCAGATCAGAAGGATGTAGATTGCAGTAGTTATTCGGAGATGTAGAGGCTTGCACAGGGTAGAGTAGCATGGAGAGCAACAACAAACCAGTCTTCGGACTGAAGACTACAGCAACAAACAGCACATATCAACCAATAAAAGCATTTTCACATATATGGTAAAGGTCGGAAGTCAAACAGTAAACACCTTTTTTTAAAAGTAAATTTTTTACGTAATTCGCATAATATTCTTCTTGTTCTACACGCTTTTCTAACATAGCCTGCGTTCTGTCTCGGGGCTATCCCCGCACCAAACTTCATCGAAAACGGTTGAGCGGGTCAGTCGTGAAAGCGTAACAGGAAAACTTACTTACACATTTACAATATCAGTAAGGATAAAACTTCCAGTTCCGGTATTTTTTGTGTGAACCTATATATATTGATGGAATGCTGCCTACACAGGGCCTCAGGCTTTGGTCAGGTTACCTGTGAAAACCCCATGAAAGGGATTAGCGTTTTCAGACAGACACACACGACAGTTTCAAACTTTAAATCTCTATTTGTTTTCGTGATCCTATTTCGATGAACTAGAGCCTGTACAGCGACCCAAGTTAGGCTCAAATTACCTGCGAAAACCCCATGAATATTCGTCCAGTAATTTTGGAGAAGTACATTCAAGCAGTGAAAGAGACACAACAGTTTTACAGGTTTATTATTAGTATATAGACGATAATTTTCATATATATATATATATATATATATATATATATATATATATATATATATATGTATGTATGTATATATGTGTGTGTGTGTGTGTGTGTGTGTGTGTGTGTGTGTGTGTGTGTGTGTGTGTGTGTGTAAGAAACAGTACTTCACATCTCCTATGGCTGACTATATGTGCGTTGCCAGTGAAGATTTGTGTAGGTACTTCACTAGTTCTGTAGTATTCTCCTCCCAACTGAATTTATCCTCAGGTTCTAATACTAACAATTTAACACTATCATCCTCTTCTATCTGCACAGCGTCGTACTTTAGGCACACACTGAGAGGAAACCTTTCACAAGTTCGGAACTTCATATATTTTGTTCAGAGTGACGTACAACTGGCCTGACTGATCTTTCCAAACATGTACTTGATTTGCTATTTGTTGCAATGTTAGTATCATATACAAGCAAAACAAAATTTGACTTATAGTAATATTACTGATTAATGGTCATAAATACATGCAAGAGAAAATATAGCCCATGCGATATACCAGGTCAGATGGAACCCTGCGGGACACCACAGGTAATTATTTTCCACGTGGAGTCATTTTGTAGCATTCCTGTTACGTCGTAATAGTCTAATTTACCTAAAAGGTATATGAAGGTAGTAACCGTTCTCGAAAGGACAGACACCATTGATGACCTTGCAGCTTCTCAAGAATAAATGATAATTAACTGAAACCCTCAGCTGCCGACACGGGTTGATATACCTCGATGGGGAGATCATGTATGTAGATTTTGGACAGTTGGGAATGTGAGTCTCACGGGAAGCGAGCAAGAGATAAGTCCCTGCAGTCGCGCTATTCACCTGTGTCCTCGGTTGCTCATATGGATAGAGCGTTTGCCATGTAAGCACGAAATCTCGGGTTCGAGTCCCTGCCGGGGCACACAACATTTTCAGCTGTCCCCATCGAGGTATATCAACAACACCTGTCGGAAGCTGAGGGTTTCAATTAATTATCATTTACTTAAAAGGATATTGTGATTTACACAATCAAATGATTCTGACATATCAACGAATGAGCCAGTGACCTTAATTGAGGGGAAGTACATGGAGCCACGAACAACAACCGTAGCAGAAGCCTTCGTAACTAAGAACTGCACTATCCAAACGGTTGAACGAGTTTCTCGACGTGTGACCTCGCAGGAGGCAACATACTCTTTGCTAAGACGCTGTTGCTCATTTGCATTTATCAGTGCTTTACACTATCACGTCTCTAAACGATCGTCAACAGGCCGTCCCTTGAGAACGGCGGCAGGTTTACCAGTATGAAGTCGATCTTATTACCAGCCACCCTGCTTATCAAATGCAGATCTGCACCTACACACCAGAGGCATCATGTGGTATGCAGCATTCCGCTTAATACGTGTACAGCTTTACAAATCAAGAGCAGCATTCCGCTTAATACGTGTACTGCTTTACAAATCAAAAGGAAATTTTATGACCAGTAAAGTACTTTTTATTATTTCATACAGTTTCTCTGTAGCGATGGGAACAAGTTACCGACGCTGTTGCAGCTGTTTGTTACACATTACGGTATGACCACATATTTATGAAACGTCAACCCCTAAGAACGGTGCATCTCACATGTTAAAGAGACGAAGGAATCTAGTCCATTTTTCACTCCTTTTATCATCTCGCACATGTGTACGGTATGCATGTATTGCTGCCTGATGAGTTTCCTCCTCGCTCAGTTATGTGGAAAATATGTTGGTGGTCGATGGAGTGTACTAACGTACTTGAGGTGTGAGTCACGCTATTGATCTTTGGCGGCAGATTCCCGGCCGTGGCTGAGTAAATAAAGCCGTCCTCACACGGGACGCGTTTCTCATCGTCAATCACGCTAGACTTGGTTTCCATCGCGACTGGTATACACTGAGAAACGAGCTGGTATATCGGACCGTACGTGCTTCTCATCGTGATTTGCAACTGCGGCAAATTACAGCGGCAGTTATTGCTGTAGATATACCATGCGATCACAAAATTTGTTTACAAAAATAGAAGCGCATAAAAATGAGACTTTCGCTCTATCAAGACACACATTTGCCCTGTTAATCATATGACAGGTATGTTGTTATGTCTGTTGTATAAATAAATAAAAACTTCAGTATCCATGAATATAATACTGTATAAGCCAAAAAGTAAGTTCCATGTGCAGTCAGCAAGGACACCAGCATTTAAAACTTACATTAAAAATAGTACGGTATAAATTTACAGTTGCCATGGCACACGATAAAAGCTGTTTCGTCATTTTCAGTTTTTAATAAAACGCTAAGGGTTTCCATATTAGATCACTGCTTCTGTCAGTAGTAGAATTTCTAATACATGCGAAATACAACAGACTTGAAACAAGAAAATGAAAACATCTCCAACTGCAAGTAGTACACACGCTCTTGAAGATGAAGCCAAAACGATAATTTTTGTACTGCAACATTGCTGTTACATTTCCTGTACTTCATGTAAGTACTTATATGAAGTTTAACAATGTGCACATACACGTTTTTGCCTACATTTACACACAATATTGGCAATGGAATGATGTATCCTACAGTGTGGAAAACTTTTGGACGAATAAATAAATAAATAAATAAATAACGAACTGCGAACGAATTAGGCACTTCTGTAGACAGAAATCTTGTAATTCGTTGGCCCATGTTCCCTGGCACGTTCACAAAATGGAGCAAACCCATTCCTGGAGGGAAAGCGCTCTTTTATACATAACAGCGACAATTACACAACATACTATCAACAACTTAGTAAGATAGCGCCAGAATCTATTAAGAAATATGGAGATGAATCAAAAATACACACAGAAAGCGAATTCACAACCTTACAGTATACAATCTACATCTTTCCTAACTACACTACAACTGCAAATCGTCAGATTGTATCATTGTTTTTGACGTTAACATTTCCTGAAGGCTTCATTGTTGTCTGCCATTTAATTATAACAAATCGTGCCAGAAACGACACATTTTCGAGAGACACTCAATGTTGCAGTGCTTTGCAAGAAACCAAGAAAGAATAGTCCAGTAAGCACGGCTCTAAGGCGCGTACCTTAAGAGCAATGAGCACTTGTTCATCTTCCCTATTATGAAACGTCTCTTCTTCTGAACAAGTGCTCATAGCACTTAAGGTACGCGCCTTCGAGTCCTTGTTCACTGGGCATTTCTTTCTTGTTTTGGCCCATACTACCAACTCTGAAAAGATGAAAAGCAAAGAGCTTGCAGCAGGAGGATCTGTTTCACAGTATGTAAATGAAGTGCTCACAGTTAGAGCCCAAGCTTTCTAGACTTTTTTTCCTTGGAATGATCTTTCCTGTCATATCCCTGAATATTGACCATTCCTCCTGTGGCATCCTGTACACTCGTAGCACGCAAGTTGTAATATAAAAATATATAAAAACGCTCAAATACGGTCTTCAGCTGAAAAGTTACGTAATCCAGTATGGTCGCTTGTGACGTGAAAACTGTCTTTCATCACCCCGGGCACGTTCCTCTCCACCAAGCAAAAATCTGACGGGTCTCACTCGTTCTTTCCCGCTTGTTATTGCACTAGAGTGGGCAGTTCCACACTGTGACGTCACAGGAGTTGAGTATGTTTGCCGCCCGGGGTGGCCGAGCGGTCCTAGGCGCTACAGAGTGGAACCGCGCGACCGCTACGGTCACAGGTTCGAATCCTGCCTCCGGCATGGATGTGTGTGACTTTCTTAGGTTAGTTAGGTTTAAGTAGTTCTAAGTTCTAGGGGACTTATGACCTCTGAAGTTCAAGTCCCACAGTGCTCAGAGCCATTTGAACAATTTTACTATGTGTGCTTTCACGTCCCCTTTGGGAACAGCATAAGCGTAGTACCTGGTCACTCGTCTTCAGCTGCCGGGATGACTTCAAATCTCCCAACATGCAGAACTGCACAAGGCTATGAAGTTGCAGCAATTAACCTAGAAGCTGTTTAACTTTGTTCAGTTTGACCAATGACCGTAAGGGCCACTATAATAATGTCTACTTAGCTGCATTTTTTTCTTCCAAAAGTCGTTTTATCGAAGAACAAGGTATTAAATATACTTTGGGAATGATTACGGTTACCCGTAACATGA
This sequence comes from Schistocerca gregaria, assembly GCF_023897955.1. Classification (NCBI taxonomy): domain Eukaryota; kingdom Metazoa; phylum Arthropoda; class Insecta; order Orthoptera; family Acrididae; genus Schistocerca; species Schistocerca gregaria. Next base: position 289,871,080 of record NC_064925.1, read on the forward strand.
GAAGTAGAATTCTGCGTGAATCGACAATGCCAGCGCATAACGTGACCCTAATTTAAGTGTTAAGTAATATATAAGATTCACGTAGTAGAAGGGTGGTAGAACCTAGCACGACATGTGTAAAATAATATTTTTGATGGTACTTAAATCTTCAGGCTGAAAAAACACGTGCCCTGATTGGAGTTGTAAGATAAGCACAGGGTACATGATTACTCTTTTCTTGATGAGCTACGATACGCACATGTAGATTTCTAATACTCGGATGCTGATCTATGCTACATATAATATTCATGAGTTAACGTTTTTTAATTGATACGGCATGGGTCGCATGTTAACTGTGATTTTAGAGTGTTGACTAGTCTGACTGGGAATCACTTAATATGCCTCACATAGTCTCCGCTTATCTAAAGCTTTGGTGTAGGGTGATTCAGAAAGAAAGAACGCATTTCATTATTTTATCATAGACAAACTTTGTCACAGGACAGAGGCAGTTTCAGAGTTTTATGATCGTACAGACACTATACCAAACACACGAGATGAGCACAACGTGTTGCTCAAGAAACATCGAAACGGTAGTCCATTTCATTCCACACACGAATCAATAGTTCCCTATTTACTGAATCGACAACTTCGCCAAGGCGATATCTCAGATTTTGAAGAGGAGCTGCCATATAAGCGATAAAGGCACTGTCTTTCATGTATCCCCACAAAAAGTAGCAAGATGTGAGGGGTTGGTGTCCTGAGAGGCCAAAAGGAATGAACAAAATCCTGTTGTCCATCTCTGTTGTGGAATGGTGTTATTAACGTATAGCCGTACCTCAAGGTGAAACCGAGACCGGGCGCCGTCATGCATAAAAATAAAATCACTGTAAATTTCGTAAACTTGAGAAAACAATCAGTTTTTTTAGCTTGTTCTTGTCACAGTTTCCTCCACTAAAAAGAAAACTCCAAAAACATTGTGAGCAGAAACGGCACAAAAGAGCCAGATACGGTGAGCCTCTTTCATGTTTGCTGACGACTCCAGGATTTTGCGACACCCTATATTCTCATATTACGACGGTTTACTTTACCCACCAGATGAAACGTCGATTCGTGAGAAAAGATGAGTCATTCGGAGAAAGTACCCTCTGGCATATCCTGAAGAACTGAAATGCAAGATTTGTACTTTCTGATATGGTCATCGGAACGCAATATCTGCAGTAACTGCAACTTGTAAGGCTTTATATGCAGGCGTCGTTTCAACACACGACTCATCGTTGTTTGATAAAGCTGAAATTTCTGGCCTGCTGCCGGCCGCTGTGGCCGTGTGGTTCTAGGCGCTTCAGTCCGGAACCGTGCTGCTGCTACGGTTCGATTCCTACCTCGGGCATGGATGTGTGTGATGTCCTTAGGTTAGTGAGGTTTAAGTACTTCTAAGTCTAGGGAACTGATGACCTCAGATGTAAATTCCCATAGTGCTTAGAGCCACTTGAACCATTTGAACCTGGCCTGCTAGGCCTGTGGACTTCCTCGGGCATCGTGTGAACGCATATCGGATGCGCTCGATATTTTGATCAGACATGCATGCCCGACAAATGCTCTTCCTTTTGCAAATGCAACCAACTTCTAATAATTTTGTATGCCAGTCATAAATCTGCTAGTGCAGAGGCGGCTTCTCGCTGAATCGACAGCGGTATGCACGTTGCAATTGAACAATGGACTGACTTCGCTCAAATTCTAACATGGGGCGTGGTTTCCCTTTTGGTGTAGTCGCCATGTTCCTACAGACAAACAACAGCGTAGCTGTCAATGCTTTGAACCTTTCTCTGTTCAGTGGCATAAGCAATGTGCGCCTATCTTTTATAGTTTGTGTGTAATAAACAACTGAAATCTGTTCTTTCTTGCGAATCACCCGGTATTTGTAGTTGTGCGTCCTTCCGCTGGACTGGCCAATCGGGTCCGTCCGACCGCGGTGTCACCCTCTGCCAATGGCGTCATTGGATGCGGTAAGAAGGGAGACGCGGTAAGCACACCACTATACTGGTCATTTACGGGTTTCTTGACTTTGTAACCGAATCTACTCGGTCACGTAGCTCTTCGGTCGGTCTCAAGAGGCTGAGTACACCCCATTCCAGCCCTCATACCAAGGAACAGTCACTGACAGTAATGGGAATTGACCCAGGGTCCTTCACATGACAGCCCGCCACGGTGACTCAGATACAGAGACGGACTGTATCCAATTTCCCTGATCGTCTACGTGGTGTAAGTTCACGTTTGAGGCCACTAAACAATATATAATCCTACAGGGTCCAGTCACATTAGTGTAACCACAGCCTATGTTCGTCGTCAACGTGCAATAACCACTCACAGATGGCAGATGGCAGCACTAGCTGTGGATGGTGTATAAAGCTTGTCGGGGGACGCGGAAAACCCACCTACAACATCAAATAGCCCTCGGCCCGCTCAACATCTTCATCTCATTAGCAACATCACATAGTCGCAGAAAGAAGCCCGTTTCATTTTCGATCGTCTCAAAACACCAGTTCAACCTTCCCTCAAACTCCTTCTTGCTTAACGGAAAATGGTGCAGCACAGATACAACATCCTCTGCCACAATACCCGTTCCCTCGACTCCAATAAATATCTTCTTATCCATACCTTCCACCAACATGCTGAAAAGCATAGAGGAACAGATTCCAGACACTAATACATTATTATTGCAATTAATGCAGCAAGTGAAACAAAATCAGGGACAAACACAGCAACAGTTAGACACAATGGAACAAAATCTTCAAAAGTTAGACACAGTGGAACAAAATCAGAGACAAACACAGCAACAGTTAGACACAATGGAACAAAATCAGAGACAAATACAGCAAAAGCTTCAAAAGTTAGACACCACACTTGAAAAATGGGTGAAGATTTAACTACTGAGTTACATAACATTGAATCGAAATGTGAAAAAGTCTATAATGACGTAAAAACACAAATTTGTAAGCATTTTTAACCTATTTTTTCGCGGCATGACATGCATTACAGAATCACGAAGCAGCCATAAAAGCACTGCAAACTATTGTTCGTGAAAATCACGACACCTTTCAAGCTAAAATGGACTCAGTTGCGTCCACCGATTCGGTTACGCAACTTGCAATAACTCAGGAAAATTTAAAGACAGGGTAGATTCGATTTCAACACAAATGGACACTCTGAAACTTGGTTCAGAAAAACACACTGAGGAAATGTGTTCACTATCGGAGAAAGTAGCCGAACTTTCGGATCAGTTCACTAACTTATCAACAAATGTAGATGATGATCTGAATGACACAAGACCCGTAGCCTTCACTGACACAGAAGAGTATAAACAAATTAGAAAATTCAAACAAAATCAAAATCAAATCAATACACAGTACAAAAGAGAAATCCGGGAAGTACAAGATCAGTTGACGCAGGTAATACAAAAATTACATATTTCAGAGGACACTCGCGCTCCAACACGGGAAGAGGGACTTAGAAATACGGAAAAGTCACAAAAAAATAACACATGGCATTTCGGAAATTATGAAAGAAATTGACAAGGTGCACCGAATTTTGAGATGGAACCGCCGACACGACGTAACAATGACCCATATGCGACTCGCCGATACGATGATTTTGACTATAAGCTGTTCATTACTACACGTAAATTCAAAACATTTAAGAATTCTGACAACGACATTCATCCACAAGCATGGCTTCATCAATTTTCTCATTGTTTTCCTCCCAACTGGTCATTAGAGCACAGGATAGAATTTATGTGTGGCTACTTGGAGAATAAACCAGCTGTAAGAATGCGATCGGTCATTCAAGATTGTCACAGTGAAGGAGAATTTTATCATGCCTTCGTCTCAGCGTTTTGGTCTCAAGCTACACAAGACCGAGTAAAACATGGCATCATAATGATGAAATGTTTCGAACAATCTGAGTTCTCCAGTCTTGAGAAATATTTTGAAGACATGATGCACAAGAATCAGTACTTGTCAAACCCTTACAGCCCCTCAGAACTCATCCGCATTTGCCTAATCAAACTACCTGAACATTTAAGACATATTATTTTGGCAGGACGTTGCAAAGATAACATTGAAGCTTTTCAGGAACTGTTACAAGAATTGGAAATTGAAACTGACAATCGCGGAACGCGAAAACAGAAGCTCAACAATTACAGGTCACATCCGTCACAATTCCGCAATGACAGAAATAACACCTGGACACGATAAGGCTATTCTTACAATGTAAATCATGACCAAAACAGACACCACCCATATGACAACCATTGGCAGAGTAGTAATAATTACAGAAAAAGATCGCATCTCTGTAATAATGAATATGACAGAGAAAACCATAGAAACAGACAATATAGGAGCCAAACTAATTATTATCAGGGGAGACAGAATAACTTCAGACGCAACGGTCCACCACGCAGTTACGATTACGGGAGAAATTCTCCACCACATGACCGACAAACAAGAAAGTATGTAAACTACCGGGAAAACGACAGATTTGAATTGCATCAGAACTGGCGGGATTCCTACAGGACAGGTCCCTCTCGACAAGGTGAATTTGTAGAAGTTAGGTCTCCTAATCCCAATAACGACGCTCGCCAACAAAGAGACAGACCCTGACTCACACCACAGGCAGCCAAGTGCGCCGGCTGGCTCGGCGAAAAATAACATACACGCTAACCTTGAGAAAAATTCCAGTATTCTTTACCGACGTATACCGCATGATATTTGCTTTCAAGTTCAAACTCTGAGTACTATGAAAAGTAAAGGATTGCACCACATTTCACATGTAATACCGTTTATTGAAAGATAATCTGCTTTATAACTTAGTCTCTGCCATAAAATTTTTCACTTCACGTACTAGTATGCTTTGTCAGAAACTATTAACATGCAACAATATTTTGAAGTTCACTATCCAGTCTAGAACCTAGGGAACATATTTAAACAGAAATTACGAATGCATTGTTATAGTGAACAGACGACATAGTGTTGTTATTTGTACATTCTTGCTTCTTAGTCGCATGATTACGTAACGACTATAAGGCTCACATACTTAGAACATTTACCAGTACTGTAAATGAGATTTTAATGCAACATTTTGGTTTACTTGAAAATACATTCTAGATATAAAGTACTTTCTGTGAGATACCAGATGACACAGTGGTTAGTTTATGTGACAGATACACGATTTTATCACGACGCTACTAACGAGTGACAATTTACAATGTTGCTTTTTCTGAATTATTCTGGAAAGTAAAACATGTTTTACTAGTAACTTTTGTGGTATAGCTTCAATGAGACAGCCTTTTCCGTAGCACAACAATGCGTTACATTGTAGTACTTTCTTGATCACGATAAGGTACGTAATAACTACGATATCTATACGCAAAGCATTTCACTTTTGTTTATCATGAGGTAAGTACATTGACTTCTGCAGAACTTAGCTTTCGGAGGACGATAACTACGACACTTCCACAGAGATTATCTTACAACGCGACGCACAGTTTAGCGCTGCAGTACACGTATTTGAGTGATTAATTTTGTACTTAAAACATTTATTTTTAAATATTTTTGAATTACAATGATATAAAGGTTTTCCCTGATACATTTCATTCCATTGCTGTAATCTGTAACACTTGAGGGTATAATTACATTAATCCTCAGGGGGGTACACGCTTACTTCGTGTACCATGTGTATGGCAAGCACAAGAAGCCCTAGCTAATATGGTATTTGCTTATACAACTTTACACATCGGTACCACATATCTCTAACACAGAATTACACAGCTATCTGATCATTTAACTCAGACAGACAAATATTTATTTTACTACATCAGTGACAGATGTTTACGTAATTACACGGTTGGATAACTTCACACTTATGAAATTGTATTTTGTCTGTACTTTGTGAAATGTTCACATTTTTTCGGAACCATTGTGATACTATGAGAGCTTTGAATGATGTATTTGGTATGGGATCATGATTTCTAAAGTACGTTTGAGGTAGATGACACTATTGAAATGAGCAGAGAATTTTTTTTTAGGTTTTGAAGTTATTGGAGGAAGCTACGATGATTTTGAGATTTGGCTGAGGTTTTATGATGTTATGATGACGATATGTATTATGATGTTGATTTATAGGATTTTGTTTGTACAGACGTGTAACACAAATTCTTGACCTGTGAAATTTTTTGTATGAGGCTGCCATTGTAGCGGAAGCTGGTGTCGTAAATATTTCGGTAAGACAGTTAAGTGACCAACTGCACGTAATGCATCGTGGGCACCCAGCTGCGCGACAGCCACCTGACAAAAGAAAGCATTAGGTGAAAAAAAAGAGGCCATTATCCTCGCTATTGCAGAAAGCATCGCAAAAACGACACGCTCATTACTTGGAAAGATACGTACTTACATTTGCACACCTGATAATGACAAGAGTCTTTCTACGAGAGTTGAGAGAATTTGTACTAGCTTATGAAACGTCACTTGACGATTGAATGATATTTTTATGCTTTGCCTTTCATAGGTGCTTATTTCATTTGATATCTGGTTTACAGCTGTGTTGCAGCATTGGTTTTATTAAATAATATTAAATGCATTTGCTAATATGAACACTTTGTGTCAACCGATCTATTAAATAATCATTTTATGATCCACGTTCTTCGAAAAAGGAGCACTTGGAAAGGAAAGAAAAATAAGGAGGGATTAATAACAGTTACTGCATACTTAATTTTCTTTTCAACTACTTGGTAATATCTTTTGTAGAATTAGTTTTGTGGTGCACCACTTTAATGACGTAGATATTAATATGTGAATAGACATTTCCCTTATCTGCATTGCTGTCTTTAGTGTAATATTTTTTCTACATGAGCTTTGTCATGTTTAGATATAAGTTATTGCATTTGCTGCTGCTGTTTGCCAGACATAGTGTTACTGAATTTCACTTTGTATTACTCTGTTAACTCAGTTTTACTACTGATTTATTTTTCTTGTTGCTGTTCATTGCTTCACATTAGTTGTAATGTTGCATTTGCTTTGCTAAGTCCTATACTGCTGCTTTTTTTGCCAATTTGCATTTTTTTGTCATTTCTGTTTGTGTTAATTGTTTTGTGCTGCTGCATTGCGTCGTCCCTTAGTTTAGCATCTGGGCTCAGTAGGTTTAAGTTAGCTTAAGAGGGGGTAGACTAGATAAGAAACTAACTATGATGAATTGGAAGAAAAGCATTGAGAAGCCATAAGAAAATGGAGAAAAACTATTTTTGAAAGAGGATGTGAACAGAATACAGAAAGCATTCTAGGATAGGATTTTTTTTGGCTGGAGCAAATGTTGAAATAAGAGGGACGATCTATGGAATGAAGTTTTGGGTGGACTGCAGTACCAAATGTTACCCTGAAAACAAACCCTGTCCTTTCCTTTTGTGTTATACCACTATGTGTTTGTGTACCCTTGTGTATTTGTTTTCTTCCTGTCTCTGTGCTGTTTCATAGAATTTTTTCTCTTCTAATACTAAGCTACATTCACTATGATGAGGAATACTGTTATCCTCAAATATAATTTGCATTAATAACATGATATTTACTTCGTAAAGATGTTTACACATTATTTATTCTGTTTTGTTCTAAAGCTCATGTGTGAAGTTGATGTTTCAAAAGTTATTCTGATCTTTTATGTATGTACTTATGTCATAATTCCTGTAACACTGATGTATATGTTCTTTCGATTCTTTTGTAAAGCCTGTATTACTGCAAATGTTATCTGTACTATTATGTTCTTTAATGATATATTTTGTAACTTTGTTATTGTATTCTCATGTTAAAAAATTGTAATTGACACCAGTTCATCAAAGTAAGTAACTTGTAAATTACATTTCACTGCACACGTTTCTGTTGACCATAGTATATTGACAATATGTGAGACGTTGGGACTGTTACTGTTTGCACGTGTGTTAATAATTCAGCAAGGGACTGGATAACAGCATTGCTGTTCCTAAGGACATTTCAAAAAAAAATTTGGTGACTGCACAAGTGGTGGTTCATGGACTTGCTATATTGTCCGTAAGACTCTTCGATGGTGATTGTGCACCTGCACAGTTGCAACAGATGGCTGCTGGCCGTCTCTACAAGGACTAAAGTGGGTCTGCATCTTTGATGGCCCACCAATACCATTATTTCTACAAGGACTACAGTGGGTCTGCATCTTTGATGGCCCACCAATACCATTATTTCTACAAGGACTACAGTGGGTCTGCATCTTTGATGGCCCACCAATACAATTATTTCTACAAGGACTGCACTGGGTCTGCACCTCGCGTAGCCCACCAATACCGTAATCTCTAACAAGACTACAGTGGTCTGCTCTGTGATGACCTACCTACCAATATTCTTCAAAACTTCGACTGACTCTGCTGTGGGTTTGCTCTGTTGTAGCCCATTACCTGTCTGCATGTCAAGAGTCAACACTGTCTTTCCCTTGGAAGGACACTACTACTTCTTCCAGACTGCATGGAAATCCACTACTTCCGTGTGCCTTTTCTTTTACTGCTCAGAATTCAGAATTTGAGAAAAAAACTGCAATCTTACTATGATGGATGACCGGGACTGTCTTTAAGGACTGAGACAAAATTTTAGCTTTTGACCAACATTGTATCAATAAGTGTGTGCATTTGATTTCTTTGTTATTGTAATTATGAAAAAAATTTTCAAATCTGTATTGGCCAGTGCCCAAAACAATTTGTAAAATTTTTTGTGGGGAGCATGGGGGCTAAGTAAGTAGGCTGTTTAGGTTCTTTATTTGTAAAACCACCTCTGTATGAAAATCACTGGCTGTGCTGTGTGCAGTCAGTGGGTGGTTGGCATTGTTGTAATACTCGCTATTGTAGTGTTTGGCAGCTGGATGTTAACAGCGCGTAGCGTTGCGCAGTTGGAGGTGAGCCGCCAGCAGTGGTGGATGTGGGGAGAGAAATGGCGAAGTTTTGAAATTTGTGGGGCTGGATGTCGTGACCTGCTATAGATATATTATGACTATTAAGGTAAATACATTGTTTGTTCTCTATTAAAATCTTGCAATTGCTAACTATGCCTATCAGTAGTTAGTGCCTTCCGTAGTTTGAATCTTTTATTTAGCTGGCAGTAGAGACGCTCGCTGAATTGCAGTAGTTCGAGTAACGAAGATTTTTGGTGAGGTAAGTGATTTGTGAAAGGTATAGGTTAATGTTAGTCAGGGCCATTCTTTCGTAGTGATTTTTAGAAGTCAGATTGTTGCGCTAAAAATTATATGTGTCAGTGTAAGCACACTCATGTATAATTTTTATAAGGGGATGTTTCACTTTTACCACTTACACAATCGTAGCCGACCTGAATCTTCACTGTCGCAGACTCGCCGCAAAACAGCGATGGCGTCAGTTTATCAACATCCTCAGTGGCCTCAATATCCATATCTTAGTCGAAACTCATCGTGACACAGATACCATCAACAATGCTATTTATTATTGTCTCCCCCAATCTCTTGAGATGCACCAAAGTTGAAGTCCTAGACCCATCTGGGAGTGATCACCTATCTGTCCTTCTCCAGACCTCGTACTGTGTACCAAACCCAACCCAAAGAACTTATAATCATCCATCCCAATATCTCCATGATTATCCCCGCGCAGACTGGAATGCATAATGAGCCCAAATTCATGCCATCCTATCTTCAGAATTATGACGGCAACCAAAGTGAGGCAGACTTCCTACAACATACCATCTCGGATGCCATTTCCAACCATATACCACTCTGATGTCTCTGGTTCAAATGGCTCTGACCACTATGGGACTTAACATCTATGGTCATCAGTCCCCTAGAACTTAGAACTACTTCAACCTAACTAAGGACATCACAGAACACCCAGTCATCACGAGGCAGAGAAAATCCCTGACCCCGCCGGGAATCGAATGAAGTCTCTACTAGCACTGTCCTTCTCTCCTTCCACGTGCTCTTACCTTGCTCCAACAATCTCATCATGTATACAGAGGGTTCCTTCGTACTCATGACCGGGACACGCTCACATGCCACCGACAGTTCTATCGAAATGTTCAAATTTTTTACTTACAAGCCAAACGATGTCTGGACTGGAACATGACATACACTAAATTAAATGAAACACCTATTAAATCTACAAACTATTAGAAGGCATTCCACAGTCTCTTAAGAAACAACCATACTTCTATCTCTCCTATCCTACACAACAACAGACCACTTACAGACAACCTCACCAAAACCAGCCACTTCGCATCCTACCTGTAATACACGTTCACCATCCCACATGGTCCCAACTTTGATAACACAGTGGACCCTTGTGTGTCTGCATGTACCAACACAACTATCCCATTCTCGGACCAAAATTCCAGTATGTACACAGCATTCCACGAAAAGGGCTAAACACGCTAATAACAGCTGACGATATTATACAGACACCTGCTAAAAAACGAAACACAGCACCTGGTCGCGATACAACTACCTATCGCCACTTCAAGGAAAGTTCTAGAGCTTATCACGAAACCCTTTCCATCCTGTACAGTACCATCCCGTGCTCAGGTTATCACCCAGAGCAGCGGAAAACGTCCAAAGTCCTTCTCTTCCTGAAACGTGATAAACCACCCACCCAGACCTCATCATGTCGACCTATCATTTTCACGTCAGTTTTCAGCAAAATCTTTGAAACTATTCTTATCTACCGAATCCATCAACTCTTAACTACCCACTTACCCGCTTCCAATACACAATCTGGCTTTTGTTCCTACTATTCCATAGATGACCAACTACTTTACCTTACCCACCTTATCTCCAATCATCTGCATAAACGGAAATCCTCCTTTGATATTCTAAAAGCCTTCTTCGACAGGGTGTGGCACTCTGAACTGCTCTTCAAGCTACAAATCACTCCCAGTGATCTTTGACTGCCTTATAGCAGTCTTCCTTCAACACCGTCCTACGTTTGTCACCGCCAACCATGCCTGATCCCATACCCTCTGCTATATGCTAACGACACCTGCTACCTAACCACTCTCCACACTCTTCAATTCTCCCATGCTTCCCTAGACCGCCACCTGAATCTCCTTATCGAGTGGTGTAATACGTGGAAACTTCAAGTAAATTCACAGAAATACCAAGCACTCAGTGCTTCTGTCTTGCACATTTCCATGTCTCCATCTACAATCAACACGTCCCTTTGAGTTACACAGCAAACTATTTAGGACCAACTCTCGACAGAAAACTGACATGGAACGTACATCTCCTTACCATTCAGCGCAAAGCCTGACACCGACTGAAATTACTAACAGACCACAAAACCTCATCTTTCTACCATGATCCTCACCTATAAATCCTTTATCTGTCCTATACTAGCCTACGCTAACGTTTTCTGGATTTCTGCCTCGCCTAAATTGTATAAGTCCCTTGAAATCGAGGAAAGTCATGCATTCTGCCTCGCTTTCCATATCCTCCTACCTTCTCCAAGTCGCCCCCTGTACCAACTCATCCACTTTCCACACCTCCTTCTCTTCCTAGAGCACCTTCGGATCCGACATATTAATCACAAAACCCAGCCCAAGCACCCAGTTTCAGACCCAATAATAAACAACCCAAGTACCCTGCTGCACCTCTACAACTACATTCCACCTCCCATGCTCCTCCATGCCCTATCCACCCTCTTCCGCCGGAATTTGAACCAACTCGCACTCCCCAACGATGAAATTCGCCCGAAATATACGCATCTTTCCAACTCTAATCACAGGATCCAACCCCACATCATCCTCCAATTTTCTACTTCCCCCTTCATCCACCTTAATGACTTCTAGTCGAAAATGGTTCAAATGGCTCTGTGGGACTTAACTTCTAAGGTCATCAATCCCCTAGAACTTAGGACTACTTAACTAATTAAACCTAACTAACCTAAAGACATCACACACATCCGTGCCCGAGGCAGGATTCGAACCTGCGACCGTATCGGTCGCGCGGTTCCAGACTGTAGCGCCTAGAACCGCCCGGCCACCACGGCCGGATGACTTCTAGTCGCTCCATGTCGTTCTACAGGGCCATGTGGTCATACTCATCGTCGCACCTTCATCATTTTATTTGTTGTCCAACACCATCATTCCACCATGGCGCGTTCACTTTCACTGGCTCTGTTTTGACTGTAATATAAAAGCGTCAAATGAAGTTTCAAAACCATTGAATATTTTCCATGTGAGTGTATTTAGCAAAATCCTTGTTTACGGTTTATGTAAAAATCGTCAGTATAGTGCATCTATGTATGTTTTACATAATTATCTGTAATTGTTACCTGTTACATATTTCAGCCCTCTTTAAACACAATTTATCTTACTTTTGGCTGAAAAGTGGATTTATCCATTGGCACTCCGGCCCCGTTGTGGGGCATTGAAATAACAATAAAGAAAAAAGTAAAAAACAGTGCAGTCTCTGTCGTAATGTGGAAACGGATAGATTTATCTGTGGTCCAAAAGAGCATGATCATTAGCTTTTGAGCCAAAGGCGGAAACATTTAAAAAACGGATAAGTTTGTGAACTGTTCACATGCTGCCGTGGTTAAAGTATGCTGTGCATGGCAAAATGGCTCTATCCAAAACTGGCGCATGGGTAACTGTGGTCCAACACGGGCCATAGATTACATGGGTGAACTGTGGCTGCGGAGGTCTGTATTGGCGAATAGACGTGCAAACGTTGATCAACTGACGGCCGAGTTGAACCAAGGGGCTACCAACAGTATTCCCTTAATGATCGTTGCACGAACACTGCTGCGCGTGGGCTTCCGCGTTAGGCGCCTGGTTCGTACACCCATGCTGACTGCTGTTCACCGGCGGCAAAGACTGGAATTTGCACGCCACTGAGTGGTAAACGGTAAACTCATCCTGGTGCTTTTCGAATCACGCATGTACACTGCTGACTCGCTGTAGACGCCGTCGTGCTGAGGAGGAACCGACAGCATGTAGGGGTGAACATGGTCCCCAAGGATAGATTCATACTAGTGTTATCCATTGTACCTTTCAGAATAACGAGTTCACCCACAACACATTCTCCACATCATAATGCGTGCAGGGCGTTTGCTTTCAGAGGTTTCACACCGTACACGCCAACGGCCATTTGTCTGACCTGCAATCCACAATTAGGTCTTGCCAGACATCTCATCGAACCATCTTCAAAATATTTCTCTTTTGTTACACTCTCGGACAGAGAGCAGGAAAAAATAATATATAAATCTTTCCATGTGAGCTCTGATTTCTCTTATCTCGTTATGATGATCGTTTTTCCCTAAGTAATTGGGAGCCAATAAAATACTTTCACACTCTGAGAAGAATGTTGTTGATTGAATTTCATGAGAAGATCCTTCCGCAACGGAAAAAAATTGTGTTAATGATTGCCGCCCCAATTCGCGTATCATATCCGTGGCATTCTGTCCCCTATTTAATGATAATAGAAAACGAGCTTCCCTTCTTTGAACTTTTTCGATGTCCTCCATCAATCCTACCTGATGCGGATCCGGCACCGCACATCGGTATTCCAGAAGACGGCGGACAAGCGTAATGTAAGCAGTCACTTTAGAGGACCCATTGCATTTCTAAGTGTTCTGCCAATAAATCGCAGTCTTTAGTTTGTTTTCCCACAACATTAACTGCGTGATTGTGCTAATTTAAGTTATTCGTAATTCGCGCCATACAGACACTTTCCCTACATTATTTTTCAATTATCTTTGTTCAACTGATAAATTTACAATACGATATATGACAACATCATCTGCCAACAATCGAAGAGGGCTGCTCATATTTGCACGTAAATCGTTTGTGTAAAACAGGAACAACAAGGGTTCTGTAACACTTCCTTCGGGAACACCAGACAGTACCTCTGTTTTACTCGATGACTTTCGTAAAACTACTACAAAGCATAACTTTTCTGACAGAAAAGCATAACACGCGATTTATAAGAAAATGTCTAGTGTCATCACTCTGTGGTCCTCTGATTACCGTTGTTGTTGTTGTGGTCCTTAGTCCAGAGACTGTTTTGATGCAGCTCTCCATGATACTCTATCCTGTGCAAGCTGCTTCATCACCCACTACCAACTGTAACCTACATCCTTCTGAATCTACTTAGTGTATTCATCTCTTGGTCGCCCTCTACGATTTTTTCCCTGCACGCTGCCCTCCAATACTAAACTGGTGATCCCTTGGTTCTTCAGTACATGTCCTTCCAACCGATACCTTCTTCAGGTCAAGTTGTGCCACAAATTTCTCTTCTTTCTAATTCTATTCGATACCTCATTAGTTATGTGATCATTCTTCTGTAGCATCACATTTCGAAAGCTTCTATTCTCTTCTTGTCCAAACTATTTATTGTCCATGTTTCACTTCCATAAATGGGTACACTCCAAACAAATACTTTCAGAAATGACTTCCTGACACTTACATCTGTACTCGATGTTAACAGACTTCTCTTCTTCAGAAACGCGGAAATGCTAGCGGTCGCTCCAATGATAGGACGAAAGTTCTCTTATCGATAAGCACTGGTGCTGCCACGAGACCGAAGTACCGCCGAGACAAGGCGTCAAGCAATAACGGCACCAACACGAGCCGCGCACGGTTCAACATGGTTCACCTGTGTCTCTAGCGAATTTCGCCTTGCAGTTTCGTTTAGACGCAGCTCAGTGTTTACGACGTCTCCCGAACTAAATGTTGGCCAACGATAAAACTTCGAAGGTACATTCAGTGATATACAAGGTGGGCGAGTAGTTTTAAACGTCCATAAATTTTTATTAACCCTAGCACCACTAAGGGGGGGTGGGGGGGCAAAAATTGCTCGCATTATTTGTTTTATTTGTACAATATATCTATTTGTTCGAGTGAAGAAGCAAGAAATCAGGGAGTTGTAGAAAAATATCTAGAATGTGCTGTAATGGTTTTATACTTTTTGTGAACTATTTAAATCTGCCTATTATATTTAAGTGGGGACAGTTTCCCCCCTCCCTCCCTCCCCCCCTAGACATCGGTGAGCCACCTTTTATGATTAAAATATTTCTCAATATGGCAGAAAGAAATGCAGTTTCTGACTGCTGGTTCCGCTGTATTGTGTTGCCATTGTCGTTTTGAAATAAATCTCCTTTGTTGTTCGAGCAGTTGTACATTACTCGCAGTTATAACAACATATCTCGCGGGTATCAGAGGTTTCTCACAAATGAAGAAGTGTCAGCTATAATAAATGAAGCAAGTGAAGATGATGAAAGTGATCCAGAAGGACATGATACATACGATAATGACACAGCAATTGAAAATGAGTCAAGTTCACAGAGTTCATCCCCTGATGAACAACATCCAGTTGCTTCCAGCATCACTGTTACAGCAAAAAGCGGTAGGGAATATACTACTCCGCCTCCAAGGCAAGTGCGTAGGTCTGTACGAAATATAGTGAATTTTCGTTAAGGTTTGGCTCAGAAAGGCTTGACCTCTAGTGTATCAGAATTTTTCAAAAAGCTTGTAACTTCCGAAATAATGAAGATTATCGTGGACTATACAAACCAAGAAGCTCGTCATAAGAACTTAAAACTTACCACCATAGAAAAAATGTACGCCTTCATTGGTATGTTGATAGTCACAGGCACAAACAATGATACTAGACTGCCTCTTGAGGACTTACGGGGGACAGTACTGGGAAAGAATATCTACATAGCTACAATGAGTCGTATTCGATGTGAAAAACTTCTGTCCCTGATTAGATTTGATGATAAAGAAACAAGAACCGAAACACGAAAGCAGGATAAGTTTTGCCCCCTTCGTGAAGTTTCCGACAAAATTGACGAAATATTTGTGAAATACCAAGTGCAAATCTAGCGAGGGAAGAAATGCTCTCTCTATTCTAAGGAAGATGTCTCTTTAAGGTCTTTATGAAAGACAATCCTGGGAAGCATGGCATATTGATTAGGATATTATCAGATGCACACACCCGGTATGTTCTAAAAATTAAGGTCTATGCAGGGAAGAATGAACGACGTACCGAGAAACGGAGTGCAAAGGCTGTTTTTAGATGCCTAGTGAATCCGCTGGCAGGAAGCGGAAGAAATATAAAAGCAGATCGCTATTATACATCCATAGACATAGCCGAGGAGCTTTACAATGATGACAAGTTAACTTTGGTGGGAACATAGAAGAGTAACAGAAAACACATACTAGAACAGCTAAAGAAGACGCAGGGTCGAGAGCTATTTTCCTCTAAGATTTTATTCACAGATCCGAGAACAGGCAACGCACAAGTTACCTTGGTTTCATACATCTCCAAACTGAAGCCTACTATGAATCTCTTTCCAGGCAACAAAATGATAACAAGGTGGATGAGTTGACAGAGAAAAAAAAATAAAAACATCAATCTCTACTATAAAGTAACAAAAGGGGCATAGGAAGCATTGATTAAATGGCGCTACAGCATTTGGTAAAACGAGGGACGAGAACGTGGCCATTATCTCTCTTTTTCACCTTAGAGATATTGCCTGTCTCAGTGCTGCAACAATTTTCATGATAAACAAACCAAACTGGAATAAGAAGAAGCATAAAGTAAGGAGGCTCTATCTGCTAGAATTAGGTCAACAGTTGGTTAGGCCAGCTATGAAAGACAGAGCAAAGAGTATCACGGGTTTACAAAAGCCTATCATCTCGACAATGGAAAGTGTTCTAGGGAAAACGCAGCCCAGCATTACTGCAACTGTTCAATCTGTCGAATTTTATTCAAGAGGAAGATATAATATTTGTTTTAAGAGTAAATACTCTAAAAAGGGAAAAGAGAAGATGACAAAAGTGTCTCTAGTTAGTTGCAGGTGTTCCAAGTATGTGTGTTCCAAGAATGAGTGTTCCACTCATTCTGCAAAAACAATCATATGCAAAGGTTGTGAAAATGAAAGTGAAAGTGAGTAGGAAGGAAAAACTCAATTGTAATTTCTGACTTTGATTTTCAGTTTGCTTATTTGTGGTTTGGTACTGTACGTTCTTTTATGATTCCTTAATATAAGTCTGATGTATATGAAAACGTTAGTTTCATAACCTAGTAAAGACATTCCTAGTTCATTAAATAATCAAAACAAAACACAACAATCTAAGAAAGAAACAAAATGTTAAATAGTGAAAAGAATGTGAGGGCAATTTTTGCGCCCCCCCCCCCCCTTAGACATTCATTTGACAGATCCGAGCTTAGTGGTGATAGGGTTAATGAATATTTGCACACGAAACAAGTTGTAGTCGGTTCTCAGGACAATGAGAATATGTGTACCACACTTCATTTCTACATACGCGCCAGCGTATTCAACCAGACGATGTAAACGTGTAGGAGTGTCAGCAGTCGATTTTTGAAGAAAGTGATAGGTATATTTCGAAGGACAACTGTAAGCGTCTCTTTTAACTCGTCCAGAGTTCGTGGGTTTGTTCAGTATACATCTTATTTCGTTCGACCTTGCAAGAAAACTACAACGGATGTGGTCAGGACTTCTCGGAGGCCATTCATTGGGTCCTCGCCATCCCAGCCAACATCCTGGAAAGTTCTCTCCCAGCCAGTCACTAACGATGGAGGCAAAGTAAAGGATATCCTCAGCATTGTTCCATTGTGGTACCAGTGGCCACACGTTTTCATTCAGCATCTGGCGATACGGTCGCTGTTCATGGCGTCTAGCAATATGAATGGACCAATGAGACGATCCACGGTCGTATTTCACCAGACTCAATTTTGGTCGACCTTGTGATTTTTGAGTTATCAGTACTGGATTTCTTTTTACTCAGTAATGGTAGTTGTATCGATAGACGAATCCACAACGTGAAACACCGCCTCATAGCCCAAATATGCTTTAACAAATCCGGCCAATCGTTATGCCACTATGATACCATAATGAGACCAATGATCTCGTTGTTCGCCACCCCCCCGTATCAACAAACCAATCAACGAACCATGACATTTTCCTCATATTCTATCTGCCTGTAAGAATCTGGCAACGTGGCAACGATAACTCCTGAGCATAATGGGATTTCCAGGGTTTCTGGATCAGTTACTTCTTTAACACAACAAGCGCCATGTGCCTGCTGATTCCCTCTCAGAAGTTGCCTGTCGTGTTGATTTTCCAGGACTGCTCGTCCAGATGTCCACCACTGCCGCTACATTTTCTGTATATCGCACCACCAAAGGTCCTCCTCTTGACTTATCCACAACCGACGGTGTTGTCATTAGCTTGGTGTGACAACTCCTAATTATGTTAGCATAAAGTGTGCCGGAGGGCTGCGAACACTCCGACACAATGCTTAAAAAGGGTTACGGTTCGGCACACTTCAAAAACCGCGATGCGACCTGAGCGCGCCTCTTGAAAGTTGACTTTGCTGCCATCTCGTAATTTATCATAAAAAGATAGTACACATGCTGAAGATATTCGCAGGGATCCTGTAAGAAACACAGCAACGTTAATTAATAAATATCAACAATCACAAAATTTATGGACGTTTAAAAGTAAGGGGCGACTTGTCACCTTCTCTGTTTGTGAATACCGTCCGCAAAATTGTAGCGAATACTCGTACAGTTAGGAGTGAAGAAGTAATAAATTTAAATGTCATGCCTGCTGCGGCAGTTTTAGTGCATGACCCACGAAAATGGGGTAAGCGACAAAGTTTTTTTTTCTTTTAATTCCGTCTTTTTGTGCGGTTTGTCATCGAGAAAAAGATTCGTAAAGGTTTTAATTTATGTGTGAAGTTTGTTGCATGTAACGAAGTGCTCTAACTCTAAAAAAAATGGTTCAAATGGCTCTGAGCACTATGTGACTTAACTTCTGAGGTCATCAGTCCCCTAGAACTTATAACTAATTAAACCTAACTAACCTAAGGACATCACACACATCCATCCCAGAGGCAGGATTCGAACCTGCGACCGGAGCTCTAATTCTCAAATACAGGATAATAAGTGTCTGGGTATTTGCTCGTCGTGGACTACTGTCACCCATTATCCCCCATCCCTTTGATAGGTAGCTTGTTCTTATCCCCACAACGGCTCTTTCCAGATAGTAAGTGATATGTATACCAAGGTTGGTGGAAATCGGTCTAGTGGTTTACGAGGAGATGTGGAACATGCATACTTACATCCATTTTTATAATAAGTATGGATTTATTTGGCTTTATGTTTCATGACCATACAACCGGCTATAGTTGATACATATTGGTTACAACTCTCAGATTTAATTAATATCTATGTACAAATTTAAATACATTTACAGCAACAGAAGTGTAATTTCTACAGAAACCTGCGATCCTATCAACGCGTTGGTTTATGGGGAATAAGGTGTCAAGAGATTTTTATACAACCAATGTACGAATGAAATCCAACCACGGTTGTTTTAAAAAACATTTGCATCGCCCGGGTGTGAACGAAAATCATCTTTTCACTTGTGGGGAAGAACAAGAAGACATGAACCATGTAATATTTTGATGTCCCGAAAAGACAGACAGAGCATTGTTGTTGTTCTTGTTTTTGTGGTCTTCAGTCCTGAGACTGGTTTGATGCAGCTCTCCATGCTACTCTATCTTGTGCAAGCTTCTTCATCTCCCAGGACCTACTGCAACCTACGTCCTTCAGAATCTGCTTAGTGTAGTCATCTCTTGGTCTCCCTCTACGATTTTTACCCTCCACGCTGCCCTCCAATAATAAATTGGTGATCCCTTGATGCCTCAGAACATGTCCTACCAACCGATCCCTTATTCTGGTCAAGTTGTGCTACAAACTTCTCTTCTCCCCAATCCTATTCAATACTTCCTCATTAGTTATGTGATCTACCCATCTAATCTTCAGCATTCTTCTGTAGCACCACATTTCGAAAGCTTCTATTCTCTTCTTGTCCAAACTATTTATCGTCCATGTTTCACTTCCATACATGGCTACACTCCATACAAATACTTTCAGAAATGACTTCCTGCCACTTAAATCTATACTCGATGTTAATAAATTTCTCTTCTTCAGAAACGCTTTCCTTGCCATTGCCAGTCTACATTTTATATCGTCTCTACTTCGACCATCATCATTTATTTTGCTCCCCAAATAGCAAAACTCATTTACTGCATTAAGTGTCTCATTTCCTAATCTAATTCCCTCAGCATCACCCGACTTAACTCGACTACATTCCATTATCCTCGTTTTGCTTTTGTTGATGTTCATCTTATATCCTCCTTTCAAGACACTATCCATTCCGTTCAACTGCTCTTACAAGTCCTTTACTGTCTCTGACAGAATTACGATGTCATCGGCGAACCTCAACATTTTTATTTCTTCTCCATGGATTTTAATACCTACTCCGAATTTTTCTTTTGTTTCCTTCACTGCTTGCTCAATATACAGATTGAATAACAGCGGGGAGAGACTACAACCCTGTCTCACTCCCTTCCCAACAACTGCTTCCCTTTCATGTCCCTCGACTGTTATAACTGCCATCTGGTTTCTGTACAAATTGTAAATAGCCTTTAGCTCCCTGTATGGGACGCTAAATCAACTAAGTGCTATGGAGTGGAACAGCACCCACTGCTTCATCACCCTTTGCCGAACAACAGACGTGAGGGAGTATAAACTCATTCGCACAGCTCTCAAGGAATTGCAGATGTCCATGTAATTAGCCATATCAAAATCTATATCCTACGAATACTTCAGAGAGGAGGAGAGAACTGACAACACAAGACGACAGGCGAGAGCGGAAGCTCCGAGTGGGCACAGCAGAAACTAGTAACTGCATTGCCGGGGGTGCAGCATCTTAAAATACCTACAAAAAAAAGATAAATATAAAAGTAACAAATAAAAGAAGCGCACAACGCGAAGGAATTTGAGGAATGGAAAGGAAATCTGTAGATGTGATGTACATCTACAGTCAAATAAATTATTACAATTTCAGTAAAGCCGGATGATTTATTCAAGAGAAAGAGTTCCACAAATTGACAAGTGAGTAAAGCGTTGGTCCACCTCTGGTCCTTAACCAAGGAGTTATTCAGCTTGGCATTTATTGTCAGAGTTTTTGAATGTGCTCCTGAAAGATATCCTACCAAATTATGTCCAACAACCCGATTTGGGTACACGGACCTGTCCATAATGCTCAAAACGTCTGCAATTGGGGAGAGATCCGGTGACCTTACTGGCCAAGGTCAAATTTGGCAAGCACGGCGAAAATCGAGTAGAATGTCTCGCCTCGTTCGGGCGACCACTATGCTGCTGAAGTGTAGGGGTGTCTTCTCATGAAGGGTAAAAAATAAAAAAATAAAAAAACGGCGCAGAATATCGCCGACGTATCGCTGTGCTGTAAGTGTCGCTTTGAAATGAAATGGCAGCTCATATCATCACTGTAGCTTGTTTGGCGGTATCGCTTGCGACAGTGAGATTGGTATACCACTCCTGTCCATGGGGTCTCCATACACTCTTCCGCCTGGATTCTCATTGACTACAACAGAATTGTCTTCACTAATGAGTCCCTCTTCGAACTGAGCCCATATGACCAGTAGAGAGCCGGCCGGGATAGCCTACCGGTTCTAGGCGCTACAGTCTGGAACCGCGCGACCGCTACGGTCGCAGGTTCGGATCCTGCCTCGGTCACGGATGTGTGCGATGTACTTATGTTAGTTAGGTTTAAGTAGTTCTAAGATCTAGGGGACTGATGACCTCAGAAGTTAAGTCCCATAGTGCTCAGAGCCATTTGAACACGTGTTTGAAGACGCCTCGGACAGAGTTGGGATTTCAGCCACACCGTCCCCTGCCATACGACCCGACACCCAGGTATGATGACCTGGGGTGTCATTTAATTTCAAAGCAGGACACGTTTGGGTGTCATTCGCGTCACACTTACACCACAGCGGTACGCCGATGATATTCTACTCGTCGTTTTGCTGCCCTTCATGAGAAACCACTCTTGGCTTACATTTCAGTGACGCAACGCCCACCCGCACACGAAGATAGTTTGCATTGCTTGTTTTCGTGCTTGCCAAACCCTGGCTCAGCCGGCGAAGTCGCCGCTTGCCTCCTTAACTGAAAAGGTTTGGAGCATTTTGAGCAAGACCCTGCAAACAGGCTGGGGGTTTGACGATCTAACGCGCCAATTAGACAGAATTTGGCACCATATCCCGCAGGAAGACAACCAGAAACTAAGTCAGTTAATGCCAAATCGAATAAGTGCTTGCATATCAACCGGAAGTGGACCGGCGCGTTGCTGTCTTGCTCAATTTATGAATCTCTTTCTTTCGAATAAATCAAGCAATTTGCCTGAAATTGTAATCGTTTATTTGTATGTACATTTACGTCATATCTACCGATTCCTCCCCTCCCCCCCCCCCATATCTGGATAATTTCTTCTGCGTGCGTCGTTTCCTTTTTTTTATATCTATCTTTTTTTATCTACTTTTTTTAAAGAGTGTACTACGCAGTGAAATTGGTATTGAGAGGCCGAAAGTGCAGGAGGTCAGGTCCATATGTAGGAAGATAAGAGTGAAGAAACTTCAGGATAAGGAAATCAGGCACAATTACATAACAGTGATCTCAGAAAGGTACCAGTTAGTTGAATGTAGTCAATGACAGTCATTGGAAAAGGAATGGACAAGGTACAGGGACACAGTACTAGAAGTGGCTAAACAATGTCTTGGAACAGTAGTGTGTAAAGGTAGGATGAAGCAAACAGCTTGGTGGAAGGAAACAGTCAAGGCAGACTGTAAAAGGGAAAAGAAGGGGTATCAAAAATGGCTACATACTGGAATTCAGGTAGACAAAGAAAGTTATGTTGAAGAAAGAAACAAAGCAAAACAGATAAAAGCAGCATCAAAGAAGAAATCTTGGGAAGACATTGGAAACGGTTTGGAGACTTTGGGTCACGCTGCTGAAAAACCATTCTAGAGTGTAATTAGCAGTCTTCGAAAGGGAATTAAGAAGGAAATGACAAGTATTTTGGACAGGTCAGGAAAACTGCTGGTGAATCCTGTTGATGCCTTGGGCAGATGGAGGGAATATTTTGGAGAGTTGCTCAATGTAGGTGAAAATACGATCAGTAATGTTTCAGATTTCGATGTACAATGGGACAGGAATGATGATGGAACTAGGATCACATTTGAGGAAGTGGAGAAAATGATCAATAGATTGCAGTGCAATAAAGCGGCTGGAGTGGATGAAATTAAGTCGGAACTCATCAAATACAGTGGAATGTCAGGTGTTAAATGGCTACACAGGGTAATTGAAATGGCGTGGGAGTCGGGACAGGTTCCACCAGACTGGACGAAAGCAGTAAACACACCAATCTTTAAACATGGAAACAGAAAAGATTGTAACAACTACAGAGGTATCTCTTTAATCAGCGTTGTGAATAAAATCTTCTCAGGTATTGCTGATAGGAAAGTGCGAGTATTAGTTGAGGACAGATTGGATGAAAATTGTTAGTTAGAGTTGACGGTAAATTGAGTTCATGGTTCAGAGTAGTTTCAGGGGTAAAACAAGGCTGAAACCTGTCTCCACTGTTATTCTTATTATTTATGGATCATATGTTGAAAACAATAGACTGTCTGGGTGAGATTAGGATATGTGAACACAAAATATGCAGTGTCGCATATGGGGCTGGCTTAGTTGTGATGGCAGATTCTATTGAAAGTTTGCATAGTAATATTTCAGTGCTAGATCAGAAATGTAAGGATTATAGTTTGAAGATTAGTATCTCCAAAACGAAAGTAATGTCAGTGGGAAAGAGATATAAACTGATCGAGTGACAAATAGGCGGAACAAAGGTGGACGGTTTCAAGTTCTTTGGATGCATATTCTCACAGGATGGCAACACAGTGAAAGAACAGGAAGCGAGGTGTACCAAAGCTAATGCAGTGAGAGCTCAGCTACGATCTACTCTCTTCTGCAAGAAGGAAGTCAGTACCAAGACTAAGTTATCTGTGCACCGTTCAATCCTTTGACCAATTTTGTTGTATGGGAGCGCAGGCTGGGTGGATTCAGGTTACCTTATCAATAAAGTTGAGGTTGCGGATATGAAAGTAGCTACGATGATTGCAGGTACTAGAAAATGGAAACAATGGCAGGAGGGTGTCCACAATGAGGAAACGAAAGAAAAATTGGGAATGAACTCTACAGACGTAGCAGTCAGGTCAAACAGGCTTAGATGGTGGGGTCATGTTACACGCATGGGAGAAGCAAGGTTACGCAAGAGACTCATGGGTTCAGCGGTAGAGGGTAGGAGGAGTCGGTGTAGACCAAGGAGAAGGTACCTGGATTCGGTTAAGAATGATTTTGAAACAATAGGCTTAACATCAGAAGAGGCACCAATGTTAGCACTGAATAGGGGATCATGGAGGAATTGTATAAGGGGGACTATGCTCCAGATTGAACGCTGAAAGGCATAATCAGTCTTAAATGATGATGATGTATTACGTTAATCGCACGCTAAATGTTAAAAGTTAGAATTAACTGGAGTCGGCTGCACATCTTGAAGATAGCGTTACGTGAACAGATGAAACTGCCTCGGTTCCCAGTGCGAGACGTGGTCAGCGAGCGGAGACGAGCCGCTGTCCCGCGGTGGCGTTGCTGACGTGGCCAGCCAGCGGGCACATTGTGGCTGGAGCGCGTGGCGCGACAGATGCGCTGCAGGCGGGCCCGCACGTGCCGCCGCGGCAGCTGCGCCCGGCCCGGGCGTCGAACCGCGGACCGCACAATGGCGGCGCCGCACATCTGGCCCCAGCTCCCCTCCCAGCGGCGAAAAGAAAAGAAAAGATCCGCTCAGCAGCCTCTTTCTGCACGTGCGGAAAAAGCAACCGTAAACCGGCGCGAAGCGCTGCTGAGCTCCAACGAGAGAGGTCCTTCCCTCCCACGAATTTTGTTGCATGCGGATCCAGGTTTTGATACTTGGTGTGGGGCACAGTTTGCTCCTGTACTCTTCTGTATTCCCTTCTAAGTACACTGACGAGAAAAAAAGTCGCAACTAGAAGAAGTTATACATCGTAAACGAAATTTGGTCGGTGTGTTTCTGTATGTGCAAGATGATGTCTATTCAAAACTCGTGCCTGTAGGATAAGAGGGGCGCTAGTAGCAGGTTGTGAGCATTGGATGTGGCCAATTGACGTTAGTCAAGAGTCTCTTTAAGGTGACGAAGACACCATTATCAACACCTCACTGAGTGTGAGCGACGTCGTGTCGTGTTTCCACGAGAAGCCGAATGCTTCTTAGGGGATATTGTAGGAAGTCTTGGCAGGAACGTAGGCACTGTACATGACTGCTGGCAGCGGTGGTCACCAGAACGTACGGCCGCACGAGCTCCGAACGGCCATATGACTCTACCGAGAGAGGCCATCCTTTTAGGGCATGGCTCCGCGGCATTGTACTGCAACTGCAGCAGCAATTTGAGCAGCAATTGTCACAACGGAATGTTAAACATCGGTTACTTCAAGGACAGTGAAGACCCAGATACCTTGAGCGGCCGCAAACCATTGCCATTTGCAATTTCATTGGTGTCAAACGAGAGCTCATTGGAGGGCAGTGTGGAGGACGTGTGTTTTCTGATTAAATCCGGTTCTTCCTCGGCGCCAGTGATGGCCGTATGTTTTTTAGCAGGAGGGCAGTTGAGGGCCTGTAACCAACCCGTCTGCTTGCTACAGACACTGGATCTACAGCTGGAGTTATGATATATGGTATGGGGTGCGATTTCGTATGACAGCGGGAGCACTCTCGTGGCTATCCCCCGTACCCTGATTGCAAGTCTGTACGTCATTCTGGTGATTGGCCCCGTTGTGTTGCCATTCATGAACAGCATTTCAGAGGGTGGTTTCCAAGAGGAGAATGCTCACCCACATACCGCAGTCGTAATCCAGCATGTTCTACAGAGTGTCGACATGTTGCCTTGGTCTGCTCGATGACCAGATCTGTCTCCATTCGAGAACGTATGGGACATCTCCAGCGTCATCCGGAAGGAGCATTAACCGACCAAGTGCAGCAGACTTCATCCCATAAACTGACTTCTGGTACCTGTAAAACACATTGCATGCTCGTTTGCATGCTCAGAGTCAACATCTGGCGGCTATGCCGTTTATTAATGTGCCAGCCTTTCAAAATTGCAATAACGTACTTCGCACTTATATTAACCAGTGATCTTGTAACGTTAATCACTTAAATATGCTACCTAGACAAATGAAATGAAGTTTCAATAGTCTACGTTAATTATTATCTGGTGTTGTGTTTTATTCAGTCAATGTATAACGTGGTGTGACCACACGTTTTAACGTGCAACATGCTTGTAACTTTAATACTAGAAACTATAAAGTATTTACATTGCCCGCGAAAAATGAGGTGGAGCACCTAGAAGATATGGTAGGATGTCAATGCAAATTACTACGCCTATACACAAGGCATCTTCAGAGAATAAGTGTATTATATTTTTAGATCTTTTCGGAAAAGGTGTATTTGGTAAAATTCAAGGTTTTTGCTATGCTTCTTGACTATTTTTCCACATAATCGCCATTCTGCTCAATACATCTTGTGAGCCGTAGCACGAACTTCTGTACATCGTCCATAATGAGCCACCCAGGTTTCATCTTCAGTCACGATAGAGCTCAGAAAATCTCGCCTTACAATTCAAGTCGCTTAAGAAACTCGCGGGCGCTATTGACCCAATTAGTCTTGTGCTGCTCTGTCATCTGCTTTAGGACCCATCTTGCGCACATTTTTCGGTACCCCAGCGTTTATGTGGGCATCTCGTATAACAGAGTTCTGGGGAGTTCTGAAAACATCGCAGAAATTTCATTCATTGTCCATTGGTAGTCGTTACGAGCAGCTTCCTCGAGTTTTTGCACAAACTCATCAAAGTGGAAGGTTTTCCACTCCTCCGTTCGTCATGAACATTTGTTCGCCCTGGACCAAACCGCCTACACCGCTTAACCACACTCGTTTCGTTCATAGCAACTTCGCCGTAAACCGTTTTCATTGGTGAAAAAATTTCTGTTGGCGTTATTCTTTGCCCGTGTAAGAAGCGGATCACAACACGTGTCTCGTACTTGACGGGGTTTCTTACCCACAATTGGACACTACAACGTGAGTTTACGCACTGCCATTTTCCTGCATACTGGCTCCCCCCCTCTAGGAGGTTCCTCTATACCACTCATTGTTGCCAACCCTCTAAAAAACAAAAAGCTACAGTCCGTTAGTGTCACAGTACCCTTACTTTTTGGACATGCCTGGTACCATCGGTGGTTTTGTAAATGATAAGAGTTGCAATTCTCTGTAACTGTTAGAACGGCCACCAGCGTGCGATAGCATTATTCATGTTGAGCGTTGTTGCCAGTCCTGTTAGGGTATATACGTGCATGAACAGTACCAGATGTTAAGTGATAATTCCGAAGGACACGGAGATGCCGCATACTCGTGTGAGATAGCGTTATCAGCACCTGACAGAGTTTGAAAGGGGCCTTATTGTGTGTCTCGATCTGCCCGTCTGATCTAATTGTGCAATATCCAGATTTGTGTGGCATACGGATGTGACAGCGGCCCGATGTTGGACACCATGAGAATGTGAGGGTAGGCGCATTCGTAGGCAAGCTTCCAGTCGACCACGTCCGACAACCACAATGGAGAAGATACGTATTGTGCTTCAAGCAGACCGTCACCCCTTTACATCTGAGCCTGGAATCCGCGAACATTTAATGAAACCCTTGCAGTACTCTGTGTCATCCTACACCACTGGTCGCAAACCAGCAGCTGACGGACAAGGGAATTACCGTCCTATGGGTAGGTTGCCGTTAACAGCACAACACAAACTCGTGTTTGGAGCGGTGCTAATGAATGGCGTCGCATGAGCTGGCCATACACGGATGGATTTCTGCGATGGGCCACAGATATTTCAGGTGGATTCTTGAATACCTGCAATCCCCGTCCCGTGCGTTAATGAAGCCACGATCTTCAGGCAGTTACGCGCAGCTCCCGGAATCTGTGATCCGGCCTCTCAACAGGCACACACACGGGCGAATTTCAACGAGGCGACGGGCCTCGTTCAGCCGTCCGTGAGTTCTCGGCGAGCTGGTGCCGGACGCTCTACGCCGGCGGAACAAATGCGCTCACGTCGGCTACCCAGCAATCTTTCTCAAACGTGTTTAAAGAAACTATACGGTATAAGAGTGGTTTTACTTCAGTTAGCTTTATATGTTACCTTCATGATGAAGTGCCTATCATTTAGCTAATGGTCATACTTAAATTGGAAGGAACACATAGAAAATATTGTGGGGAAGGCTAACCAAAGACTGCGTTTTATTGGCAGGACACTTAGAAAATGTAAACAGACCTGCTAAGGAGACTGCCGCCACTACGCTTGTCCGTCCTTTTTTAGAATACTGCTGTGTGGTGTGGGACCCTCACCAAATAGGACTCATGGAGCACATCGAAAAAGTTCAAAGAAAGACAGTGCGTTTTGCATTATCGCGAAATATGGGAGAGAGTGTCACAGAAATGATACACTATGTGGGCTAGACATCATTAAAAGAAAGGCGTTTTTCGTTGCGACGGAATCATCTCACTAAATTCTAATCACCAACTTTCTCCTCCGAATGCGAAAATATGTTGCTGACACCGACCTACATAGGAAAGAACGATCAACACGATAAAATAAGGGAAGTCAGAGCTCGTACCGAAAGATATAGGTGTTCATTCTTTCCGCGCACTATACGAGATTGGAATAATAGAGAATTGTGAAGGTGGTTCGATGAACGCTCTGCCAGGCACTTAAATGTGATTTGCGGAGTTGCCATGTAGATGTAGATGTTATTTCGCATGTAAGTAAGACAGTTCAAAATTCGAAACTTTGCCAATTAAAAATAAGGGTCACAACAAATTTGCGTTTGGTGCTTATTGCACCACATATTGATGCATATGAAATTTAGTTAACATATTGAATTTTTCTTTACAGTTGGGAAGAGATCTCTATCACAGATCTAGAGAAAATTGGTGATATGTGTCAAACTCATTTACTATCGCGTACGTCAGCAATGAAACTGGAATGAAATACTCAGAACACCCCTCGTATCTCATAAACAGTTTGAGATATCTAAATGAGAATTTGATAAACCATAGCGCACAAAGAGAAGAGTTTTTTTGCAACACGGTAAACAAACGGAACTTTCTTATATATCGCGATATACGAGTAACTGCAGACTTTCGCAATAGAATGATGTAATTTATAAGAGTCATTGGTAGTAGGTAAAATGCGAATATCATGGCTTTGTAAGACGATAAGTGAAGAGATTACACCTTTATAGCTACACCGAGAATGTTCCTGATTTGTCCTCAGTTCTTCGTTTAATAAACCACTATTTCAGGATCCCTTCGCATTTGCAATGTCATTTGGATGTTAGCGAGGTGGCAGTGTGTAAACTCCACTTTGTTGTGGCAAAAGAAGCAAATTTTAATATGACAACCAGAAAAATGTTGGTGATACTCGAAATTCAGCATAAATGAACGAGTGATTGTCACGTTACAGCAAATTTCAGTTGCTATAAGTGTACTAAAGTGGATGAACCAATGAGCACGTCGAAAAACTTATACAACTACACCGTTTGTGAAAACTAACACAGGGACATTACACAAACAAGAACTTAAAAAATACGGGGTACAAAGAGATATCTGAAAAAATTATGGACAATATTCCAACTGTGGACCAAACTTTTATAAAAACCAAGAAATTGTCAGAGGAGGAAATACCTGAAAAAAATGAAAACAGTCAGCGTTTCTTGATGTGAGCGAAAATCGGACATAGCACACTGATCAGCCAGAACATTATACCACCGACGTACTATCGATATAAACCCGTCCAGGCGGTAGCAGCAACTCCTGAACGAGGAATGACTGCTAGTCAGACACACGCACGGCGTATGTAGTACTGAAACGTCCCCTTAGAAAAATTATACACGACTGTGCTTAAACTGACACACAATACTTTTTTTAGCGCAACGCAATCTGGCTTTCAGTAATCCCTACAAGAGACTGGCCCTGACTAACATGAACCATACGTTTCATAAATCACTTAGCTCACAAAAATCTTCGTTACTCGAACTACTGCAATACAGCGAGCGCCACTATTGCCAGCTAACTAAAAGAAGGCACTAATTACTGATAGGTATAGTTAGCGAATGAAAGATTTTAATAGAGAACAAAATGTATTTACCTTAATAGTCATAATATATATAGCAGTTCATGACATCCAGTCTTACAAATTTCAAAACTCTGCCATCTCTCTCCCCACATCCACCACTGCTGGCGGCTCACCTCCAACTGCGCAACGCTACACGCTGTTAGCATCCAGCTGCCCAACACTACAGTGGCGAGTATTACAACAATGCCAACCACCCACTGACTGCACACAGCACAGCCAGTGATTTTTCATACAGAGCGCTATGTGGCGTTACCAATAAAAAAACCTAAACAGCCTACTTACATAGCCCTCATGCTCCCACAAAAAAAATTACAAATTGTTTTGGTCAGTGGCCAATAAAGATTTGAAAAATTTTTTCATAATTACAAAAACAAAGAAATGAAATGCACACACTTATCGATACAATGTTGGTCAAAAGCTAAAATTTTCTCACAGTCCATAAAGACAGTCCTGATCGTTCATCACAGTAAAATAGCAGTGTTTTTGCTCAATGTCTGAGCAGTAAAAGAAAATGCACACGGAAGTAGTGGATTTCCATACAGTCTTGAAGAGGTAGTGTTGTCCTTCCAACGGAAAGACAGTGCTGACTCTTGACATGCTGACAGGTAATGGGCCACAACAGAGCAAACCCACAGCAGAGTCAGTCGAAGTTTTGAAGAATATTGGTAGGTTGGTCATCACAGAGCAGACCCACTGTAGTCCTAGTAGAGATTATGGTATTGGTGGGCCACCAGAGGTGCAGACCCACTGCAGTCCTTGTAGAAATAATGGTATTGGCGAGTCATAAAAGGTGTAGACCCACTGTAGTCCTTGTAGAGATGGCTAGCAGCCAACTGTTGTGACTGTGCAGGTGCACAATCACCATCGAAGGGTCTTGCGGAGAATATAGCAAGTCCATAAACCACCACTTGTCCACTCACAAAGAATTTGTTTGAAATGTCCTTAGAACCAGCAATGCTGTTATCCAGTACCTTCCTGAATTATTAACACACGTGCAAACACTAACAGTCTCAATGTCTCGCATATTGTCCATATACTATGGCCCAACAGAAACGTGTGCAGTGAAATGTAATTTACTAGTTACTTAATTTGATGAACTGGTGTCAATTACAATTTTATAACATGAGAATACAATAACAAAGATACAAAATATATCATTAAAGAACATAATAGTACAGATAACATTTGCAGTAATACAGGCTTTACAAAAGAATCGAAATAACAAATACATCAGTCTTACAAAAATTACGTTATAAGTACATACATAAAAGATCAGAATAACTTTTGAAACAGCTTCACACATGAGCATTAAAACAAAACAGAGTAAATAATGTGTAACTATCTTTATGAAGTAAATAACATGTTATTAATGCAAATTATATTTGAGGATAACACTATTCCTCATTATGATGAGGAATAGTGTTATGTAGCTTAGTATAAGAAGAGAAAAAATTCTATGAAACAGTACACAGAGACAGGAAGAAAATAAATACACAAGGGTACACAAACACATAGTGGGATATCAGAAAAGGAAAGGACAGGGTTTGTTTTCAGGGTAACATTTGGTACTGCAGTCTAACCCAAAACTTCATTCCATAGATCGTCCCTTTTATTTCAACATTTGCTCCAGCCAAAAAAAAAATCCTATCCAAGCATGCTTTCTGTATTCTGTTCACATCCTCTTTCAAAAATAGTTTTTCTCCACTGTACACTACTTGTTTGGCCAAACCATTTTCTTATAGCTTCTCAATGCTTTTCTTCCAATTCATCATAGTTAGTTTCTTATATAGTCTACCCCCTCTTAAGCTAACTTAAACCTACTGAGCTCAGATGCTAAACTAAGGGACGACGCAATGCAGCAGCACAAAACAATTAACACAAACAGCAATGACAAAAAAATGCAAGTTGGCAAAAAAGCATCAGTAAATCTAAATTAGCAGAGAAATTGCCATATTACAACTAATATGAGCCAATGTGCAGCAACAAGAATAATAAATCAATAGTAAAACTGGCTTAACAGAGTAATACAAAGAAAAATTTAGTAACACTATGCCTGGCAAACAGCAGCAGCAAATGTAATAACTTATATCTAAACATGACAAAGCTCAAGCAGAAAAAATGTTACAGTAAAGACAACAATGCAGAAAAGGGAAATGTCTATTCACATACTAATACCTATGTCATTAAAGTGATGCACCACAAAACTAATTCTACAAAAGATATTACCAAGTAGGTGAAAAGAAAATTAAGTATGCAGTAACTGTTATTAATCACTTCTTATTGTTCTTTCCTTTCCAAGTGTTCCTTTTTCGAAGAACGTGGATCATAAAATGATTATTTAATAGATCTGTTGACAGAAAGTGTTCACATTAGCAAATTCATTTAATTTTATTTTATAATACCAATGCTGCAACACAGCTGGAAACCAGATATCAAATGAAATAAGCAACTATGAAAGGCAAAGCATAAAAATATCATTCAATA
This sequence comes from Schistocerca gregaria, assembly GCF_023897955.1. Classification (NCBI taxonomy): domain Eukaryota; kingdom Metazoa; phylum Arthropoda; class Insecta; order Orthoptera; family Acrididae; genus Schistocerca; species Schistocerca gregaria. The sequence continues at coordinate 289,903,769 of NC_064925.1, forward strand.
GTCATGTGACATTTCATAAGTTAGTACAAATTATCTCAACTCTCGTAGAAAGACGCTTGTCATTATCAGATGTGCAGATGTAAGAAAGTATCTTTCCGAGTAATGAGCGTGTCGTTTTTGCGATGCTTTCTACAAAGGAATGTCAATAGCAAAGATAATGGCCTCTTTTTTTTCACCTAATGGCTTTCTTTTGTCAGGTGGCTGTCGCGCAGCTGGGTGCCCACGACGCATTACGTGCAGGTGGTCACTTCACTGTCTTACCGAAATATTTACGACAACAGATTCCGCTACAGTGGCAGTGTCATATAAAAAATTTCACAGGTCAAGAATTTGCGTTACACATCTGTAGAAACAAAATCCTATTGACATAACCGTGTCCAAAAAATTTTTGCGGGCATTGTGATACATTCACGCATTTACACACATTTCATAACTCTTAAAATACGATTCTTGGTTTCCAACAACCTTTTTCACAAACCAGAGTCCCTAACCACTACTCATTATTCCTTACCTTATTCGTCGACACTTCTTCAATATTTCATCATAACAGATACGTAGCATAATCAAATAACTCATATAACATCAGCTTATTGATCATAAACATACCGCAACAGCATAATACACATAGTCATCGTAATAATAACATCTTAACACCTCAGTGAACTCTCAAAATCGTCGTAGCTTCCTCCAATAATTTCAAAACGTAAAAAATATTCTCTGCTCAAGTCAAAAGTGTCATCTGCCTCAAATGTACTTTAAAAATCATGATCCCAAACCAAATACATCATTCAAAGATCTCATATTATCACAATGGTTCTGAAAAAATATGAACATTTCACAAAGTACAGACAAAATACAATTTCATAAGTGTGAAGTTATCCAACTGTGTAATTACGTAACATCTGTCACTGATGTGGTAAAATAAATATTTGTCTCTCTCAGTTAAATGATCAGATAGCTGTGTAATTCTGTGTTAGAGAAATATGGTACCGATGTGTAAAGTTGTATAAGCAAATACCGTATTAGCTAGGGCTCCTTGTGCTTGCCATACACATGGTACACAAAGTAAGCGTGTACCCCCCTGAGGTTTAATGTAATTATATCCTCAGGTGTTACAGATTACAGCAATGGAATGAAATGTATCATGGAAAACCTTTGTATCATTGTAATCCAAAAATCTTTAAAAATAAATGTTTTGAGTACAAAATTAATCACTCAAATAGGTGTACTGCAGCGGTAAACTGTGCGTCTTGTTGTAAGATAATCTCTGTGGAAGTGTCGTAGTTATCGTCCTCCGATAGCTAAGTTCTGCAGAAGTCAATGTACTTACCTCATGATAAACAAAAGTAAAATGCTTTGCGTATAGATATCTTAGTTATTACGCTTATTGCCGTAATGAAGAATGTACTGTGCTCTAACGTATTGTTGTGCTACAGAAAGCGCTGTCTCATTGTAGCTTTACCACAAACGTTTCTACTAAAACGTGTTTTACTGTCAAGAATAATTCAGAAAAACTGTGCAGATTAAAACAGATACACCGCAAAAGCACAATGTAAATTGTGTCACTCATTAGTAGCGTAGTGATAAAATCGTGTAGCTATCAAAAAAACCAAATGCTAAGTCATCTTTAATCTTACAGAAAGTACTTCAAATAAAGAATGTCTTTTCAACTAAACCAAAATGTTGCATTAAAATCTCATTAACAGTATATGTTCTAAGTATGTAAGCCTTATAGTCGTTACGTAATCGTGCAACTAACAAGCAAGAATGTAAAATAACAACACTGTGTCGCCTGTTCACTATAACAATGCATTCGTAATTTCTGTTTAAAAATGTTCCCTAGGTTCTAGACTGGATAGTTAACTTCAAAACATTGTTGCACGTTAACAGTTTCTCAGTGTGACAAAGCATACTAGAAATGTGAATTGAAATGTTTTATGGCAAAGACAAAGTTAAAAAGCAGATTATCTTTCAATAAACGGTTTTACATGTGAAACGTGGTGTAAACCTTTACTCTTCCTAGTACGCAGAGTTTCAACTTCAACGCAATTATCATGTGGTATACGTCGGTAAAGAATACTGGAATTTTTCTCAAGGTTAGCGTCTACGTTATTTTTCTCTGAGACAGCCGGCGCACGCGGCTGCCTGCGGTGCGAGTCATTGTCTGTCTCTTTGTTGGCGCGCGCCGTTATTGGGATTAGGAGACCTAACTTCTACAAATTCACCTTGAAGAGAAGGCCGTGCCCTGTTTGAAGCTCGCCAGTTCTGATGGAATTCCGGTCTGTCGTTTTGTCGGTAGTTTCCATAGTTTCTTTCTTGTCGGTCACGTGGTGGAGAATTTCTCCCGGAATCGTAACTGCGCGCTGGACCGTTGCGTCTTAAGTTATTCTGCCTCCCTTGATAATAATTATTTTGGTTTCCATATTGTCTGTTTCTCTGATTGTCTCTGTGATAGTCATTACCGCGGAGAGGTGATCTTTCCCTGAAATTATTACTACTCTGACAACGGTTGTCATAGGGGTGGTGTCTGTTTTGGTCACGATTTTCGTTGAACGAATAGTCATGTCGTGTATTATTTCTGTCATCGCGGAATTGTGACGGATGTGACCTGTAACTGTTGTGCTCCTGTTTTCGCGTTCCGCGATTGTCAATGACAATTTCCAGTTCTTGTAAGAGTCCCTGAAAAGCTTCAATGTCGTCTTTGCAACGTTCTGCGAAAATAATATGTCGTAAATGTTCAGGTAGTTTGATTAAGCAAATGCGGATGAGTTCTGAGGGGCTGTATGGGTTTCAAAGATACTGATTCTTGTACAACATGTCTTCAAAATATTTCACAAGACTTGAAAATTCAAATTGTTCGAAATGTTTCATCATTATGATGCTATGTTTTACTCGGTCTTGTGTAGCTTGAGACCAATATGCTGAGAGGAAGGCATGATAAAATTCTCCTTCACTGTGACAATCGTGAATGACCGATCGCATTCTTACAGCTGGTTCATTCTCCAAGTAGCCACACATAAATTCTAATGTGTGTTATGAAACCAGTTGGGAGGAAAACAATGAGAGAATTGATGAAGCCACGCTTGTGGATGAATGTCGTTGACAGAATTCTTAAATGTTTTGAATTTACGTGTAGTAATGAACAGCTTATAGTCTGAATCATCGTGTCGGCGAGTCGCACATCGCTCATTGTTACTTCGTTTCGACGGTTCCATCTCAAAATTCAATGCGCTTTGCCAATTTCTTTCATAATTTCCGAAGTGTCCAGTGTTGTTATTTTGTGGTTGTTCTGTATTTCTATGTCCCTCTTCCCGCACTGGAGCGCGAGTGTCCTCTGAAATATGTAATTCTTGTATTACTTGAGCCAACTGATCTTGTACTTCCGCATTTCTCTTTTGTACTGTGTATTGATTTGATTTTGATTCTTTTTGAATTTTCTAATTTGTTGATACTCTTAACTGTCAGTGAAGGCTACAGGTTTTGTATCATTCAGATCATCATCTACCTTTGTAGATAAGTTAGTGAACTGATCTCAAAGTTCGGCTACTTTATCCGATAGTGAAATTATTTCCTCTGTGTGTTTTTCTGAACCAAGTTTCAGAGTGTCCATTTGTGTTGAAATCGTATCTACTGTGTCCTTTAAGTTTTCCTGAGTTTTTGCAAGTTGCGTAACCGAATCGGTAGATGCAACTGAGTCAATTTTAGCTTGCAAGGTCTCATGATTTCTTGAACAATAGTTTGCAGTTCTTTTATGGGTGCTTCGTGATTCTGTAATGCATTTTCATGCCGCGAAAAAATAGGTTGAAAATGCACAAGAATTTGGGTTTTTACGTCATTACAGACTTTTTGACATTTCGATTCAATGTTATGTAACTCATTAGTTAAATCTGCACGTGTTTGTTCAAGCGTATGTTCCACTGAGTCTAACTTTTGAAGCTTTTGTTCCATTGTGTCTAACTTTTTAAGATTTTGTCCCATTTGTTGCATTAACTGTAATAACAATGCACTGGTGTCTAAAACATGTTCCTCAGTGCTATGCGGCAGTGCATTTGAACCGGCAATGTTCGCATTTTGAAAAGCAGAAAAGATGTCTTGACTTAGGTCTATCTGAGAAAACGGTAAGGACGCAAAACCTGAATCTACAGTATTTGCAAGATTGTGTCCTGTCATTTCTGATTCCTGAGGCGAGCTGTTGCCGACCGATCGATCGATAATGCTTCCCTGTTCACTAATTGTTTCACTGCCTACACCATTATTTGCAGCCCGCTCCATTTCCCTACGCACAATTACCAAATTACTACTTTGAACATTAGTTACTTCATTACATGGTGGCGCTAACACACTGTCTTCGTCTTCACTGTCATTTCTCAGTTTACTTTGGAGCCTAGTATTACGTTTTTCACACGCCATTATTGTCACAATATTTCACACGACAAGACAGAAAAACACAATTTGAAGAACAAAAATAAGAGAACACATTAACGTAGCACTGAAAATAATATCTCGTTAATTGCAAGCGCAGCTGCGAAATACTTGCTGCAAATCTACATGCATGCCACAACTGTTTTACTGTACAACAATGAAAAACTACAACTACAAAGGAAATTTTCTCTATAATTACGCGCTAGCAATAAACAAAAGCTACAATAATTATACAAACTACAAGAAAAAATCAGAAGATTCCAGTGAGGTATCCACGGCTAAGAGTCGACATATGAAACGTCCCCTTTGAGCAATTTTACATGACTGTGCTTAAACTGACACACAATATTTTTTTTGTAGCGCAATGCAATCTCACTTTCAGTAATCCCTACAAGAGAATGGCCTTGACTAACAACCTATGTTGCTGTTGTTGTTGTTGTGGTCTTCAGTCCTGAGACTGGTTTGATGCAGCTCTCCATGCTACTCTATCCTATGCAAGCTTCTTCATCTCCCAGTACTTACTGCAACCTACTTCCTTCCGAATCTGCTTAGTGTATCCATCTCTTGGTCTCCCTCTACGATTTTTACCCTCCACGCTGCCAATGCTAAATTTGTGATCCCTTGATGCCTCAAAACATGTCCTACCAACTGGTCCCTTCTTTTTGTCAAGTTGTGCCACAAACTCCTCTTCTCCCCAATTCTATTCAATACCTCCTCATTAGTTATGTGATCTACCCATCTAATCTTCAGCATTCTTCTGTAGCACCACATTTCGAAAGCTTCTATTCTCTTCTTGTCCAAACTATTTATCATACATGTTTCACTTCCATACATGGCTACACTCCATACAAATACTTTCAGAAATGACTTCCTGACACTTAAATCTATACTCGATGTTAACAAGTTTCTCTTCTTCAGAAACGGTTTCCTTGCCAGTGCCAGTCTACGTTTTATATCCTCTCTACTTCGACCATCATCAGTTATTTTACTCCCTAAATAGCAAAACTCCTTTACTACTTTAAGTGTCTCATTTCCTAATCAAATTCCCTCAGCATCACCCGATTTCATTTGACTACATTCGTTTTGCTTTTGTTGATGTTCATCTTATATCCTCCTTTCAAGACACTGTCCATCCCGTTCAGCTGCTCTTCCAAGTCCTTTGCTGTCTCTGACAGAATTACAATGTCATCAGCGAACCTCAAAGTTTTTATTTCTTCTCCATGAATTTTAATACCTACACCAAATTTTTCTTTTGTTTCCTTTACTGCTTGCTCAATATACAGATTGAATAACAACGTTTCACAAATCACTTAGCTCACAAAAATCTTCGTTACTCGAACTACTGCAATACAGCGAGCGCCACTACTGCCAGCTAACTAAAAGATTCAAACTACAGAAGGCACTAACTACTGATAGGCATAGTTCGCGAATGAAAGATTTTAATAGAGAACAAACAATGTATTTACCTTAATAGTCATAATATATATAGCAGTTCATGACATCCAGTCTTACAAATTTCAAAACTCCGCCATCTCTCTCCACACATCCACGACTGCTGGCAGCTCACCTCCAACTGCGCAACACTACACGCTGTTAACATCCAACACTACAATGGCGAGTATTACAACAATGACAACCACCCACTGACTGCACACAGCACAGCCAGTGATTTTTCATACAGAGCGCTATGTGGCGTTACCAATAAAAAAAACCTAAACAGCCTACTTACAGTATCAGTGAGCGTGCTGTCCTCGTGTAGAACGGGTAAGGCGCGCGATCTATCTGAGTTTGACCGAGGGCAGATTGTGATGACCCGAAGCGTCGGCACGAGCATTTCACGAACTGCACGTCTTTCCGGGTGTTCGAGGAGCGCTGTTATGAATGTCTTCAACACGTGGCGAAACCAAGGTGCAAGCACGTCCAGACGTCGTGGGGTCATTACAAATGTCGAAATTCATAGTCTGGGCTAACTGGTAGAACAGGACAGTCGGCGATCTGTGGTGTAACTAACATCATACTTTAACATTGGGGAGAATACAACAGTGTCTCAACATACAGTGCACCGCACACTCCTAATGATGTGCCTCCGCAGCCAAGGACCCATTCGTGTGCCAATGTTAGCACCACGACATCGGCAACTACTACTGAAGTGGACACGTGACCATGGGCACTGGACGTTGGCTCAGTGGTAAAGCGCTTCATGGTCTGATGTACCGCGATACCTTCTTCATCATGCCGATGGGAGGGCGCGAATCCGTTGTCTTCCAAGGATACAGCTCCTTGACATCTGTACTGCAGGACTGAGACAAGCGGGAGGTGCCTCCATTATAATCTGGGTAGCATGCACATGAGCATCCATGGGTTAAGTGGAGCTCGTGCGAGGCACAATGACGACCGTACGTTGATCCTGTTTCCCGACGGCAGTGATATTTTTCAGCTGTAGTGAGCCGTCTCACAAGACCAAGAGTGTGATGCAGTGGTTCAAGGAACAAAGTGGCGATCTCCCACAACTCTCCATATGTAAACCCGATCGAAAACATCCGCGATATGATTGATCGTGGCGTCAGTGCTCATCAACCCCTCTCCGCAATTGACGGGAATTAGCTGATTTGTGTCTGCATATGTGGTGCCAGCTTCCTCCAACGATCTATCAAGGCCAGATTGCTAGCATGCCACGACACATAACCGCTGTTATCTGCGTCAAAGGAGGACACACCGGCTGTTAGGTAGGTGGTCGTAATGTTCTCGTTGCTCAGTGTGCCTAGTAAGTAACATCAACTCATTTATAACCAATTGTTTTTACGTGCAGAAAACAAGCCGAACTATAAATACGTTTATTTCAATAAATCTGCACGCATTTGCTGAAAAAATACACATTTTCTTGCAGTTGCAAAGACGGATTTAAAATACCTTCAACGATTTCTGAAATAATCTCAGAAAGATGGAGGTCTTTTGAAAGAAGTGTAAGAAAGGGATGGGGGTGAATGAGTTGTATACATCAATAAAATGTTGCTTGTACTTACGTTCATTACTGTAGGCTATCACCCATAACTGTGTTATGCCCATTGTTTAACATGTATTACGAGTTAATATACTTTAAAAAGGCTCATGCGGCCAGAGACTGCCACACTTTTCTTCCTAGCATCGTCCATACTTTCTCACAAAGATATAAATAACTTTAAAAACGTGCAAATTTACTAGAATAAATAAAATGCCCGTGAAACATCGCACTGTTCATTGTACTTGCGGTGAGACACAGACACAACTCCTGAAAGTCTTCGCCCGTTGCCTCGGGTTTGCGTATAAACCACGAAAACTCTCCACACTCGAATGGACCCGGGCTGCAGGCACATCGGGGAGCTGGATCCGACGGGCGGTCACTGCAATTTAACAGCAAACGAAGATCGGCGGGCCAGATCCGTCAGAGATATCCGCAAAACTGGCCCGCGGTCCTGGCCCACTGCCAAAAACCGGTCGCTTATGGCCAGATGTGCACAGCGGCGAATCGCAGTTCTGCACTATCCCGGATGACAATGTGGCGAGTAGGCGAACATGGCGCCGACCTGGAGAAAGGCCTCTTTCTTCCAACGTCTTGGAGAGACACAGTTGTGTTTCTCCTGGTGTGGGGAGGCATTGGCTACGACCGGGACATGGCTGAAAGTAATTGACCCAACTCTGACTGCGCATCAGTACGTTGTACATCGTGACTCCTCTTGCGTTACCTCTCTGTGACAGTATTGTGGCAACGTTCTATTTTATTTATTTATTGCTTGTTTCTTTAAGAACTGTCTTTTTGATGCTGACATACTTCTATGGACGGCGAACCCCAGCTCTTTCCCTGATAGAACATTTGTGGGATCAGATCGAACGTCAGTTCCATCCCAGTAACACAATTACAGGACAGCTGGCTTCAGGAGAGGATACAACGACGGTGAGGCATCATTCCAAAGCGAATGAGAGGGGATGCAACGTTTTACAGATAAGGAGCGCTTACACCGCAAAGTATTTCGTATATTTAACTCGATTTTGTAACACTAAAATAACATTACATGTCCTCTTAAACCGTGAAGCTCCATTCCGATTCCTCCCCACTTCCGATGCTTCATTTATGGTCAGGCAGTAAAATTATAATAAATTGTTTAGTTACTAGAAACATTTTAATTGGATAATAATAATTTGCTTACTTTAGTGAATACTACTTGTGCACTGCTTCAACATAACGTCAAACAAGTTTCAGTTAAGAAAGATACAGTCTTTTGAAAGAATATGTCTAAAAATATGAGAAGTACATGTTTCACGTAATTAATTTCAGAATGATAATAACATAATTATCGCGACATAAAATCGAAGTGTCCACTCACAAGCCTCAGTATTTCACTCAGCACTACGATTGTGAACACAGAATCGCAGACTATTACTGTAAGGGCGTGTTTTCTCTAGTTTCTGCTTATTTTCGCGAGTTTTCACAACTCGTCCACATGAAAGCTCTTTAAGATACAGGGCGTTTGAATGTGAATATACGGGTTTTACAGCTTTGTAGCACTTATTACATTCAACTTACTATTATAAATAATACATCAAACAAAAGAGCAACTCAGAGAGCTTTTCTTAAAAGTTTTCATTGTGAGCACCATTCGTCACAAATCGAGTCGATAGTCGATTTCTTCCCAGTTCATGATTAGTGTGTCTGGAGTCATTGTTGCAACAGTGCTGTTTCTAAAGTCGAGCAGATCTGTTGGTAGCAGAGGCATATACTTGTGATACTTTATGAACCCTCAAACGTAAAAACCGAATAGCGTCAAATCGTGTGGAACATGGAGGTCGCGCAAAACAAGTTCTGACTTCCGGTCCCTTGCGGCCAATCCAGCGGTCGGAGGATGTAACGTCATTTAACCAGTCGCGAACTGAGTTATGCCAATTAGATGATGCACCGTCTCCCCGCCAAATAATGTTGCATCGTTCAACTTCTTCTAGATTAGGAAAGAGACACGGTTCTAAGGCATCAAGATAAGGAACACAAGTTGCAGTTGCTTCACCGAGACAGAAAGGCTCATACACTTTCCACCGACATATAGCACTTAAAACATTCAGTGTAGGGGAGTCTCTTCGCTACTGTACCATCTCATTGGGATTTGATGACCCCCGATTGCGCACATTATGTCTGTTCACATTTGCACTTAGGTGGAGTGTCAATTCAGCACTAAAGACAACACGATCAAAAAATCGTCAAGCACCAACATTTGGTTTGCAAAGACGGCACATACACTGTAACCTGTAGGTATTAAAGCTTGTAACAACTGCAAACGATAAGTATCTCCTTGAAAGTCTCCACACAAACGTCACTGGAACTGCTAACTCACTGCTAGCCTTCCGAACTGATTTCTTTGGACTACATGTGAAAGACTGTCACTCCTTCAAACGTTCTTCAATCATTCTCGGTCGATTCATACTCTTCCATTAGCGCAAAGGTACACAAACAATAATGTCTGAGTTGCCGTTTCATTTAATGTAAGATTTACAGCTGTAAGATCAGTGTAAATTTTAAAACACATATTCTCATTGTGAAACACCCTTTATGTTAATGCAGCGCTTTTGACTGTTATTACAGACACAAACGAAAGGCGCGAATAAATAATCCTAATAAAAATACGACGTATTCACAAGTGCAGTCATGCCAGTGCTATGACAATCTTTATGCTTAAGGCTACGTTTGGATTTTTTGTGTGGGGATATTTAAAACCTTTAGTGTACTCCAGGCCTTAGACAAATGTTCAAATGTGTGTGAAATCTTATCGGATGTAACTGCTAAGGTCATCAGTCCCTAAGCTTACACACTACTTAACGTAAATTATCCTAAGGACAAACACACACACCTATGCCCGAGGGAGGATTCGAACCTCCGCCGGGACCAGCCGCACAGTCCATGACTACTAGGTTAATCCCGCGCGGCCAGCCCTTTGACAGTGTCACTTAACTCCGTGAGCGCATTGTGGATGGTTGTCAGTGCATTTGAAGTACACCTGGGATTTTTGAACGTGCACAGGCCTCGAGGCCTGGATGTGCCGAAGCGTGCCTTTACATGAACGTTGGCCATGTGGAGCAGTTGCTGTAATTTTTTTGCTTCGAATGCATATCTGAGGTTTGGATCTTTACGGACTCTGTTGTAAAGATGTTCATGTCATTACACGTAATACGTCGTACGTGAAAACAGTTGGTTTCCGAACCTATATTTTTAACACCCTGTATATAGAACTATTAACTTTTTTGACAAGGACCAGCTGAATTAGCAGATTAATCACCTGAAATACGAAGTGGTTATAATAAAACTTCGGCTACATGAGCCAGTGTAGACGGAAAACTACGTACCGTATGGGTACTCAAGTTTTGTAGGAATGATATTCAGACTGTGGAATGCAGGATTTGTGTTGTTAGTAGTGTTAGTTTCATGACGTGCTGTTAGGCGCCTGTAGCAGTATGGCGACGGAGGATTGAAACGCGAGCTTCAGCGCGCTTTGGAGCTGCAGACAGTCAACATGGTTCTGGACAAGGCGAGCCGCTTTATCAAATCAAGAGCAATAGTGCTGCTGCCCTTCGGGAGTGTCGACTGATTGAAGCGATACGGAGGGGTGCTCTTTCCGCACCGAGGTTCGAGTTAATTGACGACTCGAGAAGCTGGCCGCTTTGGCCGAGCGGCTCTAGAAGCTTCAGGTCGAAACCGCGCTACCGCTACGGTCGCAGGTTCGAATCCTGCCTCGGGCATAGATGTGTGTGATGCCCATAGGTTAGTTAGGTTTAAGTAGTTTTGAGTCTAGGGGACTGATGACCTCAGATGTTAAGTCCCATAGTGCTTAGAGCCAATTGAACCATTTTTGAACGACTCGGGAACTGCTCCTGAGATTTACCGATGGCTAATTGCGCCACAAGTTGTTGAAGTAGTCACTGTTGCTATGGCTGAGAAAGCTGGGCGCAATGTTCAATCTTCAAGTAGTGCGTGAGTTGTGTTACGATGGCTGTACATTCCATGGTCGACCGTTCGGTAAGTGCTGCAGACAACTGTGAAATTGTATCCAGGCTGTCGTGAATGTAGGTGGTCGTCACACTGAACACAGTTTCTAACGTGGAATGTAAACATAGTACACAATTAACAGATATTATATATGAAGATAGTAACTGTTCTCGGAAGAACAAATACCACTGATGACCGTGCAGCTTCTCTAGAATAAATGATAATTAATTGAAATCCTCAGCTGCCGACAGGAGTTGTTGATATACATCGATTGGGGCAGCTGAAAATATGTGCGCCGACCGGGATTCGTACCCCGGATCTCCTGCTTACATGGCAGATACTCTGTCGATCTGAGCCAACGAGGACACAGATGAATACCGCGACTGCAGGGACTCATCCCTTGCACGCTTCCCGTGAGCAGCGCTGATCATTTGTGTCCTCGTTGGCTCAGATGGATAGAGCGCCTGCCATGTAAGCAGGAGATCCCAGTCCGAGTCCCGGTAGGGGCACACTTTTTCAGCAGTCCCCATCGAGGTATATCAACAACACCTGTCGGCAGCAGAGGGCTTCAATTAATTATCATTTAACAAATATTACCTTCTCATGATACAATAAAAAACTGTTTCTTTCAAGGGTTTATTGTTTATTTCTCTTCCGCATGTCTGTACAAGTGTTTCCACAAGGTTTCATTATCCTACGATCACTCGCTTTCATGGGGACACTGTCAAGTAGTGAAACTTTAGTTATAAAACCATGTTCGTGTTCCTAAAGAATGACACAGGGACTGGAGATATAAAATTAGCGGTCTCCAATAAACGAAAACGGGATAATGTCGAAGAATCATGCTACGATCAACGTCCTATATCTGGAAAATTATGTAGGGTCCTCGGAAGAAGGGTCGTCAGACCTCTTTTCCGACCACGGAAGAAGATAGATATACTGCCCCCGGTTAAGTAGATCCTCTATCTAAGGCTCCCTCGAATTAACTCGTGTAAGATTTCTCGTACGTGTGGAAGCGACTACGCCGGTACGTTACCTACCATAGTACAGAACACCAAAGGCAAATTATCAACCGAGAACCTGATAAATCAGCAGTCCCACAAATAAAGTAACGGAGGCAGAGCACCTACTATCGATTTTGTCTAAATATATAGTGTACGTTTGTTTTAGCCAGAAATGAAAAAATCGTTTGGACTAAAATAGCAATTTTAGCGCGGGTCAGGCCATTTATGCCCGCCTAGTTGCCAGGCAGCGGTTTAGGGGAGGGTGGGAGGGACGGAGGGGGGAGGGTATCGACTCCCTATGCAAAAACTTCTTTTTTCTGTTTTTACGTTACTTACGCTGCAAACAACGGGAGATAATGCTCATAATATTGTATTTATTAATAAAGTTTACTCTCGATAATTTGAAACTCACAACAATTTGAAATATTTTCTCAGTACCTAGAAAAACACTCAAAAATTGAGGAAAATCAGTTCGTTCGATCCTCTTGGTAATTTGAAGTTATAGCGGTGAGGACACCTTGCCAACGATTTACAATTTGAAGTCAGGGTTCCAGCACTATCTACGATTTGAAGCCCCAACTTTTGTGAAAAAGAAGCTTACGGGAGCTGAACACCGAGATTATAAGAGAACTGTACCTCTATGATTCCGACTGAACTCATCCCACTTCTGCGATCCCCAGTGCAGGCTGAGACCACCTGTCGGTTGTTCCTCACACAAGCCTGCTTTCATACTGCGTTGTGTTTCTCGAAGCTGTGAAACGCCAAGAGTGCTAGAAGGAACGCGTATCCTTTAGTTAATGAAAAACTCCTTGTTATTGTAGCTGTGGAGAGCGCAATTTGAAAAAAGATGTTGTCTAACAGTTCGCCATTTTAACATGTACATTTCGAAATTGTCGAAGATTAAAAAAAAAAAAAAGAATCACAGGCAGAAAGAGGTCGCTGCAGGACGAGTTTCTCGGTCTTGAGGAGTGGTTTCTGAAGTGGATAAATCAGTATAGAGACAAGAGGTTCCCGTGGCTGGTTTCACATTCAAGGAAAATTTCAAGTTCTTTGCTCAGCTTCTCGAAACTAAAGGATTTGCGGGAAGTGAGGGATGGCTCAAAGCTTAGAAAAGTCACGCCCTGACGTTAATAGAGAGCGCGGAGAGAGAGCCAGCTTGACCAATTCGCTTTGCATTGAACTAAAACAAATTTGGGTGGTTACTATCGACCCTCGCAACATATTCAAAACAGACGAAACCATACTTCTATTCCTTTTTTTTTTTTTTTGTATAAATGTTTTCCTGATAGGAGTCTAGCATTCATAGACGAAAAGTTTCATAGAGGAAAACTGAGTAAGGATAGAATAACTGTTCTTCAATCATGTAACCTAAATTGGAAAGATCACATAGATAATATTGTGGGTAGAGCAAACTAAGACTATGATTCATCGGCAGATCACTTACAAGGTGCAACAGGTCTGCTAAAGAGACTGCTTACATCACGCTTGTCCGCCCTATTCTGGAGTATTGCTGTGCGGTGTGGGATCCGCATCAGGTGGGACTGACGGATGACATCGAAAAAGTACAAAGTTTTGTATTATCGTGAAATAGGGGAGATAATGTTACAGACATGATACGTGAATTGGAGTGACAATCATTAAAACAAAGGTGTTTTTCGTTGGGACGGGATCTTGTCATGAAATTTGAACCACTAGTTTTCTACTCTGATTGCGAAAACATTCTGTTGGCACCCACCTACATAGGGAGAAATGGTCATAACGATAGAATAAGAGAAATTAGGGCTCGCACAGAAAAAATTAAGTGTTCGTTTTTCCCGCGTGCCGTTCGAGAGTGGAACGGTAGAGAGACAGCTTGAAGGTGGTTCATTGAACCCTCTGCCAGGCACATTATTGTGAACAGCAGAGTAGTCATGTAGATGTAGATGAGTCTCAGACGTTGAGACTACTCATAGTATGGAAATCCAAGAATCCACTCTGTTACAAGAGAATAAAATCCTTCCTACAAATTATGGCTCAAACAAAAGATCATGAATGAGGACAGAACTTTTTAATGAATGACTGACCTCGGTTCACAGTGATATGAAAAAGGAGAAATGCAAAATTATACTGTCTTTGGGCAGCTGCACGTTGCACAATAATCCACCGCCATTAGATCACGTGAAACTTATTTTTTTCCCACCCAACATCCCATCTGTATTGCAGCCATTAGACCAGGTAATAATACAAAATTTAAAAACTCTCTACCGCAGAGAAACTGTTTCACTTGTGATAGATAACTCTGAAAAAGGTCAGAAAGCGAACGTGTCGGTTTTGACCTCTATAACCGTGGCTCATAAGGCTTGGAAAAATTTCAGCCTTACCACTCTTTATAATGCTACATGGAAAGCTGATTTGCAGTGTAAAGAGAAAATGTGGAACAGTCAGGAGAGTTAACGAGTTCAGTCCCACCAGACTGAGGGTGGGAACTTCTGTCCTAACCGATGCTGAATTGTTGACCAACCAGGACGAGGACGACAACGGAGAACAGCCGCCAACTCCTGTCACGTTGAGCGAGGCAAGGTCGTCTCTCCACAACCTGTTCTCCTACGCCCTCAAAACGAAAACGAGGGATGATTTCTTCTCAACTCCCAATGCCATCGAAAATTCGATGGACAATTTTAGATGGCAGTAGCTCTCTTAAAAGAAAATCAGCAATTGTTTTCCTAATGACGTGTAATATTTTCCTTGGCATGTTTATCATATACAGAGTGTATGTACCGTATGTATATATTTAGGCAGTGCTTTATTTGTGACTGTACCTGTGCCAAAAAAAGTTACAACCTCATATTTTGGGATGTACGATAGAACTTCTGCTGCGGATGAAGCAATGTAAAACAAAAATGCTCATAAAAGAGTTAAAATACTGTTTTCCAGAAGTCTAAATTTCAAAAACATTCCCTGGAAAGTCACAGTATCGGAAAACTCATTTGTTTTTTAATACAAAATTATTTCGCACAAAGGAGAATTTACCTATGTATGAAGTACAGTTTACTGTCAGTAACACTCCTGTTTATTTGAATATTTTTCTCTGTCCCTCCCGATAATCTGAAATCGTGTTATTTTGAACTCTCACTAATTTGAACTTTTTTATTGGCCCCTTGAGTTTCAAATTATCAAGGGTCACAGTATTTCATAAAATCCACAAAAATGAAACACAAAGTAAGTTTTGGGGTTGTAAATAAATTCACAGGGACTGACTGTAAGGCATACAGGAGAATTTTGTGTATATACGCGACTATGTTGCAGTTGGTAATATTAGATACTTTTATTATTTTGCAGTTGATTTACACGAGCTCTGGTAGTATTCGTCGTAAAAAGAAGCGAATCAGTAGTTGTCTCGACGTCTTGAACATTTTATAAAAGCTGCATTTTTACAAGTACGTGATTATTTAAAATTTCTGTACAAAAACAAGCTTGGTTTTACATTCATGAGTGATTCTCTCTCACTGCACTTTGACAGCAGACCACACTTACAGCATCGTTTCGTAAAATATTGGAGAGAGTAGTTGTGATGTACAATGGAATGAATTTATTTTGATGCAGTTTTCTCGGGATACGATAAGTTTTTCTCCCTCGATGGGCCGACTTTACCTGCACTGCGAAACTATAGTTCGAATGCAGCTGACGATGACTGCTTGAAGCTCAAAGCGAAACTAATGGAATAGAGAAAGCTGTGTGCTTTACTTACAGTTTCTTCTTGGAAAGTCATTTTCAGCGTCCTTATGGACGCTTTAAGTACAGTCGTTTCCTCGAAATATATTTGAAATTACAAGTTTTGCGTTGCCTCTCTACTTCATGTCTTTTATTAAAATATCAATGAGTATAGTATACTGGTAATTATTTCCGTCTGTTTTCGGAATAAGTACCGTGCATTTTGAAATCAAATGGATAAAGTATACAGGCTCGACCCCATGACCTCTGGATTACCAACCAATATTTTTCTCGCTTCGCCAACCGCTGCGTGGTGACTTCGACCCATGAAAGGTTTACACTTCTCTCGATCCGCGCCAAAATGCTACTTTTCCTTTCATTGCTGATAGAGCCCTGCATATATCATGAATCTAAACGTAAATGGTGATGACGAAACGCGACATTTTAACCACATTTGACGCGACAGCCAAACCTACATTTTTTTGTAAGAGAACTACCTGAGTACCAAGCGTTTCTCAGGAATATATATTTATTAAGATCTTCGGTTTGTCCATCTCCTCCTTCCCAGTCTGTCCATCTGCTCCTAGCCCTTCTCTCCGTCCATCTGCTCCCTCCCTCCCTCTTTGCCCATCTGCCCCTTCCCCGTCACCATGTCCATCACCTCCTTCCCCACTCCGAGTCCATTTCCGCTTTCGCTCTCTAACTTCATCTTCTCACCCTTTTAAGTCAATCTCCTCCTCCCTCCTTGCATCTACATCATTCTCCGCAACCCACCTAATGGTGTGGGCAGGAGGGTACTTTTTGTACACTAACTGAGCCCTGCAACCCTGTTGTACTCTCGAACAGCGCGTGGGAACAATCATTGTCGGTAAGCCTCTGTGTTGGCTCTAATTTCTCGATTTTTCTCCTCGTGGTCATTACGTGTGAAGTTTGTGGAGGGTAGTAATATGTAGTCCCACTCTTCCTGGAAAATACTCTCTCGAAATTTCAACAGTAAATCTCTCCGTGGAGATTGTTGAGCATCTATGTAACGATCTCTCCCCGACTATGACTAAATCTGGCATCTGCTTTCCCTATTATTTGTTTTGTGGTCATTCTATTTAATGTCACCCTGAATAGTTAAGGCCGCTCTAGATAATTACTGCTAAACATTTTACAGTAGATACTATATCCAACTATTTGTCGTCAGTAGTGCGCTTGTACTCTTCTTCTACTCATGCGAAGTATGTTACGCTTATTTACGTGCAGGGTTACTGCCAGAGCCTGCACCATTCATCCGTCCTCAGCAGGTCATTCTGCAAATCGTTACCATCTTCTGGTGTTGCCACTTTGTTACAGACAACCGTATCATCTTTGAGCAGCCTAAAAGTACATCCGACGCTTTCTACTATATCCTTTATACTTTCTAAAAAGTAACGGTCGTATCACGCTTCCTCCGGGTACCTCGGAAATTACCTTTACATCTGTCAATTTTTCTCCGTTAAGAGTGACATGTTGTATGGGGTCTGCAGGGAAGTCTTGAATCCGGCCGCATATCTGCTCCGATACTCAGTAAGCTCGTATTTTTTCACTAAACGGCAGAGCAGAACAGTGTCAAACGCATTCCTGAAGTGAAGGAACACGGCATCAACCTGAGCGGTGTTGTCTACGGCGCTTTGGATCTCATGGAGGAACACAGCAAGCTCTGTTTACAAAATCCATATTGATTTTTATAGAAGAGAGTTTCATTCTCCACAAATGTCATAACTGTTGACATAAAACATGTTCCATAATTGTACAACAGATTGACGTCTACAAGTGTGTCCATCTGTCCTACGCCCCTTCTTAAGAACAGAAATGACGTGCTCTTTCTTCCAGTCGCTAAGTACCATTGCTCAAGTGATCTACGATAAATTACTGCTAGAAGGGGACCAACTTCTTTCGCATAGTATTGGTAGAATCTTATAGTATCTCATTTTATACTGGCGCCGCTCCACTATTAAGCGATTGTATTTGTTTTTCTATTCCACAGTAGGTTATCTCAGTATGTACCATTTCTATGTTCGTACGACTGTTGAAAGAAGGGACTGCGTTACCATCTTACACAGCGAAACAGTTTTGGAAGGCCCAATTCGGTATTTCGACCTTCTCTCTGTTATCTAAGGCGCTGCAGTCATGGATTGTACGGCTGGTCCCGGCGGAGGTTCGAGTTCTCCCTCGGGCATGGGTGTGCGTGTTTGTCCTTAGGGTAATTTAGGTTAAGTAGTGTGTAAACTTAGGGACTGACCTTAGTAGTTAAGTCCCATAAAATTTCACACACACATCTCTCAGTCATCTTGCGAGTCGGTGCCTGTATTGTCTCTGAGTGGATGAATAGGTGATTTTGATCGACGTACTGATTTTACATACAACCAAAACCTCTTAGGGTTTTCACTCAGATCGTTTTATGAAGTTTTGCTTTCAAAGTCATAGAGCGCTTCTCTCTTTGCTCTCCTTAAACTCATTTCGGTAGATTTTACTTCTTTTGAATCTGAGATTAAGTTCTCTTTGTTTACATAGCAGTTTTCTAACATGACTATTAAACCATGGCGGTTCTTTCCCATCCCTTAAGATCTCACTCGGAACATACTTGTCCAGGGTATATTGCACGACGCTTTTGAATTTTTTCCATTTGTTATCCACACGACCGTCCTCATCACCGAATATTTGATGCTGACCACTGAGATACTCTGAAATTCGTATTCTGCCGCTCTTACTGAGCGAAAGTATCTGCCTACCTTTCTTATCATTCTTTGTAAAACCAACTGTCATAATGCTATGACAGCCTTATGATCACTGATACCTTCCTCTCCGTTAACGGAGCAGGTAAGTTCAAGTCTGATTGTTGTTAGGAGTTCTAAGACGTTACCCTCACGGTTAGTTCTGTAACTACCTGCTCAAAGCAATTTTCAGACAAGAAATCCTGAACATTGTCACGCGAATCCCTGTCTCTCACACCAGTTTTGAAAACATGACACTCTCAGCCAGGAAAATTGTCAACGGTAATCTGCAAGTTCTGTCTGAAGCGCTCTACCACTGAGCTCCTGACCCAGGCTATGTACAAAGGCATGCGGTTACCATTTATGACCGATCTTTGATACTTAACTTCACCCAGACTGATTCACAATTGGATTCCGTGATAACCTCGCTAGATTTTATCGAATTATTTACTGTAATAAACACGCCGGCATCATTGGTGACACGTATCATTACGATAAATATTACAATCTGAACTTCGGATTTCAACCAACTTTCTATTCCCAATACTATCTGTGCATTATAACCTTCAGTAAGCGATACTAATTCTTGGGAGCTCCTGCAGCTTACTGAAATCATATTAACTTTTTCTGTCTCTGATCTACGACGGCGAACTTTCTTGGTTCAAATGGCTCTGAGGACTATGGGACTTAACGTGTATGGTCATCAGACCCCTAGAACCTAGAACTACTTAAACCTAACTAACCTAAGGACATCACACAACACCCAGTCATGACGAGGCAGAGAAAATCCCTGACCCCGCCGGGAATCGAAGCCGCGAACCCGGGCGTGGGAAACGAGAACGCTACCGCACGACCACGAGCTGCGGACAACGAACATTCTCTGACGACATTTATCAGGTAAATCGTTTTTGATTTCGCTAATCTAAAAGAGCCTCATGAGTACGCCACACGTACTCCGCTACCCTAATAGCCGCTTTCTGCGTGTAGTGCACGACTGATTTATTAAGGCGAATCATACAGCGGAAGTCGAGAAATTCGAATCCGATACCGCAGAGTCGTCTGGGCCTCTGGTTTTTACTTTACACTCTGCTCCAAACCAGAGGACCGCGAGTAGCCCTGGCTACGATGCTACAAACAGACAGCTCAGCCTGCACTCCACCAGCGATGTTAGTTTCCTTCACCAACTCAGCTATCCGCCGAAAGGAGCCGAGGATGCCCTCAGAACCCAAGGGGCAGGCGTCATTCGCGCCGACATATGCCAGTATAAGCAGCTGGTTGCATCCAGTGCGCTCGCTAGCCACCGACTGACCTCCTGGCAAACATACTGAGGGCACACTGGCATTCTTTCCCGCATTGCTTACTATTTTCCTGAGGGTCTCTGTCACCCTCCTAACATTGGAGCTTCCAATGATAAGCGCCGGCCGCTGTGACAGAGCGGTTATATGCGCTCCAGTCCAGAAACGCGCTGCTGCTACGGTCGAAGGTTCGAATCCTGCCTCGGTCATGGATGTGTGTGATGTCCTTAGGTTGGTTAGGTTTAAGAAGTTCTAAGGCTAGGGGACTGATGACCTCAGAGGTTAAGTCCCATAGTCCTTAGTGTCATTTTCCCATGACAAGCATACCCACCCTCTGTACTTGTCCGGATTGGGCAGGAAATTCGGCAGCTGGCCCAACTGGAGAGGCATCCAGTGCTGGTTCAGAGCTATCAACACTGAGTAGCACCTCGTACCTGTTGCTAAGGCGTAGGGACCCAGCCGCGCAACCCGCTCCCTCTTTCTCCTTCCGCCCAGCACTGCCTGCCATCCATTCGCGATTAAGGGCGGACTGATCAGGTACGTATCAGAAGATGCAGCGACACACAGGACTCCATGTGATTCCAACGGCACCAAATATTTTTGAAACATTTGAAAACATACTCAGCGACCTTAAAATTCGTTAAAGTTTAAAACAGTCTTGGCCGCAATTTTTTATTTTTTTATTTATTGGAGTGAGTGACCGGTTTGGACTGTTTCATAGAGTCATCTTTAGACTCCAGAGCAGTGGATGGACACTGCCAGACCGAGTTTCGTCGACCCTCACATTTTTCCATCAAAGGATGCTAGTCGTCGCTTATTTTTGATGGGCACTTTGTACTTTGCCATAGCGGTATCAGGCACCAAATATGTCGCCTCATCTTCGAGCATTAGCCAGAACCATGTCGACGGTAGCCAATGCGGCTTCCAGCTGTTTACGAACAGCAGCCATTATTCCCTGTGTCCGCTCACAACAAGCTCAGTCCCGAGCCATATTGTAGCCTGATAAAATAGGTGTAATGTCACAAATGGCGCTACTGGGTTTGCAATCTATGCAAAATATAACGAGTAGAATAAAGAAACACTAAAAACCGGTCTGTAGATCCCTCACAATACGCTGAGAGGCAAGCTCTTGAACAGAAATAAATTTCTCTGCTGAAGTGGATGATGTACAGTTACCTCGTACTAGAAACTCTGCTTACAGAAAATCTGCTGCACGAGATAAATATGCAAACTAGAATGCACTGATCTAAACTATATGTTGTGTACCAGTATGGGATTTAAAATTAGTGGTATGACAAGGAGCTTTTGGCGGCGGGAAAATTACAATTTACCAAATTAAGCAAAAACAAAAATTTGGAGTAATTTGCTAAAGATTAATCTACAGGCCAAATCACACAGGTATATTTCACTTCTTTTCAGAAACACGTGAAAAAAGAGAAACTAAACTAAGTTGACAACTGCTGCTGCTATTGGCGCATCCGCTAGGCTCAGCGTCTGCCGCAAGAATGTGTCCATCTCCTCGTCCCCTCTCTCTGTTAGTTTTATCATCGACCCGCTCTCTGTCCACCTGCTCCTATCTTCTCTCTCCAACCATCTCATCTTCTGCATCTTTTCTATTTCCTCCTCCTCTCTCTCTGTTCACCTCTCCTCCCCCTACCTATGCCCATCTCCTCCTTACCCCCCTCCCCCCCTCACTGTCTATCACCTCCTCCCGACCTTCTCACCTCATCACCAAATTATCACCTCCAACCCAATAGCAGGCTGGTGGTTCTTACGGCCGTAGTATTTCTTACCAGGCAGTAAGTAATATGTGTACCGAGTTTGGATGGTTCCGGACTCAAGCGCCTAGAACCGCTCGGCCACATCAGCCAGCAGAGTTTGGATGAAATCGACTCACGGGTTTAGAATGAGCTTTATAACTATGCGATTCGCCAGAGTACATGTATGTCACATGTATTGCTCAAGATTAATTAGTATTTGTATACATCTTTCACCTGCATCTGCAGCAAATATCGAGCTGCTGTTTCCTTCCCATGAAGCTTAATCTGTCTGAGGTCGTATCTCATTGTATAATTACGTAAATATATAATTTTGCAGGTACACTCAGCGATATGTTTGGATACTGTCTGTGAAATGTATTGTGAATAGATTTAATAGTAAAGGAGCAATAAATTAAAAAGTCATGTTTGATAGGGCAGTTTTTCACGCATCTCACTGTTTATGACATCACCTCATACGAACTATGTATTGTAAAATGATGTAATTTTCCAGGTATATTCAGTGGTATATGTGAATACTGGTTGCAAAATATGTTGCAAATGCTGTTGGCAATGAAGAAGTAATAAACTAAAAGCCCATGTCTGATGCTGCAGTTTTACTACATGAACGTTATTTTGTGGGAGCTGTCAGCGAGAAAAAGTTCCATAAAGACCTGTAATCATGTATAACTTTTTGCAAGTCGGTAAGTGTTCTCTTTCTCAAATAATGGATGAGTGAAGTCTGAGCTATTCATCTTTATCACCCACTCCCCCACTCCTTTGACAGGTATCTGGTTCTTACCCACACAACGATTCTTTCCGGATAGTAAGTAATATGTGTACCAAGTTTGGTTGAAATCGGCCCAGTGCTTTAGAAGGAGATGGCTGAAGATACTCGTAGCCCTACATACATACACGCATTTTTATAATATGTACAGACGTCGTCGCGAGAAACTTCGACCTCATTTCAAGTCAGACTCTCTGTTATGTAATTCTTCAAAGAGAGTGTTTATCTTTCTGTACCAACAAAATTTCAACCTTCTCTTTCTCTCCCTGACAGCCGCGCGGGGTAGCCACGCCTTATAGGGGCCTTGCACTGTTCCCGTGGTTCTTCCCCGTCGGAAGTTCGAGTTTTTCGTCGGGTATGGATGTGTGTGTTGTCCTTAGCGTAAGTTAGTTTAAGTTAGCTTAAGCAGTTTCGTCCCATAGGAACTTACCACAAATTTCCAATTTTCTCCCTGACAATGAAATCCGGCCCGACATTTATCTTCCTACTAAGCACAATTCCACCCCACCCATTCCACATAATCGGGCCTCCCTTTTTCTTTCCGCCCCCAGCTCTCCCTAGCCATCTGTCTCTACACCTGTGTCCTACCTTCATATTATGGCTTACAAACACCTCCAACTATCCTTTCCGGACTACTCAACATCCACTCAATGTCCATTCTTACTACCCATCAGTCTTCCTTCCTTGCAGGCTCTCTCTTTCATCTTACTACACACCTAAAGTACTCCCTCCGAGCAATCGACCACTCTGTGCAGGGAAGCGCTTTCAGCTTTTAATCACAGTAAAGTGCTTCATTTTTAAGATCACAGATTTACAATGTGTTTGAAATATTTTAAACGTATTTTTATCTTCTTTTTACCTTTTATTCTTCCTGCTTTAAACTTGAAAAAAGTTGGCAATGTGCAGGTGGGATACGCGTACTGAGGATTTCTTACAAACATGATTACATGTATAAATAGTTAATCTATCCAGGGAATTGAGATATCAACAATGTTTGCTTACTATCGATACCGATATTGGTAAGATATCGGTCCCTAGAATTCCAAGCAAATATCATAATCTCCACAGAAGTTCGTGAGACTAGCTCGGACATAAAAGAGAAGCAAATAGAGAGAGAAGAGTTAGTAAAATACTTTTTATTTACTTTCGAAAACATGACTACAACTTATTTTATGATTCCATGTGGGTTATTTTTCTATTATGGTTTTGCCGCATGATGCATACCGTGTAAGTTCTAGTGACAAAAATATATATTTATCTGATACAATAACAACATAACAACTTTCGGATGTTCTTCTTTTACTTCTGTTGTAAGACCTTGCTTTCCAAATTTAACGGGAAGTATCCTATAGATTTTAATGAGTGAGTTTGCGACTATCAAAATATGTGACATAAAAGACCTATCTTTGGATTACGTTGACGTAGAGGCTTAATTTTTTTTCCACTGACAAGGGACCGTAGAGCTTAGTATGTGACAAAAATTTCCTTCATAACTCTACCCATTCTTAATATTCGGACGGACAGACGAACAGACAGACAGAAAACAAAGAAATCCTATAGGAGTTCATTTTTACCTTCATTAAATTGTTTATACATTTTAAACAATTTAATGAAGGTAACGTAGAAGCCAACCTGGGGGAAGATCAGTTTGGATTCCGTAGAAATATTGGAACACGTGAGGCAATTCTGACCCTACGACTTATCTTAGAAGCTAGAGTAAGGAAGGGCAAACCTACGTTTCTAGCATTTGTAGACTTAGAGAAAGCTTTTGACAATGTTGACTGGAATACTCTCTTTCAAATTCTGAAGGTGGCAGGGGTAAAATACAGGGAGCGAAAGGCTGTTTACAATTTGTACAGAGACCAGATGGCAGTTATAAGAGTCGAGGGACATGAAAGGGAAGCAGTGGTTGAGAAGAAAGTGAGACAGGGTTCTCTCTCCCCGATGTTATTCAATCTGTATATTGAGCAAGCAGTGAGGGAAACAAAAGAAAAATTCGGACTAGGTATTAAAATCCATGGAGAAGAAATAAAAACTTTGAGGTTCGCCAATGACATTGTAATTCTGTCAGAGACAGCAAAGGACTTGGAAGAGCAGTTGAACGGAATGGATAGGGTCTTGAAAGGAGGATATAAGATGAACATCATGAAAAGCAGAACGAGGATAATGGAATGAGGTCGAATTAAGTCGGGTGATGTTGAGGGTATTAGATTAGGAAATGAGACACTTAAAGTAGTAAAGGAGTTTTGCTATTTGGGGAGCAAAATAACTGATGATGGTCGAAGTAGAGAGGATATAAAATGTTGACTGGCAATGGCAAGGAAAGCGTTTGTGAAGAAGACAAATTTGTTAATATCGAGTATAGATTTAAGTGTCAGGAAGTCATTTCTGAAAGTATTTGTATGGAGTGTAGCCAGGTATGGAAGTGAAACGTGGACGGTAATAGTTTGGACAAGAAGAGAATAGAAGCTTTCGAAATCTACATCTACATCTACATGACTACTCTGCAATTCACATTTAAGTGCTTGGCAGAGGGTTCATCGAACCACAATCATACTATCTCTCTACTATTCCACTCCCGAACAGCGAGCGGGAAAAACGAACACCTAAACCTTTCTGTTCAAGCTCTGATTTCTCTTATTTTATTTTGATGATCATTCCTACCTATGTAGGTTGGGCTCAACAAAATATTTTCGCATTCGGAAGAGAAAGTTGGTGACTGAAATTTCGTAAAAAGGTCTCGCCGCGACGAAAAACGTCTATGCTTTAATGACTTCCATCCCAACTCGTGTATCATATCTGCCACACTCTCTCCACTATAACGTGATAATACAAAACGAGCTGCCCTTTTTTGCACCCTTTCGATGTCCTCCGTCAATCCCACCTGGTAAGGATCCCACACCGCGCAGCAATATTCTAACAGAGGACGAACGAGTGTAGTGTAAGCTGTCTCTTTAGTGGACTTGTTGCATCTTCTAAGTGTCCTGCCAATGAAACGCAACCTTTGGCTCGCCTTCCCGACAATATTATCTATGTGATCCTTCCAACTGAAGTTGTTCGTAATTTTAACACCCAGGTACTTAGTTGAATTGACAGCCTTGAGAATTGTACTATTTATCGAGTAATCGAATTCCAACGGATTTCTTTTGGAACTCATGTGGATCATCTCACACTTTCCGTTATTTAGCGTCAACTGCCACCTGACACACCATACAGCAATCTTTTCTAAATCGCTTTGCAACTGATACTGGTCTTCGGATGACCTTACTAGACGGTAAATTACAGCATCATCTGCGAACAGTCTAAGAGAACTGCTCAGATTGTCACCCAGGTCATTTATATAGATCAGGAACAGTAGAGGTCCCAGGACGCTTCCCTGGGGAACAGCTGATATCACTTCAGTTTTACTCGATGATTTGCCGTCTATTACTACGAACTGCGACCTTCCTGACAGGAAATCACGAATCCAGTCGCACAACTGAGACGATACCCCATAGCTCCGCAGCTTGATTAGAAGTCGCTTGTGAGGAACGGTGTCAAAAGCTTTCCGGAAATCTAGAAATACGGAATCAACTTGAGATCCCCTGTCGATAGCGGCCATTACTTCGTGCGAATAAAGAGCTAGCTGCGTTGCACAAGAGCGATGTTTTCTGAAGCCATGCTGATTACGTGTCAATAGATCGTTCCCTTCGAGGTGATTCATAATGTTTGAATACAGTATATGCTCCAAAAGCCTACTGCAAACCGACGTCAATGATATAGGTCTGTAGTTAAATGGATTACTCCTACTACGCTTCTTGAACACTGGTGCGACCTGCGCAATTTTCCAATCTGTAGGTACAGATCTATCGGTGAGCGAGCGGTTGTATATGAGTGCTAAGTAGGGAGCTATAGTATCAGCGTAATCTGAAAGGAACCTAATCGGTATACAATCTGGACCTGAAGACTTACCCGTATCAAGCGATTTGAGTTGCTTCGCAACCCCTAAGGTATCTACTTCTAAGAAACTCATGCTAGCAGATGTTCGTGTTTCAAATTCTGGAATATTCCATTCGTCTTCCCTGGTGAAGGAATTTCGGAAAACTGCGTTCAATAACTCCGCTTTAGCGGCACAGTCGTCGATAACAGTACCATCGGCACTGCGCAGCGAAGGTATTGACTGCGTCTTGTCGCTTGTGTACTTTACATACGACCAGAATTTCTTCGGATTTTCTACCAAATTTCGAGACAATGTTTCGTTGTGGAACCTATTAAAGGCATCTAAGTACGCGCCAAATTTCGCGCGTCTGTAAATTTTAGCCCATCTTCGGGATTTCGCGTTCTTCTGAACATCGCATGCTTTTTCCGTTGCCTCTGCAACAGCGTTCGGACCTTTTTTGTGTACCACGGGGGATCCGTTCCATCTCTTATCAATTTATGAGGTATGAATATCTCAATTGCTGTTGCTACTATATCTTTGAATTTGAGCCACATCTCGTTTACATTCGCATAGTCAGTTCGGAAGGAATGGAAATTGTCTTTTAGGAAGGCTTCTAGTGACACTTTATCCGTTTTTTTAAATAAAATTATTTTGCGTTTGTTTCTGATGGATTTGGAAGAAATGGTATTGAGCCTAGCTACAATGACCTTGTGATCACTAATCCCTGTATCAGTCATGATGCACTCTATCAGCTCTGGATTGTTTGTGGCTAAGAGGTTAAGTGTGTTTTCGCAACCATTTACAATTCGCGTGGGTTCGTGGACTAACTGCTCGAAATAATTTTCGGAGAAAGCATTTAGGACAATCTCGGAAGACGTTTTCTGCCTACCACCGGTTTTGAACAAGTATTTTTGCCAACATAGCGAGGGTAGGTTGAAGTCCCCACCAACTATAACCGTATGAGTGGGGTATTTATTTGTTACGAGACTCAAACTTTCTCTGAACTGTTCCGCAACTGTATCATCGGAGTCTGGGGTCGGTAGAAGGAGCCAATTATTAACTTAATTCGGCTGTGGTGCTACAGAAGAATGCTGAAGATTAGATGGCTAGATCACATAACTAATGAGGAATTGTTGATTAGGTTTGGGGAGAAGAGAAGTTTGTGGCACAACTTGACCAGAAAAAGGGATCGGTTGGTAGGACATATCCTGAGGCATCTGAGGCATCAAGGGATCACCAATTTAGTATTGTAGGGCTGCGTGGAGGGTAAAAATCATAGAGGGAGACCAAGAGATGAATACACTAAGCAGATTCAGAAGTATGTGGGTTGCAGTAGTTATTGGGAAATGAAGAAGTTTGCACAGGATAGAGTAGCATGGAGAGCTGCATCAAACGAGTCTCAGGACTGAAGACCACAACAACAACAACAACATAAATTTTAAATTCATTCGTAAATGTCTTACTCTTAATTTATTGTTTTCGTCTTTGTGTATGTCGCATATTGTTTGGCTGAAGAGCGGGTTGATTGTACAGATGACTGTCAGCCCACAACCCCCAACCCCCGCCCCGCCCCCATGTGGCGAGGAGAATGCAATAACAATGACTTTCTTACTGTCCTTCCTTCCTCAACTCAACTCAACTTCTTGTAGTTCTTCCGTCCTTGTGCGCTGCCGTGACGTGTCAGGTTTGTTGTTGACAGCAGGTAGGTCAGTCTCTGACTTGGCGCCAAAGTTCCCGCTCAGGAAGAAAATCCAACCACTCAAGTAGGCTCTCACTCAAGCAATCGAATAGCATTCTGTGTTAAGCATAGCTGGTAATTTCTAGTATGGCTTTCCACTTTCGAGGCTGTTAGTATTCTAGCTACTTTATTTTCCAAAAGTTAGCTGTGAAATTAGGGAAGCGATATATCTAAAAACATAAACGTTTCTACAGCGCGGGCAAAGTACGAGGCCTAGTTTTGGAAGGTTACATTGGTCGTGAAATGAAAAACAGTGCAACAACATTTAGCTGAACCTTCCAGCTACTTCTCGACTTAGTTGCCACTCGGGCTTACAGGAGAACAGCGTCTAGCAGTCATCACCTCTTTCATTCAGATTTATGATATTTTCAAAGCTTGGCCAGAAATGAAAGTGACAGAAGAGGTCATTTCAGGTGACCAACCTTTTAGAAAGTGCGTGCCCGTAAATCGACAGACCGCTCGATCAGATCTCAGGTGCACCACTGATTTTCCAGTCCTCTTTTTAACTTATCCTTCACCACTCAACAGTGTGAGGAAACATCTGAAACAGCACGTGGTTCGGATTCCACGTCAAACTGTAGATCCTCTTTCCCTGGTTGGATAATTGAGGAAGGAACAACGAACAGTTCTGGTCGACCTTCACGTAATTCATCATAAACATAGGCCCGACCACGACGAAACTCTGCAGACCAACTGTATCAGTCTTCCCTGAAGGTGGTTGATTACCAGGAGCTGAACGAAGTAATACGAGGTTTATGAAAATGGCAAAAAATCACGCACTGGAAACCTTGACGTAAAATTTCCATTTTTTACAAATGTATTTAAAACCGTGTTCTTGTGGTTGTTTTACGTCATTCTGAGAAGTGGTTTGATTCTGTTCTCCACGCTGTTCTATCATGTCCAAGAATCTTCATCTCCGAACATATACTGTAACTTCCATCCTCCTGAATCTGCTTACTGTATTTATCTCTTGGTCTCCCTCTGCGGTTTTTACCCCCACACTTCTCTCTAACACTAAACTGACGATTTATCGAGTTTTCAAAATGTGTTCTATGGACAGGTTGCCCTACAAATTTCTTTTCTTCGCAGTCATATTCAGTACCTCCACATTAGTTACGTGATCTACCCATCTAACCTTCAGCACTCAGCTGTAGCATCACACTTCAAAAGCTTCTATTCACTTCTACTCTGAACTGTTTAACGTCCACTTTTCACTTCCATATAATGCTACACTCAAGACAAATACCTTCAGAAAAGACTTTCTACCACTTAAATTTGTATTAGATTCTAAAAAATTTCCTTATTCAGATGTTTTTTCTTTTGCTATTTCCATTCTATATGTTATACCCTCTTTCCTTTGACCACCATTAGTAATGTTATAGTTTAAACAGCAAAAGTCATCTACTGCCTTCGAGATCTTATCTAATTGTCTCAGCATCGCCTGTATGAACTCGACTGCATTCCGTTACCCTTGCTTTGCTTTTGTTAATGTACGTCTTCTATTATTTTACGACAATGCCCATATCGTTCAACTATTGTTATACATCCTTTGCTGTTTTTTACCGAATTTCTGTGTCATCCGCAAACCGAAAAGTTTTTATTTCCTCTCCCTGAACTTAAGTTCCCCTTCCAAATTTCTCCTCGCTGTCCTTCACAGCTAGCTCAACGTACAGACTGAATAACACTGGGGACAGGATACAACCCTGTCTCACTCCCTTTCCACCATTGCTTCTTCTGTGTCTCTGTATTTTACTCCTGCTACCTTCAGAAATATAGTGCGTATATTCCAGCCAACATTGGCAAAAACGTTTTCAAACCTACGGATGACTTAAAAATAGGTTTGTCTTTCCGTAACTTATCGTCTCAGATGAGTCTCTCCTAAACACAAAACGATCTTCCCGAAGTTGATAGCTACCAATTTTTTCCATTCTTCTGAAAATAGTTCATGTCACTACTTTGCCAGCCATGACTTACTAAACTTATACTTCGGTAATAGTCACACCTGTCTGCATCTGCTTTCTTTCGAACTGAAATTACGTTTTACTTACATTTTCCTGGAAGTCTGAGGTTGTGTCTCCTCTGTCATATATTTTGCGCACTAGGTGGAACAGTTTCGTCATGATTGACTCTCGCAAGAATCCCAATAATTCTGAGTAAACGGCTTCTACTCCAGGAGCCGTTTTCCCATCCCATTTTTGCCTTCAAGTTCATTTCCCTTGCATAGTCCTACTATTTTTCAGCTTTCCCTTCTTTCTTCAGTATTGGTTTACCATCTGCCCTCTTGATATTAATACAGCAGCTTCTCTTTGCTCAAAAGGCCTCTTTCAGTTTCCTTTAGGAGTTACCTATCTTTCCCCGAGTCATACGTGCTTCTATAGACTTAAATTTATCGTCTAATCATTCGCGCTTAGCCATGTTGCACTTCCTCTGATTATCATCTTTTAGACATCTGTACTCCATTTCTTCTGCTTCATTTGAAGCGTTTTTAATTTTTCTCGTCTCATCAATGAAATTCAGTTTCTCTTGTGATATTAAAAGGTTGCTATTTGGCTTGTCTTTTTAGCTATTTGGTTTAAACGCTAATAGCAAAGGAATAGAACTAATTTCAATGCATGTCGAAGTGTGTAACTATAAAAGCCGAATGTTTCGAGAAACAAAATCACGATTAATGCTAGAAAAATGTAGTTTTTTCGCGGTGTTTTTGTAAAAACGTAAAAGGCAGGCGTCGTATATTGGAATAATTGGTGATGGTACCTCCCTCTTTCCATGGCAGGGACAAAACGTAGGAGTGCTAAAAAGTCCCCTTATTTCTTTCCCATCGTGGTGTTTTGTCATTTGTTAGCACCGCGACACACGGTTTCTGAGAACTCTGTTTTCCGCTCTTACAAAGTGGCTTTACGACGTCTGCTATCGGGAAATAACTCACGGAAATGTTTCGTCAGTTGCAGAAGCAGCTGAAGCTCATAATGGGGCTATACTGGGAAATGAGGCCACCACCTGCCTCATTTTAATAATGGCCGAGGTCGTAATATTCAAAGTCCCGGAATACTTCGGCAGACCCTTGTAACTAGCCGCGTCATTTGGAGAGTAGCTGTTTGTCTATTCTTGTGCCGTCGTGTGGCCATCTCGGAAAAGCGATGAAACAAAAGGGTCGGAGTCAAGGAACAGGTAAATGAATAGCTTATGTAATACATTTTGCCCTTCCGTGAAACAGTTAGCTCACGACACAATATATTTAGTTATTGATTTTGTCACTGTTTTGGTGACTGATTTGCCCATTAATTTGGACATTGAGTTAGTCATTAACCTGGACCTTACTCTTTGTTCTTGGAGATATTCTGAGTGGAGAAAACACAATTTTCTTCTTTTTTTCCCAAGTAATGTTTCAGTGGAATCAACTTATCTTCTATGCTTTTTGTTTGCTTCCTACCAAATAACAGGAAATAATGGTTCCTACTGTCTTTATACGTAGACTTTCAGTTTTTGAAGTAAAGAATTCATAGACTGAAGACAAAACAAAAAAATCCAATAACTTGTTAACAGATGCTGTTGTTTCTGTAGCTTAGTCTACTTTGCAGTATAGCTATGTCACTCTTTTACAGAGAACAGAGAAGTTAACAAGGAAAGCTTATCTGAGTGTGTGTGTGTGTGTGTATGTGTGTGCGTGTGTGTGTGTGTGTGTGTGTGGACGCAATAAGTGCACAAAGAAAGAGAGTAAAAATCAATTTTTGCAATTATTGCATAGAAAGCAAATGGAAAACACTGAAGATACTGTAACTTCAGCGAAGCATGTCTGGGTGAAAGGCAGAACACGTCCAAAAAGAAGTTTGTTTGTAAACAATCACTTACGTAAGAACGAGCTTCTACCTCAAGATGAAACAGTCTTTAAGTCTTCATGTACTTGTCAACAGGACAGAAAGCTAGAGTGAAACCTCAGCGACCTATTAAATAACTGTCACGCTTATTCAAACAGATTCATCTTTCGGTGGTCTTTTTGGTTTTCACACAACTGATTTAGAGTTGGATATCGGTTTCTTCCAAACATCTATGTAGAATAACGTAGACTGCTGGGCGCAGGTATGATATGGATGTTTCGTAACCGTCGTGGGAGGAGGTATTTCTACTTTGATTGATGTTGTATAAAGTATGTCACACTTTGTTTAGATATTGAGCATCTCAATATCACACGGCTATGGTTCACAAGTTCATCTGCGCGATTATATTTCGTCGAAAATTGAAGTGGTGAGGCCGTGGCTGCATAAAAAATCAGGTTAATTAAGTAAGGACCGCAACGAGCCACTTTAAACCCAGAAGCAGTAGCGTAACAGAGATCGCAATGTGGAAAAACTTATTTTTTTACTTACCGTAAAGAGGCACGGTCTAACAACAATAGTAAAGTGCTGACCTTTAAAGCGGAAGTCGAAGCTGAAAATCGCTGGGTGACACATGTCATCCGCGTGACTACGCAAGAGTTAACAATTCTACACTCCTGGAAATGGAAAAAAGAACACATTGACACCGGTGTGTCAGACCCACCATACTTGCTCCGGACACTGCGAGAGGGCTGTACAAGCAATGATCACACGCACGGCACAGCGGACTCACCAGGAACCGCGGTGTTGGCCGTCGAATGGCGCTAGCTGCGCAGCATTTGTGCACCGCCGCCGTCAGTGTCAGCTAGTTTGCCGTGGCATAAGGAGCTCCATCGCAGTCTTTAACACTGGTAGCATGCCGCGACAGCGTGGACGTGAACCGTATGTGCAGTTGACGGACTTTGAGCGAGGGCGTATAGTGGGCATGCGGGAGGCCGGGTGGACGTACCGCCGAATTGCTCAACACGTGGGGCGTGAGGTCTCCACAGTACATCGATGTTGTCGCCAGTGGTCGGTGGAAGGTGCACGTGCCCGTCGACCTGGGACCGAACCGCAGCGACGCACGGATGCACGCCAAGACCGTAGGATCCTACGCAGTGCCGTAGGGGACCGCACCGCCTCTTCCCAGCAAATTAGGGACACTGTTGCTCCTGGGGTATCGGCGAGGACCATTCGCAACCGTCTCCATGAAGCTGGGCTACGGTCCCGCACACCGTTAGGCCGTCTTCCGCTCACGCCCCAACATCGTGCAGCCCGCCTCCAGTGGTGTCGCGACAGGCGTGAATGGAGGGACGAATGGAGACGTGTCGTCTTCAGCGATGAGAGTCGCTTCTGCCTTGGTGCCAATGATGGTCGTATGCGTGTTTGGCGCCGTGCAGGTGAGCGCCACAATCAGGACTGCATACGACCGAGGCACACAGGGCCAACACCCGGCATCATGGTGTGGGGAGCGATCTCCTACACAGGCCGTACACCTCTGGTGATCGTCGAGGGGACACTGAATAGTGCACGGTACATCCAAACCGTCATCGCACCCATCGTTCTACCATTCCTAGACCGGCAAGGGAACTTGCTGTTCCAACAGGACAATGCACGTCCGCATGTATCCCGTGCCACCCAACGTGCTCTAGAAGGTGTAAGTCAACTACCCTGGCCAGCAAGATCTCCGGATCTGTCCCCCATTGAGCATGTTTGGGACTGGATGAAGTGTCGTCTCACGCGGTCTGCACGTCCAGCACGAACGCTGGTCCAACTGAGGCGCCAGGTGGAAATGGCATGGCAAGCCGTTCCACAGGACTACATCCAGCATCTCTACGATCGTCTCCATGGGAGAATAGCAGCCTGCATTGCTGCGAAAGGTGGATATACACTGTACTAGTGCCGACATTGTGCATGCTCTGTTGCCTGTGTCTATGTACCTGTGGTTCTGTCAGTGTGATCATGAGATGTATCTGACCCCAGGAATGTGTCAATAAAGTTTCCCCTTCCTGGGACAATGAATTCACGGTGTTCTTATTTCAATTTCCAGGAGTGTATTTATCGGGAAGAATAGCGGTGTTACGGTTTCCTAACGGAGGGTTTCATCATCAGACAGTTGTTCACGTTTAAATTCATTCACTTACGCTGCACATTTCTACTTCGACGTTTTAGTTTCTGAAAAAAATTTCCTTTGGGTTGTGATGCCATAAAGAAAAAAAAATCTATTTAGTTGTAACTGGACTTGATGAATTAAAACAACTTTCTGTGAAAGTTCTAAACATTCATGGTGGTGTCTGTTTGTACTATATCTTGAATCCCTTCCACTTTCGCGCAACGACGCTCTGAGCGTGTTTTTTAGGGAATTAACTAGTTTGAACCTGGGACCTGTTGCTGGTAAGGAGACGCCAGACCACACATGACATGTAGAATTCAGAAGAGTTCAGTGAGACTAGCGATGATATAACCAAATACTTAATGATCTCAGCGTCAGCTCCACTGCACTCCCTGTAAAAGAATCTTAATACTAACTAAATTTAGTGGAAAGGGTTCAAGGCTTTCCTATTTTTAGTTAGCTGGTAAAATAACGTCGAAAAAGCAGTTAAGTTTACCATTGGAAATTTTATTATACTCACAAAACATCGTTTATAAATTGCACTATTGATAAAAGGAAATGTTTTAATACAGGATGGTAAAAACCAACTGCGTTCAACAAAAATGTGAACGAATATTCCCTAAATGGGTTTCCAGGTTCTACAATCGATCGAAGGATGACCTATGCCATATCACATCTATAATCTAGGTTTAAATTAAGTTTCACAAAAGAGAAAACTATCAAAATGGTCTACAGTGACCCTCAATTATCTTCAGTTACTTATCTAACTTGTCGTAAATTACAGTGGCTGATGTGGCTTCTCAATAACTATAAAATAGAAAAATCATCGCGTTTCAGATCTTTACTTCAAGTGGCAAATGTGAACACCATGAGTTTTAATTAACGATCGACACTAGTATTACGCAAAAAGGGGGTGTAACAGATGAGTCTTCTGCAGTTCTGAGTGAAGCCTTATGCGCTCAAAAATGCGGCATCGCGTGCGTTCATTACCTTGTCGGTGTTTAGGCAGCGTCAGGGCGGCAGCGGCCGGCGCAGCAGCCATCCAGCTCGCCGTCCCGGAACCAACTCTCCTCTAACTTCTCGTTACTACAATTTACCGAATTTGGTTTAAAAAAACTATCTGGCTGTGTTTTCATCTGACCAATCAGGGTCTCAAAGTTAACCTTTAGCTCCGCCTACAAAAATTCTGTCTATCCAATGGGAAACGTTATACTTTTCGTGGTGGGGCAATGTTTTTAAAGTTTGCAACGTAACAGAGACGCTAAAAAGTCTCACGCTAAAACCTGCAGCTAGTGTGGTCCTTTTAGCGTTATCGTGAGATCTATACTGCTCTTCTGGAGGGCTCTATCTTTTAACATGGGCTGGGGAGTGATCCTAATGTAACAGACACGCGAAAAAGTCTCACGCTAAAACTTGCGGGTGGTAGTGGCCCTTTTTGTGTTATCGTAAGATCTATACTGCTTTTCTGGAGGGCTCTAGCTTTTAACATGGGCTGGGGGTTGTCCTTGACATACCTGAGACGCGAAAAAGCCTCACGCTAAAACGTGCGGGTTGTATAGTTGTACAGGTAGGCTCGCTGCGTGGGTGCCCAGCCCCTCTCTTTTCTAGCTTAACACGGTTCTGCTCTCGGCTTCTGTCCTCGTTTCTCCCCTCGGAACTGCGTCTGCCTCACGGTGGGAAGGTACGACATGCATTTAGGCATTCTTGTGTTAGTCTGTGGTATTCCATTTGCTCACTCGTTACTCGTATTACTTTGGTTCATTTAATGTCACGATTTATTCGGAGCTATGTGACATACTACTGGATTTGCTTATCATGTCAGGGTTTTCATGTAAGGTGTTGGATTTGCCTGACACCTTACAAAGTGACTGGGTGCTGTTTTTTTACATTATTTAATAACCTGTATTTTTACACAGCCACGATCTCATTATGTCAATTTTCGACAAACCGAGACAGAGACTCACTGATCACTTCATTGGGGTAAAAGACTGCAGCCTCTAAAAATTCTGTCTAAAGGATGTAACTTCTATTATCGAGTATCATCAAATACGCCATCAGGCCTATCAGATCAGCATCTACTGGAAATGAGGCATCACAATCCAAAAGGTAAAGCTCATTATTGTCCCATTACTGCTCACTTAAACAGACGGATAAAGGTATCTTCAACCACTCTTTAACCACAGGTGTTTTCCCTGGGATCGCGAAACAGGGACAAGTTAAACCACCACCAAGAAAGGACATTGTCACAGCACCTTCTAATTACCGACCCATTTGCATTCTTCCTGCACTGTCCAAGGCTATATAGCCCACGACCAGCTAACGAACTTCCTATTTACAAATAATCGACAAGAGGACTACAGCCAACTTTCCGTAAACATTGCAGCACAACACTGCCGTGGATTCAGAAGAGGCAACTATGGTGTGCTTCTTAGACTTAATAAAGCCTTTGACACTGTCGACTTCGACACTTTGCTTACCAAATTTAGCGTTCTGAATTTCTCGCCAAGTGCACTACAATGGTTTCACTGATACTTGACATCTCGCCAGCAATGCATCATGTCCGGCACCATAAAACCGCAATGAGAGCGGCTGGTATCAGGCAACCTCCCAGGCTTCAGTATTAGGTCCTATACTCTTTTTCATTGTACATCAGTGATGTGTCATCAGTTTTGTAATACTGCAAATAATACATGTAGGCTGATGACCTCCATTTGTATCTAAGAGCAAAAAACAACTGAAGACAGCTATCGAGGATCTTACCTACCGATCTCTGTACACTATCTCTGTACACCATCCAAAACCGAAGAAGTATTGGTTGATCATTTTAGGCTCATTAGCCCGAAATATCGGGAATCCTTACCATCCTTAACTCTAAACGGGACAAATATCATCTTTTCTCCATCAACAAAGAACCTAGAAGAAATAACAGGTGATAATCTGTGTTGGACTGAGCACGCATCTACAATTTACAAGAAGGCATCAGCATCTCTCCATGTCACACAAGCTCATCCCTTTTGAATTGTAAAAGAAACTTCTACTTACAGTAGTACTACAGGATAGCTCTAGAGCCTGGAAGTGATTATGAATGCCTGTGTTCGTTATATCTGTGATGTTTCACTCTTTGATCATATTTCACCATCATATGCACAACTATCCTGGCTGCGTGCAGACAAGTGCAGAGATTTTCCAAAATGTTTTCTGTCCCACTCCATTGTTCAGACACTTTCTCGAAGACCTTCTCGGTAGCAAGAACCCGCCTCTAGAATAACCTCTCGCATTACATTATAAAACTAAATAATATCTACAGCTTCAGAAGACAGTTAATAATTAACGCAGTAAAAATTATTACCTTTATCCCTATGCGTTTTCGTTACCCTTGTAACCCTCCTTTCCAACCAGATATATTCTTAAATGGCGCTCTCTCCGTAAATTTCGTTTTCTCAGAACTCGTTATATCAGAAAACATCTATTTCGTACACCTGTAAGTTCTTTTCATATCTGCCACTATCATTATTGTTATTATTATTAACGTCGTTGTTGTTGTTACACTAAAAAAAGCGTTTCATCACCGCAGTTCTAGAAGTTCCTTAACCTTCACGTAAAACTGGAGTGATGATTATGAGGTCCCATACTCCTCGACAGAGCGTAGGGGACGATGCGGGAGACCCGCACCGCCGTACTAGGCAAGGTCCTAATGGTGATGGTTTGCCATTGCCTTCCTCCGTCCGTAATGGGAATGAATGATGATGATGAAGACGACACGACAACATCCAGGCATTTAGAGCAGGTGAAAATCCCTGATCCCACCAGGAATCGAACCCGGGACCCATTGCTCGGGAAGCGAGAACGCAACCGCGAGACCACGAGCTGCGGACTACAAAAACAACATTTCAGCTCTCTTTATTGCTCATGAGAACAAAAAATTGCAAGTTGTACATTAATAATCTAGACTTCCTGAATTTGTATTTCAGACGGTAACACGTCCTCTTTCGTTGATACAGGCCTATATTCGGCGTGGCGTAACGTCCATTAGATTATCAAGCCACTGCTGGTCCGGATTGTCTCGCTCCTCCACAGCGATTCGACACAGATCTCTCAGACTGGTTGGTGAGCCACCTCGTTCAAAACCAGCCCTTTTTAATATATCTCAGGCATGTTCGATAGGACTCAAGTCAGGAGAACAAGCTGGTCATTCTAATCTAGAGATTTTGCACCTTGAAGGAACGCATTCACGACAAGTGCACAATGAGCGCGACAGCTGTCGTATATTAAGATGAATGTCGATATGGTTGCACTGTACGTTGGAGGGTGTCATCCAGATATCATATAGCCGTTTGATTTCCTTCAGTGACAACCAGTGGTGTACAATGGCCACATATAACGCCACCCCGAAACATCAGGAAACCATCACCTTGCTGCACTCGCTGGATCGTGTGCCTATACGTTCAGGCTGACCATAGTGCCTCCAAAAGCCTCTCCGACGATTGTCTGGTTGAAGGTGTATTCGAGTCTCATCTGTGAACAGACTTGATGAGACCTCTAACGAGTCCATTCAGCACGTTGCTGGGCTCATCTCTACAGCGCTGCTTGGTATCTAGGCGTCAAAACTGGACCTCCCAAAGGACATAGGCAGTGAAGTTCCACATCATGCAGCCTATTTCGTACAGTCTGAGTCGAAACACGATGCCCTGTGGCTGCACGAAGATAATTATTCAGCGTGGTGGTGTTTCTCTCAGGATTCCTTCGAAGTGAAATCCGTATGCAGCGGTCATCAGCCTGAGCGAGGCAACTCACCAACAGTTTCTGTGTCTCCTCCATGTCCGAACAACATCGCTTTGGTTCACTCTGAGACGTCTAGAATTTTCCCTTGATAAGGGCCCTTCCTGAAAACGTAAAAATGCAGATGCAATCAAACTTCTGAACTGACATTCTAGGTATAGCGGGATTACAGACAACACAAGTAGTGTACTTCCTTCCTGGTGTTATGACTGGAACTGATCGACTATCTTACACACTCTGTCGCATATGCCCTACTAATGTATAGTTGTTTATATCTTTGCGCGAATTGACTGACATTTATGAACGACCTAAGGGATTTTGTTACTGATGCAACACACATATTCAACGTCAGTCTTCAGGACAGCTTGAGACCGAGTTGATGTAACAAGTTTTTTGATATGTGCAGCAACAGCAGTAGCACAATTACTGCAAGTATTAACTTTAGTAGTTCATAGTATTACTTACACTTCCACTGCAGACATTCAGATCATTTTCATACTATTTGTTATATTAAAGTTGCTATTTCTTAGGTAAATACAATGTAGAAAAGGTAGTGTATGTGTAAAACCATGGTCTGCTGTAAGAGAGGGCCTGATGGCCCTCTTGAGACCAAGTTACATAAACAAGTAAATAAGAATAGCATTAAGCTTGTCTCTCCAGGTGCCGAAAATTTTTCACAATTTTAAAAGGAGTTCTTACCTTAGGAGGTAGTTTTAATTCATCGCTAGGTTCAGTTACAACAAACAGTTCTTTTTCTTACAAAGTTTCTTTAGGCCACCTTTACCCTCAAGAATTTTCACCATAACTAATGTCACTGAACTGTCAATGTACTGTATAAGCTATGTGGAATTTTTAATGTGAAGAGCTGTCTGGTCTACTTGATCTGCATATAGGTGTATTTCACAGGAAAAATTTCCAAAAATTACTTTCCAGCCTCCAAAGCAAATAATATTAATACACCTATCTGCAGATTAAGTAGCAAATTTATATGTTACTATAAATCTTATGCTGCCAAATGTAATAAAATAATATACTATTTTACCTGTACAGTTCTAAATATATATAAAAAAACTTTGTAATTAAATTAGCAATACCAGATTTTCTTTAAAAAAAGGAAATTTCTATCTCTCTGTACTAATGTAAAAGGCATTACAGTTTTGTAAAAGAATATATGATCCTTTCCAAACATAGGACATCATCGTCAAATGTTACGATATATCATAGCATCTGTGACACTCATATGTTTGTAAGCTCTTTGTATATATCAAAACATGTGGTGCGTGGTTGAAATGATCTCAGCGACAAATCTAAAGTGTACAGTGAGAACTATTTCGTGCGCAACAACGAGGATGCAGTGGGAATGCATTTACATCGATTGGACGATCGTTATGAAAACAATTACTCGAAACCGACGATTCACGTAAGTCACATGCAACAAAAATCTGTAACGCAACCATATGTGTGTGGCGTGTTTGTAATTATGTTTTATTTATATTTTAGGACAATTAATCTATAAAAACACACAAAATGTCAGAAAGGAAGCGTGTAAACCGTCTGATGATGAATCACAACGATTCGAAACCGGTAACGGTTTCCTTTGAATAAAGGAACTCAAATTAAATTTGTGGCTGTTTGCTGTCCTAATACCATCAACATTATTCTCCTAAACTGGGGAATGTACATTAAGTGCTTTGTTACTTTCCCTATAAAGAATAATATCTTACAATCTGTAACAGCTATGCAACTGACTGAAAGAGCTTGGTTGATGATGGTTTGTGATTTTAGGATAAAAATTAGATTTCCAAGTACGTAAAACACTGCCACATTTGCTTACCTGTACCAACTTTAGCGTTACTTCATCGATCGTTTTATTTCTGCATCTAATAGTGTCCATTTTATTCTTAAACACCGTCATAAATTGCTGCTCCAAACATCAAAATCTATAGCCATTTGCTATTTTCACATGATTAGTAATGCGTATTACAATACGGAAGTAACAGCTCACTGAGGGGTAAACCAACGTAACAGCCAATATGATAAGGAGAGAAGCGGACGACATTCGGCTCTGTTGTCGTGTGAACATTTAACCGTTGTTTAACACTATGTTGTTACGATCTTCAGTCCGAAGACTGTTCTGATGCAGCTCTCCATGCTGCACTAACCTGCGCGAGCCTCTTCATCTCCGAATAACTACTGCAGCCTACATCCTTCTGAATCTGCTTCCTGTACTCATCTATTTTGCTCCCTCTACAATTATTACCTTCCACATTTCACTCCAATACTAAATTGGTGATCCCTTGATATCTCAGGATATGTCCTATCAACCGATCCCTTCTTTTGATCAATTTCTTTTTCCCCAAATTCTATTTACTACTTTCTCATTAGTAACGTGATTGGCCCATATAATCTCCAGCATTCTTCTGTGGCGCCACATTTCGAAAACTTCTAGTTTGCTTTTATCTAATCTGTTTATCTTCCAAGTTTCACTTCCATACAGGGCAACACTCCATTTCTTTGCTCCCCAATTCTACTTTGTAATTTCTCATTATTTCCGTGATCAACCCATCTCATCTTCAGCTATATTCTGTAGCACCACGGTTCAAAAGCTACTATTCTCTTCTTGCTTACACTGTTTATCGTCCATGTTACACATCCATACATGGCTACAGTCGGTACAGCTACTTTCAGAAAAGGCTTCCTGACACTTAAATCTATACTCGATATTAAGAAATTTATCTTCTTCAAAAACGCTTTCCTTGCCGTTGCCAGTCTACTTTTTATATCCTCTCTACTTCGACCATCATATTTTGCTCCCCAAACAGCAAAACTCATTTACTGCCTTAAGTTTCTTATTTCCTAATCTAATTCTCTCAACATCACCTGATTTAACCTGACTACATTCCATCATCCTTGATTTGCTTTCGTTGATGTTTATCTTATATCCTCCATTCAAAGCGCTGTCCACTCCATCCAACTGCTCTTCCATGTTCTTTTCTGCCTCTAACAGAACTGCAATGTCATTGGCAAATCTAAAAGTTTTTACTTATTCGCCCTGAATTTTACTTCCTACTCCAAATTTTTCTTTGGTTGCCTTTACTGCTTGATCAGTGTACGTATTGATTAACATGGGGATAGGCTACAACCCCATCGCACTCCCTTTTCAACCACTTCCTTTCTTTCATGCCCCTCGACTCTTATAAGTGCCGTCTGGTTTCTGTGCAAATTGTAAACAGCCTTTCACTCCCTGTGTATTAACCCTGCTACCTAAAGAATTTCAAAGAGAATATTTGAGTCAACATTGTTAAAAGCTTTTTCTAAGTCTACATATGCTAGTATAACACCGCTGAATTTCTTTTCTGTGAAACAAACGCTCAATAGTTTAACCGTAAGAAAGTGTAACTTCAAGAAGGCAAATGCCACAAAAACCTCAAAATAGTCATTTTTGCTCTTACGGTAGTTTGCCTCTGATGTCCAGAATTTGTCTATCATATCGTATTGAGTGATGCAGGAGTGTTCTTTGATCTAAACTAACTGTACGTGTTTATCTCATTTGTTGAGATGTTTATGTATGTCCAATGCGTGATGGTTCCATTGCCTCTTGTGATAAACCTTTTGCATTTTTTTTATGTTTTCGTCTTCTTTAAAGGCAAAGTGAAAGAGGAAAGATGAAGCGGTAGCTCATCATAGAGCCTATGCCTACCGTCAGGTATTTTTGATTTTCAGTTGTTAAAAAACAGATGAGATTTTCTTGTACCACTACGAGGAAGGAAGGATTCGCGCTCAGCTAATGACCGAGTGAGAAGCACGCCATTTTAAGCGAGTAATTGTAGACCGGCATTTTGGGGGCGCTATGAATAAGTGAGGAGTATGTATTTCACATGAGCACCGTTTAGAAAAATACAGTATCGTTTTATTAACAGTAAGGTAGTGTGAGTTGTTATTTCAAATAATACGATAATTACAAGAACTGAAGCCCACTTGTGTACTTTGGAAAATTACTAAGATCCGATAAGCTTAATGGGAACACGGTCAAGACTTCGAAGGTGAACACGGCGACCAAACTTAGCCTTATAAAGAATGGTAAGCACAAATCTACAGCGGAGAAAGAAACTACTTCGCCCTGCAAAATAATATGAACTAATACGAACTTATTTCCAGGAATAGCTCTGCTTATTGTGCTTGTCATTCATGCCGAAAAATTAATCTCATCAATTCAATACATTTTAAAGAGCCACGCTTTTTAACATTTTATTATCATCTATTTCATTATTTTATAATATTATACTATGTTTTCTCACTCTACAGTAATAATCACTGACGGTAAGGAATACGCCGGACCGATTAGCGAAGTACCAAAGAGCTTTCTTTGATTTCAAAGGCATCGGCAGCCAGTCAAAAAGCCGGCTTCCACATACATTTTGAACGTTTTCATAGCTTGTGTATCTCTGCAGTATAAGAACAACCTTTTCTATCTGTTGATTTTGAACCAACACTACTCTAAACAGGCACAGTTAATTTTAATTTACCGAAAACTTATTGGCCAATATTTCCCATCCTGCAAATGAAATCTACTTTAAGGATGGCTTATGAAGGTTAATCAAATGAGCAGAAGAATACCAAATTATTATTCTGGACGTATTAGCTGGAAACAGTTGGCAGTCGATGCACTTGTCCAAAACTATGTTTTGTTTTGATCAAGCGAGGTGGCGCAGTGGTTAGCACACCGGACTCGCATTCGGGAGGACGACGGTTCAATCCCGTCTCCAGCCATCCTGATTTAGGTTTTCCGTGATTTCCCTAAATCGTTTCAGGCAAATGCCGGGATGGTTCCTTTGAAAGGGTACGGCCGATTTCCTTCTCAATCCTTCCCTAACCCGCGCTTGCGCTCCGTCTCTAATGACCTCGTTGTCGACGGGACGTTAAACACTAACCACCACCAAAACTATGTTTTGGCAGTGGAAAGACTGAGATATCGAAGTACGAATTGTTGACACCGTTTTCACAATATTTGCTACATTCTGACTACAGAGCTTTTCCATCATTATCATGGAAAAATGGTGTCTCGTGCGTCCCACAGGATTCAGTCCTTGGTACATTGCTTTTTATCTGTATATAAAGAAGTATGTATGGTGACCTTTGTTCAGCATCGCGATTAGCATAAAGCTTGAGCCTTAAACTAAATCCTGAGAAGTCGTTAGTGATCCGCATATCGCACTGAAGTTTGTTCAGCAAATATTAGATCCCTCCTTACTCCTTGATAGTGATGAAGAGAATACCTGTCTTGCCTAAACGCAGTTTAAGTATTTAGAAACAATATCTCCTCTTACAGAAAAACAAAGATTAATCCATTCACCATTTCTGTCTAATATTTTCTACTTTTATGTAGCTCAAAACGGCCAAAACTCCAGATGACTCGAGCTAATTAAAAATCCTTCAATGAGACATGTGTGAAGCACTCCGTAATTTGCGTATGACAGGCACGCCTAGGTTGAGTTAGGCTGGTTGCGACAGAATGTGCGATGTGATTATTATACATATTGATTCCTGCATTGGTTTCTTAGTCATTAAAGTCCTCTAAACTTCTTGTACACTATACAGGGTGCCCCATTTATCTATATCACCCTAAATAACTGTTTGTCCAGATGCAAATTACAAAATGTTTCAAGCAAATGTTCTTCAGCCGACAGGGGGACA
Source organism: Schistocerca gregaria (assembly GCF_023897955.1). NCBI lineage: Eukaryota > Metazoa > Arthropoda > Insecta > Orthoptera > Acrididae > Schistocerca > Schistocerca gregaria. The sequence goes on from NC_064925.1 coordinate 289,948,562, forward strand.
TCTGTCAGCATGATTGCCTTCGTTGTAGCTTTATTTTTTACGAAGACATGAACAGCGGTATGACTTTTTTAAAAGGCACGCTGTATTTTTTGTTCGGTAATTCATTTCCTCTCCTAAAGACCTATTAAAGAAAAGTATCAGAGTGTACCATTTACTGTAACACAACGCTACTAATTACATAACACGACACTGACTTTGAGCCCGGGATCACAAACTCGTCCACTTGCTAGAGTTGTCAGAAAACAAGTGAAAACCAAGTAAAAAAGGACAAAATTGCCCTGGAGTAGAACATTCGAATGTGCTCGAAGTGGTGGCCCTGGGCACCGATATACTAGTGCACTCGTTGAATGAAAGAATTATTTACTGCTGAAGAGAATTACAACCAAACACGATAAGTTGCTGCATGTCCTCTGGAGTTGTTTGAATATCGCGATAGACAACGTCTTTAATATGTCCCCAAAGAAAAACGTTCAGAGGCTTCAAATCAGGCCAAGTAACTGTTCCTCGTCGAAAAACCCATCTGGCAGGATACCTTCGGTTCAGAACACGACGTGCACGCAAGGCATTATGTTGTGGACGTCCATCGTGTTGATACCACATACGCATGGTTCTTAGAGGCACTTCATCCAGAAGAGGAAGAAGAATTCGTGTGAGGAAGCTGAAATAAGCTTTGCCGTTTAGATTACCATTGATGAAATGAGGGCCAATAATTGTAGCACCAAGCATCCCACACTACACGTTAACTCTCCGTTGACGCTGATGTTACGCCAGTCTGAACCAGCGAGGGTTGTCGCTGGACCAATAATGCATGTTCCTTGTTTTTACCTGTCCTTTGTTTGAGAAGGAACATTCATCGGTAAATAGAACATTAGAGAAGAAGTTCGTGTTGGCGAGGATTTGCTGTTGTGCCCACTGACAGAACTGTACACGATTCTGGAAATCATTCCCAAGCAATTCTTGATGTAGGTGTACATGGTAAGGATGTTACCGGTGATGTGTGAGAATGCGATGTACACTGGTTTTAGGAATGCCAATCTCGTGTTCAAGCTGTCATGTGCTCACACGTGGATTCATAGCAACGGAAGCGAGAACAGTAACTTCGGCAGCTTAGTCTGTGCGAGTTCTACGAAGATAACGTTGTCGTGGGTTGAAATTTCCCGTTTCCTGAAGTGTAGCAACAAGACGAGAAAACATCTGTCGAGAAGGTGGATTCTTGGTAGGATCTCTCTCTCTCTCTCTCTCTCTCTCTCTCTCTCTCTCTCTCTCTCTCTGTACAGGTCCGCTACCTGTGTAGCATTTCGCCCACCTTCAACAACAACAATAAAAGAAACGTTATGTCGATGCAGTTTCTTCACTGTATGCCTCCCCTACACAACACCTTTTAAAAGGACTAAACTACTGTACTAAATGTACCCGTACATAAGAAAATAGTATTGCAATTACTGTTCTGCTAACTTACATTCCTCATAGGTGAGTAGAATTTCTACCTTCTCTTCGTTGCAGACAACTCTTCAATTGACGATGGTTGACGGAATGACGGGTGTGCATCCTACTTATGTTTACATTTGTCCTCTGCCAACGTCAGCACGTGGATGTGTTCCATTATCCCTAGTACCTGCACTAAGCGCTTTGAGCGTCAACGTCAATTCTGCTTTATGTAATTAATAACGTTGTGTTTCAGTAAATGGCACACTGTGATACATTTTTGAATAGGTCTTTAGGAGAGAAAATGTGTTACCGAATAAAGAAATAGAGGGTGCTATTTAAAAAAGTCATACGGCTGTTCATATCTTTGTAAAGAACAAAGCTACAACGAAGGCAAGAATGCTGACTGATGTCCCCCTGACGGCTGAATAACATTTGCTTGAAACATTTTGTGATTAGCATCTGGACAAACAGTTATTTAGGGTGGTCAAGATAAATGGGACACCCTGTATGTACCTATCATCGTTCAATAACTGCAGTTCCGTATCTGATATGTCCAGCATCTTGCCTCTACCTACGCATAAAGTTAAATATTTTTCCATTTCTTTCTTCACCTGAGCTGTTAAACTTTGGCGCTACCTACCTATTAACTGTGGCTGGCGTAAAACAACTGTGGGTCAAAAGATGAGATTAAAAATTATTTCTTACCATCGGCATAGCTTTCCATGGCTGATGTACCATATATGTAGTGCTGTTACCAAGTGTTTTAGCAAACATAATAAGTATTTTAGCAAGAGTATTAAGTATTAAAAAGCCACCGTGAGGTACTGCATAAGACTGGTAGCCGTACCGTGGCGACGTGTGAGTCAGAATAACATACACTTAAAGGGATTGCGAGACGAGGCTAGCCGAGCTCGCTGGGAAACTGCTTCACTCAGCGGTAATGACTGTAGTGGGTAGGTTGATGTCACCGCAGCGGGGCCAAGTCTCTTGTTATTGGCGACAAGACTAGGTGCCAGGCTTTACTGAAACAAATGCGCCTCGGCGCGCTAAAATCACACTGATCAGCCAAAACATTATGACCACCTACCTAATAGTCAATATGCCCAACCTGCGTAATAGTCAATATGTCCACCTTTGCCACAAAGAACTGCGCCGACGCATCGTGGCATGGAAACAATGGGACCTTGGCAGGTCGGTGGAGTTTGCACTTCATCTGCATACACAAGGCACCTAATTCCCGAAAATTCCAGGGAGGGTGGCGATGATCTCTACTGCCAAGTTCAAGCACATCCCACGTGTGTTCGATGAGGTTCAGATCTGGCGAGCTGTAGGCCAGCTCATCAATTGGAACTCGCCACTATGTTCCTCGAACTGCTCTATCACACACATGGCCTTGCAACATGCCGCATTATCTTGTTGAAAAGTGCCGCTGCCGTCGGGGACGTGATCTTCATTAAGGGGTGTATCTGCAACGAGTGTACCACACTCCATGGCCGTCATGGTGCCTTGCACGAGCTCGTCTGGACCCATGGATACCGACTCGAGTGTTCCTCTAAGCATAATGGAGCCGCCGCCAGCTTGTCTCCGTAGTGCAGTAGAGGTGTCAAGGAGCTGTTCCCTGGAAGGCGACAGATGCGCGCTCTCCCAGCGGCATGATGATGAAGATATCGGTATTCATTAGACCAAAAAAAGCTCTGGCACTGGGGCAAAGTCCAGTGTCTATGGTCGCGTGCACACTTCAGTCGTAGTTGCCTATGTCGTGTTTTTAACATTGGCACATGCGTGAGTCGTTGGTTGCGGAGACCAGTCGTTAGCAGTGTTCTGTGCAGTGTGCGCTCAGACACAATTGTGTGCGCGCGTGCGTGCGCGCCTAAGGGACCAAACTGCTGAGGTCATTGGTCACTAGACTTACACACTACTCTGACTTACACTAACTTATGCTAAAAACAACGCACACGCCCATGCCCGAGGGAGGACTCGAACTTCCGACGGGAGGAGCCACGCAATCCGTGACATGGCGCCTCAAACCGCACGACAGACACACTTGTACTATGCCCAGAACTAATGTCTGATATTAGTTCCGCCACGGTTCACCTCCTGTTTTACCAGTCTACTCAGCCTATTTCGTCCGAGCCGGCCGCGGTGGCCGTGCGGTTCTAGGCGCTACAGTCCGGAACCGCGGGACTGCTACGCTCGCAGGTTCTAATCCTGCCTCGGGCACGGATGTGTGTGGTGTCCTTACCTTAGTTAAGTTTAAGTAGTTCTAAGTTCTAGGGGACTGATGAAATGTCGTGTGACGAGGGCCTCGCGTCGGGTAGACCGTTCGCCTGGTGCAAGTCTTTCGATTTGACGCCACTTCGGCGACTTGCGCGTCGATGGGGATGAAATGATGATGATTAGGACAACACAACACCCAGTCCCCGAGCGGAGAAAATCTCCGACCCAGCCGGGAATCGAACCCGGGCCCTTTGGATTAACAGTCTGTCGCGCTGACCACTCAGCTACCGGGGGCGGACTAGGGGACTGATGACCTAAGATGTTAAGTCCCGTAGTGCTCAGAGCCAATTGAACCATACTTCGTCCTACATCTGTAATGGGGGGTGCGGCCCAACCTCACGGGGTGTGGACGTGGTTTGACCACGTGTTGAAGACATTCACTACAGCACTTTTTGCACGACCGACATATTCTGATGTTTCCGAAATGCTCGCACCGAGCCATCGCAATCTACCCTCGGTCAAACTAAGATAGTCGCGTGCCTTCACGATTCTACACAGTACGCTCACTGGCACTACATCCACTGCGCGTGTGCCCGACTAGCAGACACTGCCCGTCAGGTGACGCAATCGCCTGCCTGGACGAGTTTATATCGATAGTAGGTGAGAGGTCATAATGTTCTAGCTAAACAGTGTATATCTGAATTTTAAGGCAGAGGCATTTCACGTCACTGGAGTCCAGCAGCAGCACCACGACGCCAGGGTCACGCCCGACAGCGAGACGGCCGGGCATCACCAGCAGCAGTCATGAATTCGATTCCAGGCCGTGCCTGCCCTCGCCAGCACCGGCACAAAGTGCCTCGCAGGACCTGTGCCTATAGCACCACCAACCTGCCATCAGCCGCCAGCATTAAGTTGGCTCTCTGGGACTTCGTTCTACAGCGCCAGCCGCCGTGCAACACTTGCCAAGGAGCAGTGGATCTAATCCCACGCACAGTTGTCACCTAAACGGCGCCGCTGTGGCTGCATGAGTAGTCAAAGGGCCGTCTCAGGCGGCATCGTCGATGGAGCAGTAGCGCGCTGCTGACATCGTGATCGTGGGCCACAGTGACCACCAGGCGCCCGTGGGCCTGTCGTCGGCATTGTGGGTCACCTACGCAGCAACCTCTCACCACGGTGGAAGCTGCCGCCCGTACCCCAAAGCCGGCAAGAGTCAGCCGAACGAGGCGTGTTTTGCATCGCCGAGGCACGACAAAGCGATACTGAACAAAAGCCATCCTTATTGTCAGTAATCACCACCAATACTCACCCCTCTGAGTGCAGCTGCACTCTTCGTATGTATCGTCCTTTTGCTGAACAGTGAACTAATGTAATTGCCACCTAGAGTACTGTCCCAATTTTCCCTATACCCATCAGTCAAAGTGTTTTTCTTCTTTCTCATCTGCTAAATCTATTCTACTATTTCACACTTCTTTCCCCAGCTTTCATTCTTTCTAGTGCTGTCTTGCATTTCCGTCGGTATATAAAAACTATCACTAAAGAATTATCACGGTCCGAACAGGACTTGGAAGACCTAACAATACTCAGCGACCACCGTTTTATTCTCAGCCGGTGATCTGACGGGAACAGGTGCTACCACTGCCACAAGGCCATTGGCCACTAGAGATATAAGCTTTGAAACCTCTTAGTGGTTACTTATTTTTATTATTTCAAACACTGACCTACAGGATTTTCCCTGTCAAAGACAGCTCAAACTTTATTTATTACCCACAATATACAAACCCAACGCAATCTGACTGCTATACAATGACAACTTGGCTTCAAATAATTAACATGGAAGAATGGTCCTGAACTGGAAGAAATCCTAACAATAACCCATACTTTTCATAAGTCACTTACCTCACACGAACTACAGAAACTACAGCAAGCAACACTACAACAAGCAGCAACTACAGCCTGCTAAATAAAAGGATTCTAGCTACTAGGAGGCATATGGTTAGCCAAAGAAAGATTTTGTTAATGAGCAAACACTGTATATTTTACCTTATTCAAGTGACATCCAGTTCCAAAAATTATATAGTTGTCAATAATTCCACTACCCAAACATTATCAACTACATCCTTTCTCGTCGTACAATGCATGTCCTACCAACAATGAGTCTCCGCGAATGACATACGTCCAAGCTGTCCGCTCGCTAGCTTCTAACTGCTAATCCTTCCTACCACAGAGTCTCCTACCGAGGGCGTAGAGCACTGTCAGCGATATTAATACAGTCTACAGGGCTGCCAACATACAAACATATTAACAGACTACTTACAGCTTAATAAAATGTCAATGTGATTAAAATGACTGTACTATCATAAGAGTCCTCACTCTGTTATTACTGGCACTGGTGTATCATCCACTGTGCACATTGTAACGTTAACTCTTAGAGGATGACTGGTTGCATATAATAAGAGTGTATGAGGTCCTGCACTTCTAGTTTCGGGAGCCTTAACGGGTTCAGGTTGCGAGTTTCCTCTTCGCTGTTCACTTCACTGATGATGGATCGTTTCATCATTAGCATTATTTGATGATCGGTTGGATGGTGCTCATAAAGCAAAATACATATATTGAGATGTCAGTATCAGTTTATTATATCCTTTGTCGAAATGTGTTGCAGGATTATAGTAACAAAAGAATGCCCAAGATTCGGATAAAGCGTCAACTTTCATTAATACTTCAATCTTGGACGACATTTCTCACTAGTGAATTACTGTTCAATACTCATCCGACACGCGACCATATAATTCAGTACACTATTACGTTTTCTTTGGAACAGTTTCTTCTGCCGAGTGTTCACGAACGACCCAACTTGTAGGTTCCATCTCAACGACAACAGCGTTGGCACACGGTCAAAAGAGAGGAGTCGTAACACACATTTTTGAGTCCAGAGATGCTTTACCGCACGTTGTGACACCCCACAGAGGCAGTATCGATGACCTCATAGGTTTAGTTTTTTTTCCTTTTTTTTAAAGGCAAAAGACGATATAGCAACAGCGTTCCAAGGCGTGGCAGGCAGCGAAAGGCGTCCCCGGAAGCTGACCAGAAAGCCTCCCCGGTGCGTCTGACAAACCGGTTCCAGGCACTGTCTCTGGCTGAGCCAGATCCAGCTGCCTGCCCTGTTTCAGAGGATCATTCTCAGCCTTCAAGGTCCGGGCAATCGCAGAGGTTGGGCTTACTGGTAGTTGGGAGCTCCAATGTTAGGCGCGTAATGGGGCCCCTTAGGGATATGGCGGCTAAGGAGGGGAAGAAATCCAGTGTGCACTCCGTGTGCATTCCGGGAGGAGTCATTCCTGATGTGGAAAGGGTCCTTCCGGATGCCATGAAGAGCACAGGGTGCAGCCAGCTGCAGGTGGTGGCACATGTCGGCACTAATGACGTGTGTCGCTTTGGATCTGAGGAAATTCTCTCTGGATTCCAGCGGCTATCTGATTTGGTGAAGGCTGCCGGTCTTGCTTATGAGATGAAGGCAGAGCTCACCATCTGCAGCATCGTTGACAGAACCGACTGCGGACCTTTGGTGCAGAGCCGGGTGGAGGGTCTGAATCAGAGGCTCAGACGGTTTTGCGACCGTATTGGCTGCAGATTCCTTGACTTGCGCCATAGGGTGGTGGGGTTTCGGGTTCCGCTGAATAGGTCAGGAGTTCACTACACTCAGCTGGCGGCTACACGGGTAGCGGAGGCTGTGTGGCGTGGACTGGGCGGTTTTTTAGGTTAGAAGGCCTCGGGAAAGTGCGGGATGGGCTGCAATGTCAAAGGGTGCTTGGCAATTACAGGACGTGCTTGGATCAAGGAACAGTCGGAATTATAGTTGTAAACTGTTGTAGTTGCGCTGGAAAAGTCCCTGAGCTTCAAGCGCTAATAGAAAGCACAGAAGCGGATATCGTTATAGGTACAGAAAGCTGGCTAAAGCCTGAAATAAGTTCTGCAGAAATTTTTACGAAGTCTCAGACGGTGTTCAGGAAAGATAGATTAGGCAGAATTGGTGGTGGTGTGTTGGTGTCTGTCAGTAGTGGTTTATCTTGTAGTGAAGTCGAAGTAGATACTCTGTGCGAATTGGTGTGGGTGGAGGTTATACTTAACAGCCGAATTAAGTTAATAATTGGCTCCTTCTACCGACCCCCAGACTCCGATGATACAGTTGCGGAACAGTTCAGAGAAAGTTTGAGTCTCGTAACAAATAAATACCCCACTCATACGGTTATAGTTGGTGGGGACTTCAACCTACCCTCGGTATGTTGGCAAAAATACTTGTTCAAAACCGGTGGTAGGCACAAAACGTCTTCCGAGATTGTCCTAAATGCATTCTCCGAAAATTATTTAGAGCAGTTAGTCCACGAACCCACGCGAATTGTAAATGGTTGCGAAAACACACTTGACCTCTTGGCCACAAACAATCCAGAGCTGATAGAGAGCATCATGACTGATACAGGGATTAGTGATCACAAGGTCATTGTAGCTAGGCTCAATACCATTTCTTCCAAATCCATCAGAAACAAACGCAAAATAATTTTATTTAAAAAAGCGGATAAAGTACCACTAGAAGCCTTCCTAAAAGACAATTTCCATTCCTTCCGAACTGACTATGCGAATGTAGACGAGATGTGGCTCAAATTCAAAGATATAGTAGCAACAGCAATTGAGATATTCATACCTCATAAATTGGTAAGAGATGGAACGGATCCCCCGTGGTACACAAAAAAGGTCCGAACGCTGTTGCAGAGGCAACGGAAAAAGCATGCGAAGTTCAGAAGAACGCGAAATCCTGAAGATGGGCTAAAATTTACAGACGCGCGAAATTTGGCACGTACTTCGATGCGAGATGCCTTTAATAGGTTCCACAACGAAACATTGTCTCGAAATTTGGTAGAAAATCCGAAGAAATTCTGGTCGTATGTAAAGTACACAAGCGGCAAGACGCAGTCAATACCTTCGCTGCGCAGTGCCGATGGTACTGTTATCGACGACTGCGCCGCTAAAGCGGAGTTACTGAACGCAGTTTTCCGAAATTCCTTCACCAGGGAAGACGAATGGAATATTCCAGAATTTGAAACACGAACATCTGCTAGCATGAGTTTCTTAGAAGTAGATACCTTAGGGGTTGCGAAGCAACTCAAATCGCTTGATACGGGCAAGTCTTCAGGTCCAGATTGTATACCGATTAGGTTCCTTTCAGATTACGCTGATACTATAGCTCCCTACTTAGCACTCATATACAACCGCTCGCTCACCGATAGATCTGTACCTACAGATTGGAAAATTGCGCAGGTCGCACCAGTGTTCAAGAAGGGTAGTAGGAGTAATCCATTTAACTACAGACCTATATCATTGACGTCGGTTTGCAGTAGGGTTTTGGAGCATATACTGTATTCAAACATTATGAATCACCTCGAAGGGAACGATCTATTGACACGTAATCAGCATGGCTTCAGAAAACATCGCTCTTGTGCAACGCAGCTAGCTCTTTATTCGCACGAAGTAATGGCCGCTATCGACAGGGGATCTCAAGTTGATTCCGTATTTCTAGATTTCCGGAAAGCTTTTGACACCGTTCCTCACAAGCGACTTCTAATCAAGCTGCGGAGCTATGGGGTATCGTCTCAGTTGTGCGACTGGATTCGTGATTTCCTGTCAGGAAGGTCGCAGTTCGTAGTAATAGACGGCAAATCATCGAGTAAAACTGAAGTGATATCAGGTGTTCCCCAGGGAAGCGTCCTGGGACCTCTACTGTTCCTGATCTATATAAATGACCTGGGTGACAATCTGAGCAGTTCTCTTAGGTTGTTCGCAGATGATGCTGTAATTTACCGTCTAGTAAGGTCATCCGAAGACCAGTATCAGCTGCAAAGCTGTATGGTGTGTCAGGTGGCAGTTGACGCTAAATAACGAAAAGTGTGAGATGATCCACATGAGTTCCAAAAGAAATCCGTTGGAATTCGATTACTCGATAAATAGTACAATTCTCAAGGCTGTCAATTCAACTAAGTACCTGGGTGTTAAAATTACAAACAACTTCAGTTGGAAGGACCACATAGATAATATTGTCGGGAAGGCGAGCCAAAGGTTGCGTTTCATTGGCAGGACACTTAGAAGATGCAACAAGTCCACTAAAGAGACAGCTTACACTACACTCGTTCGTCCTCTGTTAGAATATTGCTGCGCGGTGTGGGATCCTTACCAGGTGGGATTGACGGAGGACATCGAGAGGGTGCAAAGAAGGGCAGCTCGTTTTGTATTATCGCGTTATAGGGGAGAGAGTGTGGCAGATATGATACACGAGTTGGGATGGAAGTCATTACAGCATAGACGTTTTTCGTCGCGGCGAGACCTTTTTACGAAATTTCAGTCACCAACTTTCTCTTCCGAATGCGAAAATATTTTGTTGAGCCCAACCTACATAGGTAGGAATGATCATCAAAATAAAATAAGAGAAATCAGAGCTCGAACAGAAAGGTTTAGGTGTTCGTTTTTCCCGCTCGCTGTTCGGGAGTGGAATAGTAGAGAGATAGTATGATTGTGGTTCGATGAACCCTCTGCCAAGCACTTAAATGTGAATTGCAGAGTAGTCATGTAGATGTAGATGTAGATGTAGAGCCAAAAGAAATCTATGAGAATTATTGCTGAATACGTAGTCAGCATTGAAACTATGTTAACCTAATAAGTATGTTTGAGCTTCAGTACAATTACTGAAATTACTGAACTTCTTTTATTTACACGTTTTCGTCGGTTCTCTTTCTCCTGGAACTGACAGTCTCTTTTACAAAAAGACGGCTCGGAGCACAATGGGACTTGACTTCTGAGGTCATCAGTTCCCCAGAACTTAGAACTACTTAAACCTAACTAACCTAAGGACATCACACGCATCCATGCCCCAGGCAGGATTCGAACCTGCGACCGTAGTGGTTGCGCAGTCTCTTTTACAGATTACAGTATTTTTTATAAATGCGGTAACACTGAAATGATGTTTAATCTAAAGTAGTAGAATTTGTGAACAAATAATTGTTTGTCGTTACACCAAAATCTGTGACAATGTTTCACAGATAAATAAACGGTTAAAAGCTTCTGGTCAGAGAGATTTTATTGTGTGTTAACCTGCAAAAGCTAAATTTTATTTTACCGCTATATTGAAAAAAATGTCCTGGTAAACTGCACAGTGTACTTGTGAGCACAACTAACAACCGCATAACGAAACTGCGTGCTGTTATAGATTATGTATTTTTCTTCCTGAAGATCAGCGTTGCGGAACGGATTTCTCCCGACACCCGCCTAGGTAAACAGGTTAACACATTTTCGACTTGAATAAAAGTAATTTTATACTCGAGCGCCCTGGATGAGATCGGATCTCAGTCGGCACCTGCCGCCAGCAAGCCGCGAGTCCCACAGATTATTTAAATTGAGTTTCCTTGCTTTCACCGATACGACGCACGCGCACCTGCCTAGCGCCTGTTACCGATCGTATCGCGAGATATCCCGCACCGAGATATCGCTTTCTGAAGCGTTTAATTGGTCAGTGCCCTACAGAATCAAGTGGAGAAAAGAAACACGAAGAGCTGTAGCGTGTTTCCGCGCTGGAATAAGGCGTGTTATTTAATGATTTTGTTTACGTGTAAGTAGTTGTAATTGGAAGTATGCTTCGATTTATTACGAATAACGAGTTATTGAAAATAAGTTAGAAAAACACTTACAGCAAACAAGACCATGAAATCTTTAAACATATCGGCAATCATACCAGCACTTATACGCAGAATTATATAGATAGCACACTCGTGACCGTTTGACGTGGCCTGCCACAAATTACTCTCCTGTGCCAACCTTTTCCTTTCAGAGTCGTTCTTTCACGTAACGTCCTCAGTTATGTGTTGGATATATACCAACTTCTTGTTACCCGCTGCTACACTCGATGTAGAGGCGCATGTAGATTGAAGCGCCAAAGAAACTAGTACAGGCATAAGTATTCAAATACAGGTACAGTGATATGTAAACAGGCAGAATACGGCGCTGAGTTCGGCCACGCCTACATAAGACAACACGTGTCTGGTGCAGTTGTTAGATGGGTTACTGCTGCTGCAATGGCAGGCTATCACGATCTCAGTGAGTTTGAACGTGATGTTATAGACGGCGCACGAGCGATAGGACACAGCATCCCAGAGGTAGCCATGAAGTGGAGATTTCCCCGTACTACAATTTCAGGAGTGTACCGTGAATATCAGGATACCGATGAAACATCAAATCTCCGACATCGCTGTTGCCGGAAAAAGAGCCTGCAAGAACGATGCCAACGACGACCGAGGAGAATCGTTAATGTGACAAAGCGCAACCCTTCCGCAAATTGCTGCAAATCGCAGTGCTGCGCCAACAACAAGTGTCAGCGTGTGAACCATTCAGCGGAGCATTATCGATACATCCTACCTGAAAATCATATTGTATACAAGCAGAAACGAAACAAAGTCAGTCAAGTGGTGAGAAACGCTAAGCTCAGACATGCCCGTACATTAGCTGACAATAGATGTAGACCAGCTATCCTGTGGATAAATCTCCGTAGTCTCGGTTTAGGCAAAATAAAAGTTGCAGAAAATCCCATGGGCCTAGGTGAAGAACTAAACCGATTCTTCACATTACCTACAACCAAAATTGAACCGCAAAAAAAAAGAAATAGAGAATCATTGATTACTTCATGGGGATGAACGACTGTAGCAAAGAAAAATTCTATCTACAGCACGTCACTTGCAGTACTGTCAGGAAAGCCATAATGCGGATTAGATCAGCATCTACTGAACATGATGGCATCACTATCCAGATGGTAAAACTTATTATTGACCAACTACTGCCCTCTATAAGAGACATTTTCAAAGATTCATTAATCCCAAGTGTTTTCCCTGGGACCTGGAAACCGGGACAAATTAAGCCAGTGCCTAAAAAGGACATGGCCACAGCACCCTCTGACTACCGCCCCATCTGCCTTCTTCCTGCACTATCAAAGGCCTTAGAATATATAGTTCATGACCAGCTCACCAATTACTTAACTACTAACAATCTACTAGACGAATACCAATCAGGTTTCCGTAGACATCGAAGCACAACATCCGCACTGATAAAGGTGACAGATGACCTGAAACATGCCATGGACAGACAAGAAGCGACTATTATTTGCTTCTTAGATTTCAGCAAAGCATTTGACACTGTCGACTTCGACATCTTACAAGCCAAACTTAGTGGTCTAAATTTCTCACCAAGTTCAGTGCAATGGTTTCGCTCATACATGACGTCTCGTCAGCAACGCGTCCTGTCTGGGAATATAAAATCACAATGGCGGCAGGTAATGTCAGGCGTTCCCCAAGGCTCAGTATTAGGTCCTATACTCTTCTCTCTGTATGTCAATAAGGTGTCATCGGTTCTGACCAGCTATCCTGTGGATAAATCTCCGTAGTCTCGGTTTAGGCAAAATAAAAGTTGCAGAAAATCCCATGGGCCTAGGTGAAGAACTAAACCGATTCTTCACATTACCTACAACCAAAATTGAACCGCAAAAAAAAAGAAATAGAGAATCATTGATTACTTCATGGGGATGAACGACTGTAGCAAAGAAAAATTCTATCTACAGCACGTCACTTGCAGTACTGTCAGGAAAGCCATAATGCGGATTAGATCAGCATCTACTGAACATGATGGCATCACTATCCAGATGGTAAAACTTATTATTGACCAACTACTGCCCTCTATAAGAGACATTTTCAAAGATTCATTAATCCCAAGTGTTTTCCCTGGGACCTGGAAACCGGGACAAATTAAGCCAGTGCCTAAAAAGGACATGGCCACAGCACCCTCTGACTACCACCCCATCTGCCTTCTTCCTGCACTATCAAAGGCCTTAGAATATATAGTTCATGACCAGCTCACCAATTACTTAACTACTAACAATCTACCAGACGAATACCAATCAGGTTTCCGTAGACATCGAAGCACAACATCCGCACTGATAAAGGTGACAGATGACCTGAAACATGCCATGGACAGACAAGAAGCGACTATTATTTGCTTCTTAGATTTCAGCAAAGCATTTGACACTGTCGACTTCGACATCTTACAAACCAAACTTAGTGGTCTAAATTTCTCACCAAGTTCAGTGCAATGGTTTCGCTCATACATGACGTCTCGTCAGCAACGCGTCCTGTCTGGGAATATAAAATCACAATGGCGGCAGGTAATGTCAGGCGTTCCCCAAGGCTCAGTATTAGGTCCTATACTCTTCTCTCCGTATGTCAATAAGGTGTCATCGGTTCTGACCTATTGCAAATATCATATGTGTGCTGATGACCTTCAGTTGTATCTAAGTGCGAAACCAAACAATCTCAAGAAAGCTATTGAAAATTTCAATACTGACCTCGATTCACTGTCAAAATGGGCACAGGACATAGGTCTTAAACTAAGCCCATCTAAAACCCAGGCGGTACATGTTGGCCACTCTAAGCTCATTAGCCCAAAACATCGGGAATCCGTACCACCTCTTATCCTAAATGGAACAAATATTAACTTCTCTCCCTCAGCAGAGAGTTTGGGAATAACAAGAGATGAAAATTTAAATTGGACAAAGCACGTAACTGCAGTGTGCAAAAACCATCAGCATCCCTTCATGTCCTACAAAAATATAAAAAGATCTTCCCTTTCGATCTGAAAAAGAAATTAGTACAAACGTTTATACTCCCTATCATTGACTACAGCGAAATTATCCTACAATGGGCCTCTCAGGAAAGTTCGCGACGTCTAGAACTGGTCATGAATGCCTGTGTCCGATATATCTGTGACGTTCGACTTTTTGATCACATTTCACCCTCATATGCAAAATTGTCCTGGCTGCGTGCAGACAAACGCAGAGATTTCCATACACTCTGTCTCATCTACTGCCTTATAAATGTACACTGTCCCTAACACTCACGTCGGAACAGCATGACAGAAACACACATTCCCATTACAATAAAATCCTCTCCGTTCCACTGCATCGCTCAGTCACCTTCTCCAAGTCATTTACAGTAGCGGGAACCCGACTCTGGAATAACCTCCCTCGTTATGTTAGAGAACTTAAAAACATGTCCAGCTTCAAAAAACAGTTAACGAAGTATCTACTTAAGCAACAGTAATGCCTTCTTCTGTACATCAATGCACTTCACCTCATTACTTCCCTCTTTCCCCTTCCTTAAATCTCCCTTCCCCAAAACTCGCTATACTAGTAAACATCTACTTTACACACCAAGATATTAATGTACATCTGCACAAATCTTCCTTACTATTTCCAATTTTTCTCATGTCTGTCATTATTATTTGATTGTTTTTACTGTTATTATTATTGCTTTTCTCGTAATCTGTATGTATAGCATCTGTTGTAAAAATACTGCCGCATTTACTTTATTAGGTCTTAGTCACTGCTCTTTATTCATATTGTCACTAGAGTAATCTAATTTTCTCATTTAAACTATTGTCATGATGTAACTCTGATGTGTGAAATGCTGCATGTGTGAAACACTGGTCCGATGTAAGAGAGGGCCTGATGGCCCTAATCTGATCAGGTTAAATAAATAAATAAATAAAATATGGCCTTTCAGAACCGCAAGCACACTCGTGTACCCTTTATTGCCTGGTCGGGTGAGTCTCGTTTCAAATTGTAACGAGCGGATGACTTGTATGGGTATGGAGGAAACCTCATGAAACCATACGCCCTTCATGTCAGCCGCTGTCGGTTTAAACCGATGGAGACTCTGTAATGGTGCGGGGTGTGTGCAGTTGGAGTAGTATGGTATTCCTGATACGTCTAGATACCCGACTCTGAGGGATGACAAGTACGTAAGCGTCCTGTCTGATCATCTGCATCCGTTCATGTACACTGTGGATTCAGGCAATTCCGGGAGGGCAATGGGACACCCCATACGTCCAGAATCGCTACACGGTGTCTCCAGGAACACTCTTCTGA
Organism: Schistocerca gregaria; assembly: GCF_023897955.1. Classification (NCBI taxonomy): domain Eukaryota; kingdom Metazoa; phylum Arthropoda; class Insecta; order Orthoptera; family Acrididae; genus Schistocerca; species Schistocerca gregaria. The sequence goes on from NC_064925.1 coordinate 289,964,208, forward strand.
GTTTAAACACTTACGCTGGCCACCAAACTCTCCAAACACGAATATTATTGAGCATATCAGGGATGCCTTGCAACATGCTGTTCAGAGGAGATCTCCACCCCCTCGTACTCTTACGGACTTATGTACAGCCCGCATCTCGTGGTCGTGCGGTAGCGTTCTTGCTTCCCACGCCCGGGTTCCCGGGTTCGATTCCCGGCGGGGTCAGGGATTTTCTCTGCCTCGTGATGTCTGGGTGTTGTGTGATGTCCTTAGGTTAGTTAGGTTTAAGTAGTTCTAAGTTCTAGGGGACTGATGACCATAGATGTTAAGTCCCATAGTGCTCAGAGCCATTTGAACCATTTGATTTATGTACAGTCCTGCAGGTTTCATGGTGTCAGTTCGCTACATCACTACCTCAGAAATAGTCTAGTAGATGCCACGTCATGTTGCGGCACTTCTGCGTGCTCGCGGGGACCCTACACAATATTAGGCAGATGTATCAGTTTCTTTGACTCTTCGGTGTATAAAAAATGTAAGCAGTACCGGTACGTAGGTACATAAGCAATGCATTTCTATTATTTTGCTTAACGTCGAATCTGAAAGCATGAGCTGTAATTTTCTAATTACATTTTTAAAAAATGCCTTTAATCATTAAATTCGTGCAGAAGTAGAGTCTTTGGGAGTTGCTATGGCACACCTAGTACTGGATGTGAGATCCTGCCACCAGGGCAACACATACCAACCGTTTCTTCCTTCCATCTTAATGCATTATAGTGGCTACATTTTTGATCCATCCTCCTATGATGACTTATTTACAATTAGTGCTGTCCATTAATAAATCATAATCAAATGCAGCCTCACCAAAATCCTCCTACGTTCAATAAATAAAGGCACAGCTTTTGAATGTCGCCACTGTTGTAAGTCTCCGAGCATCTAGGGAGCAATAAAAGACATTTGACGCTCAGCCACTGAAATGCGACGGGGTTGTGACTGTTTTAGCGTCGGTGTAGCTCGTGAGGCCGCCTGACGTTCTGAATCCAAGTTTGGACGAACGTGATATTACTCTGAGGTTTTCTGGATTCGAGTAACTTTCGTAGCTCGAGTTCTCTTAGAACTGTGCGCTAAATCAGAGTCACGTTTGCGAGGTCTTAAATATGGTTCTCAAGCTCACCGTCCGATTTTATTGTTGTATCTACACGAAAACTCTCCAGCAATGCCAGACGGTGTAGCAACTCAATATCATAAAGCACGCCCACAGTAACACTGGATTTGCACTGTCACGGAATAGTCTGTAAAAATGAAAACGAGGAAGACATTAAGGATGCACAATCAAGAGGTATAAACATTAAGAGTCACCGATCATCGCGCCGGCGTCGTCTGCATCCCATACACGTATACCATATTTAAGAATGTTAATAACACCCAAAAGGATATAACTTTCCAAAGTAGCCTATGCTCTTCCTCAGATTTCAAGCTATCTCTGTACTAAGTTTCGTCGGTAAACATAACAGGCAGAGTTACTTCCCCAATTAAAAATAAGCCGGCCGGGGTGGCCGAGCGGTTCTAGGTGCTACAGTCTGGAACCGGGCGACCGCTACAGTCGCAGGTTCGAATCCTGCCTCGGGCATGGATGTGTGTGATGTCCTTAGGTTAGTTAGGTTTAAGTAGTTCTAAGTTCTAGGGGACTGATGAACTCAGAAGTTAAGTCCCATAGTGCTCAGATCCATTGGAACCATGTTGAACCAATTAAAAATACAGGGGTTAGTATGGAAGTATAGATTAAATTCGTTGAGAATAAGCGTTGTATTGCTTATGTTGAGTCACATTACGTAGAACATATCAACCAATAGAGGCATTTTCACAAATGTGATAAAGTTCGGAAGTGAAAGAGTAAATAGCTTCTTCAAAGAGTAAATATTTTTTCTTAATTTTCGTAATATTCTTCAAATCAATAAATATTTGTAACTACACACTTTGTAAGATAGCCCACATTCTTCCTCAGTCACGTCACTCCTTATATGAAATTTCACGGATATCGGTTCAGCGGTTTAGTCGTCAAAAGGCGACAGACACGGTTACTTTCGCGTTTATAAGTACGAAAGTAAGGAATAGTATGGATTAAAAACGTTGAGGATTGTATATTTGCGCTCAGTAAAATGAAATAACATGTGCGTATGGCTTAACTGACCGAGATATTAGGTAGTTGGTGCAAGTCTTTCTATGTGACGCCGCTTCGCTACTTGCACGTTGTTCATGATAATGATAAGGGCGACACACATATTTAGACAAAAAAACCGAGAGGGACAGAAATTGAACCCGGGAACCCATGACCCAACACAGCAACGTTCACCACGGGATAACAAATCATTCAAAGCAATTGGGACATAAGATAAAAGTTATAAGAGACGCCTGGCTATCAGAGGCTAAACTGTGACGGGCTTTTGACTGATGTTAGTATCACAGTTCAAATGTGTTTGAATTCCTAAGGGAACAAACTGCTGAGGCCATCGGTCCGTAGACTTACACACTACTTAAACTAACTTAAACTATCGTATGCTAAGAACAACACACACAAGCATGCCCGAAATAGGCACGATCCTCCGGAAGCGCAATCCGTGACATGGCGCCTGAAACCAAGCGGACACTCCGCGCGGCTGGTATGGAAGTCTGGATTAAACAAGCTTTGTCTCTGCAATATCCTATCTTCCAGGAGTGTTAGTTCTGCAAGGTTCGCAGGACAGCTTCTGTGAAGTTTGGAAGGTAGGCGACGAGGTACTGGCGGAATTAAAGCTGTGAGGACGGGGCGTGAGTCGTGCTTGGGTAGCTCAGTTGGTAGAGCACTTGCCCGCAAAAGGCAATGGTCCCGCGTTCGAGACTCGGTTCGGCACACAGTTTTAATCTGCCATGAAGTTTCATATCAGCGCTCACTCCGCTGTAGAGTGAAAATTTCATTCTAGATCAATAAATATGTTGTACGGAACACTTTCTTAGGTAGCCCATGTTTCTGTTCAGCGTTCAAGCTATATCCGCACCAGATTTCATCAGTATCGGTTCAGCGGTTTGCTCGTGAAAGCCTAACAGGCAGAGTTACTTTCGCATTTATATTGGATCTGGAAATGGAAGAGGATGTAGATGAAGATGAAATGGGAGATAAGATACTGCGTGAAGAGTTTGACAGAGCACTGAAAGACCTGAGTCGAAACAAGGCCCCCGGAGTAGACAACATTCCATTAGAACTACTGACGGCCTTGGGACAACCAGCCCTGACAAAACTCTACCAGCTGGTGAGCAAGATGTATGAGACAGGCGAAATACCCTCAGACTTCAGGAAGAATATAATAATTCCAATCCCAAAGAAAGCAGGTGCTGACAGAAGTGAAAATTACCGAACTATCAGTTTAATAAGCCACGGCTGCAAAATACTAACGCGAATTCTTTACAGACGAATGGAAAAACTGGTTTATGCAGACCTCGGGGAGGATCAGTTTGGATTCCGTCGAAATGTTGGAACACGTGAGGCAATACTGACCTTACGACTTATCTTAGAAGAAAGATTAAGGAAGGGCAAACCTACGTGTCTAGCATTTGTAGACTTAGAGAAAGCTTTTGACAATGTTGACTGGAATACTCTTTTTCAAATTCTAAAGGTGGCAGGGGTAAAATACAGGGAGCGAAAGGCTATTTATAATTTGTACAGAAACCAGATGGCAGTCATAAGAGTCGAGGGGCATGAAAGGGAAGCAGTGGTTGGGAAAGGAGTGAGACAGGGTTGTAGCCTCTCCCCGATGTTATTCAATCTGTATATTGAGCAACCAGTAAAGGAAACAAAAGAAAAATTCGGGATAGGTATTAAAATTCATGGAGACGAAGTAAAAACTTTGAGGTTCGCCGATGACATTGTAATTCTGTCAGAGACGGCAAAGGACTTGGAAGAGCAGTTGAACGGAATGGACAGTGTCTTGAAAGGAGGATATAAGATGAACATTAACAAAAGCAAAACGAGGATAATGGAATGTAGTCAAATTAAATCGGGTGATGCTGAGGGAATTAGATTAGGAAATGAGACACTTAAAGTAGTAAAGGAGTTTTGCTATTTAGGAAGTAAAATAACTGATGATGGTCGAAGTAGAGAGGATATAAAATGTAGACTGGCAATGGCAAGGAAAGCGTTTCTGAAGAAGAGAAATTTGTTAACATCGAATATAGATTTATGGATCAGGAAGTCGTTTCTGAAAGTATTTGTTTGGAGTGTAGCCATGTATGGAAGTGAAACATGGACGATACCTAGTTTAGACAAGAAGAGAATAGAAGCTTTCGAAATGTGGTGCTACAGAAGAATACTGAAGATAAGGTGGATAGATCACGTAACTAATGAGGAGGTATTGAATAGGATTGGGGAGAAGAGAATTTTGTGGCACAACTTGACTAGAAGAAGGGATCGGTTGGTAGGACATGTTTTGAGGCATCAAGGGATCACAAATTTAGCATTGGAGGGCAGCGTGGAGGGTAAAAATCGTAGAGGGAGACCGAGAGATGAGTACACTAAGCAGATTCAGAAGGATGTAGGTTGCAGTAGGTACTGGGATATGAAGCAGCTTGCACAGGATAGAGTAGCATGGAGAGCTGCATCAAACCAGTCTCAGGACTGAAGACAACAACAACAACATTGGATCTGTATCCTCCTCCATAGCTTTGACCCCCTACAGCTCCATCATGAACCGTGGAAGATACACCTTGATGTTTTAACACATGTCACATCGGTCTGTCTCTTTTCTCGTCAACAATTTCTACATCTTGCTCTCCTTGCCGATTCCGTGAAGAACCATCTCCTTTCTTACCTTATAAGACCACCTGATTTTCGACCACCACATCTCATTTGCTCTTGGCGGTTCTCTCCAAGTCGAGTCACTTTGTAACGTAAATTTCCTTGCTGGCAGATGAAAGAATTATTTAAATAAATGAAAAATATGCCGTGCATCAGTACGAGTTTGGCTTGAAAAAGGCACATTACGACTGTCACGGCACGATGTGGTTGGTAATTTTACACACATCCACATATAATTAATCCTTTTAGACTACTGGACTGTTATTACTTTTAAACCTTTAGGCAATCGTTGTTACATTCTTTCGATGTATCACGCCCTGGTGGTTACTCAACGTCATCACTGTTTGGAGACTTCTTGACTGTGAAAAGGCAGTTGTGACTTTCACATAGAAAGTGACTATAGGTATTGGATTGGACTTGTGTAGGATGAAGAACTTAAGCTACGCTTTGTGATAAGCGTTTAGATAGTATGAGCACAACTTCCTGATACATCTATCTGAAATATGTAAAATCATTAAACAAATTCAGTATTGTGATATGAACAGGTTCGCTACGATAACCGCAGATACCGGTATTTATTAATTAAAACATTATTGCCATAAAAAAGTATAACACAGTGATTTCGAGAACCGAAATCTTTGTACATCGACTGTCAAACACAAGGAAATCATAAAAAAGTCACCACTTCTTATCAAACTCATTTGTTTCTTTCGAAAAATTAATTTGGATTTTCTTACATAGATTTCATACATACTGAGCTTGACATCTGCATGTACGTATTTCAAGAGTAAGAAAACAACCCACTGAGGATGCCGCAACTGTGGTGAAACATGCATATAACCCCCCCTTTTTTCCTTTTATTTTTAAATCCTCAGTTTGCTTACGATGCTGCGCTCAAAGCCCACATTTTGAGAGAAGCTTCCTCCTCAAATTACGATCGATTTTTGATACTAGTAGACTTTTTTGGCCAGGAACGCACTCTTTGCTTGTGCTAGCTTGCTTTCTATACAATCCCTGCTTTATTCGTCATAAGTTAGTTTATTTCCTATGTAGCAGAATCTTTCATTTCATCTGCTTCGTCACCCCAATTTTAATTATTTCACAAATTTCTTATCTACTGGTCCTCATTGCTTTTGAATTACTACGGCCAACTGTCATTCCATGTTCTGTACTCATCAGACGTTCACTACATTCAAGAAGTCCTGCAGTTCATCCTTCCTTTCACCGAGGATAGCAGTGTCACTTGCGAATCTTATCACTGATATCCTTTCACACTGAATTTTAATGCCACTCCTGAACGTTTCTTTTATTTCCATAATTGCTGCTTCCGTGTTGCAGTTTGAACGCTAGGGGGCGGAATACTACAACCTTGTCTTATGCCCTTTAATGCGAGCACTTCGTTTTTCGTCTTCTGCGCTCTGCAGTCCCTCAGATCCGATGAATGAAGCTTGCGTATTCATGACTTGATCTCGTTTAATCTGTTAGAACGTGTTCGGAGTTCTTGCAACTTACATCTACATCTACATGAATACTCTACAGTTCACACCTAAGTGCCTGGCAGAGGGTTTCTTGAACAACATTCAGAGTATTTCTCTACCGTCCCACTGTCTAATGGCGCATGGAAAAAGTGAGCTCGTTTTTGTACACGAGCTCTAATTTCTCTAATTTTATTACAATGATCATTTCTCACTATGTAGGTTGGCGACAGTAAAATATTTTCACGTTCAGAGGGGAGAGTTGGTGACCGACAATCCGTAAAAAGATCTCGCTGCATCGAAAAACGGCTTTGTTATGATGTTTGGCATCCTAAGTCGCTTACCATATCCGTGGCACTCTCTTCCGTATTTCGTATTAATACAAAACGATCTGCCCTGTTTTGAAGTTTTTCGATGTCCTCCGTCAATCCTTTCGGATATGGATCCAATAATACAGGGTAATATGCTAGCAGGGGACGGACAAGCGTAGTGGTGCATCTCTTTAGCAGACCCTGTAGAATCTTCTAAGTGTACTGCCAATAAAACGCAGTCTTTGGTTTGCCTTCCCCAAAACGGTATGTGATCGTTCCAGTTTAAGATGTTCATAATTGTAATTCCCAGATAATTAGTAGAACTGACAGCCTTGAAATTTGTGTGGTTTATCGTTAAATCGAAATTAAGGGACTTCTCTTCGTACTTACGTGGATGACCTCACGCTTTACCTCAGAGGCAGTGGCCACGTTTCGCACAATACAGATATCGTGTGTAAAACATTTTGCAGTTGGTTTTGATCATCTGATGACTTTACTACACAACAACTGGCAGCATCATCTGAAAACAAAGAGGGCTGCTCAGATTGTCAGCTAAATCGTTAATATATATTGGGAACAGCAGAGGGCTAAGTAAGACTTTCTTGGGGAACACCAGATATCACTTCTGTTTTCCTCGATGATTTTCTTTCGAGTACTATGTACTGTGAACTTTCTGACAGCAGATCACGACTCTAGTCACACAGCTGGAGCGACAGATAAAAGGCACGCAGTTAGGGTCTCAAAATCCTTCTGGAAATCTAAAAATTTGGACTGAATTTTAGAACCCATGTCGATAGCAAAGGCAGCCAAAATTTTAATTCGTATCGGTTAAATCCACTTTAAATTCCATCAGCGAGCTCGATTGTGAAGAATGGCTTAGTTGGATAAAACTGTACTCTTTCGTTCTAATAAAATTGCTGGATTCTGCCGATAAACGAAAGATTATGTTTATCTCGGTGGCTTTTCGCTACATGTTACAAATTATCTCAGACCTAGTGAATGCTCTTTCGTAAAATTCAAACTTAAAAGATAAACACCTGTTAATCTGAAAAATTCAATTGAAAATTCAGTAAAATTGACACTCTGTCTTCATTCACAAATTTATAAGTCCATTAATACGTCAGGATTTAGTAGACAGAGGAATAAAATTTGGACTTAGTTTCCATACGTTGGTAACGCATACAGCTGGGATATCGTAGACGTTAACAGTTTGAGATCAAGATACAGATTGAAACCATTATACATGCCGTACACATTCGTGTTACATTTTCGGTTTTCGTATTTAGTTAATTACATCATTTTAATTAATTCATAACGAGGATCGCGTGGCTGCAACAGTAAGTGGCAGGATCTCCTTCACTTCGCTGGCTTAGGCTCCGACTGTAGTAGTCGTCGGCTTATTGTCTGACTGCAGCGGCTTGCATTGTTCTGCTGTACACCGGACCTCGTCATGCAACGCAAGAAAAGGATCACTTTTGCACGAACAATAGCAATAAATAACACCGTCTCAAGACAACCTTAATTTGTTTGAACTATAAGTCAGTGACTATACTACCATTTCTTTTTACCCTTACACGCTGGGTGATGGGAGTACTGCTGGAACAGTATTTACATTTTGTTTGGCCTCACTTCCTTTCTTCTGCTGCCCTCTTGCTTTTTTTAGAGTTCTGATACACACTCAATGAAAAAAGCAACCAAGCATGGGAATAATGAGGGCAATATTTGACAAGATACACCACAAATATCCTTGTTTTGTCTTTGGTCTGACGATGGCTGAAGCCAAAATGCGACATGGTGAGGTTTAATAAATATACGCTCTCTAAACAATTCTGTGTACAGCTACTTGGTTGTATTATTTCCACTCCTCGCCCAATTAACACTAATTCATTTGAAATTACGATCTCTTACAAAAAGGTCCATACTGCTAAGGAAATGCAAATTCTAAACTTGGACATTCGTACTTCAGTTGTAGTGGATGAGTCCGATCTCTAAGTGCTAATGTTTATGCAGGAAAACATGCAGAGATTCGAAGACGGCACAGAAACTGGACGTACATAAATGTAACTTATTTTTCCTAACTAAGAAGAGAAATCCATTAACAGCACAGTATTGAATGTAAATCACTGGTAACAGCACAGCCGGCCGGTGTGGCAGAGCGGTTCTAGGCGCTTCAGTCTGGAACCTCATGACTGCTACGGTCGCAGATTTGAATCCTGCCTCAGGCATAGATGTGTGTGATGTCCTTAGGTTCGTTAGGTTTAAGTAATTCTAAGTCCTAGGGGACTGACGACGTCAGAAGTTAAGTCCCATAGTGTTCAGAGCCATTTGAACTTCTTTTTTGAGAACAGTACATCCCTTAATGCCCTTTATTGCCTATTATTATTATTATTATTATTATTATTATTATTATTATTATTTTACGACAATTATTATTATTATTATTATTATTACTATTATTATTCAGTTTTAGTTTTTGTATTGTTGTTTATAAATTATTCAAAAAATGGTTCAAATGGCTCTAAGTACTATGCGACTTGAGGTCATCAGTCTCCTAGAACGGAGAACTACTTAAACCTAACTAACCTAGGGCCATCACACACATCCATGCCCGAGGCAGGATTCGAACCTGCGACCGTAGCTGTCATGTGGTTCCAGACTGAAGTGCCTAGAACAGCTCTGCCACAGCGGCCGGCTATAATTACTGCCATAATAATATCTCAGTGAAAATAACTGAACTTGATGTAGACATAGAAATTAGAAATATTTTTTGGTAAATGTTGATGCTCGTCGGATGTAAGAGAGCATCTTAATGCCCTAATATCATTAGGCTGAATAAACAAATAAATAATAAAACAGATTAATGTTGTGGATTAGTGTTCAATGTCAAGACCTGAAGGGATTCACTCGCAAAAGGTTCTCACCTAATTGGGCACCTCCCCATGTGATTGTCGTCTCTCAAGTATAACTGTTCTTCAAAGACAGTTCTGCTGAGGACGTGTGAAGTTAATTGTCATGCTTGTGTTGTTGGCGGAGAGAGAGAGAGAGAGAGAGAGAGAGAGAGAGAGAGAGAGAGAGAGTTGGGGGATGGGGGAAGGGGGAGGGGGAGGGAGGGTGGGAGATTGGGAAGGAAGGGGAGGGAGGAGGAGGAAGGGTTGAGGGGGAGGGTGGGAGGGAGGATGGAGCGGCAGGGAGGATGGAGGGGGAGGGAGGATGGAAGGGAAGAGAGGAGGGAGGGAGAAAGAGACGGGTGGCTAGACATGCCGCTGGCACATAGCATTCCGTGAGAATGGGTGCTCGAACTGTCAAGTTGAAAGCCTTTATTAATTGATTGAAGCTCATAAATTTTGGAGTTACTATTTTTTCATAAATTTTCCTCTGTACGTGAAGGCCAGTGTAAAATGTTTACCTTTCAATGAAATAGTACATTTACGTGACAAAAATCATGGTGTAGCGATATACACATACAGGGCGAACATTAATAAAAGCGACAAACTGCAGGAACAGATTCCTGACTGTAAATGGACGGAAAACGTCCTATGAACATGTGTCCGGAAATAGACGGTGTGCATGCAACGACAACAAATCATCCCAGAACACAGTACAGAGCAGCATCGCATTCACGTCACACCAAATGTTCAAAGTGGCCTCCATAGTGTTAGCTATTATCTAGGATACACATAATCGTACTTGCTTTACACCAAGTTGACGGGCCACTTGCCTGGAGCTTGTACTACGTTTCATGCCAATATTCTATAGAATCCGGTTCTCCAGATCTGGTGTACGTACAGCCCGCCGCTTCCACGCTGCTTGAAAGGACCGATGATCACACAATCGCCCAAAAAGGGATTAAAATGTCCTGTCATATGGTTAGTCTCCGTGAGGGTACTTGTTTTGGTATAGCCGTACTCCCTATCGACCGTTTCCATCTGCTTGGGCGTACACAAGCACCATCTTGGCTTGTTCACGACATTAATGTCGGACCATTCCGCTGTTTATATTACGCTGAGTCAATCGCACATCCTGCAACTCACAAGAAATACACGGTACATGGGGGACCGTTCATTCGTCAGAGCCATCTACGGTGGTAAAGATGTTTTTCCTAATACATTTTCATGGGACCTTTCTTCCTCCATTTCTGGTCAGGAATCCGCCCCTGCAGTTTATCTGTTTTATTAATGTTCGCAGATATACAGAAGGTGGTACTTTCGCGTACACAGGAGAAAAAGTGCACTGCACTGTCAGAGTTGTCATTTGTATTCAGGTAGTTCATGTGAAATGTTTCCTACGTGATTTAAGACGCAAGGCGAGAACTAAGAGACTTTGAATGCGATGTGGTATTTAGAGCTAGACGCTTGGGACATTCCATTTCGGAAATCCTTAGGGACTTCGGTATTCTGAGATCCACATTGTCGAGTGTGTGCCGTGAACATAAAATTTCAGGCATAACTCTCTCCATGGACAACGCAGGGGCTGATGGCTTCCGCTGAACGATCGAGAGCACGGGCGTTTGCGTAGAGTTGTCATTGCTAACAAAGCAACACTGCGTGAAACAACAGCAGAAATAAGTATGGGACGTACGACGAACCTATCCGTTAGAAGAGTGCGGTAAAATCTGGCGTTAATGGGCCATAGCAGCATACCACCGACACAGGTGCCATTGCTAACAGCACGACATCGCCTGGGCTGGAGCCAATTTCCAACCACTCATGTACTTCATGTTCCTAAACAACGATCGAATTTTGATGGACGAAAATGCGCCTTGTCACCGGGTCGCAACTGTTTGCGATTTGTCTGATGAACGTTCTGGACAATTCGAGCGAATGGTTTGGCCACCAGTCGCACGACATGAGAGTCTTACAGAACATTTCTGGGACATAATCGAGACCTCAGTTCGTGCACAAAATCTTGTACCGGCAACACTTTGGCAGTGATGGACGGCTATAGGGGCAGCACGCATCAGTGTTTGCACCGGCTTGTTGATCCCATGCCACGCCTACTTGCTGCACTACGTCGGGAAAAGGAGGTCCGACACGATATTAAGGGGTGTCTCCATGACTTTTGACACCTTAGTTCAAAGCTGCACATTTTCTTACAGTATGTGGCCTGTACTGTACCAAAACGAAGTGGTTAATAGATCCATCCATTGTTGCTAGGACACACATGGTAAGATAAAGGATTCTCAGATTTTTACTGTTTTTCTTCTGCCCTCTCCCCATAATATAACTAGCCATCACCCCCATTTTAACGTGCTACAGATACCTACGTTTTTAGTAGTAATAAAGCATTTGATAATTTATATAACAGTAATAATATTTTGTGTACACCAGTGTATAGTACATCGCTTTAACACAGCGGCCAACAGACTGTATTGCAGAGAAATATAGCATAAGAAAAGTATCTGCCCGAAATGTTTTGAATCCATTGTAGGTACCAGTCGTGGTCAAAACAGTGTTTTGTGCAGTTGTGATTGCGTATGTCGGAGCTAACCGGATTCTAACTTGGGCAAACTGGTGGTACTCGTGTGATGAGTACTTCCGTAACCAAGGTACCCGAAGGGTTAGGTGTCTCAATGCGCGTCGCAGCGAAGATTTATACCGTGTACAGTGAAAGCGAAAAAACATCATCCACTTAAAGTCACAACACTGTGTAGAATGATTGTGACAGACGGTCATTGAAGATAATTATGACGAAAAATAAGACGCCGACACTTCCAAAAGTCACTGCACACGCTAACCCGAACAGCATCGAACAAAGGGAATTACAGGATGAACTGGAATTCAAATCACTCATGAGTAATGCAAATGCCCGTAAAGAGAAAATGTGATACCATAGCCATAAAACATGGACTATGGAGTAATAGAAAACGCGACTTCGTCGTTTGAGTCTTGTTGCAGATTGTTTTCAACTTCTGGCCGATTTTATGTCCAAAGAATGAAACAAGGATTCTTTGGGCCCAAAAGAGACGCATTACTGTCTAGGAATATATGGTCATTTTGACTGATCAGGACCACTCTGTGGTGCGAGCCCCTTTTCACACAGTTCGCATCGTCCAGGACTGGTTTTGTAAGCACGAGGATAAAATGTCGCATCTCCCATGGCCACAACAGTCAACAGAGCTCACTATTATTGAGCCCTTGTGGTGTAATTTGGAGAGAAGGGTGCGTGATCGCTGTTCACCTCCACTATCGCTGACTGAACTTGACACTATTTTGCCGGAGGAATGGCAAAAGATTCCCTCGAAAACAATACAAGTCCTGTATTTTTCCATTCCGAAACGACTGGTACTTGTTCTCAATGACAACCAATTTCCATCGCGGTACTGGGCATGGTAATGTATTCTGTTCTTTGGTGTTCCCAGATTTTCGTCCACCACCTGTATGTATGACAAGCTATTGATTTAAGAACTATCGTAGTTTCAGACACTCACAACTTTGACAACATCGAACAATAATAGATGTAAAATCAAAGTGTGCAGTCACCATTATCGGTATTTCATTAACTACTACGATTGTAAACACATGCTAGAAGCCATAGCTTTTGAAATGTGTAAATGTGGCGAGTGTGTATTCTTTTAGTCATTTCAGGTTTAGTTCAGGAAGTTTGTCTTTTCAGTGTAAGTGGAGATTTTTTCCGTTTCGGTCTGAGTTAACTCAGCTGGCTGTGGTTTGCCAGTTTTACCTGTGGAACGGTAAGTCGTGTCAAATGTGTTGGTCGCAGCATTACTGTCAGACTCTGTGAACGTGCGTCTCGAACTGGCTGGAATGTATCTGGTCTCGCCGTAAGCCCACCCATAAGGGCAGGCCGTCATCCTAGCAACGGAAAAGTATGCGATGTTAAAACAAGCTTATAAATTTCTCCCATTCTTAGTCTTCCATGGTTGCTTGTATTTCGAAAGTTAGAAGCGAAATTTGGAGATGAATATTACAAAATTGTAAATACTTCTATTGAAATTACTGTACGTTAGAGGGGGGAAGGTGTCATGGCCCTATCCGCCTCCATCCCCGCCCCTGGACCCACGCTTGAAATGAACTCATGACGAAACGCGTCGTTCTTCAGCTATCGCTATCTCTATCTCTCTCTCTCTCTCTCTCTCTCTCTCTCTCTCTCTCTCTCTCTCTCTCTCTCTCCTGCTAATCCAACACGTTAAATGTGCCAGACTGACAAACAGTACTCAAGAATCGGCCGAACGATTTTTTTATAGGTTTCTTCTGCATCTACATAAAAATACATACTTCGCAAGCCGCCATACGGAGTATGGCGGATGGCACCTTTACCGCTACCAAACATTTCCTTTCCTTTTCCATTCGCAAACAGAGCGAGGGAAAGATGACTGTGGTTCTAAATTTTGTCAACAGTAGTCCTCGATAAGAACGTCGCCTTAATCCAGGGACACCAGTTTGAGTTCCCAAAGCAACTCCGTAAACACTGCGTGTTGAATGAAGGTACTGGTAAGAAATCTAGCAGCCACCTCTGAACTGCTTCCATGTCTTCCTTTCACCAGACTTGGTTGGGATCCCAAACAACGAGCATTATTCGATAATGGCATTGGTGTTCTGTACGCAGTCTCCTTTACAGATGAACCATACTTTCGCAAAATTCTCCCAGTAAACCCACTACATCCTATAGTCTTTACGTGCTCGTTCCATTTCATATCGCTTTGCAGCGTTACGCCTACATATTTAATCAATGTATCTGCGCCGAGTAGTGCACTTGTAATGCTACATTCGAACATTAAGATATTGTTTTTCCTAAGCATCTGCATGAACTTACATTTTTCTACGTTTAGGGCTAGTTGCCATTCGTTACACCAAATAGAAATGTTATCGTTTGTGTGCTCATACAACAATGATTCCCAACCTCTCCCTGAGGATTAAAATGAAATTTTCTGACGGGTAAAAGCAAAAAGGAGTCAGTCGTTTACGTTTTAACAGGTCACTACTATTATCGCTATTTCGTAGGACTGTAGTACTGATTACACGAATTGGCAACAATTACTTTTTTAAATACTAATACTAACCCGTGACACAGTGTGGTGGAGGCTACAGCTCGCGAAATGAATGTATGAACATCTTACTCACTATGACAGTAAAACTGAATATATATATATATATATATATATATATATATATATATATATATATATATATATATATATATATATATAATATATATTCAAATATCTCACGAAAATGAGTTGTAGGACGTTCCAGCAGTAGACGAGAAATTGCTTCATTACTCACCTGCCAACTATAAACAAACTGACTTCAGAGCACTGCAGTAACTATTACTATATGAGTGATACGTCCGAAAGAACAGACACCATTTCTATGTTTGATCCCGCGGTCGGACACAGAATGAGTTCAAACAAGAGAAAATCCGATCTGTGCCAAATTCAGCAACGAAAGAATTCATTGCTGACAAATGAAAATGTGTACTAAAACAGATATTCGAACCCGGGTCTCCTGCTTACTAGGCAGAAGCGTTAATCATCTACACCACCTTGCCACGGTAGTCAAATACAACTGCATGATTACCCAGGCACGCCTCGCCCTTCAGTCCAAATTCCCATTACGCGCACTTTGCCAAAATAGCGTCGCATCACGCAAAGTCCCGCACGAGGTTGGGCGGTGAATGTTCATATTATTCTTCATGGCGCGTACATATCCATATGAGTGGAGTCTGTTATTTAGCACCTTGGTGGTGTGCGGCCGATGGGAATTTGGGATGAGGCGGCAGGCGTGCTTGGGTAGCCTGTGTAACTGTGCCTAACCATCGTGCTAACATGGCGTAGATGCTTAACGCTTCTGTCTAATAACAAGGGAAACTCCCCATCCAACCTCCCTCAGATTTATAGTAAGATGGCCCAATGGACATCTCGTCAAAGACTGAACACAGATCAAGTACGCAAACGGAAAGAAGGTGTACTGAACAGGAAACAAAAAAAAAAAAAAAGAAACAGTGAACGGTCCAGGCAGAAATAGTGCAACAAGTGCAACTTGCAAAAGCAACGGTGCCGTGATAAAGTGGTCATGGTGTTGGACTGCAAAGTGGGTGAAAAGTGCTCAAACCTCTCTTGCGCCATTTATTCTTATTTTATTTTTTCTTACGACGTCATGAACTGTCCGTCCGGCCATTGAAATGTCTCTTTCTTTCTGTAGTCTTCGCATTTGTCATACGATACATTGGTTATAGAATAAAAGTCATGTGGTACGAATACATTACTGTCGCAGGTAAATGTGATGAACAGTCAGTGAGAGCAGGCGAGAAACCACATAGACGTCTGACAGAAACGAAGACAACGGATAAACGGGTGTAAACTATGTTACAACAAGGGAATTCAAGAGTCAGAACTTCCAAAACGGAACGCAACTTCGGAAACGTTAAAAACATATGTTTTGACGTAGTACAGAGTAACTGTGATTGTGACACTATTGTATTCATTTATTGCAGTTTATGTGAGAAACTATTGCGTTTTCGACATTTCCTTCTGCGTGATCACACTCACATTCATACGAATACCTGTATCGGGCAAGGAGGTGTATCTCACGCACTCACCAGGTGTACAAATTGGTGTGTCAATTATAGATTTCTGTCATATGACACACGTACTGTAATTAATGCCGTGTATGACACAGACTTTCTTCCGATGGAGGATTCGGTTGACTCGTCACCTTGCCATCAGACGTTTGCGGTTCCCATTCGAAAGCCACTTCCTTTCGGCTGCTAATAGAATAGTTGTGCAGAATGAACTTTCATATCTCTCTCTCTCTCTCTCTCTCTCTATCTCTCTCTCTCTCTCTCTGTGTGTGTATGTGTGTGTGTGTGTGTGTGTGTGTGTGTGTGTGTCTGTGCGTGTGTGTGTGTGTGTGTGTGTGCGTGTGTATGAAATTAATAGTTTTCATATGTTCGTAGAGAATCTAAAAGCATACAGACAACGAAATCAGATTATATTCGAAATCGGAAACTAAGAAAAATTCCGAGCTATTTTCAAGTACTGTTTAGGCTCATGTGTATATATACTTGATCTATACACATTTCACGATAGAACTGGAGCGTTACTACGTCAAAACACAAAACAAAAGGAGCAGGTAAAGTAGGAGAGAACAAGCAGAAGCAAATCTGATGAGAAACTTAGATAACAAAGAAGACACCAGTCATCAGATAAACGAAATTAACCGACACCTTGCCGACGGAAAACAAGATTCAACATGTTGGCAAAGAGAACGTGATATCGAGGCATTCGCAAACATGTACAATAGGCCGTAATCATGTACTGCATGAAGTTCATGTGCTCTTCCTCCTCGCCTTCTGCGACATAATGAACGAAGTGTCCCAGCAACCACATAACGATATGGGTTTTCGACTGTGCAAAGGGACAATCTGGGCGCTATGTGATGTCCGTAGTGTATAAAATCTCAGAAGATCGAGTAAGGAAGGCTAACTGCTTCCTAATCAAAGACCAATTTGCCATATGACCTCCACAAGTCAAGTGATGTCATATCGTGTCAGTAGACGCACAACGAATACATAAACCCGTGTCGGTAAGCCAAATACGGAAAAGTCGCTCGTTCGTTGGAATGAAGTTATTTAATGCCTTATACCTAGAGGACACTAGAGAAGACTGATATTGCACTAAACAGTCGTCCATTTTGTTTGCGGCGATCCTTTTTCAACGAGGTTCGGCGAAGGGACTTCTTTCCCACGAGTCTGTAGGAATTTCATGGTGAGGACGGATCTCCATAAAATGTCAGCCCCTTAATAACTCACTGCGAGATAGAAGTCACTAACGTGTTTTAACTGATAATTCGTGAGACCAACATCAATAGGGGGTTCAAGACTAGCACGACGAACACACAGAAATAAAACAGACGTGAATGTGTGAATTTCTAGAGTCATCATCAAAACAGTACATCGCACATATAGCATCTGCGTCTTCCTTCGTATATCAGCCAGGCCCAATCCCCAAACGAGCGAGGCTTCGTGACCACTTCATACCGTAAGCGAAAGATATGTCTTTTAAGTAAGAAACGACCAGACAATTGCTGTAGTTTCTTCTCCTTCACCGAGGGAAGCGGTTAAACTTGGGCCACTTAAGAAACTTTGGATAAGACGTATGTATTCAGTATTCGGACTTCCTGGAGCAGAGTAAGAGAACGCCTTTCATGTTCTAGTATCGCTCCCTGAATTTTTTCCGTAACAGACATCCAGTTGAGCGTCGCCATTTTGTGTGGACTACTATCAATGATGATACCGAGAGACGTATGACGATCCACTGCAGTAGCCCATGGAACAACTGCGTAATCAAAACCTCGCAAAGTAAGAAGCTGCATTTACCTTCATTGAGTAGTGCACATGAACTCCGACAATGATGATCGATTACAGCCTTCAATCGAGGTATCTCCACAGAATTGCGGAGTAAAACCATCACATCATCCGCGTATGCACGAACAGCTATAGTCACTCCGGAAAGCGTCCAGCCTTTCAGCTGTGATGCTAGTATCCGAAGTAGAGGTTCCAGAGACAACACAAAGTCGTTGACAGCGGGCTTCCTTGAAGCACTCCCCGACGGATATTTATCGTTGCGTCAGTTGGTCACTAATAGCCACCGAAGCTGACACACCCATGAACAGATTCGAGAGCCCTCGCCGTCTGTCTCGAGAATCCGAAATAAAAACTCATGATTAACAGGATCAAATGCCTTATCAAAGTCTAGGAAATCAAAGGCACAAGAAACGGACGTTACAGCAGCAACCGAAACCACGTCATGACACTCGATTATGGTGGTAAGAATAGTATGACCAGGTACACAGCTTTGATGTTTTGCAACAATCGTCCCCATCAGAGCCGGCATCTTACTATTAACTGACGTTGCCATAGTCTTATAATCAAAGTTTAACAAAGCAATTGGGCGAAAGCTATCAGGAGAATCTGGTCCAAGGCGTTTCGGGATTAAAACAATTTTTCCCACTTTGAACGAGTCGGCACAGCTTTACTCTGCAACATTTCATTCAAAAGAGACAAAGGTAGCACCCAACAACGGCCAAAAGCGCACGAAAAATTTCTTGGGAAGTCCATCCAGACCCGAAGAGTTTTGAGAAGGCGATCCCACACTAAGTTTGTAAACTTCCCCAGGCTGAAATGCAGGTAAGAGCGTTTCATTATGTTCAGGTATAAGTGCCGTGACCAAGACGCTAAGTAGTGGGTTGTAAAAGTTTATACTGGACTCATCGGTGTCTTAAATGTCTTCGTAGTATTGGTGTAAGACACGCACTATAACAGCTTTCTCCGATACGATACATCCATTATTTGTCGTGAGAGAATGAATACAAGCGCGTCGGCGACGGCTCTGATGCCGAAACAAATGATATAAGGAAGTCAGTTCTTCCGTCACCACTGATCGTGGCGTGGATCGCATTTTCAACCCTTCCATTTGTATTCTTTTCAAGGTCAACAATTTTGCCTTCACACGCCTAACATCCGGAATTCTCAGAAGAATGTGATCCGCAGCATCAAAGTTCACGCAGGGTGGAGTAGTAATATTCGTAAGTTCTCCGAAAGTCTCGCGGTTTGGCAGCACAGAAAGTTATCAATATTTGCCTGAGCCTCTTTTTTGTCAGCTGTGTCCACCAGTCAAGGATGGAAGAGTACGTTCCAGTGGACGAGCGTGTGCGTTCCAACACGGCTCGCATCTCGTCGTCGAGAGAGGGGTCAGCTAGGTGAGCGACGTTTCACATCCACGGATTGCGAAACAATCTGTCTGGTTGCCAGTCTAGATTGAGGGTTGTAGTCACAGCACAGTGATCCGTAAAGGAAGCTGGGATGACAACATTACGAATGCAATCGACAGGCCGTGTTTAACGTCCTGTCGACAACGAGGTCATTAGAGACGGAGCGCAAGCTCATGTTAGGGAAGGATTGGGAAGGAAATCGGCCGTGCCCTTTCAAAGGAACCATCCCGGCATTTGCCTGAAACGATTTAGTGAAATCACGGAAAACCTAAATCAGGATGGCTGGAGACGGGATTGAACCGTCGTCCTCCCGAATACGAGTCCAGTGTGCTAACCACTGCGCCACCTCGCTCGGTGTTTGATAAGTAAAACCTATCTAGCCTGCTACTAGAAGTCGCATTAAAGTAGGTAAATTTAAATAACGTCGGGTATTTACATATCCAGAAGTCTTGCAGGCGTAAGAAGTGGACCAATTCATATAATAAGTGACAGAAATTAAAATTTGAAGACTGATCTGCAGGACGCAGCACAATTAAAGTCACCACCCAACACAATACGCGGAGGACTCTTACGCAACTGAAAAATTTCCTCTTTTTAAAAACGTGAACGATCCATTGCACGACCAGTGCCACAAGGAGCATATAAAAGGACTGAGGTAAGATTAAAAAGTTGAGAACCTAAGCCCCTGCCACAATCCAACATTTCCATCGCAGCAATAGGGATGCCTTCACGAAAAGGTAAGGCAGTCCCTGCAGAAAATTCGGGTACTGCATTAAATCACACGAAAATCAGATAAGGAAAAATGCCTAATTAACACCTCCTGTAACAATACTACGTCCGCATATGAATCAGAAATGAACTGACGCAGCGAATCCAATCGCATTTCTGAATCCGCACGATTAACATTTAAGGAAAGAAACGTGTAGGCTTGAGTCATCGATCAGGGATGCACGTGAAGTTCGAGCAGTATTAGGTAGTCTAGCTGAGAGTCAAGGTCCGTTGCGAAATCCGCAGAGGAGTCAGACATCGGGAGACAGAACTCCCGTTACCTTTTCTTGTTAGATTTCTTAGGTGCCATTGAGCGGTCTGATTGTATAGCTGTTTCTGTGGGCTATGTGGCATGGTGGCCTCTGTAGATGGAGGTGTGGTAGGTGTCATAGACACAGCTTGCTGCCCCTCAGAACAAGGGACTTGTAAAGTAGTTCCAGTCACATTATGTGGAACTGCCAATGTAACAGACGATACTTGGTAGCTAATTTAATTCTCCTCGAGGGTTGCTGTAGGCGGCAAATTCTGAAAACTTCCGCGGCTGAAGACGAAGGAGCAGGAGGACACTGCATCGTCTCAGGCTGCAACGGAGGACACAATGACGAAGAGGAAGGGGGGGAGGGGACACTCCGCTCCACACACAGGCAGCTCAGAAGGAGCCATTTCGCGAGCAGGAGGGATGTTGGGGATAACTTCTTCGCCACTAACCGTACCACGGACGGGACGTATCATTTCATCGAGAGGAACAGGCGACACAATCGATCCGGAGGATCGCTTGTTTGTCACCGTTACAGGTTCTGTCCTGGATTCGGAACCTGTCGCGGAGGTAAAGGTGGAAATTACTTAACACGATTATAAGAACTGACTTTTTTTTCATTCCAGTCACATTATGTGTGACATTTGTTCATTCCGAAGCAGAAGTAGGGTCAACAGCGGGAGTGGAGGGAACAAGATCAGCAACCGTCAATTTGGGACGCTGCACTACTGACGGATTTAATACGAAAACACTCCGCAGGCAATTAGACCGAACGTGCCCACTTTGATTACATAGGGAGCAGGTTCCCTCTTGATCAGTTTAGATGACACGAACGCGGTAACTACACACTTGAAAGTGTGATCGAATATTGCGTTTAACATGCATTTGCACAGAACGAATTCCACTATAACATTATTAGTTGAATAGACAAGAGTTCACGACGGACGTTTTTCACGTCACCGTAAGGGGTCAATATGTCCTTTAGAAAGTTATCATCAACTTAAGGCAGGAGGTTGAACACTCGAACATTAGTATAGTCAATTTCAGCATCTGCGAGTGATAACATACTAACAAAATTATCGCGGTGCTTGAACTGAACTCGAGAACCATGTCGCGACAGTAATATTCCAACATGAAGGGGCTCCATAAATTTCTCGTCAAACACGTACTCGTCTGCATCAAAATAAGGCGGTATGGACCTGATCAGAGTTCACATGAATTGTAACGACAAGCTAATCCTGGATTTCTAGAGAACTGGGATGCACGTGTCGCGCTGTTTTATCGAAAGCAAATCTCCCAGTACCTTTTCGTGGAACACACGTGGAAAGCATGGTAGCCACAGCGGAGCGGCCGGCGCCGCTGCAAGCAGACGAACACTCAACGGACAGTAAGCGGAGGCGCTACGGCTCACTCGGCAAACAGAACAACACTAACGAGGAAAACTCCACACAAGCCACGCTGCGGCAAGTGATATACAGGGTGTTACAAAAAGGTACGGCCAAACTTTCAGGAAACATTCCTCGCACACAAAAAAAGAAAAGATGTTATGTGAACATGTGTCTGGAAACGCTTACTTTCCATGTTACAGCTCATTTTATTACTTCTCTTCAAATCACATTAATCACTGAATGGAAACACATAGCAACAGAACGTACCAGCGTGACTTCAAAAACTTTGTTACAGGAAATTTTGAAAATGTCCTCCGTTAGCGAGGATACATGCATCCTCCCTCCGTCGCATGGAATCCCTTATGCGTTGATGCATCCCTGGAGAATGGCGTATTGTATCACAGCCGTCCACAATACGAGCACAAAGAGTCTCTACATTTGGTACCGGGGTTGCGTAGACAAGAGCTTTCAAATGCCCCCATAAATGAAAGTCAAGAGGGTTGAGGTCAGGAGAGCGTGGAGGCCATGGAATTGGTCCGCCTCTAGCAATCCATCGGTCACCGAATCTGTTGTTGAGAAGCGTACGAACGCTTCGACTGAAATGTGCAGGAGCTCCATCGTGCATGAACCACATGTTGTGTCGTACTTGTAAAGGCACATGTTCTAGCTGCATAGGTAGAGTATCCCGTATGAAATCATGATAACGTGCTCCATTGAACGTAGGTGGAAGAACATGGGGCCCAATCAAGACATCACCAACAGTGCATGCCCAAACGTTCACAGAAAATCTGTGTTGATGACGTGATTGCACAATTGCGTGGGGATTCTCGTCAGCCCACACATGTTGATTGTGAAAATTTACAATTTGATCACGTTGGAATGACTCTAATGAGCTGTAACATGGAAATTAATCGTTTCCGGACACATGTCCACATAACATCTTTTCTTTATATGTGTGCGAGGAATGTCTCCTGAAAGTTTGGCCGTACCTTTTTGTAACACCCTGTATACAAGAACCTTCCCGCTCGGCGCTTTAAGCAGAACTGACCACGAAAATAAACTAACGCTAAATCACAGTGAGACTCAGTTTTTACAGTTTCTAACACACAATTCAACAAAACCTGACGTTTTAATTTAACAGAATGGGCACATGATTAGTGAAACTGAACAGTTCGGATTTCTAGGTGTTCAGATACATAGTAAACTGTAGTGGAAAGCCCACGTTGAGGACATACTTCAGATATTTAATACTGCCATTTTTACTATTCGAACAGTATCGGAAGTGAGTGACCGTTCAACACGAAAATTAGTCTACTTTGATTATTTTCATTCGCTTATGTCGTTTGGTATTATATTTTTGGGTAACTCTTCCCGTTCTAAAAGGATATTTTTGGCTCAGAAACGGCGGTTCGGGCAATAAGTGATTCAGACATTGGCCTCTCATTATGTATATTCCTTATGTCATTTTTTGCTAACAATATTAGATTATTCCCAAGAATAAGCAGCTTTCACTCAGTTAATACTCGGCAAAAATCAAACCTGCAGCTGGATCAGATTTCCTTAAGTCTTGTGCAGAAAAGTGTGCAGTATACTGCTGCATTCGTTTTCAGTAAGCTCCCACAAGAATTCAAAAATCTTAGCAGTAATCCACACGCTATCAAATCGAAACTGAAGAGTTTCTTCATGGGTCACTCCATCTATTCTGTCGAGAAGTTGCTTGAAAAGTTAAGCTGATTCTCGTTGTATTGCTAGTTGCGTTTACTTAAATTTATAGCTTTTCTTTTTCTGGCTCATAAACATTTTATTTTTATCTGTTATTACTTTTATGTTGTAATTTCGTGTACTGACACGTTCCATGACCTTGCAGATCTGCTCCTCAGTTTGATCCTACGGAACGTGACGTGTAAATAAATAAATAAATAAATTATGAGCACTTTTCGTCGCGGACGACGTACTGGATTGCATTACTTAAGAAGTCAACGAGCCACCAACGTAACTGGGAACCTAGTCCTACGCTGATACCTTCGCTAACCGCCTGCTGTTGGGCGCTATGTCAAACGCCTTCCGTGGATGAATTGCATTTCCCTAGGATTCTGCCTATAAATCTCACAAGCCTGTCCTCTGCTGCAATAGGTGTAGGAGATCATTCCACACCAGTTCGCTCCAATCGGTATTTTGTGCTCATTTCGGTAATACGTGTAAACACCAGCGGTTTCCAGTGATCACATCTCCCTATTTTATAAAGAAATTACACACAATTTATCACGTTGAAATCATTTCATAGACATCGTACAATGCTTCTGTTGCTTTTCTACATAGTCGCCCTGTTTTACCAAGCATTTTTGGTAACGTGACACATTTTTATCAAAACCAGCGTTGGTTCGAATCCTATAGACTTCTTGAGGGATCTGGGAGCGGCCATCAAAAGAAAACGTTCCGGACTTTAGTCTCGCAAAGTTCTCTTCATTCATTGGCATCACACAGCCCGAATGGTCCACCCCGATATGTGAGTGTTTAGATCAACAAAATGAGAATCCTAATGGCCCGGGTTCGGTTCCGGCTGGGTCGGAGATTTTCTCCGCTCAGGGACTGGTTGTTGTGTTGTCCTAATCACCATCATTTCATTCCCATTGACCCGACAGCCGCCGAAGTGGCGTCAAATCGAAAGATTTGCACCCGGCGAACGGTCTCTCCGACGGGAGGCCCTAGTTACACGATATTAACATTTACACAGTTCGAATGATGAGGCGAAGCTTGGACGATTCAGCTGCAAAATATTGCCGCATCGTCCGTATTCATCAGATCTTAATACAAGAGTCTTTCACATGCTCAAATGGTTCAAATGGCTCTGAGCACTCTGGGACTTAACTTCTGAGGCCATCAGTCCCCTAGAACTACTTAAACCTAACTAACGTAAGGACATCACACACACCCATGACCGAGGCAGGATTCGAACCTGCGACCGTAGCGGTCACGCGGTTCCAGAATGTAGCGCCTAGAACAGCTCGGCTGTCCCAGCCGGCTTCACATGCTCCCCCAACTCAAAGGAGATCTTGGATGTAAGCACTTCATCACAGATGACGAAGACATATCAACAGTAAACACCTGATTTAGAGCACAGGACACGACGTAGTGTAACACTCGTTCGGAAAACTTCTTTCACGTTATCAGAAATGCTTGTAAAAACATGGAAACCATGTAAAAGAGAAGCAGAAATATTTTACAATGTCAATAAAATTATTTCACCATGATAAATTGGGTGTGGCGTTCACTATAAAATAGGGAAACTTATTTACTGAACACCCCTCATAATAACAGCCCGATAACAATCCGTTTCCTGGCTCCCGAAGTAGACTTTCACATACACCGATGTCGTCCCGGTAAGAACAAACTGTTGGCGGTCTCTTAGAATTGACACCAAAATAACACAATTTCACAATAAAAAAATTCTTCCTTTCGGGCAGAAGAATAGCGGGTGCAAGCAGGAGCGCAACAAGGTATTTAAAGAAGAAGAACAAAGACGGATTACGCTTTCAGAAATAGAACGGTGTTACTGACAAGAAGCTGTTTCCCCAAAAAAGCGTCGCCTGAAGTTATAAACTGGGCCGGGAGAAATCCGAGTTCTCAGAAGCCGCTCCCCCCGGTCGCCATAGATAAAGCAGGCACGTTTTCGTTGTCGTCTTCCCCGTTCTAATTTGTTGCCGCTTCTTCCAGACAGCTGGCCAATCTCGTTATTTCAGACACACCTGCCACTTCGTCTTCCAATGCTATCGAAATTTAGTTATCATCTCGAGTTTTCATGTCTATTCTGCTGCATTCAGGTTTCTCGCACCCTATCCGGAAGTAATCACAGTGCATAAGCGAGTCACATTTCGTCTCGCGTTGCTCGCTTCCTTATTAGCCGCTGTCTTTGTCATTCTGCTCATATCTCGGCCATTTAGATGGCCATAAAGATTGCTTGAAATAGCACTCCATCTACGAGGACGGCGGTGGATTAAATGAGAGATGTGAAAAGTGACTTAATTAGGGGCAGGGTACTGAGCAGACTAAAGGGATGCGTTTGGACGTGAAGAAAAAACCTACATTCCACCACACTCTTCATGTTTTACGTCATAGATATATTTTATACACCAATGCGTGAGTTCTTGTTAACGATTTATTGCGTAGCTAATACCAGGTAACACTAAACCTTACAAAAAAGGAAAGAAGGGAAGATTGAGAAAAAGTAAAAGACAAGGAGCAAATGAGGAAAAGAGATGAACTTGTTTACGTGATAGGAGTTAGTGTCGAAAACGAATACGGAGGGGCGGAAAGACTGAGCACTTGTGATTTCGGATGATCTGTGGCTCAAATTCAGATGTAATATAGAACATGAGCTGATAAGTGAGTGCCTTGGAAATTAGTGAGCGATGAGAAAGGCCCACCATGTTTCAAAAACGGTGTTACGAAGCTAGCCGGCCGCGGTGGTCTAACGGTTCTAGGCGCTCAGTCCGGAACCGCGCGACTGCTACGGTCGCAGGTTCGAATCCTGCCTCGGGCATGGATGTGTGTGATGTCCTTAGGCTAGTTAGGTTTAAGTAGTTCTAAGTTCTAGGGTACTGATGACCACAGATGTTAAGTCCCATAGTGCTCAGAGCCATTAGTTAGGAAGCTACCATGAAAGCAGAAACAGCTATACATCAGAGTCAGAGCCTTTTCTGATGAATAAAGTCACAGGAAGTACAAGAACAAACATTACGAGATACGTTCGATGTCTGAAGACCTGCTGAGTTATCAAAAACCCCAAAAATCAGTCAGTAGAACGAAGTCGTCTCTGTCAATGTCCTTGTTGATCTTGATGGCATCGGAAGCGAAGTTAATAAAGAAAGACAGATTTACTAAATTCTATCTTTCGAGTGTTTCAGCGAAGAAGACGCAAACCTGACGCTAGACTCTCAGGAATGGAATGTGCCACGTGATCGGAAAAAGGCACAGGTTGCTTCAGTCTGAAAGAAGAGCCGCTGAACCGAAACGCCTTTTTTACTGGCATCGAATTTTTGCAGAAATATGAAACAATTTAATTTTGTGACCGCGTATGATGACTTTTCTGAAGACCGAAAAACTCCAAAGTAGCAATTAATTTGGTTTTCACAATCGCGTAGAACGTGATTTGCTCTTCATGAGAAACAGAGGTAGCGGAGCGTGGTTCTTGATTTCCAGAAAACTTCTAGTTAGGTTCCGACTGTCACTTTAAATAAGAGATTAAGGGTGTTTGCAGAGGAAAGACAAATATTTTAGGACGTGCTTGTACAGTTTCGTTCCAATAAAGCTCTCCATATAACGTTTATCCAGTTTTCACTGATTACGGAGACACACCTGTTAGAATGTAACGCAAACAGGTACGCGCAGGTGGTGTTAAGCAAAGGCAAACGATTTTTATCAATTCCACCACCGACTTCAAAGCACTTGTGAATTTTATTGACGACAACACGTGCGTAATGCCGCCTTGGGGTTATTTTACTAGTATCTTGAATTTACTTCGCCTTTCAACAACATAAGTGCTTGAAGTTACAAAATCAACTGAACTTACCCAACCGAAGTTTCTTGTGGTGACCATTTTCGCATCAGCTGTATATAAATCACAATAGTTCACATCAAAAACGCCTTTTGCATGCTGCTGAGTAAGTTTGTTTTTTTATTTATCTCGTTTACCCGACCTCTTTTCGACATCTTCAGTTGGTGTCCTGAAATAGTACGTGTTTTTTTCATTTGAACATACACAGTATCGTTTGCACTTATAGGTTACAGATGTAGTTATCATTATGAAAACCTTATGCAAGTGTTTTAAATTTGTAACCTATAAGTGATAACAGTGCCCTGTACGTGCCAATAAAAAAATCCTATAATATTTTAGGGCACCCAGTGATGATGCTTTGTAAGCTGACCGTTGTGGCCGAGCGGTTCTAGGCGCTTCAGTCCGGAACCGCGCTGCTGCTACGGTCGCAGGTTCGAATCCTGCCTCTGGCATGGATGTGTGTGATGTTCATAGGCTAGTTAGGTTTAAGTAGTTCTAAGTTCTAGGGGACGGATGACCTGAGAATTTAAGTCCCATAGTGCTCAGAGCCATTTGAACCATTTTGTAAGGATTGTGCATTCCTGCACGTGACATATAGATACCTCCCAGGCCAATTGCATTGCCATTTTTTTCCACTTTGGAAACATATGAGATGCAAAATTTGATGGATGCTCTGTATACCCTTCCTCTATGATTCTTAACAGGCTACCAGCATCTCTTGTTCGTCTTGTGTTGGTTGAGAGGAGTATTTTGCAAGTTCTGTCACACTGCCCCTTCGTTGTCGACGTACGAAGTGGCAGTGAATATATCAGCCTTATTACGAAGTCAATATAAGTGTCCGTCTTTATCGCTGTTCATGTACTTACTTTTTGAAATAATACACCTTACGGGTTTCGGCCACAGTCAGATAAACAGAACGCATAATAAGTAGTAATACCAGAACTACAACAATAAATTGTATAAAACAAACCGAACATACACTACATTTAAAGTCTCGTGACGATGTATCTCGTCAAATCGCATGTTCAATTGCATCATGACTAGTGCTTCTTGACGAGGCACAATATCTTAAATAACAATCTATAGCCTTTTAGGTGGCAAAGATCTGCAACAATAAGATTATGTTTTTATGAGCGGTGGGTTTACAGTGCTGCAACTATAATACTTTGCTCATGTATTGTAATACAGACAACTGAGTCACCGCCATTAGTCATTCTACGGAACATCTTTTAGGAGAACATTCCTTTCTTCCAGATCAGTAGTAGAGCTGTAAATATACACAACACACGCGCTAATAGAAACAGTGTTGATTTTGTTTACAAGTCTAGCGTCGAGTCTCGCCATGTTCTACTGGCAGTGATGTGTTCAAATGTGTGTGAAATCTTATTAACTGCTAAGGTCATGAGTCCCTAAGCTTACAAACTACTTAACCTAAATTATCCTAAGGACACACACACACCCGTGCCCGAGGGAGGACTCGAACCGCGGCCGGGATCAGCCGCACAGTCCATGACTGCAGCGCCCCAGACCTCTCGGCTAATCCTGTGCGGCTACTGGCAGTGATCATCAGGCGTAGTAGATAACAGCAAGGACTGTTAGGAGTTCTTGGTGTTTTGGTAGAGTCGGGATGAGACGCGAAATGCGTAGAGAGAGCAGCTTCCGGAAGGGCGCGAGAGTTTGGTGATGCCGCAGAGGCAGACGGGAGCATCGATCTGGCAGGGCGTCTGAGCGCCCCGGGTCATGGCCCTCAGGCGACCCGCACGCCGGCTGTGTGTGTCTGGGCCGCAGGGTTTACACCACACCTCTTTAAGGCTGCTGGCGGGCACAGTGCGGGATGCGGCAATGAAACGGTTACAAGTCTCTGCATTGAGGTGTCGCTGCAGAGTGTTGGGACTCGGAAGGTTTGCTCGATTAACGAATGATGAACCGCACGGCCAACACGGCCAGCCACAATCCTTACAATCAACATCGAGTTACTTTTTTTTTTAATTGAAGTCGAATAGTTTTTCCTCTTTCCAAATGAAAACTAGAGATACAATCAGTGACGGCAGATTTGGTTTCACTTCTCTAAACCTTACACCTTCTAGAATAATTATATTTCTAACAACGGAAACGGTGCCAAAATTTGCTGTAATGCGTAATGCGGGTTGCGTGCATTGTCCTAAAGCCTGCTCTAGGTAATCCTTCCTCTCGGCACTAGTGCAGAAACTGTAGCACCGTTTCCGTCCTTTAAAGCACAAGTAATTCAGAAGGTACGAGGTTCACAACAGTGAAAACATGTCTGTCGTCACGAATTGTACCTCTTCCTTTCATTTCCGTGAAAAAAACATACACGTGACATTTTAAAAAAAAAAGGTAATTTTTTGTTGAAAGCGTTGTTTGTTTACGTTTTGGGACAGGATTCCTGCCTATTGTGTAGACTTATGACATAGGTGCAACCCTGGCTAGTTTATATTTTTCACATTTTGTTTCGTTTCAGGAACAATGAGGTGGCAGAGATAGGTGGGACACCTTGATTTGAATAAGGTAGAGACATTTATAGTGTTTTTATTGATATGGAAAAATCTTTGGACAGAGTGCAATGGACCAAGCTGAGAGGTGGTTTGAAGAGAGAGCACTAGACCGGAATGAGACATGACTGGTAAAGAATTTGCTGTACATTTACAACAGAAAGTAACAGTAATGATGGGAAAAGAAATGTCGGAAGCAAGCAGCATTGGACGGGGCATTAGACAAGGTTGTTGTCTTTCCTCTTTGTTGTTCATCTTATACCTCGAAAGGATTATTGCGAAACTCTTGGACGGAAGAAGGAAATACAATGTATAAGATTTGCTGATGATATGGTATTATTGTATTATTGGCAGATAACACACCAAAAGATCTGAATTATCCTTGTTTGGGATACAGCAAAAAAAAGAAAGGTGATCGGTAAGGAAGGAGGCCAGCCAAGTAGGAGCATTTAAATACCTTAGAAGTATAAACACTGAAGATCCGAGATTCCACCACGAAGTGAAAACTCGCTTTGGTATAGTAAGGGAGGCATTCAATTGTAAGAGGAAATCATTATGTGACAAATTAGATAAATGTCTAAGGATAAGGCTTGGTACGTGTTTCATCTGGAGTGTGGCACCCTGTTGTGGCATAAAACTGGACACGGAGCCGAGATGATGAAAAATGAAAAGGTTAGAAGAAGAGTGGAGAGGATAACCCGGATGGGAAGATAGAGAGTAACAAAAGAGTATTGCAAAGAGTTGGCAAGAGGAGGCGACTGCCGCAGCTTACAAGAGAACGGAAGAAAAACTACACCGTCAAGTCACGTTATTATGACCATCTCTTAGAAATGCTAAATAACTACCTTTTCCAGCGCGGAGCAGTGCGAGACGTGAAGGAAGACAGCCATTTGGATTCTGGAAGGTACCGACAGGGAGGCGGAGCCATGCGGACTCCAGTGCCTTGGCCAACTGTGCTGCCAGCTGTTATGACCGAGCGGTTCTAGGCGCTTCAGTCCGGAACGTCGATGCTGCTTCGGTCGCATGGATGTGTGTGATGTCCTTAGGTTAGTTAGGTTTAAGTAGTTCTAAGTCCAGGGGACTGATGGCCTCAGATGTTAAGTCCCATAGTGCTGAGAGCCATTTCAGCAATTTGAACCAACTGTGCTAGGTTTCTCGACTGAGAATCCACGGCACAAACAGCCCGATCGAGGTGGTCCCACAGATTCGTAATGGGGCTTTAATCCAGGGAGTATGATGGACATGGGAGTACGTTAAACTCATCCCGATGCTCTTCGAACCATGAATATACACCGCGAGATGTGTGACACGTTCCGTTGTCTTTCTGATAGATGCCATCGTGCCGTGGAAAGATACACCACATATAGCGGTGGAAATGGCAACGGCCTTGCCGCGGTGGATACACCGGTTCCCGTCAGATCACTGAAGTTAAGCGCTTTTGGGGGTGGCCGGCACTTGGATGGGTGACCATCGGGCCGCCATGTGCTGTTGCCATTTTTCGGGGTGCACTCAGCCTCCTGATGCCAACTGAGGAGCTACTCTATCCAACAGTAGCGGCTCCGGTCACAGAAAACCATCATAACGACCGGGAGAGCGGTGTGCTGACCACACGCCCCCCCCCTTTCGCATCCTTATCTGAGGATGACACGAAGGTCGGATGGTCCCGATGGACTACTTGTGGGCTGAAGACGGAGTGATTAAGCGGTGGAAATGGTCCCAAAGGACACATGTATACTTGTGCAGACGCACTGTGTGATCCACAATTACGAGACCACCCAAGAAATGCTACGAAAACATTCCCCAGACATTAAGAGTCCCTCCTACGGCGTGTTCCCTTTCTGCGATTGTTGCAGTATGTTTGCCATCTTCCCGATGGAGCATAAAATTTTTTTCACCTTATAAAAATGCCTGTCCCCATTCAGCGAATGTCCAGTTGTGGTATAGGTAAATTCCAGCCTTCGTCGCCAATGAACAGCAGTCAACATGTGTGCACGAACCAGGCACCTCCCTTGGAGGCCTATACTCAGCATTGTCGCTGAAGGAGATACTTTCGGTACCTTTTGATTCGTCTGGGTGGTCAGTTGTTCAACAGTTGCACGTCTATTCGCCCGTACACGTTCACCCATGTCATATGTGGCCCGTGGTACACCACAACTATCTCGACGCCATCTTTCGACAGAGCCATTTTGCCATAAACGGTATACAGTAACCACGGGGGCACGCGAACGGTTTAAAAACTTAGCCGTTTCGGAAATGCTTCTATCCTTGGCCCAAAAGCCAGTGGTCATGCTCTTTTCGATGTTAGATACATCGCACCTTTTCCACATTACGGCAATGACTACACTGTTTCCGCGACCCACGACACACTTTATATACTCTCCACTGCTTGTGCTGCCACCTGTAGACTTTGAGTTTGAGTAGTTATTGGACGATGACATCGAACGAAGGCGGTTGTCACACAAACATGATCGGACCGTGTATAAAGTAACATTCATAGGGACGGGAATGCTTACAAACAGACGCTTTGGAGGGACTAATTTGTGGGAGGAGGAGATACGAGATGATAGAAGACATAAAGGGAAGCGGAAATTACACGGACATGAACCGGATGGCAGAAGAAATGAAGGCTTGGAGAGTTATCATGAGGGCACCTGCCTTGGGTAGAAAGTTAATGATTATTAAGACTGTTCGGCATCAAACTGGCCAGCAAAAGAGTATCTCATATCTGTATAGTAAAACGGTCACCCAATCATTCCCTTCCAGTTGCGGGCTGCCTATGTAACGGCTTACAGGGGCAGTAAAAATTAGATTTTTAGCATTTCGTATAATTACTGCCCGAGTTTTCAATTTTAAAATGCTGCCATAATCTTTTCGTTAGACGTATAATCTTATGTTAAAGGCTAAGCAGATGAGAATTAAAGTCAGGAAATGTGTATATGCCTTGAGGTAGTGTAATTAATGGCGCGCAAATTACCCATACTTCATACATCCTGTATTTGAGAATGAGAGCACTTAGGAATTTCAAGCAGATATTATCCATAATTTCAAACGGCCTTGAAGCTTTTTCTCTCTGACCCCCCCCCCCCCCCCCCCAATAACATGAAGAAGGAAAAACGCTAATCGCTTACTAAATTTTTGCTGTTCATATTGTAAACTTTAGCATCTGGCATGGCGTTTCAGTTCGGTTCTTCTTTATTACTGACTCTATTCGTAACAAATTTTTCAGACAGCATCCACATATACGACTGAATGTATCTGCAAAATGATATCGTTATATGAGACGTAGTCCAGTAGATATGACGTCAATAAACATTGAGTTGCGTGAAGAACTATCTTTTGCTTAAAACGTGTTGGGATTTATCCACACTATATTCATCCAGTGTTTCAAAATGAGAACACTTAGCGACTTACAACAAACTTAAAACATAATTTCAAACCTTTTCCAAGCTTTTATTGCTTAAGTACTAGACGTAAAATGTTCAAAAAACGTATTTGTAAAGTTATCAGACGTTTGTAGCTGTTTATAAGTAGCAGTTGAATTCTCTAAGGACTCAGATGTGGGGGAGGAGCGGGCAGGGCTGGGGCAAGGCTACTAGTTCTTTCTAATCTCAGAAATTATTACGTAGAGGACTATATTGGACTTATCCTGACTTGGTAACCTGGTTACGTTAGCGCTTCCAGACGTAGAGAAAGTACAAAAAAAAGTGTGTGAAATCCTATCGGACTTAACTGCTAAGGTCATCAGTCCCTGAGCTTACACACTATTTAGCCTAAATTACCCTAAGGACAAACACACACACCCATGCCCGAGGGAGGACTCGAACATCCGCTGAGATCAGCTGCACAGTCCATCACTGCAGCGCCTAGACCGATCGGCTAATCCCGCGAGGCAGAGAAAGTACAACATTCGATTTTATCTGCGCAGCTGTATTAAGTCAAAGAACCATTGTATCATTTTAAGGATTAAAAATTATATTCTTCTCTTTGATGTAAAGAACAACTAAGATGCATGAAGGTCGTTCTGGATCAAACAGCAGTTATATATACACACAGACTTAAAAAAATGGTTCAGATGGTTCTAAACACTATGGGACTTATCATCTGAGGTCATCAGACCCTAGACTTAGAGCTACTTAACTAACTAACCTAAGGACATCACACACATACATATCCGAGGCAGGAGTCGAACCTGCGACCATACCAGCAGCGCAGTTGTGGACTGAAGCACCTAGAATCGCTCGGCAGCAAAGACCGGCACAGACTTAATATTGTAACATAACCATCATTTTTTACTGTGAACATTACACTGAGCTGACAAATGTACTGGGATTGCTACATGCATATATACAGATGGACGTTGAGTCGCGCACACAGTTTTTACGAGAGTTGGAACTTTAATATCGTCATCATCATCATTTAAGACTGATTATGCCTGTCAGCGTTCAGTCTGGAGCATAGTCCCCTTATAAAATTCCTCCACGATCCCCTATTCAGTGCTAATATTGGTGCTCTTCTGATGTTAAACCTATTACTTCAAAATCATTCTTAATCGAATCCAGGTACCTTCTTCTTGGTCTGCCCCGACTCCTCCTACCCTCTACTGCTGAACCCATCAGTCTCTTGGGTAACCTTGCTTCTCCCATGCGTGTAACATGACCCCACTATCTAACCCTGTTCACCCTGACTGCTACATTTATAGAGTTCATTCTCAGTTTTTCTTTCATTTCCTCGTTGTGGACACCCTCCTGCCATTGTTCCCATCTACTAGTACCTGCAATCATCCTAGCTACTTTCATATCCGTAACCTCAACCTTGTTGATAAGGTAACCTGAATCCACCCAGCTTTCGCTCCCATACAACAAAGTTGGTCGAAAGATTGAACGGTGCACAGATAACTTAGTCTTGGTACTGACTTCCTTCTTGCAGAAGAGAGTAGATCGTACCTGAGCACTCACTGCATTAGTTTTGCTACACGTCGTTTCCAGTTCTTTCACTATGTTGCCATCCAGTGAGAATATGCATCCTAAGTACTTGAAACCGTCCACCTGTTCTAACTTTGTTCCTCCTATTTGGCACTCAATCCGTTTACATTTCTTTCCCACTGACATTACTTTCGTTTTGGAGATGATAATCTTCATACCATAGTCCTTACATTTATGATCTAGCTCTGAAATATTACTTTGCAAACTTTCAATCGAATCTGCCACCACATCTAAGATATCCGCATATGCAAGACTGCTAATTTTGTGTTCACATATCTTAATCTCACCCAGCCAGTCTATTGTTTTCAACATATGATCCATAAATAATAAGAACAACAGTGGAGACAGGTTGCAGCCTTGTTTTACCCCTGAAACTACTCTGAACCATGAACTCAATTTACTGTCAATTCTAACTGCTGCCTGACTATCCATGTAAACCCCTTTAATTGCTTGCAAAAGTTTGCCTCCTATTCCATAATCTCGTAGAACAAACAATAACTTCCTCCTAGGAACCCGGTCACATTCCTTTTCTAGATCTATAAAGCATAGATACAATTCCCTGTTCCACTCCTAACACTTCTCCATTATTTGCCGTATGCTAAAGATCTGGTCCTGACAACCTCTAAGAGGCCTAAACCCACACTGATTTTCATCCAATTGGTCCTCAACTAATACTCGCACTTTCCTTTCAAAAATACCTGAGAAGATTTTACCCACAACGCTAATTAAAGAGATACATCTGTAGTTGTTACAATCTTTCCTGTTTCCGTGTTTAAAGATTGGTGTGATTACTGCTTTTTTCCAGTCTGATGGAACCTGTCCCAACTCCCAGGCCATTTCAATTATCCTGTGTAACCATTTAAGACCTGCCATTCCACTGTATTTGATGAGTTCCGACTTAATTTCATCCACCCCAGCTGCTTTAATGCACTGAAATTTATTAACCATTTGCTCCACTTCCTCAAATGTGATCCTATTTCCATCATCATTCCTATCCCATTCTACCTCGAAATCTGAAACATTACTGATCGTATTTTCACCTACATTTAGCAACTCTTCAAAATATTCCCTCCACCTGCCCAAGGCATCCACAGGATTCACCAGCAGTTTTCCTGATCTGTCGAAAATACTTGTCATTTCCTTCTTACCTCCCTTTCGAAAACTGCTAATTACACTCCAGAATGGTTTTCCAGGAGCTTGACCCATAGTCTCCAACCTGTTTCCAAAGTCTTCCCAAGATTTCTTCTTGGATGCTGCAATTATCTGTTTGGCTTTGTTTCTTTCTCCAACATAACTTTCTCTGTCTACCTGAGCTCTAGTATGTAGCCATTTTTGATATGCCTTCTTTTTTCCTTTTACATGCTTCCTTGACTGTGTCATTCCACCAAGCTGTTTGCTTCATCCTACTTTTACACACTACTGTTCCAAGACATTCTTTAGCTACTTCTAGTACTGTGTCCCTGTACCTTGACCATTCCTTTTCCAATGACTGTAATTGACAACATTCAACTAACTGCTACTTTTCTGAGATCGCTGTCATGTACTTGTGCCTAATTTCCTTATCCTGAAGTTTCTCCACTCTTATCCTCCTACATATGGACCTGACCTCCTGCACTTTCGGTCCCACAATCCCAATTTCGCTGCAGATTAAATAATGATCAGTGTCATTAAACAATCCCCTGAATACACGTGTGTCCCTCACAGCCTTCCTGAATTCCTGATCTGTTGTTAGATAGTCAATGACAGATCTGGTTCCCCTGCCTTCCCAAGTATACGGGTGAATGTTCTTATGTTTAAAAAATGAGTTTGTGGTTACTAAGCCCATACTGGCACAGAAATCCAAGAGTTGTTTCCCGTTTCTGTTCGCCTCCATATCCTCTCCAAATTTACCCACAACCTTTTCATACCCTTCTGTTCGATTT
This sequence comes from Schistocerca gregaria, assembly GCF_023897955.1. NCBI lineage: Eukaryota > Metazoa > Arthropoda > Insecta > Orthoptera > Acrididae > Schistocerca > Schistocerca gregaria. The sequence continues at coordinate 290,000,906 of NC_064925.1, forward strand.
CCAATCCTGGCGTTAAAATCACCCATGAGCAGAACACTGTCCTTGTCCTTTACTCTAACAACTACATCACTGAGTGCCTCATAAAAACTATCCATCTTAACTTGATCTGTCCCTTCACAATGCGAATATACTGACACAGTCCTAATTTTCTTGCGACACACTGTCAAATCTATCCACATCAGTCGTTCGTTTACATACTTTATTGCAACTACGCTGGGTTCCATTTCTTTCCTGATGTAAAGCCCTACACCCCATTTTTTATTCCTGCGATGACTCCTGACAGGTAGACCTTGTATTCTCCCACTTCCTCTTCTTTCTCACCCCTTAACCGAATGTCACTAACAGCTAAAACGTCCAGCTCCATCTTACTTGCTCCCTCTGCCAGCTCTACGTTCTTCCCAGAGTAGCCCCCATTGATATTAATAGCACCCCCTCACATTACCATTCGTTTGCCAAGTCGTATCTTAGGAGTCCCTGGTTTGTCAGTTAGAGGTGGGACTCCGTCACCTCCAGAGGTCCGAGGCATTTTGCTCTGATTGTTGCCAGAATCATAATAGTGGAAACTATTTATTTACAGCTCGTACAAAATAGATACGTGTTTCAAACTTTTTCTGACCTTCAAAGTACTCACCATCATTGTGTATAACCCGTTGCCAGCGATGCGGAAGTCGTAGGATACTCTTAGTAGTGAAAGTTGCGTTGACAGTTCGAGCGCCGCCGTCTGTTGCCCGACGAATTTGTAGCAGTTCTGTAACCATCACTGCTGACATTTGTTGTCAACAGCTGAGACGTCCTGTAGACGCAACGCAAGAACATCTGTCAGGAAGGACCGATGACGTGGCAGTCTGGTCAGGAAGACTGCGTGAAGTGATGCTACACCACGATAACGCCCACTCACATACTGCTAGACTGACAAAAAAACACTACACGGGAGTTGGGTAGAGAAGTTATCCCACAACCATCTTATTCAACTAATCTGGCGCCCTCACATTTTCACCTTTTCTGCTCTCTATTGAACAAGCTTCAAGGAACTTTACTAGAGCATGAATATGCTCTCCGAGCATGGCATGACGAGCTCTTCGCCTCAGAATTACGTGATTCCTACAGTCGCGGGATCGAAAAGTTACCCCAGCGTTGGCAGACTTGTAAACAGTGAAGGAGAATACACTACTGGCCATTAAAATTGCTACACCAACAAGAAATGCAAATGATAAACGGGTATTCATTGGACAAATATTTCATACTAGAACTGACATGTGATTACATTTTCACGCAGTTTGGGTGCATGGATCCTGAGAAACCAGTACCCAAAACAACGACCTCTGGCCGTAATAACGGCCTTGATACGCCTGGGCATTGAGTCAAACAGAGCTTGGATAGCGTGTACAGGTACAGCTTCCCATGTAGCTTCAACACAATACCACAGTTCATCAAGAGCAGTGACTGGCGTATTGTGACGAGCCAGGTGCTCGGCCACCATTGACCAGACGTTTTCAATTGCTGAGAGATCTGGGGAATGTGCTGGCCAGGGCAGCAGTCGAACATTTCCTGTAAGCAGAAAGGCCCGTACAGGACCTGCAACATGCGGTCGTGCATTATCCTGCTGAAATGTAGGGTTTCGCAGCGATCGAATGAAGGATAGAGCCACGGGTCGTAACACATCTGAAAAGTAACGTCTATTGTTCAAAGTGCCATCAATGCGAACAAGAGGTGACCGAGACGTGTAACTAGTGGCACCCCATACCATCACGCCACGTGTTACGCCAGTATGGCGATGACGAATACACGCTTCCAATGTGCGTTCACCGCGATGTCGCCAAACACGGATGCGACCATCATGATGCTGTAAACAGAACCTGGATTCATCCGAAAAAATGACGTTTTGCACCCAGGTTCATCGTTGAATACACCATCGCAGGCGCTCCTGTCTGTGATGCAGCGTCAAGGGTAACCGCAACCATGGTCTCCGAGCTGATGGTCCATGCTGCTGCAAACGTCGTCGAGCTGTTGGTGCAGATGGTTGTTGTCTTGCAAACGTCCCCATCTGTTGACTCAGGCATCGAGACGTGGCTGCACGATCCGTTACAGCCACGGTGATAAGATGCCTGTAATCTCGACTGCTAGTGATACGAGGCCGTTGGGATCCAGTACAGCGTTCCGTATTACCCTCGTGGACCTACCGATTCCATATTTTGCTAACAGTCATTGGATCTCGACCAACGCGAGCAGAAATGTCGCGATACGATAAACCGCAATCGCGATAGGCTACAGTCCGACTTTTATCGAAGTCGGAAACGTGATGGTACGCATTTCTCCTCCTTACACGAGGCATCACAACAACATTACACCAGGCAATGCCGGTCAACTGCTGTTTGGGTATGAGAAATCGGTTGGAAACTTTCCTCATGGCAACACGAAGTGTCTCCACCGGCGCTAACTTTGTGTGAATGCTCTGAAAAGCTAATCATTTGAATATCACAGCATCTTCTTCCTGTAGCTTAAATTTCGCGTCTATAGCACGTCATCTTCGTGGTGTAGCAATTTTAATGGCCAGTAGTGTATTTTATAAATGATTACAGTATCTGTGATGTGTATCTGTTGCGTTTTTTAAACTTATGGAAAAATACTACTAACATATGCACCAACGTAATATGTTTACTACCATATTTTTTAGTGGCGTCTATCTCTACCTAGCGGTCATATTCCTTCAAAAGCAGGTTCAATTTTTTTATCATATTCACATGTACTATTTTCTTTGTGACAGTGTGACAAGTATGAATACTGTGAGGGAGTTTCTTCGTTGTTTCATGTCCAACTTCCTGCAGTACTTGAAGCGACACCTTCGATTCCAAAATTTGTTTTTCATTGACATGGAAAACGTTTCCTGCCGTCTGAATAATGTCAAATGCTGCTTCAGATACGCATTCATAGCTCTCGTCGGTAACGTAGTTTTTTAGTTCAGTTCATCTACGGTCTCGTTCTCATTCAGACTGTTCACTTGCTGAAAGTGATGCACGGCACACATCACAAAATAGGAATTTCTGCTTACGTTGTTTCACAGTTGTCCCGGGTAGGCAATGGAGAGATTGTTCTTTCTAGTGTAAAATCTCATCAACGTTGTTTATGCCGAAAATATGCACTTACAGGCTTCAATACATCGTTGATACTTTCTGACGCGTCAAAAGTACTCCTTTGTTCCAACTGGTCTACGAGAAATTCAGCATCTTCTATCTGGCCATGGCAACTGAGACGGAAATACTGTGACAAAGCAATAAACCGCAGATTTGTCTTGAAACTGAGGGTAGGGGTATCTGGAACTGGATTATTTGCTCGAACCATTCTGAAAAGATGTTCCGGGGCTTTTTGTGAAAGTCTGAACAATAAAACACAGTGGAAACTTTCTCATTCAGAGGATACTTGTGAACGCTAATTGCTGCGGTTGCTGCCAGAACAACTCCTGTTTTCCAGGCACCTCTATTCCCGATTTTTAAATTTTTAAGCACCGTAATAACACTCCTGAAGAACTGCGCAGAGTCATAGAGTTCGTCTGCAACAGCTTTACACACTGCAGTTTTTCTGTTCCTCGACACTGGAATTTTATTTCTAAAACATATGCAGTTGAATCAGTACAACCTTAAAGTTCCGTATCTTTACTTCTGCTGCATATCAAATTGCTTCTGAAAAACTATGATACAAAAACGTGTAAGCTAGAGCAAGTTTCATTTTATCGTAGTGTCCTGGTCTTATTATTTTTTATCGTAGGTTCCACGGAACGTTTAATTTTTTTCTCTTCGTCAATATCACACAGTGTTGCGATAGGCCCAACGGAGACAACTGGAACTGGCAAATAATTGCCTTCAGCGACTTGTTTGGGAAGAATAATCTGGTCGGAAATTGCCAAATGGTTTCACAGTTTCATTAGAATATGAGCCACCCTGGGTATCAAATATTGTTTCTTAACGCAATTCTTGCTATTCGTCTCAAATTCATCAGATGTGAAGCTAAGAAATGAAAATAGACAATGAATTTAATATTAAAAGGAATTTAAAGCTCTTACACAAACCTATTATTAATAAAGTTACCTTAAGATATTAGTGCTATTAAGCAAAGAGAACGAGAAAAAAAGAAACAAATATTCCACCGAATAAAGATCGATCTTGCGAGAACTGCGTTTGAAATACCGCACGCTGGCAACTACGCTATGAACAAACTTTTGCTTTAGGTACTAAATAATAATATACATCAGTTCACTGTTAGGTACACCACAACGAGATATACGTTTATTCATTCCACACAGTCTAACAGACTCGTATGGAAACGCAACTTTTCTTCCAATTCAGTACTGTCGTATTTTGCATCTTTCTGTATCCATTCCACATTATGGAATTCGGAATGACGCACTACCAAGCTCTGCCCTCGAATAGTAGTTTACTGCACAGCACTGCGGCATTCTCCACCACACGAAAATTGACACGTTTTCTTAGGTTCTTGATTTAATACAAAATGGGTCTGCATGTTTCACAAATCCTTACAGTCTCAGGTAACAGCTAACTGCATTCATCCTCTCGCTCACTCTCTTGTACTATTTGCGTCTAAAATAGCTGCCTCGTACAAAGTGACGTTCAACTGACCAATGGCAGCGCTCAGTTGTCAGCAATCGTGACGAAGTAGGTTGTCGCTGCTTTTTTTATTCAGGGATTTATTGGCAAACGTTATCTCAGTACTCCGCGCCAGCGCAGTTACATACAGATAAACAGAAAAGAAAAACATCAGTTGATGTTTCATCTTTTCTGTTATTTGCATTCTTATAACATTACTTTATTTCCTCTTTATCATCTTATTTATAATGTTGCAAGATCTCTCTCTATAACTTGTTCCCATTCGTGACGAAATACACTGGAGGAAAGAAAAAACACGTTCTATCAACTTTTAAAACTTTTTGTACCATGTCAGGACAACATATTCCTTGACAGTCTCTGTTACTGTTCAGGAAGGTGGAAAGCAGCCAGTGGGCGTAGAATGGGGCAAAATTCTACATTAAGCACAAGCTGCAAATGCAATGTTGTGCAGCTGCTGCCAGATAACGACAACCATTCAGCGAAGAACGTGCGGAAATGTAATGAAAGGAAGATTAGCGTTTAACGTGCCGTCGACATCTAGGTCATCAGTGACGGAGCACAAGCTTAGATAACGAAAGGATAGGGAAGTAAATCAGCCGCACCCTTTTCACGAAACCTTTTCGGCATTTGGGTTGGGAGATTTTGGGAACTGACGAAAAACCCATATCTGGATGGCCAGGCTGAATGGGGATCTGAACCATCGTGCTCTCGAATCCGAGTGTAGAGTGCTAAACACTGCGCCCTCTCGCTTGGCGCAAGGGAAAGGACAGAAATCAGTCAGTCTTCGTCGTAGCAGAGCAAGAAAAAATTACATGAAAATGTTGCATATTTGCATGACTATTGCAAATCTGTCTGAGTCTACCTACAGAATTATATGAATGCGTGGTGTATGTTCTTTGTGACACGTCAGAAAGAATGGATACCACGCATTCATGTAAGTGATTCGCCTCGATGGGCAATTAATCCACCACCTTCAGCGAGGATGTTCATTTGCTTTGGACCTTCTGCAGAAATCTCAAAGCAGCGAGAATGGAGAACATGCAAAGGGACTGCGGACAGGTGGTGCTAGGCGGAAATATGGGTCGGCTGGGAGATAGACCGCGCAATGGCCATAAACGCTGTGTGTGGATAACGTAACTGCCTAGCAAGCAGGAGATCCTGGGTTTTAATCTAGGTCCGACACACATTTTCACTCGTAGTAGCTGATTTCGCATTAAGTCGCGATGTAGCTATCAATAGTTCCTTCCCTTTCCTTTCCTTGATCCTCATCCACCTTAGATTTACATATTACCCACTCAAGTCTAGATTCTACAATTTTACTGGCCCTCCATTTACTAATCCATGATTCCCTAGGATGTGTCCTATCATCCTGTTCCTTCTTTTTGTCAAGCTATACAGTCATCAGCCAGCACGTTATGACCGTCTACATAACAGCCAACACATCTACCTTTGACACAGACAACAGTGTCGGCGCGTCCTGGCGTGGAAGCAATGAGGCCTCGGTAGGTCGCTGGTGGTACCACATCTGCTCACACAAGTCACCTGATTCCCGTAAATTCTGGGGAGGGGGGCGATGACCCTGAGCGACATTCAGTCATATCTCAGATATGTTCGATAAGGTTCAAATCTGGTGAGTTTGGGGGGGGGGGGGGGGAGGGCAGCACATGATTTGGAACTCGTCGCTATGTTCCTCGATCCACTCCATCTCCCTCCGGGCCTTGTGACTTGGCATATTATCTTGCTGAAAAATGCCACTGCCATCTGGAAACATGATCATCAAGATGGGGTGTGCCTGATCTGCAACCAGTGTACCAAACACTTTGGCCGTTTTGGTGTATTGCAGGAACTCCACTGGACCCTTCGATACCCATATCATTGTTCCCAGGGGCTTAAGGGAGCCGCTGCCACCTTGCTTCCGTCCCACGGTATAGGTGTTAAGGAGCTGTTACCCTGCAAGACGACAGATTCGCGCCCTCCCATGGTCGTGATGAAGAAGATATCAGGATTCATGAGACCAAGGAACGCTCTGCCACCGCGCCAGCGTCCAGTACCGATGATCAGTCTGGTGCTAACATTGGCACATGCATTGGTCGTCGCCTGAGGAGAACAATCGGTAGGAGTGTTCGGTGCGCAGTGTGTTGAGACACTCTTGTACTCTGCCCTGCATTAAAGTCTATATTAGTTCCCCTACACCTCGTCGCCTGTCCTGTTACATCTGTCTGCCCAGTCTACGACGTCCGGCATTTGTAATGAGGGGTGGCCGCCCAACCCAACAACATCTGGACATGGTTTTACCTTGATTTCATCACGTGTTGAAGACATTCACCACAGCACTCCTAGAACACCTGACAAGTTGCGCAGTTCCCGAAATGCTCGTGTCGAATCCCTGGACCATCATAATCTGCCCTCGGTCAATCAAAGATAGATCGTGCGCCTTTCCCATTCTACACACGGACAGCACCCTCACTGATATACTACACGCTCAGCGCGTGTGTCTGATTAGCTGTCATTCTTCGTCAGGTGACGCTGCTTTCGCTTGGACGGATTTATATCGACAGTGGTCATAATGTTATGACTGATCAGTGTACCTTAAAGCTCTTTTATCCCCAATTCGAATGAGTGATCAGTGTTCTTTAATTGCCACTCGGGATTAGCAGAGCGGTCTTAGGCGCTGCAGTCATGTACTGTAAGGCTGGTCCCGGCGGAGGTTCGAGTCCTCCCTCGGGCATGGGTGTGTATGTTTGTCGTTAGGATAATTTAGGTTAAGTAGTGTGTAAGCATAGGGACTGATGACCTTAGCAGTTAAGTCCCATTAGATTTCACACACATTTGAACATTTTTATTCTTTGATTAGATATTCGATATAACCATCTAAATTTCACCATTCATCTGTAGCTCCATATTTCAAAAGCTTATATTCTTTTCTTCTTTCAACTTTTAATTTCCACACACTTCAAGCAGATACTTTCATAAAAAATTTCATTGCACTTGAAATTACAATTCTATGCTAACGTATGACTGTTTTAAAGGAACGCTTTATTGCCGTTGTAAGTTTGCATTTTATATGCTTTTTAATTTGGTCACCACCAGATACTTTTTTGCCCAGATGGCAAAACTCGTTGTCTATATTTTGAGTCTCATTTGCCTACCTAATTTCCTCAGTCTCGTCTGACTTAATTTGATCGCACTATATTACGCTTATTTGCTTTTTATTTATGTTCACCTTATACGTTCCATGAAACTATTCATTTCCTTCAGCTGATCCTTCAGGTCTCTTGCAGTGGTATCAGCAAACCTTAACGATTTTATTTATTCTCTCTGATAAACTGTTTCCTTCCCTGATTTCTCTATCTCTGCTTGTTCAATATACAGAATAAATAACGTAGTGCATAGGCTACAGCCCTGTTCAATTCCTCCTCGATTACTTGGTCCCTTTCATGTCCTTCGCCTGTTAGAACAACACTCTCTTTGCCATACAAACTTAATATAATTTTTAGCTTCTTGTATTCTATCCTTGAAAACTTCAGAATTCCAAAAAGCTATTTTATTTAGTCGTTATGGAAAAATTTTGGAATTTGTAGCAAGTTGCTATGCGACAGAACTGCTATGGTCATGGGTCCCTAAGCTCACACACTTCTTAATCTAACTTTAACTAACTAAGGACAACACACACACCCATGTTCGAGGGGGGACTCGAACCTCCGACGGTGGGAGCAGCGCGAACCGTGGCAAAACGTCGTAGACAGCGCGGCTACCCAGCGCGGCTCATTTTGGAAAACATATGTGATCAACCTCCTCAGTATGAATTTCTGTTGTTGGGAATATTTATTCAAGCTGAAGAAAGATTACTTTTTTGTCTAGTACTTCGTCATATTAACGTACAAGGTTCTCCACTTGACTGTGCAAACTATCGAACGATAGTCCTTATATCCTATGCCAGTAAAATCATGCTGTCTATACTGCATGCGAAGCTGAAGATCGTCTTACTTCCTCAAATATCAGATGAGAAAACTGAGTTTATTCCAGGCAAGCGAACATGTGAGCAGATCCTAAACAGCCGGCAGCTCATAAAGAAGGCGAGGAAACACAGTATCAAGATGTTGATGTGCTTCATGTATTACAATAAAGCTTTGGACGAAACGGTCATAGCTATGGACTATCCTCACTGAGATGAATACGCCGAGACACCTGATGTACAAAAAAAAAAAAAAAAAAAAAAAAAAAAAAAAAAAAAAAAAAAAAAAAAGAGAAAAGAAAGAAAGAAAGTGTGTGAAATCTTATGGGACTTAACTGCTAAGGTCATCAGTTCGTAAGCTTACACGCTACTTAACCTAAATTATCCTAAGGAAAAACACACACACCCATGCCCGAGGGAGGACTCGAACCTCCGCCGGGATCAGCCGCAGAATCCATGACTGCAGCGCCCAAGACCACTCGGCAAATCCCGCGCGGCACCTGGTGTACGTAATCCAGCAATAGTACGTTTCGAACCCTGTGACAGTAAGAATCACTGACACCTTCTCAGACATCTTTTATGCTAACGCTGGCGTGAGAAAAGGTTTCATTCTCACCCCGTTGTTATTCAGAGTACATAGTGAACATATTATGAGAGATGTTATTGAAGTATGACTCATCGTTGTAGGTGGCAGAAAAATTAACAGTCTCAGATATGCAGATGGCATTCTTATAATTGCAACAGACGAGTAACACCTGGAAACCACAATCCGAAGGTTGGCCGTACGAAGCAACGAACACGGGCATGAAATCAACAATTCAAACACGAAAGTGATGGTTGTAGATCGTCCTAACGACAACAGACCTGACATCACAAATATTGCTGGCTACGAGGGTGCCAGATGCTTCGGATATTTAGGATCTGTTGTCACTGATATTGGAGGTTACGAATTGAGATTCTTTGGCGCACTGTGACTGCGAGAATTCTACAGTAAAACTTGTTCGCGTCTGAAAGGACACCTCCATCACTGCCAAACTATGGTCCCCTCGTCAACTCCTAATCTTCCCTGTCGTGACCTATGCAGCAGCAACTTGCACGACTGATGCTCTGGAAGTATGGTGCTGCAGAAAATTACCTCGAATACTTCAACAGCACATCGAACTAATGAATCGATCCTGGGTCAGCTCGGTACTGGAAGTAGACTGTCGACTCTGGTCAACCAAAATCAGTTGAAATATTGTGGTCACATTTCAGGAAGCCCAAAGGCAACTGAAAGAACAATGATAGAGGGAAAAGATGATGGCTGAAGACCTACAGAACGCACACCATTAAAGTGGGCAGACCTGATTCCGAGAATGTACATTGAATAAAGTAGTAACTTGTAATGAATTGCAAATTAAGTTTTGAAAGAATACCATCACAACTAGTTACCGGCTGCAGCTCATGTCCAAAGCAAGGCCATGAAATACCTACCACATAGTATATACACAGAAGTCAATAAAAGAACGTACCTCTTCGTCGCGTACATCCGTCTGTTAGCGACTCGTTATGTTTCTGTTCTATGTCGTTTGTGTTTGCGCAAGAGATCGAGTTCCTGCAAGTGGTGAGTACAACTATTATATGACAGCGTTGTGGCCGCAATCTCAACTTACCAGTCCCTTGCGTGCAATGCGATTCCGTGGCAACGCACCGGTACCAACGTAAAGCAAATGATTGTTGATTGCTAATAGCAGGATTATATGTACCGTAATATATTATAGTTTAGTACCGTTTGTAAACCGACACCTTTAAAAACAGCGAGCAGTTTCATCGTAGAATCTTTGTATACCAACTGTGGTCCTTCGTTTGTTGTGCTATAGCGTTTATATCCTTGTTATAAGTGTTGTGATGTTACTGTATTATACCAATTTCTGTATTTCTGAACATAGATTACGTTGCTTCTGTGGTAAAATGTACTTCTATATTTTATAGTGAAATTCTTCCCGGGGGTTATCAGTATGTAACATAGCCTTTGTTACAACTGGATGATATAGAAACATACATGCAGACGCTCTAAAAAAAGAAGAACCTAAAGTTGGATCCACAGAATGCGAAATACCGTATAGCATAATTTGAATAAAGTTGACTGAAGGCGGAATTTATACAAAGATTTGTGCGAATGACTATAGTCAAGGATATTTCAATTCTCCTCACGGATAACTATGCAGGTTGTCCATAAACTCTCGCTGTCATTTCAAAAAGTAAAAACTTGGAAACTATTAAACGTAGAGGATCGTCGTTTCTTGTAAAACGTTTAGCAATTCTCAAGTTTTCCCTTTGCCGTTCGTTGGAGATTCAACATGGAGTGGGTCAAAATGGTGACGGACCAAGAAAATGCGCCATTTTCCATCTGGTTTGTAGACTCCGAATCTGTGACAACGGTGCTGCACAATTACCGACGGCAGTACGGGCGAGGGGGTGGATGGGATGGGGGAGGGCGGCACCTCCGGCAGAAACAAACATAACCGGGTGCTTCAAAAACATTGAGTGCCAAAGTTCCAACAGTTCCTGCTAACCCATATCCAAGAGCAAAACGTTCCATCATGTAGATTCAAATTTGAACCTGAAGGATGTGCTGAAATGACATTTTTCGAGAGTGTCAGCGTCGTGACCGTCCTATCGCTTGGACCCCGCTCTCGTGGTTACATCAAGATTGCCGTGTACACAACACCAGTCCATGTCGTTACTCCCATTCATGCACGAATCAATGAAACAATCAGAACTGTTGACGAAGGTGCGAGTACATGAAATAAATTTCCAGATAAGTAAGTAGCTCGAAGTCTTCTTAAGTGATAGAACCCCTTATGTTGTTCTCGGCAGCGAGTATCAATCAGAGACAAGTGTATCGTCAGGAGTGCCCCAGGGAAGCGCGATAGGATCGCTATAGTTTTCCAGATACATAAATGTTCTGGCGGACAGGGTGCGTAGCAGCCAGCGCTTCTTTGCCGATGATACTGTGGCATACGGGAAGGTGTCGAACTTGAGTGTAGGAAGATACAAGATGAGTTACGCAAAATTTCTAATTGGCGAGATGAATGGTAGTTAGTTGTAAATGTGGAAAAATGTAAGTTAATGCGGATAACAAGGAAAAAGAAATCTACACTCCTGGAAATGAAAAAAAGAACACCTTGACACCGGTGTGTCAGACCCACCATACTTGCTCCGGACACTGCGAGAGGGCTGTACAAGCAATGATCACACGCACGGCACAGCGGACACACCAGGAACCGCGGTGTTGGCCGTCGAATGGCGCTAGCTGCGCAGCATTTGTGCACCGCCGCCGTCAGTGTCAGCCAGTTTGCCGTGGCATACGGAGCTCCATCGCAGTCTTTAACACTGGTAGCATGCCGCGGCAGCGTGGACGTGAACCGTATGTGCAGTTGACGGACTTTCAGTGAGGGCGTATAGTGGGCATGCGGGAGGCCACGTGGACGTACCACCGAATTGCTCAACACGTGGGGCGTGAGGTCTCCACAGTACATCGATGTTGTCGCCAGTGGTCGGCGGAAGGTGCACGTGCCCGTCGACCTGGGACCGGACCGCAGCGACGCACGGATGCACGCCAAGACCGTAGGATCCTACGCAGTGCCGTAGGGGACCGCACCGCCACTTCCCAGCAAATTAGGGACACTGTTGCTCCTGGGGTATCGGCGAGGACCATTCGCAACCGTCTCCATGAAGTTGGGCTACGGTCCCGCACACCGTTAGGCCGTCTTCCGCTCACGCCCCAACATCGTGCAGCCCGACTCCAGTGGTGTCGCGACAGGCGTGAATGGAGGGACGAATGGAGACGTGTCGTCTTCAGCGATGAGAGTCGCTTCTGCTTTGGTGCCAATGATGGTCGTATGCGTGTTTGGCGCCGTGCAGGTGAGCGCCACGATCAGGACTGCATACGACCGAGGCACACAGGGCCAACACCCGGCATCATGGTGTGGGGAGCGATCTCCTACACTGGCCGTACACCTCTGGTGATCGTCGAGGGGACACTGAATAGTGCACGGTACATCCAAACCGTCATCGAACCCATCGTTCTACCATTCCTAGACCGGCAAGGGAACTTGCTGTTCCAACAGAACAATGCACGTCCGCATGTATCCCGTGCCACCCAACGTGCTCTAGAAGGTGTAAGTCAACTACTCTGGCCAGCAAGATCTCCGGATCTGTCCCCCATTGAGCATGTTTGGGACTGGATGAAGCGTCGTCTCACGCGGTCTGCACGTCCAGCACGAACGCTGGTCCAACTGAGGCGCCAGGTGGAAATGGCATGGCAAGCCGTTCCACAGGACTACATCCCCCATCTCTACGATCGTCTCCATGGGAGAATAGCAGCCTGCATTGCTGCGAAAGGTGGATATACACTGTACTAGTGGCGACATTGTGCATGCTCTGTTGCCTGTGTCTATGTACCTGTGGTTCTGTCAGTGTGATCATGTGATGTATCTGACCCCAGGAATGTGTCAATAAAGTTTCCCCTTCCTGGGACAATGAATTCACGGTGTTCTTATTTCAATTTCCAGGAGTGTATAATGCTCGGATACAGTATTAGTAGTGTCCTCGACATCCATTAAATATCTGGGTGCATCGTTGCAAACTGGTACGATATGTAACAGGCAAGTGAGGACTGTGGTAGGGCAGGCCAATGGTCGACTTCGGTGTATTGAGGGAATTTTAGAAAAGTATGAGTCAACTGTAAAGGAGATGGCATATAGGACGCTGGTGTGACCTGCTCTTGAATACTGTTAAAGTGTTTGGGATCCGTATCACACCTCATTCAAGGACGACATCGAAACAATTCAGAAGGGGGCTGCTAGATTTGTTAACGGTACGTTCAAGCAAGATGTAAGTGTCACTGATATGGTTCGGGAACTCAAATGGGAATACCTGGAGAGAACGCGACGTTCTCTTAGAGGAACACTACTGAGAAAATTTAGAGAACCGGCATTTGAAGCTGACTGTCGAACGGTTCTACTGCCGTCAACGCACATTGTGTGTATGTGGGCCATGAGGATAACATACGAGAAATTAGGGTTCATACGGAGGCATACAAACAGTAGTTTTTCCCTTACTCTGTCTGCGAGTGGAACAGGAAAAGAAATGATTAGTAGTGGTACAGGGTGCCCTCCGCCACGCGCCAGAAGGTGGCTTTTAGAGTATGTTTGTGAATGTAGATGTAGATGTAAAAGGGCAGAACTCGAATATGAAAAATCAGAGGATTGATTCAGAGTTTAAACCAACAAGAAAGATATGCGAATATTTGAACACTGCTAAGCACTTATGCCTGCCGCTTTCTACAGTAGGAGAACATGGCATCCCTTGCACTTGCGGGTAAGTGTACGTAGGAACTACAAAACGAAGCATTAACATCTGCATTAAGGAACATAAAAGCGATTGTCGCCTCGGCAAGACGGATAAATCAGCAGTAGCAGATCACGTGCAAGGGCCAGGGAAACATCAAATTTGTTTCTCTGACATCGTGGGTTTAGCAAGATCTAATCATTACTAAGCTAGGATGTATGGAAAGGTCATAGAAGCTGAAAAGCACAAAAACAGTTTTAGCAGAAACGAAGAAGGATTAAAATTAGGAAATGTATGGCCCTACCGCAAAAAAAAGAGCGCCAACTCTTCTCCTATACAAGCTCTGAAGCATATGTCGTCGCGACTCTGTCAGCTGTCTCATGACGTCACGAATCGACCGTTTCATGGATACGTATAAACAGCTTATAAACAGCTCGACTTTCTGAGCTTGTCTGAGACTGTTACTGCTTTCTGAGTCTTTAAAACCTCTGATGATGTCTCCAGAATTGGAAGAGAAAACAACGTTAGGCAGAGAATTATGCGTTGGACCACCGGCTAACGCTCATAAATCAAATATTACCAATTTCCGGATAGCTTTAGTCAGGGGCAGAAAGTTCTCTTTGCTCATGACAGCGGTATTATTTACTTAGAAAACAAGAGAACTCCTTGATTTATTTATTTAATCGTAAGGCTAGGGGCCCCCGTCGGGCAGACCGTTCGCCGGGTGCCGGTCTTTCAATGAGAAAGTAAATGAAACCAAGATTACCGTTGATCAACAGGCAGTAAAGATACAATAAACACAAATAAAACAAATGCTCTGAACTTCGGTTCGAAGACAGAAAGACACTGCTTTTAAATTAAATGTAGATGATACTTCTACAAACCTCATAACAAATAAAGAATTTCTTGGAATGAATATTGACTGTCAGTTGAAGAGGTGTAAACACGCAAAGATACTTGCAAACAGAATGTCATCAGCATGTTATGCCTCAGAGTCGCGTAATAAATGTGTGTCATCCACTGACAGTCACTTACAGCTCATATTTACACTAAATTCCTAGCAACGGCACTATCTCCTGGCGAAAAATTACGCAAAATATGAATACAATATTCACACTGCTCAAGAAAAGTGTAATAGCCAAAAACAGTTATCAAGCTCATTGTAAAGACCTATTCAAAACATCGGCGTTTCTAAGCCCACAATGTAAGTGCTTCTAAGAATCACATATGTACATAAATATAGCCTTGATAATTGTTACAAAAACGCCTCCGTCAATGAACATGAAGCAATGGAACAAGATCTACACTGAAGTTACATTTGTGAAGGTATAAGAGACCTAAAATTCAAAACACCATTTTCTGCCAAGGAATAAAACTATACAGTAAATTGCCGAAGGAGATTAAAGACTTTACTAAAAAAAAACTTACTTGAAAGGCAGTTAGAAAGTCGGTTCTACCTGTTAAATCACACAATCTCTACAGTAAATAATTATTTACATAAAAAGGAGAAGGCGGTTTGATCGTAAATGTATCTAAAGTAAATAATAATAAAACATCCCTCTCATTTCACAACATATTTTAGTACTATAATGTTTTTTCGTATTTTTTCGAATATCTTAAGATGTAGAAGTGTGTGTCACTAGGCGTAAGGTAGATGCTGTCTACAGGAAAATTAAAGAGACCTTTTGAGATAACATAATAACCTTCATGAATATCAAGAACTCAAATGGAAAACCAGTCCTACACAAAGATGGGAAACCGGAAAGGTTGAAGGATTATAGAGAGGACCTATACAAGGGAGATGCACTTGAGGGCAATATTATGGAAATGGAAGAGGATGTAGATGAGGATGAGAAGGGAGGTATGATACTGTGCGAAGAATTTGATAATGCGCTGAAAGACTTCAGTCGAAACAAGGCCTTGGGAGTACACACCATTCCGTTAGAGCAATTGATAGCCTTGGGAGAGCTAGCTATAGAAAAACTCTCCCATCTAGTTAGCAAGATGTATGAGACAGAAGAAATACCCTCATACTTCAAGAAGAATATAATAATTCCAATCCCAAAGAAAGAAGGTGCTGACAGATGTGAAAATCACCAACCTATCAATTTAATAAGCCACGGTTGCAAAATACTAACACTAATCCCTTACAGAAGAATGGAAAAGCTGGTAGAATCCGACCTCAGTGAAGATCAGTTTGGATTCAGGAGAAATGTAGGAACACGCGAGGTCATATTGACCCTTGACTTTTCATTGAAGGTAGCTTAAGGGAAGGCAAATCTACGTTTCTAGGATTTGTAGATTTACGAAAAGCTTTTAACGATGTTTACTGGAATACTCTCTTTCAAATTCTGAAGGTGGCAGGGGTAAATCACAGGGAGCGAAAGCCTATTTACTAATTGTACAGAAACCAGATGGTAGTTATAAGAGTCGAGGGGCACAAAAGGGATGTAGTGGTTGAGAAGGAAGTGAAACAGTGTTGTATCCTATCCCTTATTTTATTCAGTCCGTATATTAAGCAAGCAGTAAAGGAAACTAATGGGACGTTCTGAGTAGGAATTAAAGTGTAGAGAGAAGACATAAAAATTTTCAGGTTTACTGATGGTACTGTCAATCTGTGAGAGACAGCAAAGGACTTGGAAGAGCAGTTGAACGGAATGGACTGTGACTTGAAAAGAGGATATCAACAAAAGGAAAAAGAGGATAATAGAATGTAGTCGAATTAAATCAGGTAATGCTGAGGAAATTACATTAGGAGACAAGAAACTTAAAGCGGTATGTGAGTTTTGCTGTTTGGGAATTAAAATAACTGATGGCAGTCGAAGTAGTGAGGATATAAAATGTAGACTGAGAGTGGCAAGAAGAGCGTTTCTGAAGAAGATCACATAAGCAATGAGGAGGTACTGCATAGAATCGGGGAGAAGAGAAATTTGTGGCACCATCTGACTAGAACGAGGGAGCGGTTGGTAAGACACGTCCTGAGGCTCAAGGGATCACCAGTTTAGTACTGGAAGGAATCTTTGGGGTACAAATCGTAGAGGGAAGCCAAGAGATGAATACAGTAAGCAGATTCAGATGGATACAGGTTGCAGTAGGTACTGGGAGATGAAGAAGCTTGCACAGAATAGAGTAGCTTGGAGAGCTGCATCAAACCAGTCTTTCGATTGAAGACCACAACAACAAAACATTCAACAGAGAATAGAGCAACTTTTTACTTGACACCCGACCTTTGAATTTTCAGGAACTTGGAGCTTGTCAATGGAAACATAACTAACCTGTTACTCTTTTATCACCAGGAATGCCAACAGTTTTATAGTCGCAATGATACCAGTGTACTTGACAAATGCTAAGATGATACTATACTTCAGATTGTTGCTGCGGTATTATAAGATGTTGACGACGGATGAGTGACATTAATTGTGCTCTAATCAGGTTTTCTATTCTGAGACTGTATGCAAGAATTAGGTATTTTGGTTGTAACCATGCTTTTCTCTATGTTATTTTACCTGAGATAAGTTGTAGTTATCATTCTGGTCAGATAGATAAATGTATGTAACTTCAGAAATGATATCCAAGTTTTTCATTTATGTTTCGTACTATAAGAATAGAGATGAATACTTAACATTGCCATTTGATACCACCTTGATGATTAACTGTTTACTTATTTAAGCAACTGGCTGAAATAACATGAGAACTTTCCTGGAAAGCCTAATGTGTTATGAAGTAACCATTACTGCTGTATGTATATTAACTAAGCATATTTTAATAAGGCTAATGTGTATGGAATTATACGTTTTTCATGACAATTCATTACATGGATGTAACTATTTATCTAATTACTTTCTAAATTTGTTTCATGTGTTCTGGACACACATGGGAAAAGATCTGGACTACCACAAACGCACAAAGTTAATGGACAGAGTATGCTAAGTGGCTAGTGCAATTTGCTGTGGCACTAGGTTGAGTGTCACGACACGTGTCAGCTCATGACAGACGGACCAATGAAACACGCTTACTGGGTCAGTGCTACAATGATTGTAGTTCTTCAAATTCTGGGTGGCCAGTGGAGGTTGCCACAAGACACTTACTCCCCCCTGAGCCTGCCTGGATAAAATACTTACTTTGAGCCCTGTGGGTTCTCAACAGAGAAACTGAAGGCAGAGTACTATGCTCCATGAGTCTACCTCAGGAATGTGCTCATGTTACCAGCCTGTGTGCAACAGAACAGTGATGTGTGTGACTTTTAGCTGTGGTATTTTTCTCCCATTCCATGGCGTTGTCCTCACAGGTTTACTCAATAATTTTCACCAGACAATTGTACACATTTTTGTACCCTACTGTAAATGTACGTATCTGTCTTGCTTTATTTGAACAGACAAGAATATTAACTTATCTTCATAATATTTTCTTAAATATTTGGACAATAATAACAGCTTTTCAAAGTTTTGTACAATATTGCATGAAATGTATGTGTCTTTCTTACTTCATTGGAACTGTTAGTAATACATACTTGCCCTTACAGGTTTTTTTTAAACACTTGTACAGCTCATTGTAATGACTTTTTAATACTTTGTACCTTATTGAAAACTGTATGTATTTATGCCACTGTATCAGACTGAAGTACATTGCTGAATTACCATAGCAAGCATGTTATTATGCCAAGTCTTCTGTATCACGATAAATACGTAAAATGACTTATTACTGGAAGCTCTGTACACTTATTTGTATGTATGTACTATTACTTGGATTTCACTTGTGTACCATATTTTTATCACTTTGTACGTCTTCACCGATGTTTCCTATAAATTTTCACACACTCCAGGTGTTAGCAACCGCACATATTGTGTCATGCGTTTGTGATTGTTTCTTCTGGAGACTTTTTTAAGTGCTTCCTGCTATTGTATAAACAGAAACCACTCTGCATAATTCTTGTTCAATAGAGGTAAAGCTGAAATGTGTAACATTTTTAATTAAACTCGTATTTGCGTGTGTGTGGTTGTTATCTAATAAATGTATAAAACTTACTTTGATATTGAAATGCGTAAATCTCAGTGCAAAACAACAGAACTGTGTTAGAGTTACATTTTGAATGGAAATAAGTGGAGCTCAAGTTACACGATGCGGAATCCAAGCTATCCGGTACATCAAACAATTCGCGTGCGACTGAGAAATTCATTTTCAATGGATTTTACATATGCTATCTGACTGCAAAACAAAATGATTCACATTAAAATGTTGGCACTGAATATAACTAATCTTTATCTTAATCTTGTAAACAAATAATATACCAAAATTGTTACTGTAACTACAGAGCAAATGAAGATAAAACTTAACGCATCTGACAGTATGATAAAACTGCTTGAAAATTCACAAGGTTAGATTTTTACTGAAATCTTTTGCTAGTATTAAGCCTCAGAACTGATACTGATATTTTCACAAAAACGCTCTCACAATCACTGTGCCCTACAATATACAAGAATATTAATGGTAATTAAATTCATTGGCCTGCCGTTGCGCAAGGAACGCTCGTCTGCCCTGCAACCTCTTATCATTAAGATAATATCTCACTGTCCAAAACCCAATTTCATTTACCGTACTTGCCATGTGCAAAAAAATGCTTCTGCAGCACAAAACTCGCAATGTGCAATGCGCTTAAACAAACGCATTCATTAAGGTAAAGAATGGAAAATGCGGAACTAAATTTAACGACTGCTAAATGAGAACAAAGACTCAAAGTTAAACTATGCTTCATTAAACCTTAACAATAGACCCTTTCATAAAGTTCTTACAGCTTGACACGTTAGCATAATATTTCTGTGAACAATTACCTCCCTTGACACTTGTTTCAATTACAACAAAAATCCATGTGATTCACTATAAAACATCTTAGAGTAAATTTTAGCCATATACAATGTTCTAACAGTAAGAAACTACACAATTACGAACATATAAAAAAACTAGATTACCTTAGAAAACTTTCATTGCATTCATATCACCTCAGTGTCACAAAATTTCAGGAACAGACTTACAAGGAATACGGTTATACCGATATTAGATGTTGAGTACATTTATCAGATTCACAACTTCGTTCACAGTTATGGTTAAAACGTATTGAAAATCAGTATGGCAAATAGGACAGTCAAAAAATGGATCAAATCGCTCTAAGCACTATGAGACTTAACATCAGAGGTCATCAGTCCCCTAGACTTAGAACTATTTAAATTTGACTAACCTAAGGACATCACACAAATCCATGCCCGAGGCAGGATTCGAACCTGCGACCGTAGCAGCAGCGCGATAGAAAGTCCCCTTCACTAGCACTACACAATAGAAAAGGCACAATCAGTGGAAAATTCAGTTACGTAATCTCAAGCGCAACTTCAAAACAAAATTTGCACTCCATAGATAAAACTATAGCAACTTGTGTACCGACGTGTGAAATGAAAGATTTTCTGTGCAACCATTTGCATCTCTTTAACGAATAAAAATTCGACATTTGTTGTACAGATTATTTTATTCTAATTAGTCTACAGTACAACCTCGTAAAATATTTACAATTCCTTCTGAAACACCTTGCATAAAAATTACGTTCCTTTTTGTTCTTAAAATGTAATTTCATGACATGCCCATTACCCTTATAAAAATACTCCACTGGTGAATAGAACTACTGCCAATACTACTAGGGTAAAGCGAGAAGAGCATATTTTGAAAACATTGTCTAAATCGTGTTAATTTGCATATGTAAAACTATAAAGGCTTACCAAAAATTTGGCACACATTTATCTTTGAGAGGAAAATCGCTTCTGTAAATACATGAAGGAAATTGGAATTTTAAACAGTACCTAAAAAACGGTATTTTTGCATTTCTTCTCCTTGGGTAAGTAAGGTGATGCACGAGAGGTACGAGAGATGCCCAGTGATTGTACTTTCGAACTGGCACGTCTAGCCTACTGGCTTAAGTAGTTTTTACCACAGTTTCAAACCAATGGAAACAATAAAGGAGTCAGAACAACACTTATTTATTATAAACATAGTTGGTCACAAACATAAAAACTGAATGAAATTATTACTGTATAGGTAATTACACAAAAAAGTAATTATGATATAAGAAGTGTTTGCATAACTGTCATTTCTACTGCCTTTCCTGTCACGTCTTCCACAAAGGACACATATGTTGTTGTAAACTGAACGATCTTCACGCAGTCACCGCTTGCACTCTACACATCGTAACCGCCAATCTTAAGGTACGTCTCCAGAGACGTTGTACACTTTTAATCTGCATTGAACTACTCTGAGTCATTATAGCGTTGACCACACTTCTCAAATCATCTTAACCCCAAAAACCAAGATTTGTTATCCAATCACTGATGTTCGGCATGATGTATTTAACCTGCAATCATAATACAGGAGATTTAGACAAACTATAGAACACTATAAGCGCGAAATAATCGCACAATAAATTAATACCCGTTTTATGTTTGCGTCTTGTCTCCTAATGTCTTCATGCCTCAACTGTCCTAAAGCGGTAGTGAAGAAGACGACCCTTGA
Source organism: Schistocerca gregaria (assembly GCF_023897955.1). Classification (NCBI taxonomy): domain Eukaryota; kingdom Metazoa; phylum Arthropoda; class Insecta; order Orthoptera; family Acrididae; genus Schistocerca; species Schistocerca gregaria. The sequence goes on from NC_064925.1 coordinate 290,022,362, forward strand.
ACACTCCACACACCATTATCATTAACGGATCTAGCGCTTGCATCATTCAGTTTTTCGTTAATCCACTTACATGTATGTTATATTTCAGAAACTTTTCTCGGCCAGCCGGCGCGATAATTCCCTACCAAGAATTGCGAATATGCTCACCGTTTCTACAGAATTTGGAGAATGCCTGTCCTCTACAATTACTAGCTCGCTACTAATATACTGGTGCTGCCAGACACTGGCAAGTATGAAAACGGAAAGAGCGTCTTCTCTCCCACCCGCGTCAACTGTGCTAGCTTTACCGTACTACTACTAATAGTACGATTACTGCTTCGTCTGCTGGTAAGTTCTAAGCTTCAGCTGGCAACGAATACCTTTATGTTTGGTGTTGAGTTTTCTTTGTCAGTGCTGACTATGAGGCAGGAGTGTGTAACTACGTGAAGAAATACAAATTTATTACTTAGTGTTCTTCGTGGTATTAAGACTGCCGTCTATATGTGAAATTCATCCCTAGATCTACTGTGTAGGAAGTTAATTACTCTAGTGGAGTGTTGGATGACTTTATAAACGCGGAACTGAAGAGCCGTAGAGGCAATGCCACGTGTTCACCCATGGCGTGCGACTTTTTCACTTAACGACTTAATTAGTTCTGTCGTGACGTGTTCTTTGGCCGTTACATCAACAAACTGTGCTCACTTTTACGAGTTTTTACTCCCGCAAAGTGACTTGAGCGTTCGGAAAAAGGATGAGGGAACACAGGATGTAACGTTTAACGGCTGTAAAACAATGAAGTCGTTTATGGACAAAAACGTTTGTACGGGCAGACCGAGAGAAGTTAAGCATCATCCTTCTCGGACAGAGCGGACGATCGACCAGCTCTGAGAATAAGTGGCCTAACTCGTTCTGAGAGCGACTGTTAATGCACGGGGTGAAGGAGTCTCTCCACAGATTGCTTGTAAGTTAACCAGCAAACAGGCACACCCTGAGCAACATTAGGTGTGGGAAGGGGGGGGGGGTTGTGTTTAACGTCCCGTCGACAACGAGGTCATTAGAGACGGAGCGCAAGCTCTGTGTAGGGAAGGATTGGGAAGGAAATCGGCAGTGCCCTTTCTAGGGAACCGTCCCGGCATTTGCCTGAAACGATTTAGGGAAATCACGGAAAACTTAAATCAGGATGGCTGGAGACGGGATTGAACCGTCGTCCTCCCGAATGCGAGTCCAGTGTGCTAGCCACTGCGCCACCTCGCTTGGTAGCAACGTTAACATCATGACGACTATTACTTCAGCTATCGGGAAACATCATGGAGGAAACAAAAAGCCTTCCTCAAAGTTAGTGAAATTTTTAATCAACACTGAAGAATTATCCCGAGATAAAGAAATATCATTAGCTGACATCCATAGATATTGTGAAAATGGGTGGATGTATGAGTGTATCTTGCACAGCTCCTAAACCAGTGGACCGATTTCAACCATAGTACGTATATCTCCTACTGTTAGGAAACACTCCTTATGGTGGTAAGAACCACATACATTAGTACCTACTGGATCCCGAATGTCGTTCAATTTTATTACTTCAGTGCTACTAACACTACTCGCCATAAATTTCGCAGACAGTATCTACATATGCCACTAAATGCATCTACAAAATTATATCTACATAGTTATATTTACAAAATTATATCTTCAGAATTATTAGGAGATATGACATCATAAACACTTTTATGCGTAATAAACTGTCGCATCATGAATGATGTTTAAATTTATTACTACTTATCCACTAAGCCTATTCGTAACGTATTTCTCAGACTATATGCACATATGCCACTAAATGAACCTACACAAGCATACCACTGCACGATACATAGTTAAAGAGATATGACGTGTTAAACACTGAGATGCGTGCAAACCTGCTGCATCATGCATGAACTTTTAATACATTTATTCTGAACTTCTAAGGAACTCCTACAGTCGAGTCATCTTCAGGAAAGTCGTGGCACTTGGCAACGTCTTTGACAGCTTTCAACTGTGAATCGCGTACAGCTGCAGGCGAAAACAATAGCCGTCTATAGAGCTATGAAGAGCCGTTACCATAGAGACGTTTACTAAATCGCGTTGTTCACACGCGAAGCAGCTGCGCCCAGCGTACAAAAACTGTTCCATAATTTCAGAACTGTTTTCACGAATACATCGAAATGAATTTTTTCCGATATTACACTACAAACACAGTTCATTTCTTGTTTATGTTCCTAATAGAAATTTGGCGCAATGAAAACCTGAGCAGTGTCGGGTTTGTCAGCTACTAACACAGTGATACTAACAATAGAACCTGAGGCTTGCACAGAAACATCAGTGTACAAACTACATAACGCAGACTTCCTGCATGAACAGCGCCAAAATTATGTTGTTCGATTTCAATTGCAAAAGCACAATCTGGCACTATGAAACTACAGGCAAAAACGGAGATATGGTGGAAAGCGAAGGCCTGAAACTATTAAACGAGCCTAAGCTGAAACCATATTCATGAAGTGGACGTTGGCGTAAGGACTATAAACCGGACAACGTTTTCGTAAATTTACCGGCAGCTCAATGTTTTATATAAAAAAAACTAAGGAACCTGTTCCCACAGAGCTTAATCCCATAACGTGTGCAGTAGTTCGAATTATCATTTCTCAAAGAAACTGAACAATGAAGTTGTAAAACTCAAAAGCCTCCAAAATCGTATGAGGGTTTCGTACCCTAGTAAAAAACAATATCTCTCGAAAACATATCTCTTGGGTTTAGGACACAGTACATGTCTGGCAACCAACATTCAGTTAACATACTTAAGATCTACCTAGATAAACATGAAAGAGATCCACTAGCTGAAGACACCATTCAGTATGGTGAAGAGCTGGTGACATTTACCACAGAAAGCAGTAAGGAAAACTGGTCAAGTTTTGCAACTGAATCAGAACGGTAGGTGAGCACTTAAACAAATTAAAAATCTAAGCAATGATCCTAAAAAGTCACCAGAGGAATTCGTCTTATTAACACCAAATGAAATGGCCTACCATCTATTCAAGAAAGGTAAAACAGAGAAAAAAATCACAAACTGAGACTTTATCACGATAGATTGAGAAAAACAAGTTTTTGAGCTTGGCCTTTACAACAACAGAGTTGGTAAGTACCACAAAACAAAGGAAAAGCAACAGATCTGCAGACCAGATGACATAGGAACAGAACAGCTGAAAAATTTCGGACCAGAGACTATATAGCTATTCTCAAGCTGGGGTAAGTACCCAAAGATCCTAAAAATTTTCACCCCATCGTGCTTTTGTGTCTCCTGTATAAAGTCTTTCAGACTGTGGTACTGAAAATGATACTGACTAGCATTTCATCAAGTGTGGATTAAAAGATCATCTCAGGGCAAGCTGATCTTTGACCAGGTAAGTCAAGCCTAACCTTACCCAACACGTTCTCGATGTGTGTAAAAAAAGCTGATCTCTGGTGCAGCTTTTACAGATCTCAGTATTGCAAGACACAGTGAATCGCAAAAGGCGTGTCCAAAACCTACACGAGTTTACAAGGTATTTCAAGTTGACAAATGTAATCAAAGCAGTGTTCCGAAGTATAAAATACTATGTAACGCTGCAAGGTAAGAAGAGTCGTCAGAGAACCCAGAAGAACAGAATACCTCAAGACAGTGTGTTGTGCCCAATTCTCTACAACATGTATACCGATGATCATTCAGATGTTAGAGATGTAAGACGATTTATCTATGCAGATAACACAGCTGTGGCAGCCGACGGGAAGACGAATGAGGAAGCTGAATTCAAAACAAGCAACACATTTGAAGGGCTGAGTGCCTCCTCAAGCTGAGCCCAGTAAAGAATCAAGTATACGCCTTCCAATTAAGAAACAGAGATGCTAAAAGTAAACTGAATATTAGGTAGGGAGGATCGGGAATTCAGCCCTTTGACACTTCAAAATATATGGAAATTTACACTGGATCGCACCCCATTTGTCAGAACGTACTGCACGAACTTGAAAGGAAAACTTTGCATCATAAGCAACATCTTGAAAAAAAGCACAGTTGAGCACAGATGGGTGCGATGGAATAACAAAATGAGTGACAGTGAAGCACAGTTGAGCACAGATGGGTGCGATGGAATAACAAAATGAGTGACAGTGAAGCACAGTTGAGCACAGAAGGGGGCGATGGAATAACAAAATAAGTGACAGTGAAGCACAGTTGAGCACAGATGGAGTCGATGATGTCAGTTCGCCCGTGTCTGCGTGTTTAGTATGGCTCAAGCAGTAACAGCTTTTCGTGTCAGCACTGACTATACTCTCAGGCTCCCTGTAAACGTGCAATATTGAGTTCGCTTTACAGGGTATCACTGTCGGATGATGGTTGCACTCCTGTGTATAAAATGATACCGTTTTCCTATTTCTTGTAAGTCTCAATAAAAGCAACAGGACGTGCACTATCTTTTGCGATAACCAGAATCATGTACGTATAGTTGGCGTATTCGATACGAAAGAGATGTTCAATGGATGTGAATCTTTCTTGTTGACACAATAACTTACAGTATTAAAAAGACAAACTGTAGTGCTCCTATAGTACGTCATACTTGTGCAGAGGTGTGTTTCTTAATAAAGTGATGAGCTTTCTTATGGAAATGTGTGCTACGCAGTGTCTTCAAATGGTTAACAATGTTGCTTGCAAAATGAGAACACTGCACAAAGGTATCACTTCTCTCCATTATAATTTTGTGTCCACATGCTTTTAGGTACCTGCAACGGAGGGCTCTGACTGCTGTTACTAATTAGTCTTGCTGCCAATGAAAAATTCTGTCTATTTAAGATTTTTCATCAGTTCTTCAGGAATTTCATCAACACCTGTCTCCTTTCCTTCTTTGAGACTATGTTCAAATTCATGTCTCATGACTGTAGGATCTTCTAATTTTTTTTCGCAATCATTGATGTCTTCAGTTAGATTAATTCTTGAAATCTTTATCATTGCACTAGTTCTTCTATGTATTCTTCCGAACGAGCACTTATCATTGTTTATCAGAAACATTCGCTCATTATTTTTAAATACTTCTGACTTATTGGTTAGGAATTATAATTAAACACATAGGGCACATGAAAAATACTTAGTTCCATACGTAGTAATTAATGGCAAGTCATCTAGTGAGACAGAATTACTACAGCAGTCATTAAAACATAGATGTTTTCGTTTGGCGTCTTTTGTTTACGAAATTTGAAACAGCAATTTTCTCTTATGTATGAGAAAATATTTTGTTGACGGCCATCAAGATAGAGAAATGACCACCATAACAAAATAAACGAGAGCTCACACTGGAGGATTTAGTTGTTCCTTTGTCTGACATGCTACTCCAGAGTGGAAGGTTCGACAAATAGACGTAAAGTTGTTCTATGAACAATCCGCCGAACACTTAAGTGTAAATTTCAATGTAATCGTATGTATGTATGTTCGTTAGCAAAGATAAATCTTAGGTACCGTACAGGGTGGTTCAAAGGTAATGTAATGCGAACCAGAACTGCACTGACATAATTTGGTGGATAATATGGACCAAAACAAGAAAAAAAGTCCAATAAACATGGGCTCAAAAATGCATATCTGACGGGCAAGGAGCGCGTGTTCGTCTTCACTACTGCCGAACACATCTAATCCACTGAACAAGTGTTCATAGCTCTTAAGGTATGACATTTAGACCGCTTGTTTGGTCAATACTACCACCTCTGAAAGTTTGTCATTGGAACTTTGGTTCACCCATTTTGTTCTACGTTGCATGATTCCTCACCACGAACATAACGGGGTGTCGGGAAAGCTGTGCAGCGGACTTCAGGCTAACATATCGTCTTAGGTGGTGAAATAGGTATAACTGGGAGTCCTTCCTTTAGTAAAGACAAACCTCTGTTTCTTCTAAAGTATCATGTAAGGGGTCCATGACTCTGAAATTTTTTGCTGTCGCACTCGAGCAGATGTAACTTCGATGGATTGCTCACGCGCTGCCTGCGATATGTAAGCTACAATAGAATCGCAGATCAGAGAGCAGTGTCGGCAGCAGCAGTAGTAGTAGTAGCTTTCAGTCAGGCGGTTGGGTAGGGCGGTCGTGAAGAACGATGGCGGTGCCTGAGCGATGTACTATAAGGTAAAACAAAATATTATTGTTTTTTATTGCTGCGCGCATATGTTAACTGCACAACTGATTTGTGTACCATTGCTATATCAAAGTCCCATGTAAATGTTTTCAAAAATCTTTCAATAATAATCTGTCTTGTAAAGATAACTTATGACAGTCATTCATCTGAATTAAAGTTTTTACTAATTTCTCCTATCCATAGTCATGCCGGTCATCGTAAAGAAAATCTGTTGTTTTTCATACATAACAGAATCTAGTGGTGAGCATTGCACTGGGCTGTGCCAGAAAAATTTCTTATAGGAGCATGTATATAGATAGCGTTATCCGGCAACATCACTGAGGTAAGAATTTTCACATTATTCAGAATGATTTTTCAGGGCCATGACGCAGCACTGTTGACGTCCAGATTTACCAGTTTAGATTCACAGTGGTTCATGGTGTGGGTTCCTGTACTCATGTCCTAGTTCATGAACCACGGGCAACGTATGAGTTATAAGTGGTTCTTACAGCCGAGATACCAGAGACTTTGGAATAACACTGGCCATCTCGGACATATTCTGAGTTTTGGTCACCTTTGTGCTCATATGGCAAAGACTATCAAAACCACCGGTTAGTACCTCAACCGGTAGGGGTAAAACCCAATGGGCTAGCAACCTGCTTCCCTGGTACTTTAAATATGATGCTGGCAACAATCAGAGGTGACGGAGTCCCACCTCAAACTGACAAACCAGGGACTCCTAAGATACGACTTGGCAAACGAATGGTAATGAGATGGGGAGCTATTAATATCAATGGGGGCTACTCAGTGAAGAAGGTAGAGCTGGCAGAGGCTCCAAGTAAGATGGGGTTGGACGTTTTAGCTGTTAGTGACATTCGGGTAAGGAGTGAGAAAGAAGAGGAAGTGGGAGAATACAAGGTCTACGTGTCAGGAGTCAAAGCAGGAATAGCACAATGGGGTGTAGGGCTTTACATCAGGAAAGAAATGGAACCCAGCGTAGTTGCAATAAGGTATGTAAAAGAACGACTGTTATGGATAGATCTGACAGTGTCTAGCAAGAAAATTAGGACTCTGTCAGTATATTAGCATTGTGAAGGGACAGATCAAGATAAGATTGATAGTTTTTATGAGGCACTCAGTGATGTAGTTGTTAGAGTAAAGGACAAGGACAGTGTTCTGCTCATGGGTGATTTTAACGCCAGGATTGGAAATCGAACAGAAGGGTATGAAAAGATTATAGGTAAATTTGGAGAGGATATGGAGGCGAACAGAAACGGGAAACAACTCTTGGATTTCTGTGCCAGTATGGGCTTAGTAACCACAAACTCATTTTTTAAACATAAGAACATTCACCCGTATACTTGGGAAGGCAGGGGAACCAGATCTGTCATTGACTATCTAACAACAGATCAGGAATTCAGGAAGGCTGTGAGGGACACACGTGTATTCAGGTGATTCTTTGATGACACCGATCATTATTTAATCTGCAGTGAAATTGGGATTGTGAGGCCAAAAGTGCACGAGGTCAGGTCCATATGTAGGAGGATAAGAGTGGAAAAACTTAAGGTTAAGGAAATCAGGCACAAGTACATAACAGCGATCTCAGAAAGGTACCAGTTAGTTGAATGTAGTCAATTACAGTCATTGGAAAAGGAATGGACAAGGTACAGGGACACAGTACTAGAACTGGCTAAAGAATGTCTTGGAACAGCAGTGTGTAAATGTAGGATGAAGCTTGGTGGAATGACACAATCAAGGCAGCCTGTAAAAGGAAAAAGAAGGCGTATCAAAAATGGCTACATAGTAGAACTCAGGTAGACAGAGAAAGTTATGTTGGAGAAAGAAACAAAGCCAAACAGATAATTGCAGCATCCAAGAAGAAATCTTGGGAAGACTTTGGAAACAGGTTGGAGACTATGGGTCAAGCTGCTGGAAAACCATTCTGGAGTGTAATTAGCAGTTTTCGAAAGGGAGGTAAGAAGGAAATGACAAGTATTTTCGACAGATCAGGAAAACTCCTGGTGAATCCTGTGGATGCCTTGGGCAGGTGGAGGGAATATTTTGAAGAGTTGCTCAATGTAGGTGAAAATACGATCAGTGATGTTTCAGATTTCGAGGTAGAATGGGATAGGAATGATGATGGAAATAGGATCACACTTGTGAGGAAGTGGAGAAAATGGCCAATAGATTACAGTGCAATAAAGCAGCTGGGGTGGATGAAATTAAGTCAGAACTCATCAAATACAGTGCAATGGCAGGTCTTAAATGGCCACACAGGATAATTGAAATGGCCTGGGAGTCGGGACAGATTCCATCAGACTGGACAAAGACAGAAGTCAGACCAATCTTTTAACATGGAAACAGAAAAGATTGTAACAACTACAGAGGTATCTCTTTAATCAGCGTTGTGGGTAAAATCTTCTCAGGTATTGTTGAAAGGAAAGTGCGAGTATTAGTTGAGGACCAATTGGATGAAAATCAGTGTGGGTTTAGGCCTCTCAGAGGTTGTCAGGACCAGATGTTTACCTTACGGCAAATAATGGAGAAGTGTTAGGAGTGGAACAGGGAATTGTATCTATGCTTTATAGATCTAGAAAAGGCACATGACCGGGTTCCTAGGAGGAAGTTATTGTCTGTTCTACGAGATTACGGAATAGGAGGCAAACTTTTGCAAGCAATTAAAGGTCTTTACATGGATAGTCAGGCAGCAGTTAGAGTTGACGGTAAATTGAGTTCGTGGTTCAGAGTAGTTTCAGGGGTAAGACAAGGCTGCAACCTGTCTCCACTATTGTTCATATTATTTATGGATCATATGTTGAAAACAATAGACTGGCTGGGTGAGATTAAGATATGTGAACACAAAATAAGCAGTCTTGCACATGCGGATGGCTTAGTTGTGATGGCAGATTCGATTGAAAGTTTGCAAAGTAATATTTCAGAGCTATATCATAAATGTAAGGACTATGGTATGAAGATTAGCATCCCCAAAACGAAAGTAATGTCAGTGGGAAAGAAATATAAACGGACTGAATGCCAAATAGGAGGAACAAAGTTAGAACAGGTGGACGGTTTCAAGTACTTAGGATGCAATTCTCACAGGATGGCAACATAGTGAAAGAACTGGAAGCAAGGTGTAGCAAAGCCAATGCAGTGAGCGCTCAGCTACGATCTACTCTCTTCTGCAAGAAGGAAGTACCAAGACTAAGTTATCTAATCACCGTTCAATCTTTCGACCAACTATGTTGTATAGGAGCGAAAGCTGGGTGGATTTAGGTTACCTTATCAGCAAGGTTGAGGTTAGGGATATGAAAGTAGCTAGGATGATTGCAGGTACTAGTAGATGGGAACAATGGCATGAGGGTGTCCACATTGAGGAAATCAAAGAAAAACTGGGAATGAACTCTATAGACGTAGCAGTCAGGGCGAACAGGCTTAGATGGTGGGGTCATGTTACACGCATGGGAGAATCAAGGTTACCCAAGAGACTCTTGGGTTCAGCAGTAGAGGGTAGGAGGAGTCGGGTCAGACCAAGGAGAAGGTACCTGGATTCGGTTAAGAATGATTTTGAAGTAATAGGTTTAACATAAGAAGGGGCACCAATGTTAGAAGTGAATAGGGGAACATGGAGGAATTTTATAAGGGGGCTATGCTCCAGACTGAACGCTGAAAGGCATAATCAGTCTTATTGATGATGATGATGATGATTCACAGTTAGTTAATTATTGAAAGGTTACATTACGAGATTTCTTTTGATATGTTATATATGAGTCACATTTTTATTGGGAGGTTAGCCACTTTTTTAATGGGAGGTTATGGAATTTATCTGTTGGGAGGCTACAATCCATATGTCTACGTTATTCCTTTCTTGAAAATTAAGACTCTATTTCTGATAATGTCTAAGTATCTACCTGCTTCTTTTACGGCGAATATACAACAAAACAGAGAGTGAAATCAGGGAATCCTCTACAAGATCTATACCTGTTCTTCAATTTGGCTAACTACTGTGATTCTCCTTCGAAAAACGTGCTTTATCACTACGCATTATAGCCGGCCGGTGTAGCCGTGCGGTTCTAGTCGCTTCAGTCTGGAACCACGTGACCGCTACGGTAGCAGCTTCGAATCCTGTCTCGGGCATGGATGTGTGTGATGTCCTTAGGTTAGTTAGGTTTAAGTAGTTCTAAGTTCTAGGGGACTGATGAGCACAGATGTTAAGTCCCATAGTGCTCAGAGCCACTACGCATTATAGTAAACATAACGCCTCATAGACGTCGGTGCTACTTCACGTAGAAGTCAGCTATCGAATATAAATGTAACAAAATTTTTTACTCTTTTTCTGTATTGCGTTGATATAACGAACGATTACTCCTGTCCAATAATTTCCTTATTTAATGTAGCCACATCATCGTGTGGTCATGAGGCACTTCCTCACCTGCCCCCCCCCCCTCCCACAAAGAAAATATCCCTCCTCTTCACTTCGTTATCTGTGCTAAACTGCTAAAAGGTGTTCAAATTGTCTAAATAACGTATGATACTAATCTAATGAATGCACGCTGGACAATACAAACACTTTTTCGAAGCCATCTAATTGTCTACCATTGTGACGTATAAGTTTGAAATTCGGCTAAAAAGGTGCCCAGAACCATCCTCTGTAACGGAGCTAAAGCACGGCGCACTGTGACGTCACCCTCGAGCTCGGCAATGCTTCACAAGGTGCCGACACAAGCGGAAAAGAAACGAAGGTCAGATCACAGAAGTTCACGTGCCGTGTGAGATGGGTTAATGATGTCACATTGACACCAAATTTCACCACAATTCGGTTCAGCGCCGCCGTGAAAGTGTCACACGGTGGGAAGGTCGTCACACCTCCACTTATCCACATTCCACCCCCTTCTATTGACGTCTCTGCGATGAAAGACAGAACGACGACGAACAACGGTGAAATCGCGCCGTTTTCTTACGGGTGGCCGAGGAAAACATTTCAGTCATAACGGCGTTCAGAATCGACACCAGATAGCCTCAGGGCGACAGTGAAACCACCCCTTGATTCCCACATATTTCGCGGAGTTTGCAGCGAGATGTGCAGGACGACGTTATTGGCGCCTTTAAAACTGCTCACACAACCGGGCGCTTCAATCCGCCACTGTGGGGCTGCACCCAACTGAACGTGGTAGCACTCCCTTGGAGAGCAACGCTGCCGCAAATTTTGCTGTCGTGTACAGGTTGAAACCACTACGGACCGTTCCAAACCATTCGACAAAATCGGAAGGTGATCCGAAACAGCAAAGGGTACTTATTCCTTTTCAGCCCTCCTCCTTCGTGCCCTCCTGTCGCGTGATCACAGAGAGGTGCGACATTGGCACATGCGTGAATAAAACGGCAAAGAGTCCCTCTAAGATCCCCCCCCCCCCCCCCCCCCAGCTCGGAAACGCTCTCAGTGGCACCCACACACCTTTATTGAGACTTGTGGCTGTGCCGAGACAACCTACGAAGCTGTGAATCATCATCATCATCATCAATAAGACTGATTGACCTATTGGCCACGACTTTGCTGTCGGGTTTTCTCGCTTGTTTATCCACCTCTCTACCAAATCTATGCAATCATCACTATCAGAGAGACTCTGCGTTTAAATTGAATTAGATTCTGCATGAAGCTTTGTTACCTCAGTAATCCCAATTCCATTATGAGCCGTACAGTTTACCCTAGAAGTTTAACACGATTATTTCCATGAACTCAGTGTCCGAATTCATTTCTTCTAGGAGAGTGAATTTGTGTACTTGTTTTGTCCAGTGGTAATTTACATTCGACAGTTTTGTCAATAAATCGTGATGTTTCTGAATTCCTGTATCATTCCAGTAGCCATCTGTCCCAAATGCTACTCTCCTGCTCATTAATTTTGTGCAAGAGCAACAGCTACAGAGAATGTGTTAAGACCAACTTTCTGTTTCGATTACTCGCGCTTACATCACTATTATACATTTGAATCATAGTGGGATGATTTATATATCGAGAGCGGATACTCGGTGCGCATTAAAGGAATTTACTGAAAATATACCCATAACCCCAGTGGCGTCTTGCAGTTTCATTTGGTCTGAATTTGTAATTATATACACCTACAATGATGAACTACCGCTCACCTCACTGGTCAATAAACTCGCCTTGCAGTTGAGGATATAGCACTTTTTCCAGAAATGTGTACGTCTACGGCCTTCAACGGCCCACAAAAAGATCGCATTCCCTAACTGCAACTGCACTCATAAAAATCTATGCCATGAATGTTGTTTTATATTAAGTCATTTTAAGCGTTCCTGAATAAGTACCTGTTCAACACACAGACAAATACTGCAATTTCGCCACTACATGTTGATGATCAACTTATTCGAATTCTCAGATCAAAGCTCTCTTTCAGCTGTTCAGAGCCGGAGGGCTTTCATTTAAATAGGGTTAAGGATTATTTCAAACTACAAAAATTTCATAACCATGAGAACTGAACAAGATTACCTACAAGACGAATTCCATTACTCTCAGAATTTCATAACCTTTGCACCCCCTCCCCTCGCCCAAAGCCTATTTATTTCCCTTGGAGTACTTAAAAATTAATTTTTCATGAGTCAATTGAGCCTGTTTTCGTTCAGCTTGCTAAGAGTAAATGTTTATCACCAAGGCTTGCAGGCTAAACGGATGTAGCATATAAAGTGTAATTCAGTTCATCTTTGGTTGACTACTGAATTTGGTGCAAAGCCTGTTTTTCAAGAACTTCTCGTCGGAACTTCTTTTCTTACTGGCTAAATAGTGGTGGTGAAAATTTCATTCACAATCAGTAATCTAACCTTATACCTCCGAATCAAACGCCGTCATTCAGCAGTGCGTTAACGACGTCGGCTTACACAGGCGGGTTTCTCAACCGCGCAGTATCCGTAACCAGCTCAGATGTATTGCAGAGCTCATGGAATCTCTCTCTTCTTTCAGTTTTATGCAGAGTCTGTATATTCCCGTCTCACTAACAGATCCCTCCTTTCCTGTTCCACTAGCGAATGGCGCGTGGAAAGAATGATTGTTGGTAAGCCTCTGCATTAGATCTAATTTCTCGTATTTTTCGCGTCGCTGTCATTTCGCGAGATGCATGTGGGAGGAACTAATATGTTGTTCTACTCTTCCGGAAAAGTACTCTCTTGAAATTTCAAAAATAAACATATCCGTGATGCATAGGTACGCCTTTGTAACGTCTGTGTCTGGAGTCCGTTGAGCACCTCTATGACGCTCTCGCGCCGACCAACGATCCATTGAACAAACGTGTAGCAATTCGTCGGATTTTATCTATCTCTTGCACGAGTTTTACCTAGTAAGGGTCCCATTTTGATGAATAATACTCAAGAATCGTTAGAACAAGGGCCTTGTAAGCCACATCGTTCGTGGATGAGTTACTATTCTTCCTATGATTCTCAGTCTGGCATCCGCATTTCATTTATGTAGTCTTCCCGCTTAACGTTGTTGTGGACAGTTGCTCCCAGATATTTTACGGTAGATTCCATTTCCAGCAATTTGCCATCAATAATGTAGTTGCACAGTAATGGGTTTTGATCCTATGTGTGCGCAATATGTTACATTTATTTACTTTCAGAGTCAACTGCCTAGGCTAGCATCATTCATCAATCCTCTGCACGTACGGCTGCAAATTGATACTGACTTCTAGCGTTGCTACTTTAGTGTAGACCCGCGACCGTAACAGCAGCGCGGTTCCGGATTGAAGCTCCTAGAACCGCTCGGCCACAACGGTTGGCTTCTTGTGACAATCGCATCATCTGCGAAAAGTGTTAAAGAGCTTCCTCCGCTTTCTACTAGACCATCTACCTACATTGTAAACGGCAACGGTCGTATCATTCTTCCTTGGAGAATTATGACAATTATCTTCGTATCTGTGAATTTTGTTTCGTTAAGAACGACACGTTGAGTTCTATCTAGAAAGAAGTCTTGAATCAAGTCGTAAATTTGGTTCGATACTCGGTAAGCCCATGTTTTATACATTACTACAGGGCTTCAGCTTCCGGCCTCGGAATGCTCGTATACCTAATCTATAGATGTCAGTGTTGGTATGGTTTCGATCCTGCTGAGACTAATCCCATCGTCTAACACCTCGAAGTAACTCACTGTCAGCTCTAGATTTCTATTCGTAAAGAGTCCTACTTTCGTTACGCAACTTTCTGCTGCCGCATAACGCTGTTCTCTGTCTTATTGCTGCTGAAACTAGAAATAAGAGTGCTCATCATGCATCGTTCCACGCGTGAAAGCTCAAATGAAAAGAGCAAACCAGTTGAACTGGAAATGTACAAAACTACCTGGTTAAATATGCAGTTGAAAACACTCGTATGTCAGTAAAAACTTCTCATTCCTTGATAGTTAATTGTGTACATGACGTCCGTTACAGATCGCAACTTGTATCCGGCTAACGAGTAGAGCAACCAGTTTCACCCACGTTGAATCATATAATTACTAGTGTTGTTATTGCGATTTCCGGATAAAAAATAGGATGCCGAGAGAAAGAGTTGCATGAATGAAATGGCAAACGCAACTGCAAGGCCGTAATAAATTATGCACTTACGTAAGTAAGTGCAGAATATTAACTGCTTTTAAGCAAATTAATTGGACAGATTTAATAAATGAGCAGAGAGTCAAATGTAAATAATAATTTCCCACAGTTCTGATATCTGGTCTTTACATCTCTGTTTTCCGTTGCTATCTCTCGTATCTTGAAAATACGTAACTCTCACCTCCAGTCACAACCATCGAGGTATCTGTATTATTTTTCACCAGCGACGCGTCCCGACTTTGCACAGATAGTTCTAAGCGCCGAGTACTCGTAATTAAAGTGCAGTTACTCACTGAGGTGCATTGTGGGCCATAATTATGGTATGATAGCAAAACATGTAGACGTGCTAATGCGTTAATGCAGAACCGATTTACGCTGAGAAAAAACTGATCGGTTTAAATTATGGCCACCAGGTTCGATATCTGGCGCTGTACATTGTTTTGTGACCATATGACACCCGCGCTCTTATTTTAAAAGCCATGACATGAGTGAACAGTATAGCTGTCGAGAAGAGGGACAGCGCACTGCCAATAAAAATCTTTTATGTGAACGGCTGAATTACAGTACTGCATCGAGAAAGTATTGTTGACTGAAAGATCTGAGGAGAGTTCTGATGTTTGTAGGTGGTTTAAAGAAGACGATAATGAAATTCGAAAACACGGGTGACTCAGAGTGGTAGCTGGGAGAGTAGGAATCATATCCCGGTGGAAATGATTGACGAGGCTGCTGTTTATGTAACTGATCATGTACCATGTGTCCCGGGTAGTGCTAGTGCTCGTGCCGTGTCACGAGCATTGGCTACCCCATGGTCAACAGTAAAGAAATTTTTGAGGTCTCTGTTACACTAGTACGCGTACACAATCCACATGGTGCAGTAACTGAAACCTTGCGATCCGTTGCAACGTTCTGAACTTGCTCTTCAGCTTCTGGCACACATCGATGGTGATGACATGTAACTGGTCAATATTACATAGAGTGACGAGGCAGATTTAACGTTACAGGGTGCAGTGGGTACACAGAACTGCCGAATTTTGGGTACTGTTTAACCACGTGTTGTTCTCTAAGAACCATTGTACTGGCCAGATGTGACTGCGTGGTGAGGATTCACAAGCACATTTATTACCGGTCTTTTCTTCTGTGAAGACAATACATCCAGAAGGCCTGACAGGTGTTTCATAACGTCCGCACATTTTGAGACTTCCTTACACAGCATGTGATACCTACTTTAGACGTGCACCTGCGTGGAAAGCACTGTTTTCATGCAAGATCGGACAACACCTCATGTCGCTCGCCCATTGAAAGATCTGCTTAATGCAGTCTACCACGACGTGTTATCTCCAGAGGTTTCCAGATGCCTTGCCTCCAAGATCACCTGACCAATATCAACCACTATAATGCTTTCTCCTACATATATCTAACGAAAAGAGCATCAAGATAAAATTGGAGATATCAGAGCCCACACGGGGCTTACTAGTAATCGTTCTTTCCGCGAACTATAGTGACTGGAGCAGGGAAAGAGGGACGTCACGTTGGTACACAATGTATTCTCCGCCACACACCGTGAGGTGGTTTGCAGAATACAGAAGTAACTGTAGATATAGTTCTAAAGAGGGGCCTCCATGAAAAACAAGGAATCAGCGACAATGAATCTCTGTGAAAACATTTTTAAGGACATGCGGAAGAGAAATAACGAATAAACCATTGAAAGAAACATAGTTTAAATTTCTCATATGAGAATAACATTCTTTCCAGGTTACAAACGTTGCACACTGTCACGATCATTTGTATTTATGACATCTTGGAAGTTCGTACGAATACTATTTTACAGTTGTTCGCAGCTCTTTTCAAACTTCCGAATCATGTTTTTCAGCCTAGATGCGGAAAGATGACCTCCCCGTATTCCTGTATCGCGTCGATACTCACGGAGAGCAGCAGCACTAATGCCGCTGTTTTGATAAAACAACTTTGCGAGTAAAGCCCTGTCGACTTTGTCCAGATCAATGTTGGCTGTCTGCAACAGTAATACACACTGATGCTTGTGTTTCAGCCGTACGTCACTGTACCAATATCGCCGCCTAATGGCAAGTCATGGCACTAACACCACTAACAAAGCAAATCTTGCTACCCATGCTCTGAATATCATCCCTATAAAGTTTGGTACCCATATGGTAAACAGTTTTCTGTCCCCACTGCGTCAAGTAGCCACGCTGTTAGCTTTCCTTACCTCGTCCCTTGCCCGCAACACCGCCAACAGTGGGCAGGGCCATAATGTTTTGGCTCATCAGCGCACGAAAACACTTGCGCAAGACTGACAAGCATACGGTGGTGAGGCATGAGGTATTCGTAACTCTAATCGCTTTTAAAAAATTGTTAAAAGTAGCAGTATTTTTGTAATTATTTTTATTTTCACTCTTATTATCATTATGTTGTTGTTTATGATTATCCAAGTAATGGCCCGTGACTACGGTGCATCACGGCATAGTATTACACTGACCAACGCCGTACGCCTTCTATTAAAGTACAAGGCCCAACCTCGTAAGGTTTAAGCCTACTGAGCGATACCGGATATCGGATGATACCTTTTATTGTATCTACATGAATAACAATGACATCAAAAATTCCGGTAATCACAGTTTTATTTATATTTGAGATCAATTCTGCTATCCTTCTTGTCGGAAAGGTCAGTCACGGAGTCGCAAAATGATACGTGTTTCACAGGCCTGAGCAGTCTTTTTTCAATGGACAACAAAGCAAAACGAGAAAGTCTCGTTTGCGGCTGTGTACTTCTTTTGTTTCTGAACATTTAACATCAAAGCATTGGACAAACAAGAATCTATCTTTGTATTACCAAAGTTAATGAGTGTCCATACAGATTTCCTCACGTCATTTCTTGAGCACAGTGTATCGGCAGGAAAACAAAACACATGGACAACAGTACAATTTTTGCTGGCCACGGTGGTCTCGCGGTTCTAGGCGCTCAGTCCGGAACAGCGCGACTCCTACTGTCGCAGGTTCGAATCCTGCCTCGGGCATTGATGCGTGTGATGTCCTTAGGTTAGTTAGGTTTAAGTAGTTCTAAGTTCTAGGGGACTGATGACCTAAGATGTTAAGTCCCATAGTGCTCAGAGCCATTTGGACAGTACAATTCTTGTTTCTCTTTACAACTACGTAAACATTCGTAAGAGGAGTACCAAGATTATAGAAAATTTCTGTCATAATTTTTAGTTCCTTTATCCAGAGGGCTACAATTATTGAACGTAAATTAGTTAGAAACTGCTGCGTGCACACACTTTATTCAATATGTAAACGTCACTAAAGAAATTCGGATATAGCTTATGACAAGTTCGATATGCCTGCCATCATTGACGATGATGTGGGGCAGACGAATAGCCAAATTCAGCATAACCCGCTGAAATGTCGATGACCTTCTGAACGACTGTTTCCAGTTCAGCAATGGATTTAGGATTATTGCTGTACACCTTGTCTTTAACATAGCCCCAGAAAAAGAAGTCACATGTGCTGAGATCAGGAAAATATGGCGGCCAAACGAGGCCCATGCCAGTTGCCTCTGGGGACACCAGAGCCAGAATGCGAACCCCAAAATGCTCCTCCAGGATAACAAACACTCTCCTACTTCGAAGGGATCGATCTCCGTCTTGCATTAACCACGTCTTTTCGAAATCCGTGTCACTTTGGATAATGGGGATGAAATCATCTTCCAAAACCTTCATGTACCGTTCGGTAGTCAACGTGCCTTCAAGGAATGTCGCACTATTCCGTGACTGGACATTGCACGCCTCACAGTCACCAGTTGAGGGTGGAGAGACTTCTCGATCGTGAAATGCGGATTCTCACTCCCCCAGATGAGCCAGTTTTGCTTATTGACGAACCCATCCAAATGAATGTGGGCTAAACTAAACGACCAGCATACTAATTACCACCATGCCCCGCAGCAAAACGTGCGGTTTCAGCGTCCTGACGCAAGCCCTTCAGATGTTATGAGGATTTTATTTCATATAGTTCAATAATTGTTACCCTTTAAATGTGGAAGATTTGGTATTGGCAGTCCCCGTTTGATGACGTCACTTTTCCTCTCGGAAGTAAGTGCTCAAAATCGATATTTCCACACACTTTCCAGCATGTATTTACAATATGATATGTTTGTATTTTTTTGAGAAGCTTCAGCAACCCAGCTTCACTCTTATGCAGAAACTAATTAATACCTGCTCGCTAAAAATGTACTGAAACACTATGTGACACTAAAATAAGTACTCTGATTTATATCTGAATACTTTCAGCACTTCAGCGTGCGAAAGAATAACACACGTGTTCCTAGAAGACTAAGGAATCGTAGACACCACTCGATAATCAGCTAATCAACAGCTGCGTAACCCTCATTCTCTATCAAATGGTTTAAATGATTCTGAGAACTATGGGACTTAACATCTGAGGTCATCAGTCACTTAGATCTACTTAAACCTAAGTAAGCTGAGGACATCACACATATCCATGCTCGAGGCAGGATTCGAACCTGATACTGTAGCCGTCACGTGGTTCCAGACTGAAGCACCTAGAACCACTTGGCCACACAGGCCGGCTCATTCTCTTTCTCTAGAGGAACTGAGAGAGCGGATGTACCTTGGATTGCATAGCGCATGCACAGTTAATAGCTGTTTCTGGGTAGTTACAGGAGTGTAGCATGTAGCTCTAGTTCACCAGCCCCTGTGGCCTTCCAAACTGTCAGGTGTCACATATTTAATCATCTTCATCATGTTCTTGGAGCCTTTGTTCAGCTTCAACGCGTTACTATGGATTTGGCAATGTTAGTGTCAAAGGGTGGCCGGATACCATTTCTGTCACCACCTCGAACCCCCAAGACTGAATTAGTGTACCCCAGTTGTCTGCATCTAGGGTAAGCCATGAAATAGTACGGACGGTTTCAAATGTCTGTGAGTCGTATAACTAAGGCGAAACGTGAGGACCAGCCCGATATTCACCTAGCAGGATGTGGAAAACCGCCTAAAAATTACATCCAGGCTGGCTGGCATACCGGCCCTCGTCGTTAACCCGACGGGGGGATTCGACCCGGGGCTGGCGCGCCTTCGTCCAGGAAGCAGCGCATTAGCGCTCTTGGTTACCCTGACGGTCGGCTGTCACATCTTAAATGCCACAGGTTAAATGCGTGCTTTTGCAACTATGAAATACACTCGCAAATGAAGCAGTAGAAAAAGTATATACCAAGAATGTTGAAACATAAAAAAATAGTATTATTTTTTATTGTAATCGACAATTACATAGTTACTGGCACCTCTCGCCCCTGCGAGCGTGGATAGTGAAATCAACTTCTTCTTCGGACCGATTTCTACAGAAACAACAGCAACATTATGGAGTTACCCCCAAATAGTTGACACGGGGTAGCGGCGCGCTCAGACATTCGCTTATTAAACAGGTGTTGAGCAGTGGACAGCAGGTTCCGCTTCGGCAGTTGCAGAAACTGTGAATGCTCATTACGGATGTGTTCCTCAGCTGATGGCGCTTTATCGCGCAATTAGAGTGACATATTATGACAGCTGCGATGCGGCGTCCCCGCGCAACAATGCGATTCCCGCGGCTCTCGTTAGCGGCGCGCCTAATTAATTGCCAGATAGGCTGCAATATTTTAATGTGCTCATTATATTTATGCCGCCCACTGAGACGTGGAGCGGAGCGGGTCCGTGCGCCGCCGCCGTGCTTCCGGCCCGGTCGCCTCGTTAGGTCGCCCTCCCTCCAGCGGTTTATGGCCCTCCACAGCCGAACCAACGAGATCCGGGTTCGCTTCCCGGCGAGACAGCGTAGCTGCGCTCTGTAAACCAGTTTTCTTAATCGCCTACTCCACGGGTCCCCACCTCTCTCTCTCCAACCTCTTCGGAATAATGTGCAGGGCCAGGCGTCCACCGAGTTCGCAATGTCAGTATTTCCGGAAACCTTGCTGGTGGGCTAAAACAATGTGAGACAGAAAGGGAAAAGACACCTCTTGTCGGATAAATGAAATTTTCATTATAAGCGTAAACATTCAATAATGTCTAAAATATCTGTTTTGGTTTTCTTTTTGTGTACTAGCGAACCTGAAATGCTTCGCAATTGGTAAATATGTAATTGAATTGGATATAACCCTAATATTCTCCTTCCTGATCTCTCTGTCCATCTCCTCCTCTGCCCTCCCTTTGCCCCTCAGCTCCTCCTCCTCCCTCTGTCCATCTCCTCCTCCACCTACCTCTTTCTACCTCCTGCTTCTTCTCTCTCGCCCGCCCAAAATATTCTCTATCTATTTCCTCTCCCCCTTCTGGTCTTGAGCCTTGTTTCTTGTTATTGTCACGAAACCCTGATTGGGAACTGATGGCACTTAAAACAAGTTTTAAATCGATTGGGCAGAGCGGAGTGGCCGCACGGTTTGAAGCGCCATGTCACGGACTGCGCGGCCCCTCCTGCCGGAGGTTCAAGTACTCCCACGGGTATGGGTCTGTGTGTGTTGATCTTAGCATAAGTTAGTGTACGTAGTGTGTAAACCTAGGGACCAATTACCTCAGTAGTTTGGTCCCTTAGGAACGCAACACACATTTTCTTAAATCGATTGGGGTCATTGGTGCACAGGGCATACTGTTGTTGGATCCGTGAGGATTATAGTTTCAACGGCAGTATTTCACTTTGTTCTAACCTGCAAACGGGCAAAATGTATAGTCTATCCCTGTTTGAATGTTTATTAGTGTGTCGAGTAAAAATTTGAAATAAATTGGTTAAGAACATAACAAGATTTACTCTTCCGAGCAAATTTTCAGACTGTGTTCATCCAAATGTTTATTACGATATGTGTAAAACTTTGAAGTAAATCAGTGAAGAACTCATCGAGATATCTGTTAACAACGTTTCACTTTATATATGTAAACTTATATACCACATAATTCAAGAAGATGTGTAGCCTATGTTCATCTGAGCTATTATGGGACTGTTGTTTAAAACTTTGAAGTAAACCGGTTATAAAATTTTCGATGTTTTTGCTACCAACGTTTTCCTTGAAGTAAATTGGTCAAGAACTTCCCCGAGATTTTTGCAATAAATATTTCCCTTTTGTGTAGTATATACGTACTTATATACCACGCACCCACATACACACACACATACACTGTGTGTGTGTGTGTGTGTGTGTGTGTGTGTGTGTGTGTGTGTGTGTGTGTGTGTGTATGTGTGTGTGCATGTGTGTGTGTGTAGTGTGTATCAGTCCGAACGTTTATCAAAGTACTACGTAACAATTTGATGTAAAACGGTACGGGGCCTTTCGAGATTTTTGGTAACAAAGTTAAACTATGACTTGTCTTTATATGACAGTACGGATTCATTCTGTATGTGCTCGTATCGATTTGAAAGTTGTTTGAAAACAACAACGGTCAATAATACCAATGAAAGCAAGCAATACCAGCCATTGAGGAAACAACATTGGTCCGACAAGATGCACTTGTTACAAATCTCGCAGCTGCACACGCAATTCTTCACAAAATAGTATCTCCTAAATTTTATAGGCATTTTAAGGAACTCAGAGCAACTTTGTATGAAAGAAGAACGTTTTGTGAATACAATAGTGCCAAAGACGACAAGTCATCCCTTTGCATATGAGAGTTACAAATGCCTACAGATGATGTTGCCATGTCAGCAGTTGGCAATCCTAAAATGTCGTTTGCATGTCTGTTTCCAGTTAAAAATGAATATCACACTTGACTTAGGGGATAATGAGGGGGCAGAATACGGTAATAATATTATATAAAAGTGAACGGGGCTGTAGTGACTGTACGTATTGACTCTTAACAAACTTCATAACTTCACCATATTTAACATGGTGCAAGTCGTTTTTTCTTTTAACTTCCTCAGAGTGCCTGGGAAAAGGGTGCATGCTGAATTTGGCACAGGAAAGGCAGTGTCCGACGAAAAAAGGCAGCTGGCGTCAGGTGTTGTCTCCGTGAATGTAGCGGGGTGAGTCCGCGGGACCAGTGCTATTTTGCATTTACCACGCATCTCCAGCTTAGCAGCTGGGCAGTGGTGAGAGGAAGAACTTCATCTGCAGATGGCCGGTGCTCTCTCGTGTTCTAAAGACTGTCTTCAGCAGATAACGATATTACACTTTCCCAAAGAAACACAGCATGACGAATAATAAGGGCATAGCCTCAGGCACAGTTGATCTCTGAGAAACTTGGATGCGAGGCTAGTTACTGTGTGTGAAAACATACACTTGATAAAAATGCTCATGATGCCAGGAAGTCGGAGCATAAGCAGTAGTTTCTTTTTGGAAAAGAGGGCTGGACCGGAACGTCATTGGAGTTGTAACACTAAGCGTTTTTCTCAGAGGAATATCTGCAAAAGCAACTGTCACTCCATGGGCCGGCTGAACTTATTCAGTGATTGCTGGCCATGTCTTGGTTGGAGGGAACGCAATTGCAGAGCGTACGAGTCAGTAAAAAATTTAGAGCTTGTCCAGAGATCGGGACGATGGTGGATCGAGATGTTCATTAGGAGATGGAGAGGTGTGCGCATTTGGTGTACATGCTAGCAGTTGATTGGGGTTCACATTTCACACTGGCAGAAGCACGATCCACGCCCTAAACTTCAGAGACACAGGCATGACGGCAATGCTCTACACATCTCATGCTGGTAATTTACGGGGCGCGTTATTAGCATTAAAGGCATCTCAGGACAACGCTTGGTCCATATCTACTTAGATCATTGACCTACAGTGGTCTGTCTTAAGTCCAGCACTGCTTTTGTAGATGCATCCCTTCCTCAGTCTGTCAGGTCAACAGCCACAGTATTCGTTTTATTAGAATCTTGTGAGTCATTTCTTGAATGTCAGTTGCGTCTAAAGGGCACGTTTCCATTCGCTTTCAGGTAACTCTAATAACCGTCATGTTCACTTGGCGTAATTTATGCATGACAGATTTGTAATATCAAATGCAGTTCTTCCATAATGAGATGCCTCTTACGTTTGTGTTTTAATTGAATAAATTAATGTGTTCATTTAAAACTTGTTTCTGTTAACACCTTCATGTAATATCGTATTTAATGTTATACTATTCCTCCCTCGGATCAATGACTACGGCCATAAACTCTTCGCATTAGTTATACCGTTGCGCACAGTAATTCCAGCTTAGGTCTTAAAGGTTTGCCTGTCTCTTCATCATCTTTCTGGGTAACCATTTCACACACACACAGAATTTTGCAAACTATTTCATAAAAGAATAAATAGACATTTTGTGACCTGATTCAGAACTAGACCCTAAACCAGAACCACAAGTCAGAGACCATGCGAATCCTGAGGATGATCCTTAACAGCAAGATATTCCCGAAACAATGAAGAAGAAACGAAAATGCTGCTTGTGAACGATCAAAATTTGATCTAAGACATACCATAACACAGAGCAAAAACATCAAACATTAAAAAAAAATGTGTGCATAGTAATTTTTTTCCATTTGGGGCCAACTTATTTGCTTTTAAATTTTTGTACACTATAATGTGCCTTATGTTTGAAGAGGTTAACTACTTAATGTCTAATGTTAACTTTAAAAAGTCTGTATCATTTGACATAGGGCTATTAAAGCGTAATATACAAGAAAAATCAAAGAATTAGATCAAAATCCAAAACTTTCGACAAGAGGTCCCTTTTACCTTTCTGTCACACAAATATCAATAGTGAAGAAGCTCAGCTGGGATGCAATTTGGCCAAATATTTTCTATTATGCATAAGTACACCCAAAATGATGGACGTACCTGATTTTCTATTATTGTTGTTGTTGTGGTCTTCAGTCCTAAGACTGGTTTGGTGCAACTCTCCATGCTAATCTATCCTGTGCAAGCTTCTTCATCTCCCAGTAACTACTGCAACCCACATCCTTCTGAAACTGCTTAGTGTAGTCATCTCTTGGTCTCCCTCTACGTTTTTTACCCTCCACACTGCCCTCCAATGCTAAATTTGTGATCCCTTGATGCCTCAGGACATGTCATACCAACCGATCCCTTCTTCTAGTCAAGTTGTGCCACAAACTTCTCTTCTTCCCAATCTTATTCAATACTTTCTCACTAGTTATGTGATTTACCCATCTAATCTTCAGCATTCTTCTGTAGCACCACATTTCGAAAGCTTCTATTCTCTTCTTGTCCAGACTATTTATCGTCCATGTTTCACTTGCATACATGGCTACACTCCATACAAATACTTTTAGAAACGACTTCCTGACACTTAAACCTATACTCGATGTTAACAAATTTCTCTTCTTCAGAAACGCTTTCCTTGCCATTGCCAGTCTACGTATTATATCCTCTCTACTTCGACCATAATCAGTTATTTTGCTCCCCAAATAGCAAAACTCCTTTACTACTTTAAGTGTCTCATTTCCTAATCTAATTCCCTCAGCATCACCCGATTTCATTTGACTACATTCAATTATCCTTGTTTTGCTTTTGTTGATGTTCATCTTACATCCACCTTTCAAGACACTGTCCATTCCATTCAACTGCTCTTCCAAGTCCTTTGCTGTCTCTGACAGAATTACAATGTCATCGGCGAACCTCAAAGTTTTTATGTCTTCTCCCTGGATTTTAATACCTACTCCAAATTGTTGTTTTGTTTCCTTTACTGTATGCTCAATATACAGATTGAATATCGTTGGGGAGAGGCTACAACCCTGTCTCACTCCCTTCCCAACCACTGCTTCCCTTTCATGCCCCTCGACTCTTATAATTGCTATCTGGTTTCTGTACAAATTGTAAATAGACTTTCGCTCCCTGTATTTTACCCCTGCCACCTTCAGTATTCCAGTCAACATTGTCAAAAGCTTTCTCTAAGTCTACAAATTCTAGAAACGTATGTTTGCCTTTCCTTAATCTTTCATCTAAGATAAGTCGTAAGGTCAGTATTGCCTCACGTGTTCCAACATTTCTACGGAATGCAAACTGATCTTCCCAGATGTCGGCTTCTACCAGTTTTTCCATTCGTATGTAAAAAATTCGTGTTAGTATTTTGCAGCTGTGACTTATTAAACTGATAGTTCGGTAATTTTCACATCTGTCAACACCTGCTTTCTTTGGGATTGGAATTACTACATTCTTCTTGAAGTCTGAGAGTATTTCGCCTGTCTCGTACATCTTGCTCACCAGATGGTAGAGTTTTGTCAGTAGTTCTAATGGAATGTTCTCTACTCCCGGAGCCTTGTCTTGACTCAGGTCTTTCAGTGCTCTGTCAAACTCTTCACGCAGTATCGTTTCTCCCATTTTATATTCATCTACATCTTCTTCCATTTCCATAATATTGTCCTCAAGTACATCGCCCTTGTATAGACCCTCTATATACTCCTTCTACCTTTCTGCTTTCCCCTCTTTGCTTAAAACTTGGTTTTCATCTGAGCTCTTGATATTCATTCAAGTGGCTCTCTTTTCTCCAAGGATCTCTTTAATTTTCCTGTAGGCAGTATCTATCTTACCCCTAGTGAGATAAGCTTCTACATCCTTACATTTGTCCTCTAGCCATGCCCGCTTAACCATTTTGCGCTTCCTGTCGATCTCATTTTTAGACGTTTGTATTCCTTTTTGCCTGCTTCGTTTACTCCATTTTTATATTTTCTCCTTTCATAAATTAAATTCAATATTTCATCTGTTACCCAAGGATTTCTACTAGCCCTCGTCTTTTCACCTAATTGATACTCTGCTGCCTTCACTACTTCATCCCTCAGAGCTACCCATTCGTCTTCTACTGTATTTCTTTCTCCCATTACTGTCAATTGTTCCCTTATGCTCTCCCTGAAATTCTGTACAACCTCTGGTTTAGTCCGTTTATCCAGGTCCCATCTCCTTAAATTCCCAACTTTTTGCAATTTCTTCAGTTTTAATCTACAGTTCATAACCAACAGATTGTGGTCAGAGTCTACATCTGCCCCTGGAAATGTCCTACAATTTAAATCCTGGTTCCTAAATCTCTGTCTTACCATTATACAATCTATCTGATACTTTTTAGTATCTCCAGGATTGTTCCATGTATACAACCTTCTTTTATTATTCTTGAACCAAGTGTTAGCTATGATTAAGTTATGCTCTGTGCAAAATTCTAACAGACGGCTTCGTCTTTCACTTCTTAGCCCCAGTCCGTATTCACCTACTATGTTTCCTTCTCTCCCTTTTCCTACGGTCGAATTTTCTATTATATATTTAAGAAATTGTGACAAATACTTGATATGCGGCTAGAGGTATTGAGGATACTGAAAGTTACGAAGAAATGAATAAACTCACCAAGCTTACGAGCTTACCATTCCGTGTTATTTACAGGCTCAGGCTCAGCGAGAAGTTACTCAGTCTTGAATTTAAAAAAAAAGTTACAGTAAATTAAGTTTCTTGTCGGTGAGAATGTTTGTGTTGGCAACAGATGACCTAACAAGTCAACGACTTCACGCATAGTCACTCGTTTCAGAAAAACTGGTGGCGTGAGTGATCCGGACGAGCTTTGGTGTTGAGTGACACCTCGCTGAAAATTAGCCTCTCATGGTTGCTGCGTTCACCAAGAAATTTGATACAAAACTCTCTTAGGAAAGTATTTGCAGAGCCACAAAGAAGATGAAACTCCATCCGTATCGCATGATCTTTGAGAACCTGGTAGAGGAAAAACACTACATTACTGCCAATGGTTTTTGCGTTTTATTAGCAAATTTTGTTAAGTGTTGGATTATGTTTTTTTACTCTGATTAACCATGATTTCATGTAAGTGAGTATGTTCAGAAAATCCTATTTTTTCCATGAATTCCTTGGCATTCACAAAAGTTTAGAGATCGGCGTGCAGTTTCATCCAAAAGATTTGCAGACCCAACGCCTTTCTCCAAAGCAATAGCATTCTTAGAGGCTGAAGTGCAATACTGCTGGCTGCACCAGTGTGGTACGATGTCACACACAGTCAATAGCGCCACGATAACGTTACTCGAGTTCTCGGGAGACACGTCATTTCAAGTGAGCTGTGGCTGCCTAGATCCCCAAATTTAACACTTTCCCACTTTTTTCTTTCAGTACACCTGAAAGATAGTGCATAAGACCAACCCCCGCACAGTCGATCAACTGAAGCACAACTTTGAAAACGAAATATCCCACTTCAGTGTAGCAACCTTCCAAAATGTAACAGGTAACGTAGGAAAAGTGTTGAGGCATGTGTTGCAGCACATGAAGGACATTTCCAACATAGGAAACCTGCTTTCTCGGGTCGCTAGACAACAATTCAAGCAAATTCTATTGTTGTTGTTGTGGTTCAAGTGGCTCTCAGCACTATGGGACTTAACATCTGTGGTCATCACTCCCCTAGAACTTAGAACTACTTAAACCTAACTAACCTAAGGACATCACACACATCCATGCCCGAGGCAGGATTCGAACCTGCGACCGTAGCAGTCACGCGGTTCCGGACTGAGCGCCTAGAACCGCACGGCCACCGCGGCCGGCTGTTGTTGTGATCTTCAGCCCTGAGACTGGTTTGATGCAGCTCTCCATGCTACTCTATCCTGTGCAAGCTTCTTCCTCACCCAGTACCTACTGCAGCCTACATCCTTCTGAATCTGCTTACTGTATTCATATCTTGGTCTCCCTCTGTGGTTTTTACCCTCCACGTTGCCCTCCAATACTAAATTGGTGATCCCTCGATGCCTCAGAACATGTCCTATAACCGATCCCTTCTTCTAGTAAAGTTGTGCCAAAAACTCCTCCCCAATCCTATTCAATACCTCCTCATTAGTTATGTGATCTACCTATCTAATCTTCAACAATACTCTGTAGCACCACATTTCGAAAGCTTCTATTCTCTTCTTGTCCAAACTATTTATCGTCCATGTTTCACTTCCATGCATAGCTACACTCCATACAAATACTTTCAGAAACGACTTCCTGACACTTAAATATATACTCGATGTTAACAAATTTCTCTTCTACAGAAAAGCTTTCCTTGCCATTGCCAGTCTACATTTTATATCCTCTCTACTTCGACCATCATCAGGTATTTGCAAATTGTATTAATGTATTTTATTTACTGAAATTAAATGAGATACTTAACTATGAGAATTTACTATGATGGGTTACAAGTAAAGAGCGACATATAACATAAGCAGTCTTTTCAGGATATACAATTCTTAATGCAAGAGAAGTAATACAGTTCCTAAGTCGTTGCAATACAAAGACTATTCTTGATGCCGTTGTGGAAGTCGTAGCACTACTGGTCTTCGTCTGGGCCGCAGCCAGGCACTTGACTTCACGTTGCCACAGTATTTATTGTTGTCAGTCCTCTGGTATTGCCATCCATACAGAAAGATGTTGAGTCCTTGAGACATTCAGAGGGATCCGGTAATTCATATTTAGACAACTACTCTTGTCTCATGAGGTGAGCCCTTTACAGACAGGCTGATGACCTAATTCATCTCAATTATGTTTGTTGCTAGAGGCTGTACCGCTCTAAGGGTACATATATAGATTCTGTACCTGTCTGATCAAGTCTACCCTTACTCATCTTCGATCTGGTGGAGTGAAATCGATGTCACAAGGATGCCAATTACTACAAGCAGGGTGCGGTTCGTTGCCCATAACTCTGGCACATACTGGGGTACGTTTATGCTACAGCCTCTCCGGTAGCACCTCGATGCTTGCTGCTGGGACATTGCATCTCGCTGCTCACTGCTGGTACATCTCAAACTGCCGCTCGCCAGGTGCCTCGTTCATTTACGCTGCCTCTCCCCGCTCGCTGTTACCTGTGAGTAATTACCCTGTAGCTGATCAAATAGCTAGCAGAATCAAATGCGGCACTACTGGAGTGACTTTCAAGCAGCCAGCCAGGTCTTAATAAGTTTCAGGGCATGCGGTGATGGTCTTAGCACAGAAGACAAACCAGCTTGATATCATCACCAGGAAGTGATCGCAGAGAGGAGGAGAGCGAGCAGCGATGGTGCAGGTGAAATGTGCCGATAAAACCCGGTGAACTTGTATCATCATCAAGGTCCAGCACCGAGGTGGCAGGCAGCATATATGCGTTCTAAGTTTGTCAGATGCGACCAGGTCGGCATTGAAGATCACGTGGGCTCGCGCTGTGCTTTGGAAGAACATTTGAAATTGGATTTAGATCAGTTTCTTTACGAAATGAAACCACACCGCAAGTATTAGTCAGCACAGCTCGGGTCAACACATCGAAAGAGTCTCGGATGTGCATCTGTGCGCAGTAGCAGACCTTAAACGTTTTGACTCTTTCTTTTCCAATATTCCCACAGCCCACGATTCACTACTGTAAATCAACCAAGTCAGAAGTCTGACGACGCACACGAAAAAAGAAGCACTTTCAGGGAAGAATCGCAGGACGTGTTACTCCCTACCACATACATCTCGTGAAATGACCACGACGAGAAAAACCGAGAATTTATTGCTAATATAGAGGCTTACCGACAATCATTCTTCCTGCACATCATTTGCAAGTGGAACAGTGAAATGGGCAGCAGTGAGTGGTACCAGAAGTACCTTCCGGCACATGCTATCATGTGGCCTACAGAGTATGATACAGATGCAGAAGATTCCAAATAACTGTCAGTTCCAAGACACTTCTTTATTTTCAAGAAGATTTACATTAGTTATTAAGGGGATTATAGATTTGAAGATGGATTTTAGTCTGGGTTTTACTATGTTCTTTTATTATTCACAGGCGTAGAACCTGCCCTGGTTGTATTACATATACACCTTGTTACCCACGTTACCAGAAGGAAAAACTGCTCGAGAAGAAAGTTGTTGTACTCAAGTACTTTCGATGAAGAAGTCAGTTCATAGGTCGAATCGAGGCAACGGCGTACTACCTCCGACAAAGACCATGCCGAATGACGCACTATAGTGTTCAAACCAACATTCCAAAGAAACTTTGTTCCCATTGGGTATCTAACCGGGAAATTCTCGGTCAGGAAGGACGCAGCATCCTGGATGGAGAATTATCTACTGTCACTCAACTAATATCTGGTGTTTGTAATAGCATCATTACCTATAAATGCTTATCTTAACAGTTTCAGTTGTAAATCGTCATGAATGATTTCTAATTTCAATTTATTTATGATCAACATCAGACCTACGAACAAAAATAAAGCGCTTATAAATAATCACCTATCTGCAATAACTAAACGAAATACCTTACTAGCCTTGTTTCATAAACTTCATTATTACTCTGTGATCTAGGTTTCGGTTAATATAGCCATTTACTAGCACAAAACTGATTCTAAGCAGAGATAAACATGTTAACTTCTTAATCTACCGATTCCTGGCCGAAACTATAAAAGTTATCTCAGTTAATAATTTTGGCACAGTTACAAAATGCATTAGGTTAGCATTAACAGTAAATATACCAACAAAAAAAATACGAAAAGACGACGTCAACTTCGATCTGATGACAGCATAAGCCACCTGATGAGTGTACTTACAATGTACTTACAACGCTACCTGTGTCTTTCCTTTTATGGGGATCGCTCACAGCCAGAAAGGTGAGTGTGGTGCAAACTGGTGAAGTAGGCAGACAACCATGCCAAAGAGTCGCACTCGTGCTCCCTACAGCCAACTGAGCGACTTTGAAAGGGCTCAAACTGTGGCCTTCTGAGTGGCGGGGTAGTCTTTCCGCAGAATTGCTACGCAAGATGGACGTGCTGCGTCAGTAGTGCAACAGTGCTGGTATCAGTGGTCACGTGAAGATTCTCACACCCATAGACGTGATTCTGGATGTCCATGCAATACCTATTGTAAGCGCAAAAGTGACAGATCGTACAGCCACAACAGCACAGGTAATAAGGCTTGTGAGCCCAGGCATGTCAACACGAAATGTTGCGAACCGGTTATTAGCACTTAAATTACGGGCATGCACACCACTATTTCGTCTTCCACCCACGTCATAGCACAGATGTGCACGGCTGGACTAGTGCTGGCAGAGCATAGCACTATACTGCACCGTTTGGTATACAGATATAATATTTGTAACCAATTTAGGTATTTAGATGCAGCTAATGTTACCATCTGGGAGGATTTTCATATGTTTAAACCTGAAATGCCTAAAAGACTTTGCTTATCGAACTTGAAATTAAAGTAAGGTACAAGCACAGAAAATGTCAGAACCAGTTAGGTAATGGTTTAGCTAATCACGTTTATTCAAATGAACTTGAACATGGTCGCCAGCTTAATTAGGTATAGAAATGTTCAACATTTCTTTTAAAGAAAAAGTAAACAGTTTTAGTGGAAAACACAGCCTATACTTCTTTCCTACGAAAGAGCTATGAACCCAATCACAAGCAAACAAGACGTAAAGGGAATACTAACAGCTATAAAACATGCCTGTCCTCACAAACACAAAAGACACTGTTACACTCATCAATTTGCAATACTTTGTCCAACCTGAGTAACTTCATCAATACAACAAATGCAAGCAATACTAAAATGAAAATTGAGTAATTTCCAAGATTGTTTGCCTATCGAAGCCTAGGGCTCCAAACGATATATATCGAACGCGCGATTCTAAATCAATCACGTAACTGTGATGGCGGGCGTTATGATAGATTATTTATGGGATGCTAGGAAACCCCAAACGATTTATGAGGGTAGTGAGTGGGATGTCTGGTTCTGTAGACGTTACTTCGGCCGATTGCCCCACGTAGAAGAATCTGATTCCATGCTTATGCAATGCAGAAAACTGTTTGAATTTTTTTTTCGGAAATGTGACATTCTAGTCATATTTTTGCGTGACATTGACTGAGTCCTCACAGGTTACGCCAAATACGGAATGCTTCCCGTAGCATACACATCATACGGACTTTCCCATGACAACAACGTCGACGACGAGTGAGGTAAGTAGTTTCTTTTGTAATTACAACTCTTATTTTGTCGTTGCTGTAGTGATCACTATAGACACTCTCATAACGCCCGCCACCACAGTCGCAGGATCGATTTACAATCGCACGTTCGATATCTATTCTTTGGAGCCTGCAGCTTCGATAGGCAAACATTCTTGGAAATTACTGAAAATTGGGCATGGGTTTAGTCTTATTTTGTCACATATTTTCTACACAGCACAAATTCAAGTATATTTCACTTGCATAAATATTCACACTTTTCTTTAAAAGCAAAGAAGTAACTGTACTCATCGATAATGTTATCTACAGTAAAGTTACCTTCAGTAACAATAAAACGGTAAGTGGCTGTTCATAAACTGATATTACACTTTTTGACACAAGGTGCACAAAGTTCAACATAAATTTCAAGAGCTGTGAGAATATTCGTTAATCCAGTAACTTTATGTATGTTTAGCAATTTTAAGTTGGGGGACCCCTAATGTTGACTACTATAGTAAAGCAAACTAAACACACTTTCATGAACAATATAAATAATGCGAAATTAGGAAAACAGTTCTATGTAAATTGACTCACCTTGTGTACATTTTTAACAGATTCTACAGTGAATGTATTCACTAGGTATTGCTTTTCATCCAATCATTAAGAACATTTACTTTAAACTGACCTCAAAATGATTTCTTGTCTGTCTATTATCATCTCAGTTGTTTTCTTTTGAAACCAGAGGTTACGCAATTAATTTTAAGAGATCACAGAACTCAAGAAGTTCAATTACTGGGAAGCTTTCACAAAAGCTACACTTACTTCCTCCCTCGGCTTCACCAAAATCTACAATAATTTTAAATAACCTAATTCACTCAATTTTGAAAAAAAATTATTAGATAATTGTCTTTCTTTTTTTATATATATAATCATATCTCGCAATCTGAACACTCGGAAAAAATAGTTGAAAAGGAGAGGATCCTGATAGGTGTTATGATACAGAAAAAATAAATCAAGGTAGGTACATAAATTTTGATATTAGTTACCTTGTATTTGCACATACTAAATGTGCTGATCCATCACTTTACAAATCTATGATTCTTCCTCTCTGTTACATTGATTGCGCAATATTGGTGGCGAGTATGTGATGGCAGATGGACTTACAGCTGTAACCGATATGCTCTATTATTTTCTTCATGGCGACGATCATCCGATTTTATAATAATTTCAGGCCAGAGAGCATTGTATTAAACCCATTCATCCACCTGAGGCTTTGGCGTAATAAATCTAAGCAGTAAAAGTCTCACTCGGCACCTGCATAATGCACTTTCCAGTTATTAGCTGCCAACTGTACGATATCTAGTCTCCGATTGACTCTATGTCCACCTTTTCACTCGCAGCAACCGCAACTTGCAAGCGAAAAATAACTTCCGTTTTAGAGGGGAACCACTCCACCTTTTACCATAACATGAACCAATAGCCCTATGTGTGGATCAGCAGTTACAAGGCAGCAAGTAAACATTTTTAAGCAAACATTGCATTTAGCCATATTAACCAATCAATACGAAATTATGTAACCAAGATCATCCATTTCTAAATATAATCAAAACAATTAATCAGTAAAGAGAAAACATAGCACAATGTATCAAAGAGCACATATTTAAAAATACACTTTATGCAAAGTATAATTGATCAGAAGCAGGAAAAAAATTACATCATATCTTACTATGGTGTTACAAGAGGATCACTTGGAAAATGTAACAGCATGCCAGTGTCTTCAGTGATGAAAGCAGATTTTGCCTGCACACAAGCCATAGTCGTTTGCGCGTATGATGTAGGCCTGGTGGGCACTGTCTCCTCCAAGACACACTGGCTCCACCCCAGCCCTGATGGCGTGGGATGCAGTAAGCAACAGCTCTTGTTCGCATGTGGAATAATCTGGTCTACTGCCGGATGTTTGTGTCGCTCTGGCATAATATTTCGGCCACGTAACTCGTTGCCTTCTTCAGGTGCCACCTGAGACTGCCATATTGGAGGATCTTGTCCAGTATTTATGTCCATAGGGCGCTGGGTGCTCTCTCTGCCGTCCGCGCCCGCCTGGCATTGCCTGTGGGCAAGCGAGCATGGACGTGGACGTGGACGTGAAGTCGAGTGGTCGGGAGGAGGTCACGCACACGCACCGCCGGGATGCGGACGCGACCGCAAGGAAGCGCCCCGCCGCTGATAGAGCTGAGGTACCGGCAAAGAAACCGGTCGCCTCGTAGGGCAAGGCGCCTAGGACGCGCACTAAGAAGAAGGCGTCACAGGTGGGCACCAAGGCCGCCACTGGCGACCGCTGCTCCACCGACGACGGCTTCCAGGTGCCGAGCAGGAAGCACACTTCCAGGGCAGCAGAGCTCACACGAGCTCCCCCGCTAGCGACAACCAACAGGTATACTACTGTCACGGACGCGCCGCAAGACGCGAGTGTCGAACAACCGGATAGGCCAAAGACCCGTGCCCCTCCTCCCATCGTCGTCAGATGGACGGCTGATTTCAAAAGCTCTTGAAAAGTAGGGTGCAGGGCAACTTTATTCTTAAAACCGCGGGCAGGGACACATATAAGGTCACTGTCAAAGATACAGAGGACTATGTGACTCTTATGAAAGTATTTGGGGAAATGGGCGTGCCCAACTATACCCACTCTACAGAGCCACTGAAACTGCTCACGGTGGTTTTCCGCAGACTCCCATTCAAAATGGACCCGGATCACCTAAAAGAGGAGTTAGAGGAACTAGGTTATGGTGTTAGGGCTGTCTCTCGCATGAAGCCCGGAACAAACGAGCAGATGCCATTATTCCAGGTCATATTAGTGGATAATGCCGAAAATAGGAAAATATTTCAACTGACAACAGCTGCAAATATTCTAAATGTGCTTGTGGAACGTTTTCGCGGCAGGGGTAGGAGGGCACAGCGCTACCAGTGCCAAGGACTCAACCATGTCGCGAGATGGTGCAGTATGCCGGCCAAGTGTGTGAAATGTGCAGGCCCGCATCAGAGCCGTGACTGTAAACAGACACAGGGTGTAAAACCCAAGTGCTGTAACTGTGAACAGGAGCACGTTGCCAGCTATCGTGGCTGTGCAACATTTAAGAAGGCGGACGCTAAACAGCGTGCCAACAATGCTCCGGCCAGACGGGTGACTCCTGGCCTTAGTTGTAGCCAAATCGCGAGGGGAAAGGCTGCCGCATCTGCCCCTCAGGCTAAATCTGCAAGACCATGTCAAGTTAGCGATGCTATCAAAACACGCCCGCGTGCCGAGGTTGAAAACGTTGGCCAGCGGGCTGATGTGAGTGACGCTCGCCCCGTCGCAAAGGAAGTCGTTTCCAGGCGCGGACGGCAGAGAACAGAGAGAGAGCGGCTCGCGCTAGCCAATCAGAACACAGCACAGCAGAGCGAAACGGAGCCGGCAGCTGTAGCCGCCCACGGGAGCGGACGGCAGCCAGAGCAGCCGTTCGCATCTGCAACCTCAGCAAGCCAGGAGACTCCTGCAGATTTGCAAGCTGAGCTTTGCTCGCTTCTCAGAACTGTCAAGGAGATGCTCGCGCAATTACCGCAGCTCTTGATTGCTGCAGTGCAGACGGCTCTAGCAGCCGGCCACCAACAGGTTTCCATGCAAAACCATGAATAACACACCAGTTCATGGCTTGACAGTTTGCGCATGGAATGCAAATGGCATAAGAACTCAGGATGGTGAGTTCCGCCAATTCCTGTATGACGAGGTAGTAGACATCTGTCTCGTCTGCGAAACACATCTAAAGCCAGGAGTCAACGTTCGTGCAGCAAGCTACACCTGCTACCGAACAGATAGGTTAATGGCAGGGGGAGGTACTGCAGTATATGTCAAAACCTCTCTCAAGCACCACTTAGTACAAGTGCCTCAGCTTGCTACGACTGAGGCCACTGCTGTAGCAGTACAAACTTCAGAGGGTCAGATCACTTTTGTGGCAGCCTACCGACCGCCCAGGGGACTCCTGAATCCCGCTGACTTCGCGACACTGATGACCCTTCGTGGGAAACTCTTTGTCGCTGGGGACCTAAACGCGAAACATGCGGAGTGGCATTCAAGAGTCACTAATACCAGTGGCCGACGCCTACTATGTGTAGTACGGCAGCACAATGGGATCTTGGTGGGCCCCTATGACCCAACCATCTATCCCCACAACAGAGTTCTAGCTGACGTACTCGATGTGGCGGTGGTGAGGGCTGTCGGACACCTCATTACTGCTACGTCGCAATGCGCACTATCATCGGATCATGTCCCCGTGGTTTTTAACATTGATCTCCAGGGAACAGAGCCACCACAATGGCATAGAGAGCTTCGCAGGGTGGATTGGGAGCAGTATCGGGAAAGTATACTTGACGATGTCGATACTGTGCCTCACCCACGTGATGTAGAAGCTGATGAGATGATACGACGGCTCGCTGAGGTTGCGCTACAAGCTGTAGACGCAGCAACACCGAGGGGACCATGCAGGCTGCCTGAATGTTCGCGCCAGCTCCCTCCTGACGTTGTGAAAGCCATACGCCACAAAAATAGGGTTTTCCGAGAATGGCAAATCACGAGGCAAGCCGCCACTAAACGTCGCCTCAACCAGCTTAGACGTGAGATTAAAGTGGCGGTTGAAAACCATCGCAATAGAGAGTGGGCAGGGAGGGTGGCCATGCTCCGCCTTGATGATGGCTCTGTCTGGCAGACGACAAAGAGGCTTCTTAGGAAAGGGCAGCGTATACCTCCGCTACAAGTTGGTGGGGAGGTGGTTTGCGAGCCAGACGCCAAGGCTAGCGCCCTGGCTGACCCGTTCACGGCCAACTTCACACCTGTAGCGGACATCATAGACGCAGCACATGTACAACTAGTGCATGAGCGTCTGCCTGTATTCCTGGCAGCAGAGGCAGCACCAGAGGACGAGATAGCTGCTATCACTGAGGAGGAAGTTGAATACCAACTGCGAACCCTAAACACCAGGAAAGCCGGTGGCAGTGACAGAGTGGAGGCAGTTATGCTACGGCAGCTCCCACCTCCTGCTATTCAGCCGCTCACCGAGCTATTCAACCATGTGCTGTGAACTGGGGACTACCCCTCTGTATGGAAACATGCAGAGGTGGTAGCCATCCCAAAGTCAGGGAAGGATGCAAGGCTGCCGCAAAACTACCGACCTATTAGCCTCCTCCCAGTAATGTCAAAGGTCTTTGAGCGTATTTATGTCCAACGACTTTTAGCTCGTGTAAACCGCGAGCTGCTCATGCCTCCCGAACATTTCGGTTTTCGGCAGGGGCATAGTACACAGTAACAGCTCTTGAGGTTAGTAGAAGATGCGATGGGTGCCCTGGAGCGCTGGGAATATTCAGGTGCAATACTCCTTGACATCTCCAGGGCCTTCAACAGCGTGTGGCATGAGGGCCTCCTATTCAAACTTTTTGAACTGGGGGTACCGACGCCACATGTGAAACTTATTGCATCCTACCTGCAAAATCGCACTTTTAGTGTCCGCGCCGGTGACGGAATATCCACTAAGAGGCCCGTTCGTGCGGGAGTACCGCAGGGATCCGTCCTTGGACCCCTGTTGTACACCCTATACACATCAGATGTACCTAGGACGCAGAGAGTGTCGCTAGCACTATATGCGGACGACACCGCCCTCTACACACGATGTCTCAAGGTTAATATCCTTCGTCGTCGCCTACAAGAGGCGTGCGACGTATTGGGAGCTTGGGCAACAAAGTGGCGTCTGAAATTTAACGCCACAAAAAGCCAGGCAATTATTATTACACGTCGCCGGATACCAAGGGATCTTCAACCAGTGCAGATCATGGGAGGCCCCATCCCATGGTCTCGCACTGTTAAGTATCTGGGCGTGACTTTAGACCGGCACCTCACATGGGGGCCACATGTCACAGAGGTTAGGGGCAGAGTCTTAGGACGCTTACGCGAACTCTACCCTGTACTGAATCCACAGTCCACGCTTCCCACACACTGCGGCATTACGCTATATCTGGCACTGATCCGACCAGTGCTGGAATACGCGGCCATAGTGTGGGGAAATGCCGCCGACTGCCATATCAAGCGGTTACAAGGCCTACAAGGTAAGGTCCTGCGCCTTGCCATGCACCTGCCGCGGGACTTTCCCACCAGGGACCTGCATGAAGTCACAGGGATCCCCATCATTAGGGATCGATTCAAACTGCTGGCGCGGCAGTTCTATGAGCTGTCGACCCAGTCAGACAATAGGTTAATAGCAAACCTGGGTACCCAGGAACACAGGAGGGAGACCACACGATGGCCCGACATGCTTCGGCAGTGATCGCCAGTGGAAACACTCACGACCACTGTTAGAGCAAAATCAGATACACTACACACACACACAACACTCATGTGACATATAGCACACACACAACACGTTAGGCCATCAGAAACACAAGTACACTTAGGATAAGCAGGAATAACAATTGGGTTTAGCCTGTGAAACCACAGGGCACATAGGTTGTCCCTTAGGTTAAGAGTCGCTCGCTCGCTCGCTCTTCCCCAGTGCTCCCTCGGACGTCCGCGCCCGACTTGGTCGCCATCTGTGGCAGCTGTCTGAGGCCCGTCCTGTGCCCGCGCCCGTCTGGTGCTGCTCCTGAGGTTTTGGCCCTTCCCTGATGCTCCCACAGACGTCCGCTCCCGGCTCGTCCACCATCTGTGGTCGTGGCAGCTGCCTGGGGCCGGACTCGCGTTTGGCGTTCCGTTCGTGGTCCGCGCCCGCTTGACGCTGCTCCTGAGGTGTTGGCACTTCCCTGGTGCTCCCAGGGAAGAGACAACAGCTTACAAGCAGCGCCAGGGGGGCGCGGACCGCGAATGGAACGACCGACACAGGATGGGCCTCAGACAGCTGCCACAGGAGGCGACCAAGTCGGGCGCGGACGTCCAAGGGAGCATCAGGGAAGGCACAACACATTACAGGCAGTGCCAAGTGGGTGAGGACGGCAGAGAGAACACCCAGCACCCTCCGGGCATAAATACAGGACAAGATCCTCCAATACGGCAGTGTCAGGTGGCACCTGAAGAAGGCGATGAGTTATGTGGCCGAAATATTGTGCCAGAGCGACACAAACATCCAGCAGTAGACCCGATTATTCCACATGTCAAGATCTCGCCGCAAAAGCCTGAAGAGTTAGCTCTAGTTCACTTCAAGTGTTTTTGAAGGAGACGCTAACGAACGTTCGGAACATGCAGCATGCTGTTAGACCCCTTTTCTTCCTGGAAGGTGATGTGTTGTACCAACAGGACAATTCTCGCCCATGTACTGGCCGTGAAATTAAACGTGCAGCAACTTCTCTGACTAGTCCGACTTCCCTGATTACTATGATCTCCTGACTTGTGTCGAATCGAGCATGCCTGGGATGCCATGGGATGAGAAGTAACTTGTGCAGCTCGTCAACCAACAACTATCTCGGAACTACTGGAACATATCCCAGGACAGTATTCACCACCTGTACAATCGACTGGACGCCAGAGGCAGTGCCTGCATTGCCGCCTGTGGAGGCTATACCAAGTACTAAACAGGTGTTTCAGAATGGTTCGATACCTGGTACCTCAGAACCGCTTAACTATTGATCTGTAAATCTAATTGTTTCATGTTTCATACGCACTGTTCCAAAAATACATCTTGAATGACCTGGAAACCTCTAAAAGGGCGAATAAATTTTTTTCTGGCAGTGTATGACCAGGCATACTGTGGAGTAGAGGTATGCACAGGAATGGAATGTCTGTCATTGTCTACCCATAAATGAAGGTTCTTCCTGTATCTTAACGTTGTATAAAAGTGGTGAATAAATGAAGTGAGTTTTCTCACTCAGTAATGAATGTTGGTGTATACAGTTCTGTATCCTAATATCCAATATTTCTGTCTGAGAGACCTTTACACTCTCTCTCTCTGTGTTTAGGGTTCCTGTGACTATTACATATTTCTATGGAAAAAGTTAAATCTGGCTTCTTTAATCTCCTGCTTCTATGCTGTTCTCTCAGCCAAGTACAGTGTAATCTCCCAACTGTCCAATACAACAAGCTGACACTCTTGGCAAACTATTTTATAAATCACAGTTTCCATGACAGCTAGTTGTTTATATTTTGAATTGAAGAAATATATACCTAGGTCCGTGGGACATTGGGGAACGCAGAGAAATCCTTTGCCTTTAAACGTTTGTCTAACCTGTTTAAAGTTTTCACACTATTTCCTTCTCGGTCTATCTACGCTGTTTACCAGCTATGATAGGGATCTGGTTTGTTTCCTCAGGAGTTTATTGAAAATTTTGTCAATAATTCTGCAGTCCAATTCATTATTTGTGGATATTAGTTTATCGTATCTATTTGAGTGGATATTATAGACTGAAAATAGTGGCAACTTAAACTTTATTTAAAACTATATATGATTATTTAGAAGTTACAAAGAGCCTTTTTTTCAAGAACTCAGTTATAAGCTATAAAATAAGAAGATAAGCTCTATTCCAGGCATGTAATGGCTGAGCACTTTACCAGTCCCATTTTGTGCCATGCAGATACAGATGCCACAGAATTACACTGAAGTGACTTAAGTCATGGGATAGCAATATGTGTATATAGACCAGGTGTTGGTATTGCACACAAGGTATAAAAGAGCAGTGCAGTAGTGGAGCTGTCCACCCTCCCTGTCAACTGCTCCATGTACTGGTCTGCTTCCCACTGCCTTACTGGTACCCATACTGCCACACACTACCCTCTTGTCCACAACAACCACCCCTTCTCTGACAACCTCAGTAAGGCTAACCATTTTGCTTCCCACAAGGTCTTCTCCATTCCCGACGATCCTCATTTTGATTACTCCCTCTTCCCCACCGTACTTGAATGCACTGATACCTCTGTCCCACCACTCACCCCCAGTTTCCAGTACTTGGATCAGTTGCCTCCTTCAGACACAAACACTCTCATTACCGCACATGACATCAAATTCGTCCTCCACTCCAAACACAGCCAGTGGTCACGATGGTGTCACCTACTGCCACCTCTAGGAATCCTCCCATCCTTCCTGGCTGCTCTTGCAACCCTTCTCTTATTCCTTGTGACGACAATTACTTTTGAATACAATGCCAGCACCAGTTGAACTTTAAAAAAAAATCCACGACCTGTTTCAGCCCCCATTTCCATTATCCAGTGAAATATAACAGGCGTCCTGAGAGAACGTAGAACGAATGCCACAGTTCTGTGTCCTCTTAGAATGACAGATTCCACTGAATAATGGAACTGGGGGCCATAAGCGGTTATGGTTTTTAACATAGTATAAAAGTGCAGCTGGTGCTGGCATTTTATTCACAAGGACCATTATAGTTGTGAAACCTGCATCAGGATGGTCCATATGGTGGACAAGAAATTAACGATCATTACTATTCATTTTATTTATAAATGATAGCCTGCAGTATTAATTGCAACCCCATGCTCCTTGCAGATGATGCGGTTACCGTCGAGGAAATTCTGGAAGGTAAAAGTTGTAGTATTATCCAATTATAGTTCCATAAAATGTCAGACCAGTGCAAATACCGCCAACTAATTCTTAGTACAGAAAAA
Organism: Schistocerca gregaria; assembly: GCF_023897955.1. Taxonomy (NCBI): domain Eukaryota; kingdom Metazoa; phylum Arthropoda; class Insecta; order Orthoptera; family Acrididae; genus Schistocerca; species Schistocerca gregaria. Next base: position 290,064,575 of record NC_064925.1, read on the forward strand.
CGTACCTTTATGCATTTCACGAAACGTAACTGTGTGGTATCGTTTGATTACAGGATTAACCCTTAACATCCCAAGCGGGGTCCGCTAGGTACCTCAGAGAATGATTTTTGGTCATACTGCTGCAACTGTATGAATCAACCTGTTCTTGACTTTTATACGCGTCCTGCATCTATTTAAGGTGTACAGGGGGTTTCACAATTCATGGTACACACTTCTATAGGTTGCCGAGAGGGCTTAGTAGATCAAGTTTTACCTTCGAACCCATGTCCGGACGCTGTCCAACGACGCTAGAAAGCATCGAAGTTATAGGCTCCGGCGCCTGTAAATGTATGTATATACAGGGTGATCCCGTGAAGATGTTCCAAATTTTCAAGGATGATTGAGAAAGATAGATACATAAATTTGAGGTAAGGGTCCCTGCACCGGAAACGAACGAGTCTAAAGTTATAAGCGAAAACCTGATACCTCTGACAACGGAGTACATCTATCGCGACTGTTGTTGCTGAAATTGTTGGACAGACAACTTTCAGAGGTGGTAACATGAACCAAAACAAGAATCACTGTCTAGTAAACACGGGTTCGAAACTGCGTACCTTAAGAGAGATTAGCGCTTGTACGACAGAGGAGATATGTTTCATAGGAGCGAAGATGAACAATTGCTCATAGCTCGTGAGACATGCATTTCAGAGCCCATGTTTACTGACCATTTTTTTCTTGTTTTGATCCATACCTCTGAAAGTTGCCTCCCCTACAGTCTCAGCAACAACAGTACCACTGTATGTATTCCAACGTCAGAAGTTTCAGAACGGTTTCTGCTTATGGTTTTCGACTCGTTCATTTCCGACACAGGGACTTTCACCCCAGACTGGCACACTGATCCGTCTCCATCACCCTTGAAAGTTTGTAACATCTTCAGGGAATCAAAAAAATGGCTCTGAGCACTATGGGACTCAACTGCTGTGGTCATTAGTCCCCTAGAACTTAGAACTACTTAAACCTAACTAACCTAAGGACATCACACACATCCATGCCCGAGGCAGGATTCGAACCTGCGACCGTAGCAGTCACACGGTCCCGGACTGCGCGCCCAGAACCGCGAGACCACCGCGGCCGGCTTCAGGGAATCACCCTGTATAAACGTAAATTTACAGGCGCCGGCGGCTATAACTTTGACGCTCTGTAGCGTCTCTGGATGAAGTTTCCGGGTGTGGGTTTCTATGTAAAACATGATCTACTAAGTCTCTTCTACAACTTCTAGAACTGTCTGACGTGAATTTTGAAACACTCTGTACATTACATAACTAGATCTATGATGCGTTCGTTAAAAAAATGTCATTACATATTTTGATGGATTTATTTTATTTTATTTTTATCTTTCGTGATGTGAACGCCATAAATTTTCAGAAATGGCCAAGAAGCTAATCTCAGATGCTGGATGAATGTGATCTCAGGGACCCAAAAGATGTTTGGAGTGAAACTGGTGAGGTTTTTGCTCCAGAACAAGAAGTGCCAGAATCCGAAAACAATCTTGAAGTGAATTAAGAGGGAAGTTATATTGCAAGTGAAAATTCTAATGGAGATTCTTGTGAAGGAGATGAGTTTGCTACATAGTGAGGAGGCAAATGGAAAATTTCAGTGTACCTGTGACTTGCTGTTGTCAGTATATCACAGTCAAAGAATTTTCCAGATCAACGAAGGCTGTGGTCTTCCACCCACGATGTCTGAAGTCCTCAACATGTTCTTTGATGACCACATTCGACAAAGTTAAGCGTCATGTGTTGTTCAACAGTACAGTGCAAATGCCGCTCTGAAAAGGATGAGTATTAGGTGAGATACAGATACTGCCAGACAGAGTATTTTTTGGTGTGCCACTGATTGCTGGAACTCTACCTGCCGAAAGATATCAATTTTTGAAATGTGTGCAACAAACTAAAATATTCATCGCGCAATTTTTACTGTTCCCGTGGCACGGAATCGATTTGGTCACATTTTTAATTTCTTTAGATTTGACGACAAAGCAACAGATCAATAATACTTATTTAATTTAAATATACCATTAGACATCCAAAGAATCTAATGTGAGTAACCTTATGCACTACTGTGTTGAGAACAAAAAAAAGCCTGGTGTCCCCAGGTGACCCCCGCCTAGTGAACATTGTTGACGACTTAAGCTTGGTATGTTAAGCTCTGAGTACTACGGGACTTAACATCTGAGGTCATCAGTCCCCTAGACTTAGAAATACTTAAACCTAACTAACCTAAGGACATCACACACATCCATGCCCGAGGGAGGATTCGAACTTGCGACCGTAGCAGTCACGCGGTTCCGGACTGAAGCGCCTAGAACCGCTCGGCCACGTCAGCCGGCAAGTATTTATTGAGTCACAATTAGAGTCAGTCTCGTCAACAAATGTTCTGCAGTAGTAGTATATAGCAGTACAGTCTGCCAGGCACTTAAAAGTGATTTGCAGAGTATCCATATGTAGATGCACCACGATCACAGAGGCTCATTTGAAGATGAACCAGATGTCAGGCTAGGATTAAGTGGTAGGCTACTGACAAATACAGGCTGCAAGCTGAGTGCAAGACAGCCATTCTTCATCATACTCTATCCACACCGTATGGTGTCACGCTGTTTCAGCAGGCGAAAATTTTCAAAGTGAGACTAAACATGCATTTGGCCCCTTCTACGGGACTAAGGTAATACGGCAGTGCGCTTGGTCACAACATAGTGCGAGGTCTATAGAAGACTACCGATACAATTTTACAACCTGTACGCATGATGTGCTATCCGCGAGCCCATGCGGGTCCCGCAGGAGTGGTAGCGTCAGTCGTTCTTACGCTTATTTGCTCTCTGTCGCACACACTAAACTCCACGTGTATAGGGCGCACTCTTGCTGTGGGGTACGGGGAACCTCCAGTTTGTCTACGAAAGAGACTGCACATGAAACAACCCTACCTTGGGCACTGGAATGTTGCTCAAGTGTATAGGAGCCATATCACTTCACGCCAACAAATAACTTTGATAGTGTACAAATAATGGCGCTATGAATGGTCACTCTAGGTGGCGATGGAATCCTCATCAGACTCTATACTGAATTTGCGCCTGAATTAACCCCTCTTGTAACTATAATCCGCCGTAGACACCTCGAACAATACATCTTGGCAAGCAGTTGGAAGAATGCGGAGGTGACATCCGTTTACAAGACGTTGTCGTAAAAACTACTGTCTAATATCGACTGTTCTACAATCTTCGAACATATTCAGAGCTCGAACATAATGAGATACCTCAAACAGGATGACCTCACCTATGCCAACCAGCATGGATTCCGAAAAATATCGATCATGCGAAACTCAAACTCACACTTCTTCACAAGACATGCTGACAATTTTGGATCAAACCAGCCAGATAGATGTAGTATTTCTTGATTTCCGAAGAGCATTTGAGTCAGTATCATATCTAGGTTTATTGTCAAACGTATGTGGTGTCATGAGAAATCTGTGGCTGGATTGAGGATCTTTTGGTAAGGTTGACGCAGTATGTTATACTGGATGAAGAGTTATGGTCAGATGTAGAAGTAATTGTGCTTGTGACCTAGGGAGTTGAGATCATCTTTGTTCAGACAATATTAATACTAACATCAGAACTTATGTAGATGATGCAGTTATCTATAATGACGTACTATCTGAACAAAGCTGCATAAATATTGTCAGCTATTGATTTGATTCAAAAGTGGTGCAAATATGAATGTTCATAAATGTAGCATAGTGCAGTTCACAAAACGAAAAAACGCAGTACACTTTGACTATAACATCAAGGAGTCACATCTGGAATCGAAAACTTCATACAAATACCTACGTGTAACAACTTGCAGGGATGTGAAATAGAATGATAACATAGGTTTATTCGTGGGTAAAGCAGGTGGTAGACGTTCGCTTTATTGGTAGAATACTGGAAAAATACAGTCTACAAACGAGAGTGCTTAAAAATGACATGCGACCCATTCTATAATATTGTTGAAGTGTGTGGGATTCCTACTAAATAGGACTAACAGGGGATATTCTAAAAAAGTGGTGCAGGTTTGTCTGACTCGTGGGAAGGTGTCACAGAGATGCTGCTGAAACAGAACTGCAGACTCTTGAAGACAGACATAAACTACTCTGAGAAAAAAGTTTGTTAACAATGTTCAAAGAACCAGCTGTATGTGATGACTCTAGGAATATGAAGATAGACATAAACTACTCTGAGAAAAAAGTTTGTTAACAAAGTTCAAAGAACCAGCTGTAAATGATGGCTCTAGGAATATATTACAACCCCATCTGCATTGCTCCCGTAGTGATCGTGGGGAGATGCGATTAATTATATAAAGCACAGAGGCATTTAAAGGATATATTTTCCCACGCTCCGTATGTGAATGCAACCGGAAAAAATCCAAGTAACTGGTACGATGGGGCATGCCCCCCGAGTGGTTTGCAGAGTATACATGTAGGTGTAGATATAGAAGTAAGGATTTTTTGTTGACGAGAGATAGTAGCAAAAATAATGAAATAACTTAAATGGGAGACAGTTCAAGATAGACTTGGTACGTCAGTACGTCTATGTCTGTACTCTGCAAACCACTTTGAAGTGCATGACAGAGGGTACTTCCCAAAGTACCACGTATGTGGATTTATTCCAGTTCCATTCGTATACAGAACGAGGGAAGAGCATCTGATTAAATGCTACTGCTGTCACTTAGTTAGTCTACTCTCGTCCTAGCAACCCTATGAGAGCAATGCTTTGCGGAGAAGGTGGGGAACTGAAGTGCATTCCTAGCCCCCTCATTTACTTGCGGTTCTCAAAACTTCGTAAATAGGCTTTCGCGAGATAGTCTACCTTCTCGGCTTTCTCAGCATTTCTGTAAAGCTTTCCTATTGGTGTAAGAAAATTGTGATCATTCGGTACTTTCTTTTTTTGTACACGTCCAATATTTCCTATTAGTGCTATTTTGTATAGGTCCCACACACTTGGGCATTATTGTAGGAAAGGTCGACTGAATTTTTTTGTGAGCAGTCTCTGTTGTAGACTGCTGCCATGTTCGCAGTATCCTACCAATGGACCGAAGTCTGGAACCTGCTTTACCTACGAATAAGACAGTGTGGTCATCTTCTTGAGCCTATCCACTTTGTACCTGCACTGGTTAAAACACAAGCAAGGGAATTAGCTTCTGGGAGCACTTTCCAGTAAGCAGGCTGAAATGATTTAATATATTTCTTGACGAACTTACAGATATTTACACAATAATAGGCAAATAATATTTGTTTTCTCATGTCATCCTGTGCTCATACATTTTTACTGTCTGTAGCGATTTAGAATAACAGTCTCTATCCCAGACTACTAATGTTAACGATTGCATCTCTTTCATTGTAATCTGATGATGTTTACCGCTAAGTAAGTGGTGAGAATCTGACAAGCAGAAACTTATTAACGTAGCAAGGACAGATTTAGTCGCAACGGGTTCTGTTCCCAGGGAAAGAAAACAATTACAGCTTCTCAAGTAGGATATACGAGGTGCGAATGAGTGGAGAAAGATAATAGTAAGAACCTCTATTGACAGTGCCAAGGAATAGGAAAGAAAATGTGATACACTGTTTTCATTAAGTCAGCTGAACGCTGATTCAAATGGGCAATGGCAGGTCCATACGTCGCGGAAGACGGAATAAGCGGCAAACAATGCTTTTCAAAGTAAGAATTCTTATTATTGCCTTGTCTGTGTTGCGATTACTAACGGAATCCCAGTCGTTTTACACGATAGACTTTATTGTATCCATTGACTTCTCAAGACAAGTGACTCCACTACAGCGCCTCTGGCGTTTAGCTCCTGCACTAAGTCTTGCCTGTTCCGAGTAGTCGGTTTCGTTTACAAGTCAGTGCCAAAACTGTGTGTGCTGTGAGAACTGTCTGCTGCGCAGTTTGTCATCTGAACGGTGAAAATTATATTATGCGGGAATCCTTTAACCGAAAAAAACTAAAATATAATAACAAAAATGGAGGAAAATCAATGATACTAGAGTTTATTAATGACCAAAGCAGAATTCATAGCTGAAGTTCTTGTCAAACGTCTTTTCGTGAATTCTGTACACTCCTGAGAAATGAATAAAAGGAGAAGTGCCATACAAACATTTCAGAACATGTACATTAATTTGATCAAGAAAATACAAACTTGTAAACATATCAAACAATTTCTAGAATACAGTAAATAGCACATTTCTGCTTCATCCTTTATATCTTGTTTTCTTGCAAGTGGGAACAAGAACGAAAATTATTTTTCCCGTCAAATAATTCCGATATTTTCACTGCTGAAGTAATTTTCATTAAAACCCGTTTATCTATCAACGTTCTTGTTTATCCGCCTGTAAAACGTTAATATCTTTTTGCTTTTAGATGTCTCGTTTCTCTTATAGGGGAAGACTAACATGAAAAAATACCAGGACCTTGTGAAACTTTTTAATCTTTTACAAAAACAAAGCATCTAAATCTACATCTGCAAGGTTACTCTGCAATTCACACTTAAGTGCTTGTCAGAGAGTTCATCGAACCATTTTCATACTACTTCTCTACCATTCTACTGTCGAATGGCGCGTGGGTGAAAGAAACACCTAAATTTTTCCGTTCGAGCAACGATTTCTCTTATTTTTTTTGATGATGATCATTTCTCCCTACGCAGGTAAGTGTCAACAAAATATTTTCACTTTCGGAAGAGAACGTTAGTGATTGAAATTTCGTAAATAAATCTCGCCGCAAAGAAAACCGCCTTTGTTTCAGTGAGTGCCACCCCAACTCACGTATTATATCAGTGACACTCTCACCCCTATTGCGCGATAACACGAAACGACCATTCTTCCGGGTTATATGGCCGTGGTCCATGGAATTCTTCTGTTCCTAACGTTTCGTCCAATACTATGATGGACATCTTCAGAGGTATGGCTGGTCCTGCTGAGTCCTGCCGACTGATGAGTCGGGCGTTGGAGAGCGGCCTAAATAGCGAGGAAAGTGGGCGTGGTCAAGCTTGCACATAGTAGCAGAGAGAAAACTAGTCAAAGATAAAATGTAACTATCGATAATAGTCCGTGATAGATAAAAATCACTTATCGATTCTGTAACGCCACTGCCATATCTCGCTTAATTTCAAGGCGTCTTCTTTTCTATTAAAATTATCTTCATGTTTATAAATTTCAATAGCCCCCTTATACAGTCGTGGATAATAGTTCGTGGTAGTACTTAAAACTGTAGTTTCGGAAAACTTAACTACATGGTCACCTGACTGAAGTGCAGTGGATTGGTCGTCGAAGCACCATACCATGGCCCGCGCGTTCACCGCATCTGACGTCTCTGGATTTCTTTCTGTGGGGAAAGTTGAAAGATATTTGCTATCGTGATCCACCGACAACGCCTGACAACATGCGTCAGCGCGTCAATGCATGTGCGAACATTACGGAAGGCGAACTACTCGCTGTTGAGAGGAATGTCGTTACACGTATTGCCAAATGCATTGAGGTTGACGGACATAATTTAGAGCATTTATTGCATTAATGTGGTATTTACAGGTAATCACGCTGTAGGAGCATGCGTTCTCAGAAATAATAAGTTCAGAAAGGCACATGTATCACATTGGAACAACCGAAATAAAATGTTCAAACGAACCTAGGATCTGTATTTTAATATAGAAAACCTGCCTGTTACCAACTGTTCGTCTAAAATTGTGAGCCATATGTTTGTGACTATTGCAGCGCCATCTATCACAAAGCGAAAAAAGTGATCCAAGTAAAACATTCACATTTATTTACGTACTACACAAATATGTAATAAAAATGGGGGTTCCTATTTTTTTTAAAAAAAGCAGTTGATATACGTTTGACCTATGGCAGCGCCATCTAGCGGGCCAACCTTAGCGCCATCTGGTTCCCCCTCAAGCTAGACGAGTTTCGTTGTTTGTAGTTTTTTCGTTCGCGCTTATTTCGTGACATATTTGGCCACTCACGATCAATGGACCAACCTGTATGCATAGCACTTATATGCTTTCGAGAACCTGTCAATGAAAACTGGTAACTGAATCTCAGTACTGAAGTACAGTACGTCATAAAAGTTGTGGGACATGAAATGCAGTTTCGGACATGAAATTTCCACCAAAATAAAATAGTGCTTCACCCATAAGAAAAATAACTGTTTGAGATTACCTACACTGTTCACTGTAAATTAATTTGCCTGCTTAGCACAAGACTGATAGTTCTGACTACGAACAGTTTTCCCCTAACTATGCAAATTGAGAAAGGGGGGGGGGGGGGCTCTGGGTACTATGGGACTTAACAGCTGTGGTCATCAGTCCCCTAGAACTTAGAACTACTTAAACCTAACTAACCTAAGGACATCACACACATCCATGCCCGAGGCAGGATTCGAAGCTGCAGCCGTAGCAGTCGCACGGTTCGGGATTGCGCGCCTAGAACCGCGAGACCACCGCGGCCGGCAGCAAATTGAGACCTGACTTGAAATAAAATTAACTTGCTTCCTGCTCAGCATACTGTTTTGTGTCTTGTGTACTGACGTTTTCGAAAGCAATTAGAAATCAGCAAATGCAGTAGCGAAAGAAAAAATAAATTACTCAGTACAAAATTTGGTTTTTGCTTGACAGAAACAGTCTATTGCTTCACGTGGCGTAAGGTGCAATACACACACAACAAAACATTTAAAACTTTACTAAGAATGATGAGAGAGGGTTTTACTTTAAAGAAAGACTTCCAGAAAAATTAAATTCCCATTACTGTCAAGAATGACTGTACGACATGAGAAGACTCTAACAATCACGAAATTCTCTCAATACAAATTACAGACATACCAACTAATTGCATTATTTGTGACATAATGAAAAAAAGATAGCTAAGTAACACTAATCATGCATGTTATTAGTTATCTGAAGGACAAATTTTTCTTCAATTTATAATTCTGACATACAAAAATTTCATGCTTGCTCATGCGATGGTTACCTAACAGTCTTCTCCGTGGATATAATCAGTAACGTATGTTTACAAACAAGTTTTAATCTCCAGAATAAAGTATTCCACCTAATTTCTCTCATGTTCACAAATATTAAATCTTCTTCTCTAAAAACGCAGCTGCTCGCTACTATTCCTCAATTACGAACGCCCCAGGGCTGCCCAATTGACAGGCGACAGGCGACGAACCATAGATAAACACAGTCAGGGATCTCATTCACTACTCGTGCAGCACGCTCATTCATCTTTGTCCCTGTACATTACAGCTGAATTATTTACAGTGGCAAAAAACATGTCAAAGCATTGCACTTCACATGAAAATGGGATTCCGAACAGTGTCATGCCGACACCAACGAGTTAATGAGCTAATTACTAACGTAGACTTTTGTGGTTGTGGATGCGCGATTCGACGCAGCTTAGTCAAAAATAATGATCGATGTCTGGTTCGAAGACAGATCATTGAATTTTCAGATCGATAGGGTCTGTAGCTGTAGTGAATTTTTTAAACGATTTCGTGATACCATTACCTCCCATTCCCTTTATTTTATGTACGACTGTACAGTTTCGGCCTGAGGCCATTTCCAAGTATCTAAAACGGAAGCATTATATGTTGGATACATTAGCGACATTTGCGATTTTGACACAGGAACAAGTCCTGCCTTAAGATATGTTGTTGTTGTGGTCTTCAGTCCTGAGACTGGTTTGATGCAGCTCTCTACAGTAAAGCTGTATGCCCTCGGGAAAAATTACGACTGTAGTTTCCCCTTGCTTTCAGCCTTTCGCAGTACCAGCATACCAAGGCCGTTTTGGTTAGTGTTACAAGGCCGGATCAGTCAATCATCCAGACTGTTGCCCCTGCAACTACTGAAAAGGCTGCTGCCCCTCTTCAGGAACCACACGTTTGTCTGGCCTCTCAAAAGATACCCCTCCGCTGTGGCTGCACCTACGGTACGGCTATCTATATCGCTACACTATTCATAAATGTGCCTGTAATGTGAGGCATCGCGCAACCATAAAGCAGTTTTTACTCGACTCTCACAGTTTTCAGTACTGATTCATTAGAGTACTGTGATCGATTTTATGCACAAGATCTTTGTAACAACTATTCAAAAATGACGTACTCCCACAGTAAGAGAACAAATAACTACAAGTTACTTTAAAGAAATTACGTAGTCACATTTATACCAGTGATGAATGACAATTAAATATAATCGTCCGGCCTGGGTGATCCTGCTGGCAGCTACGTTACCACCGGCATAGCCCTCCAGATCCAGAGCACGGAAACCTCCTCGCCCGCATGGACACTGCTACTTTAAGGCGGTGTCCCCTTTTGCAGAAGCTTCGGTATGCGGTGAAAACAATTCGTCTGACATGGTTCTGAATGTCTTGTCCGAAAATTACACTACTGGCCATTAAAACTGCTACACCAAGAAGAAATGCAGATGATAAACGGGTAATCATTGGATAAATATATTATACTAGAACAACCACCTCTGGTAGGCCTTCATTCGCTTGGGCATTGAGTCAAACAGAGCTTGGATGGCGTGTACAGGTACAGTTGCCCATGCAGCTTCAACACGATACCACAGTTCATCAAGAGTAGTGACTGGCGTATTGTGATGAGCCAGTTGCTCGGCCACCATTGACCAGACGTTTTCAGTCGGCGAGAGATCTGCAGAATATGCTGGCCAGTGCAGCAACCGAACTTTTTCTGTACCCAGAAAGGCCTGTACAGGACCTACAACATGTGATCGTGCATTATCTTGCTGAAATGTAGGGTTTCGCAGGGATGAAATGAAGGGTAGAGCCACGGGTCGTAACTCATCTGAAATGTAACGTCCACTATTCAAAGTGCCGTCAGTGTGAACAAGAGGTGACCGAGACGTGTAACCAATGGCACCCCATACCATCACGCCGGGGGATACGCCAGTATGGCGATGACGAATACACCCTTCCAATGTGCGTTCACCGCGATGTCGCCAAATACAGATGCGACCATTATGATGCTGTAAACAGAAGCTGGATTCATCCGAAAAAATGACGTTTTGCCATTCGTGCACCCAGGTTCGTCGTTGAGTACATCGCCGGCGCTCCTGTCTGTGATGCACCGTCAAGGGTAGCCACAGCCATGGTCTCCGAGCTGATTGTCTATGCTGCTGCAAACGTCGTCGAACTGCTCGTACAGTTGCTTGTTGTCTTGCAAAACGTCCCCATCTGTTGACTCAGGGATTGAGACGTGTTTGCACGATCCGTTACAGTCATGCCGATAAGATGCCTGTCATCTCGACTGCTAGTGATACGAGGCCGTTGGGATCCAGCACGGTGTTCCGTATTACCCTCCTGAACCCACCGAATTCATATTCTGCTAACAGTCATTGGATCTCGACCAACGCGAGCAGCAATGTCGCGATACGATAAACCGCAATCGTGATAGGGTACAATCAGACCTTTATCAAAGTCGAAAACGTGATTGTACGCATTTCTCCTCCTTACAAGAGGCAGCACAACAACGTTTCACCAGGCAACGCCGGTCAACTGCTGTTTGTGTATGAGAAATCGTTTGGAAACTTTCCTCATGTCAGCACGTTGTAGGTGTCGCCACCGGCGCCAACCCTGTGTGAATGCTTTGAAAAGCTAATCATTTGCATATCGCAGCATCTTCTTCCTGTCTGTTAAATTTCGCGTCTGTAGCACGTCATCTTCATGGTGTAGCAATTTTAATGTTCAACAGTGTACTTTGAACCAACTTGTGAGGTTGGCAACAAACAGACCTGAACTCACCTGATCAAGTAACGTAGAGGAATGGAGGAAGGTATCAGTGATCATAAGGCTGTAATAGCATGTATGATAACGGGCCTGACAAACAATGTTATGAAAGGTAGGAACATATTTTTGCCTTAGCAAGAGTGGCAGGGTAAGAATTTCAGAGTATGTGGTGGTGGTGGTGGTCGTTAGTGTTTAACGTCCCGTCGACAACGAGGTCATTAGAGACGGAGCCCAAGCTCGGGTTAGGGAAGGATTGGGAAGGAAATCAGCCGTGCCCTTTCAAAGGAACCATCCCGGCATTTGCCGGAAACGATTTAGGGAAATCACGGAAAACCTAAATCAGGACGGCCGGAGACGGGATTGAACCGTCGTCCTCCCGAATGCGAGTTCAGTGTGCTAACCACTGCGCCACCTCGCTCGGTTTCAGAGTATGTGAGCAGTCAGCATCAAATATTCGATGATGATGACATAGATGTGGAAAACCAATGCAAAAAATTCAAAGGAATCATGTAATATGCCCTAGGTGTTAAGAGATGGGAAAGGCCGTATTAGAAAACTGCTGCGTATCAAAGAGAACCCCACCTCACGTTCAAGAGAAGTAAAACCCTAGCTGTCAAACACAAGCTGAACGAAACGAAAATGAGATTAAGGAGAGCAATGAGAGAAGCGTTCAGTGAGTTTAAAAATAAAACTTTGTCCACCGATCTGAGTAAAAACCCTAAGAGGTTTTGGACGTATATAAAATCGGTCAAAATGATCTGTTCATTCACTCAGGGTCCGCAGCTCGTTGCTTCCTATTGATCACGGGGTCCCGAGTTCGATTCTCGGCCGGACTGGGGCTTTTCTCTGCCCCGGGACTGGGTGTTTGTGTTGTCCTCATCATTTCATCATCATTATCATTTGCGAGCGTGGCTAAAATTGGACTGTGTATAGACTGGGACATTGTACTGGCGCTGATGACCGCGCAGTTGAGCGCCCAACAAACCGAACATCATCATTCACTTAGTGACCATACTGTCACCGAAACGGAAGATAACAGAGAGAAACCCAAAATAATTGATTTGGCCTTCCAACATCGTTTCACAGCGGAACATCGTAACACGGTCCCCCCTTTCAGTCATCATATGAACGTCAGACACTGAGATAACCGATCGCGGAATAGACAAACGACTACAACCGCTAGTAGTGGAAATGCTTCAGGACCAGATGAGATATCTATAGGCTTCTACAAAGATTATGCGAAAGAGCGTGCTCCGTTTCTAGCAGTAATTTATAGTAGATCGCTTGAGCAACGAAGGGTATCTAGCAACTAGAAGAAAGCGAAGATCATTCCCTTTTTTTAAGAAGGGCCGTTGGACACGTGTACACATTTATAGACCTATATCGTTGACGTACATGTTTTATAATTATGGAACATGTTTTATGCTCAAGAATAACAATGTTTTGGAGAAAGAAAATCTCGTCTATAAAAATCAACATGGATTTCGCAAACAGAGATCCTGCGAAACTCATCTCGCTCTGTTCCTCTATGAGTTGGCGTAGACAATGGAGCTCAGGTTGACGCCGTGTTTCTTGACTTCAGGAAGGCATTTGACACCGTCTCGCACTGCCGTTTAGTGAAATAAAAATACGAGCTTATCGAGTATTGGAGCAGATTTGCGACTGGACTCAAAACTTCCTTGCAGACAGGACACAACATGTCGCTCTCAACGGGACAGGTGTAAAGGTAATTTCCTGCGCGCCCGAAGGAAGTGTCATATTACTGTTACTGTTTACAATATATATAAACGATATAGTAGAAAGCGTCGGATGTCCTTTAAGGCTGCTCGCAGATGATGTTATTTTCTGAAGACCTGTTCATAAAAAATAAAAAATGAATCTTACAGAAAATAAAAACGCTATACTCAATTCCAATTGTAAAAATTTAGGCATTACAGTTCTTCTTCGAACATCTTCAATCCTCTTCATCAGGACACCACATTAAGGCCGGCCGACCTGCCGCGCAAGTCACAGACTTGGGACGGGGGAACTGCTGGATCATAACTCGACCTTTTCTGGGTGAAACTTTCTCTGGGTGAAGCTCGCGGACCAACGTTTTCAAGACCGTTGGCCGTTCCAGTTGGAAGCACCACTGTGCATTCGAAGCTGTAACTGACTGATCTGCAAGGAAAATCCCGTTTTAAAGATAAATCCTTTTAACGGCAACGCTGTCCAGGACACCTACAGCGCTTCTCTCATGCGCAGACTCCACACCTTCTAAAAGTGCTACAATATTTTGATCAACATACGTTTCTTCCGATAATGAAACTGAATAACTCAGGATCGCGCGGTAACCTATGTGATAATATCTGTGAAACTGTATGCGCCTGTCCGTATGCCGGCAGTGTTTAGGATTACAAGATAAAAATCATGTATCTTCACTCTGCCAAAAATACTTAAATAATACAGAAAATTTGCTTTGTTTTTGACCCGTGTTGTTGAGAATGTGAAATCAGAACCGAGTCATACGCAATGCGACTGCATTGTCATTTAACTGCGGCGAGTTGGAAGCCTCTCCCTCCTTAGGCTCAGACAGCGTGGCGTGGCGGTGGGGGAAACCATTCAAAAATGTTCAAATGTGTGTGAAACCTTATGGGACTTAACTGCTAAGGTCATCAGTCCCTAAACTTACACACTAGTTAACCTAAATTATCCTAAGAACAAACTCACACACCCATTCCCGAGGGAGGACTCGAACCTCCGCCGGGACCAGCCTCAGCCGCACTGCAGCGCTTAGACCGCTCGGCTAATCCCGCTTAGCTGTGAGGGAGACGTCCCAGGCAGGCTGAGCTATTTGGTACTCGTGCCGGGGCACAGCCCGCAGGCCAAATTCTTGGCTACCCTTCGTTAAAATCGTAATAGAAAAATATTACTGCATGCACCATGAAAGCTAAGTTGCAATCATGTTAAAGTAAGTAAAACAAAATGTTTCATTAAGGCGTTTCTCTCTAAATGTATGAACTGAAGTCTTCTACCCTCTTATTTCTGTACATCTGGGCTAGCCTGAGGAACTACCGTAAAGATTTTGATACGGCCTCAGAGCTCCCGAGATCGATATCTTGCCGGTCGATACTGATAAAAGGGAAAAGTCGACTGGATTCTCGATTCCTGGGATGGTTAAACTAAATGATATACATAATTAAGTTTGTATGGAACTGTAAGTGCGCGAGTCCTATTCGTACTTGGCCACATTTTTCTAAACGCTTGGCTATCTGGAGCTCTGACTTCAGTCACTTCGACATCTGGCCAAGTCGTGCATTCACGGTAGATATGGAAGAAATCGGTGATGACGAGCAGGTGGATACCGCTTGTTAGTGAACATGTGGTTCACAGTAAATTTCACTTGGT
This sequence comes from Schistocerca gregaria, assembly GCF_023897955.1. Taxonomy (NCBI): domain Eukaryota; kingdom Metazoa; phylum Arthropoda; class Insecta; order Orthoptera; family Acrididae; genus Schistocerca; species Schistocerca gregaria. The sequence goes on from NC_064925.1 coordinate 290,079,761, forward strand.
GCAGTTTCCACACATATTATGGGCGCGGCCAGTGCAAGAACCCTTCACTGGTACTAAACCTCCAGAAACGTCTCAGTGTAGCCTGTGAGCCCGTAGATGATGGTATAAGGGGTGCACAGTACTTATCACCAGTTTTGTAATAATCAAGGCAGTCCGTCCTTGAACTGACTTGGTGAGCAGCCGCATAGGGATTCTTCCCCCTATTACGTGGAGGTGCTCCCGTAGTTTTATGTCCCCTTACAGAGCCGTAGAAGCCCCGTCGGATTCCGAAAGCGCAATACCACTCTCTATGTATACGTAGTGACTAGATCCAAAGGTACGCAGTCGATGATGGCGGACTATGGCGCACAGTCTGCAACTAGTACATACAATCGGTATAGTTCGTGTAAGATTGTACTCTTTCGGTTATGCTAAGGTTATTAGTTTATTCATTGACATCTACGTTTCCCGGCATTGTAAAATTACTGAAGGATAGTATTTATGACCCATGGACGCCTCCTAATATCTGAGTCGCAAAAAATGCTTCAAGTGGCTCTGAGCGCTATGGGACTTATCATCTGAGGTCATCAGTCCCCTAGACTTAGAACTACTTAAACCTAACTAACCTAAGGACATCACACACATCCATGCCCGAGGCAGAATTCGAAGCTGCGACTGTAGCGGTCGCGCAGTCCCAGACTGAAGCGCCTAGAACCGCTCGGCTGCACCTTAGTGGCAAAAGGCAACTTTCTTAGCAAATATTTATTAATGACAATTACTTGTTTTGCGCCAGAATAAATATACTTTCCCTAGGTATCTGTTTGCTGGCGTCAAGGGCAATTTGTCCATCGGCACCTCATCCTAGTGGCTCTGATAACGCCAAATGACCAGTCAGTCGCCTTTGCTAGAGAGGAAACTACCGCTCGCTCCTTACTCTGTACGTTTTGCAGCGCTGATACATTCACTTCACGTATGTGAAATAGCAAAACTGGAAATGACGTAAAATGCCCTCTTATCTGCATATCAGGGCTACCTTACACCAGGAACTGTTACAAAGTGACAGTGGTACACTGAGTACCCTCGGCTACCCACCAACAGGCGACCTGCTTGGTAGTGGTGTCTGATGTACTCACAAAATGGTCTCAGAGTGGACCAGTGCGGGCAGCTGGCTGCAGCCGTGCTTTAGTACGTGACAGCCGTGTCTATTGGCGGCGGATTAGGAGCACGTAGAGGACCCGGAGCGAGGGAGGGGACCCTGAACTGGTGCGCAGGATTCCGAGAAGCGCGATTTGGTGGTCTTTTGTGGCGGGGGCGCACAATGCGGAGTGCGGGGGAGGATGAGTGTCCACAATGGCGGCGGGGCGTGCAGCGGGGGCTGCGGATTCCGGGAAAAGTTTGCAGCGGCCGGGCGCCGACGCCGCCGCAGTCTGCTTGACTGCCAGCCTGCGCGCAGCTGCGTGGGGCGCGCGGGGGCTGGCGAGCAGCCTTCCTCTGGCAGCGTAGAGGCGGGCCAGACGGTTAATTCAGAGCTTCAGATATCCCATTTACAGTTATTTTTAAACCTGTTACTTTTAATATTTATTTATACACTGAAGTCATGGGATAGCGATGTTGTTGTGGTCTTCAGTCCTAAGACTGTTTTGATGCAGCTCTCCATGTTACTCTATCCTGTGCAAGCTTCTTCATCTCCCACTACCTACTGCAACCTACATCCTTCTGAATCTGTTTAGTGTATTCATCTCTTGGTCTCCCTCTACGATTTTTACCCTCCGCGCTGCCAATACTAAATTACTGATCCCCCGATGCCTCAGAATATGTCCTACCAGTCCATCTACATCTACATCTACATCCATACTCCGCAAGCCACCTGACAGTGTGTGGCGGAGGGTACCCTGAGTACCTCTATCGGTTCTCCCTTCTATTCCAGTCTCGTATTGTACGTGGAAAGAAGGATTGTCGGTATGCTTCTGTGTGGGCTCTAATCTCTCTGATTTTATCCTCATGGTCTCTTCGCGAGATATACGTAGGAGGGAGCAATATACTGCTTGATTCTTCGGTGAAGGTATGTTCTCGAAACTTTAACAAAAGCCCGTACCGAGCTACTGAGCGTCTCTCCTGCAGAGTCTTCCACTTAACGCTTTCGCGATTACTAAATGATCCTGTAACGAAGCGCGCTGCTCTCCGTTGGATCTTTTCTATCTCTTCTATCAACCCTATCTGGTGCGGATCCCACACTGCTGAGCAGTATTCAAGCAGTGGGCGCACAAGCGTAGTGTAACCTACTTCCTTTGTTGTCGGATTGTATTTCCTTAGGATTCTTCCAATAAATCTCAATCTGGCATCTGCTTTACCGACGATCAACTTTATATGTTCATTCCATTTTAAATCACTCCTAATGCGTACTCCCAGATAATTTATGGAATTAACTGCTTCCAGTTGCTGACCTGCTATTTTGTAGCTAAATGATAAAGGACCTATCTTTCTATGTATTCGCATCACATTACACTTGTCTACATTGAGATTCAATTGCCATTCCGTGCACCATGCGTCAATTCGCTGCAGATCCACCTGCATTTCAGTACAATTTTCCATTGTTGCAACCTCTCGATACACCACAGCATCATCTGCAAAAAGCCTCAGTGAACTTCCGATGTCATCCACCAGGTCATTTATGTATATTGTGAATGGCAACGGTCCTATGACACTCCCCTGCGGCACACCTGAAATCGCTCTTACTTCGGAAGACTTCTCTCCATTGAGAATGACATGCTGCGTTCTGTTATCTAGGAACTCTTCAATCCAATCACACAATTGATCTGATAGTCCGTATGCTCTTACTTTGTTCATTAAACGACTGTGGGGAACTGTGTCAAACGCCTTGCGGAAGTCAAGAAACACGGCATCTACCTGTGAACCCGTGTGTAAGGCCCTCTGAGTCTCGTGGACGAATAGCGCGAGCTGGGTTTCACACGACCGTCTTTTTCGAAACCCATGCTGATTCCTACAGAGTAGATTTCTAGTCTCCAGAAAAAACATTATACTCGAACATAATACGTGTTCCAAAATTCTACAACTGATCGACGTTAGAGATATAGGTCTATAGTTCTGCACATCTGTTCGACGTTCCTTCTTGAAAGCGGGGATCCCTTCTTCTAGTCAAGTTGTGCCACAAACTCATCCCCAATCCTATTCAATACCTGTCACCTACTCTTAAGCATTCTTCTGCAACATCACATTTCGAAAGCTTCTTTCTCTTCTTGTCTACACTATTTATCGTCCACGTTTCACTTCCGTACATGGCTACACTCCATACATATACTTTCGAAACGACTTCCTGACACTTAAATCTATTCTCGATGTTAACAAACTTCCCTTCTTCAGAAACGCTTCCCTTGCCATTGTCAGTCTACATTTTATATCCGCTCTACTTCGACCATCATCAGTTATTTTGCTCCCCGAACAGCAAAACACATCTACTACTTCAAGAGTCTCATTTCCTAATCTAATGCCCGCAGCATCACCCGGTTTAATTCGACTACATTCCATTATCCTCGTTTTGCTTTTGTTGATGTTCATCTTATATCCTCCTTTCAACACCCTGTCCATTCCGTTCAGCTGCTCTTCCGGGGCCTTTGCTGTCTCTGACTGAATTACAACCTCAAAGTTTTTATTTCTTCTCCATGGATTTTAATTCCTACTCCGAATTTTTCTTTTCTATCCTTTACTGCTTGCTCAGTATACAGATACAGTAACATCAGGGAGAGGCTGCAACCTTGTCTCACTCGCTTCCCCACCACTGCTTCCCTTTCATGTCCTTCGAATTTTATAACTGCCATCTGGTTTCTGTGCAAATTGTAAATAGCCTTTCGCTCCCTGTATTTTAACCCTGCCACCTTCAGAATTTTAAAGAGTGTTCTAGTGAACAGTGTCAAAAGATAACTCTAAGTCTACAAATGCTAGAAACGTAGGTTTGCCTTTCCTTAATCTTTCTTCTAAGATAAGTCGTAAGGTCATTATTGCCTCACGTGTTCCAACATTTCTACGGAGTCCAAACTGATCTTCCCCGAGGTCAGCTTCTACCAGTTTTTCCACTCGTCTGTGAAGAATTCGTGTTAGTATTTTGCAGCCGTGACTTATTAAACTGACAGTTCGGTAATTTTCACATCTGTCAACACCTGCGAGATGTACTTATAAAGATTGTGGCAGTATCACGTGCACAAGGTATAAAAGGTGAGTGCATTGGAGGAGCTGTCTTTCCTACTCAGGTGATTCATGTGAAAAGGTTTCCGAAGTGATTGTGGATGCACGACTGGAATTAATAGACTTTGAACGCGAAATAGTTGTCGGAGCTACATGAACGAGACTTTCCATTTCGGAAATCATTGGAGAATTAAATATTCCGAGATCCATAGTGTCAAGAGTGTGCCAAGACTACGAGGGTTCAAGCATTACCTCTCACCAGGGATTACGCAACTGTCGTCGGCCGTCACTTAACCCTAGAGACACACACTGGGGTGTCAAACACCCCAACGAATTTTATTTTCATCACGTTACCTTCCATTCAGAAGGCTGTTGCATGCAGCGACTGTTATAGTGACTTGTAAATAACAGATTTCAGCTTTCAGTCGTCCTTTTTAAATTTTATTGGCGGATCTAGATTTCAGCTAGAAACCAGCCATTCTCAAAGCACTGTCATTTTTTATCAATGCATGTAATGCCTGTTGGTCGGGCTTCATCCACAGTTCATTGAATAGTATTCCTTTACAATTTGCAGCCAAAAAACACAAAAATGAAGGGACCTAAGTTTTTAATTGGGTTATCACTGCCAATGATAAAATCATATATCCAAGCAAAATTGGAAGTTCCTACATTCAGGCGAAGTATCCGTAACTCAGTTTGTGAAATACAGGGTATGCAAAATAATGAAGCATTGAATCGTCCATAAGATGATGGACCAGCTCTTCATAGGCGATGTAAATACTGCCAGAAATATTGACAAACGAAGAATAGATGCATTTCCTGCAGAAGGTATACTTGTGACGAACATCGCATCAAACTCTGCTACGAGTGCGAGAATTGAAAATGTAAGATAATTATTGTCCAGAATAAGCCACACTATTGTTTATAACTTTGAATTTTGTATTTTTTATGTAAATATACTTTTATTACATACTTTTATAAATGTATTAATGCCGTAAATCAATTACAAAAAATATTGTGCAAAATAGTACGCTAAAGGGTTTATTACACCTATAATAATACATAGAGTATTACTTATAATCTAATAATTTTATACACACACAACAAAAATAACCTACAGACAATAATAAGTAGCTGGATAAAGTTATATGTACTTACATGACAACATACCGTTAAAATTAAAATTGGGGTGTTAAACACCCCGGAGTGTCTGCTGTGTTAGCATTTACTAAGTGTGTCTCACTAGGGTTGACTACCGAGAACAGCGGCGTTTGCGTAGAGTTATCAGTGCTAACAGACAAGCAACACTACGTGAAATAACTGCAGAAATCAACGTGAGACGTACGGCGTACGTATCCGTTAGGAGAGTGCGGCTAAATTTGGCGTTAATGAGCTACGGCAGCTGACGAGCCGATGCGAGAGCCTGCAGCGCCTCTCATGCCATATCGGCTGGACCCTAGGCGACTGGAAAACCTTGGCCTGGTCAGATGACTACCGATTGATTTTGACAAGAACTGATGGCACAGATCGAGTGTTGCACAGACCCTAAGAAGTCATGGACCTAGGTTCTCAAGAAAGCTCTGTGCAATCCGTCGTTGTCGAGGAGACTTTAAATACCAATCTCTCCTTTCCCCGCTCTCGTCCACTGTGCAAGTTGGTATGGGCTGTGTTGCATAGAATGGGCTGGGTCCCTTGGTCCAAGTGAAGCTGTCATTGACTGTAAATGGTTATGTTCGCCTACTTGGAGAGCATTTGCATTCATTCATGGAACTCACGTTCCCAAACGCCATGTCATGTCACGAGATCACAATTGTTGGCAATTGGTTTGAAGAACACTCTGGACAATTCGAACGAATGATTTGGTCACCCAGATCACCAGACATGAATACCATTGAACATTTATGATACATAACCGAGAGATCAGTTCGTGCATAAAATGGCTGCGCGTGCAACACATTCGCAGTTATGGACGGCGAGCGTCAGCATGGCTCAGCATTTCTGCAGGGGACTTCCAGCGACTTGTTGCTGAACTGCGCCGGGAAAAAAGGACGCCCGACACAATATTAGAACGCATCCCACAGCTTTTCGCACCTCAGTGTAACTGTCTGGATGGGTTAAACTGTGACGCTACGGTATCAGTGATTTCTGTGAATGCTACTTAAGTTTCTTAGCTGCAATTTATCGCAATTAAGGAATTCACGACTTGTATCTTTCCGCTCTCTACCTTTGCTATTTCCCTGACTTCTGAGATTTCTGCACTTACGTGATCTCTTTGACTTCTTATATTTCTGCGATGTATCACCATATACCAGAGTTACACTTGGCCACAGCGAAAATTCTACACTCCTGGAAATGGGAAAAGAACACATTGACACCGGTGTGTCAGACCCACCATACTTGCTCCGGACACTGCGAGAGGGCTGTACAAGCAATGATCACACGCACGGCACAGCGGACACACCAGGAACCGCGGTGTTGGCCGTCGAATGGCGCTAGCTGCGCAGCATTTGTGCACCGCCGCCGTCAGTGTCAGCCAGTTTGCCGCGGCATACGGAGCTCCATCGCAGTCTTTAACACTGGTAGCATGCCGCGACAGCGTGGACGTGAACCGTATGTGCAGTTAACGGACTTTGAGAGAGGGCGTATAGTGGGCATGCGGGAGGCCGGGTGGACGTACCGCCGAATTGCTCAACACGTGGGGCGTGAGGTCTCCACAGTACATCGATGTTGTCGCCAGTGGTCGGCGGAAGGTCCACGTGCCCGTCGACCTGGGACCGGACCGCAGCGACGCACGGATGTACGCCAAGACCGTAGGATCCTACGCAGTACCGTAGGGGACCGCACCGCCACTGCCCAGCAAATTAGGGACACTGTTGCTCCTGGGGTATCGGCGAGGACCATTCGCAACCGTCTCCATGAAGCTGGGCTACGGTCCCGCACACCGTTAGGCCGTCTTCCGCTCACGCCCCAACATCGTGCAGCCCGCCTCCAGTGGTGTCGCGACAGACGTGAATGGAGGGACGAATGGAGACGTGTCGTCTTCAGCGATGAGAGTCGCTTCTGCCTTGGTGCCAATGATGGTCGTATGCGTGTTTGGCGCCGTGCAGGTGAGCGCCACAATCAGGACTGCATACGACTGAAGCACACAGGGCCAACACCCGGCATCATGGTGTGGGAAGCGATCTCCTACACTGGCCGTACACCTCTGGCGATCGTCGAGGGGACACTGAATAGTACACGGTGCATCCAAACCGTCATCGAACCCATCGTTCTACCATTCCTAGACCGGCAAGGGAACTTGCTGTTCCAACAGGACAATGCACGTCCGCATGTATCCCGTGCCACCCAACGTGCTCTAGAAGGTGTAAGTCAACTACCCTGGCCAGCAAGATCTCCGGATCTGTCCCCCATTGAGAATGTTTGGGACTGGATGAAGCGTCGTCTCACGCGGTCTGCACGTCCAGCACGAACGCTGGTCCAACTGAGGCGCCAGGTGGAAATGGCATGGCAAGCCGTTCCACAGGACTACATCCACCATCTCTACGATCGTCTCCATGGCAGAATAGCAGCCTGCATTGCTGCGAAAGGTGGATATACACTGTACTAGTGCCGACATTGTGCATGCTCTGTTGCCTGTGTCTATGTGCCTGTGGTTCTGTCAGTGTGATCATGTGATGTATCTGACCCCAGGAATGTGTCAATAAAGTTTCCCCTTCCTGGGACAATGAATTCACGGTGTTCTTATTTCAATTTCCAGGAGTGTATCTAACAAAATGGCCAGTAATAAGTATATTTTACATGTGTACTTCCTTTGGTTTTAATTTTGTATTAATGAAACAAGTGCGAAAATATTAGCAGTGTGATGTGAATCATAACATAAGGCGCTTCAGTCTGGAACCGCGCGACCGCTACTGTCGCAGGTTCGAATCCTGCCTCGGGCATGGATGTATGTGATGTCCTTAGGTTAGTTAGGTTTAAGTAGTTCTTAGTTCTAGGGGACTGATAACCTCGGAAGTTACGTCCCATAGTGAGATTTGAGTTTGCGATGAAGTTCTTGACTCATTATCACGAAGAAGGCGACAGCTTCTCGCGTCAGATCGTAACTGGATACAAAATATGGGTTTCGCATATGACGCCTGAATCGAAGCAACAGAGCATGGAATGGAGACACAGACACTCGCCTGTAAGGGTGAAGGCCAAACAGACTCTGTCCCAGCACAAATTCGTGGCGTCGGTGTTTTGCGATAGGCATGGTGTTTTGTTGGTCGACTTAATGCAACGAGAAACCACTATGAATGCGGAAGCATACTGCCAAACCCTGAGAAAGCTACGCAAAGCGATTCACAACAAAAGACGCGGCATGCTGACAAAGGGAATAGTCCTTCTCCGTGAGGAAGCAAGACCTCACACTGCAGGTCAGACACGTGATTTATTGGATAGATTTGGCTCGGAAGTTTTAGGCCACCCACCCTACAGTGGTAATCTTGCTCTGAACGATTACCACCTCAAACAACACCTCTGAGGCAACCGTTACAATGATGACGACGACGTGAAAACGGCAGAGAACTCGTGGTTACCAGAGCAGGTGGCAAGTTTTTAAGAAGAGGGTATTTTGAAATTGGTTGGGAGGTATGATACGTGTTTCAACAAACTTGGCAACTATGTCGAAAAATAGAGTGAAGTATGTACTTTCTGAAATAATTTTTTTTAAATAACCTTTCTTTGTGTACTTATGTTCAAATGGACCTTACTTAAAAAACACGCCTCGTACATCCATAGCGCAGTGCGTGATAAAAGGTTCTTAGTTTGAAATTCAACTGACAGATGGATCACAGCATTGAACGTTCAATACTACTCTTATTTGCTGCTTGCGACTTCTAGTTGCGACTTGACATTGGAATTGCAGGTATACGTGATAACAAGACGCAAAGTTCTCAGAAAGAAGTACGAACTTCGACCAACACACGGCGCATAGCGTCGAATGTTAATTGCTCCTTTAGAAGTTGATTGCGATTTGTACTTGCGACTTGTCACTGGAATCGCAGTCAGACTCGATAGTGAGACACGAAAGTCACAGAAAGAAGTCTTGTATGTTAAATGCTACTTGCTGCTTCTGGTTGTGAGCGTAGACACATTCTGTAAAATTGTTATTATGATAACTATGACTTTTTAGTCACTGTGATTTGTAACAGATAGCGATTTCTTGCCCACTCCTACCACCGAATCCCCCAGACAGGAGTACCTGCGAAGCGAGAACTGGTGGATTACCCTCAGCTTGGGAACAAGCTGCCTCGGACTTGAATAATTTGTATTTGTTAAGGGCGAAACTTAAACTTTTGTTGCTTAATCTCTAGGCAGTGTTTAACTCCGGTTTTTTAATGTAGGCAGCTACAAGTGCCGCATTTGTCGCTACCTTGCTCTTCGAATCGTCGCCGAGCCTGAAGGTGACGTCACAGAGAACCACAGTTTTGCGTCATTACTGAGGAAGGCTATAGGTACCTTTTGGCCAAATTCAAGCTTCTGTGTCGCAACTGGAGAAAATGAGGGGGTTTCAAAAAATACCCTTTAATTTTCCTGCGCAGTGTATTTCGTAGGTCACTGAGCAGCAAAGATTACCGACCGATTGAGGAAAAAGTAGTCATTGGCATTTTTAAGAAGGGTCGTCGAACTGATGGGCGTAATTATAGGTGTATATCGCTGATGTCAGGCTGCTGTAGAATTCTGTATGACGTTTCTGGAGGACGAAAATCTTCTCTACGACAATCAACATATATTATGTGAACACAGACCATGCAATTAACAGTTCATCCAGGAAATCCAGAGCTTCCAAGTTGACGTCGTGTACCTTGACTTCAGGAAGACATTTGATGCAACTATCCACTCTTGTGTTGCGTTAACCCCTGTATGTATCATAGGTATTAAAATTTTTTACTTAACACTAATAAATTGTTTTGCAGTTCAGTTTCTGTTCTTACATCTTTACCTACTATTTTTGGAATAAACAGAATTGTTTGACCCTACTACAACGAGGAACACAAAACAAATGACTCTGTATGTCCATCTTTTTAGAGATCGTTGCGGTACTTAGCTGTTAGATAGAGGATGTCAAATTAAATACCTTTCAGTCGTCAAATTTCCAATCTTATTTTATTTGGCAACCAGTTTCAGCGTTCCACTACGGCATCCTCGGGCCCCTGACCGACGCGTAGGAAGAATCTACCTTGGTTGTGATCAAAACAGGGACCAGTAATACTAGCATTAGCAGATATTTGCTACAGTGATCACATCAACCATCACCTGACGACTTTACAGGGAGGCTTCAGCTTGCCAGGTACAGTTTGGAAGAGTCATACTACCAAAACTGAAGTCTGAGACAAGTATTTTTGTGACATTATTCTGACTGCATTGCCCGAAAGTTATTTCGAGCAAATAATTAGAGAACCAACGTCTTAGACCTCATAGCAACAAACAGACCTGAACCTAATGAGTCAGTTAATGTATAGGAAGGCATCAGTGATCATAAGGCTGTGATAGTAACTATGACTGCCGTTGTTACAAGGAATGTTAGGAGAGGCAGGGAATTCAATGCTGAAGACGAAGATGTGCAGCACAAATTAAACGTAAACCAAAAGCATCGTTCAATACGTCCTAGATAAGAATGTTCCGAACAAGATCTTAAGCGATGGGAAAGATTCACCGTCCTTTAATAGCCGTATTAGAAACCTTCTACGTAAACAAGAAGCGAAAAGGAGCATATGAGCACATGGAGAGCAATGAGACTGGTGCACACTGACTTCACAAAAAAATAAATAAATAAATAAGTAAAAAATAAAAATAATCAGCCGATCTGAGTCAAACCCTTAAGCGATATTGATCTTATGTCCAGTCAGTAAGGGTTTTGAAAGCGTCTGTTCATTCACTCAGTGACCATACTGGCACCCAGACGGGAGATATAACAGAGAACGCCGAAACAGTGCATTAGGTCTTCCGGAATTATTTCACCTTGAAAGATTTAATACGATCTCCGCTTTCAGTCACAGTACAAGCGTCGAGACGGTACAGATCGCTAAATGGAAAAGCAACTACAATCGCTTGGTAGTGGAAAGGTGTCAAGACCAGTTGAGATACCTGTCTGATTCTAAAGATATTATGCGACAGAAGTTGCTCCCCTTCTAGCAGCCATTTTCCGTAGTTCACTTGAGCAACCAAGGGTAGTTAGTGACTGGAAAAATGCTCTGGTCATTCCCGTTTTCAAGAGGCTCGTAGGACAGATGCACATAATTATACGCTTATGTAGTTGACATCAATCTGTTGTAGAATTATGGAACATGTTTTGTGCTCAAGTGTTATGACATTTCAGTCTCCTCTACAAAGATCAACATGGATGTTGCAAACAGAGATTTTGTGAAATTCAGCTCTCTTTGTTCCTCCATGAGATCCATAGCGCTGTAGACAACGGCACACTTATGGATCCCACGTTCCTTGACTCAAGGCATTTGACACAATCCCACACTCTCGTAATTACGTAGCTTACGGAGTATCGGACGACATTTGCGACGTGATACAAGATTTCCTTGGAGATAGAACTGAAAACGCTCTTAACGGAATAAAATCCTCAGATGTAACGGTGATATCCATAGTGCCTCAGGGAAGTGCGATAGGACTGTTACAGTTTACAATGTATATAAACGATCTAGTAGAAAGCGTTGGAAGCTAGGAATGATATGATTAAAGTTTCCTTGAGACATATGAGTCTCAAATTTACCTACGATACTGTTAGAAGCTGAAGAAATGAATTAAAATTTATGCCCAGCTACAACTTGTACTGGCGACTCTCTGTTTACTAAGCAGGTGTCCTATCGATTACAGCACCAAACCAGTATAGTTAACACAAGTGCATGGTCTATCCTAGTCGAATGCCATCCCTCACACAAACTTCAGTTGATCAGCTTATTTTCCCCTTCTTAAATCACTATTGCTGAGCCTCTTCAGAATTGGAATAGCACCCTAGCTTTGGATGTAATGGGGAAATCCTGCCTGTAACTCAGGCATTGGTGATCGATAGATCTGATATAATTAAATTTTCCTTGCAACACATGAATCTCAAATTCATCCAAATTAATGTTACAAGCTGAAGAAATAAATTGAAATTTGAGCTACAGCTGGGACCTGAGCCCACGCCTCCTCATTTACTAAGCAGCAGTGCTAGCCATTACACCACTACAGCAGTACCGGTGTTATGGCTGCATGGACTACCCTAATCCAACATCCCCCCCATACAAACTTCAGTTCAAGTGTGTGTTAGGTATAGGCGGGATGTCCCAATTATGTCCAAAACTGTAGTGCTGTTCCAATACCAGAGAGCCTTCGCGGTAATGATAATTCAAGAATGAGGAAATAAACGGAAGACACATATTGAAGTTTGTGTTAGTTAGGGCATTGGACTAGACTAGTCCATAAAGGGGTGTTCTGAACGCTGCTGTAGTGGTGTAATGGGTAGCCCAATTACCTGTTAAAGATGGAGACCCAGGTTCAAGTCTTGGCTGTGGTAAAAAATTTCATTTCATTTCTTCAGCTTCTAACATTAAGAAGATTATTCACAGATGTTGCGGTTGCCCATAAGAAATCAGAAACGCCAGAAAACAGCATCGATTTGCAGAATGAATTACAGAGGACTTAAATAGTGCAGACTCTGCCAATTGACCCTGAACTAAAATTAGTGTAACGTATTGCACATTACTAGGAAAAGAAATCCACTGCTGTAAAACTACAATATTGATGACAAACTGAAGGAAACAATATCCACCGAAAAATATCACCCGCCCGTATCTCGTGGTCGTGCGGTAGCGTTCTCGCTTCCCACGCCCGGGTTCCGGGGTTCGATTCCCGGCGGGGTGAGGGATTTTCTCTGTCTCGTGATGGCTGGGTGTTGTGTGATGTCCTTAGGTTTAAGTAGTTCTAAGTTCTAGGGGATTGATGACCATAGATGTTAAGTCCCATAGTGCCCATAGCCATTTTTGAATATCACCCAGAGTGACAGTAAGTGGAACGACCACATAAAACGAACAAGAGGAAAAGCAGATGCCAGACAGAGATTTATAGGAAAATGTGGCTTACAAGGCGCTTATTCGACGGTTTGTTGAGTATTGTTCGTCAGTATGGGACACTTACAAAGTAGGATTGATAGGAGTACAGAAAATCCAACGAATGTTGCAACCATGCCTGTTTCGTCACGGAGCTGTTTAGTGAGTGCCAGATCTTTAGGTAGATGTTCAACAAACTCCAGTGGTAAACACAATAAGAGAGCTGTTGTGCATCACATAGAGGTTTACTATTGAGATTTCGTGAACGTACTTTACGTGAAGAGTCTGAAAACATATTACTTCCTCCCATATACATATCGTGGAACGACCATGACGAGAAAATTGGAGAAATTAGACTCAATACAGAGGCTTACCGACAATCATGATTCTTTCTGTTCGTCATTTGCAACTGGAACAAGAAGCGGGGAAGGTAAAGGCTTGCAGAGTGCTGATGTAGAAGTAAATCTGCTGTCGACTAGTAGTTGTCCACTAAAGATATGTGTATAATCTGATTACTGCTACCTCACAATTTTCTTTTAAATATAATATATTTTGCAAGACACGTTTCGGGAAATACTCACATCAAAAAAAGTTTTGCATCACCCCAGTTCCCACGAATCCTGAAGATAGACTTGACTGTGGATATTGTATCACAGACACAATCCCTTTGACTGTTCAGATATGTCATTACACCCTCCCAAAGATGTAAACAACCATGCATTGGCAGCGCCTATTAAATGGAGGGGGTACGACAGCTGATCAGTTCTAGTCATTCCACCAGGAAGGAGGCACGCGGCTCGTGTTGTCTGCAGTTCAACCATGCCTAAAAGGTCAATGCCGCGGTTCGATCGTGTCGGCATTGTTACTTTGTGCCAGGAAGGGCTCTCAACAACGGAAGTGTCCAGGCGCCTCGGAGTGAACCAAACCGATGTTGTTCGGACATGGAGGAGATACAGAGAGACGAACTGTCGATGACGTACCTCGCTCAGACTGCCCAAGGGCTACTACTACAATGGATGGCTGCTACCCATGGAATATGGCTCGGAGGAACCCTGACAGCAATGCCACCATGTTGAATAATGCTTCTCGTGCAGCCTCAGGACGTCGTGTTACGACTCAAACTGTGCGCAATAGGCTGCATGAAGCACAACTTTATTCACGTCGTCCATGCCGAGGTCCATCTTTGCAACCACGACACCATACAGGGCAGTACAGATGGGTCCAACAACATGCCGAATGGATCGCTCAGGATTGGCATCACATTCTCTTCGCCGATGAGTGTCGCATATGCTTTTAACCAGACAATCGTCGGAGACGTGTTTGGAGGCAACCTGGTCAGGCTGAACACCTTAGACATACTGTACAGCTAGTGCAGCAAGGTGGAGGTTCTCTGCTGTTTTGGGGCGGCATTTGTGGGGCCGACGTACGACGCTGGTGGTCATGGAAGGCTCCGCAACGGCTGTATGATATATGAATGCCATCTTCCGACAGACAGTGCAACCATATCGGCAGCATATTGGCGAGGCATTCGCCTTCATGGACGACAATTTGCGTTTCCATCGTGCACATCTTGTGAATGACTTCCTTCAGGATAACGATATCGTTCGACTAGAGTGCCCAGCATGTTCCTATCGAATATGTCTGGCATAGTTTGAAAAGGGCTGTTTATGGACGACGTAACCCAGCAACCACTCTGAGACATCTCCACCGAATCGCCGTTGAGGAGTGGGACAATCTGGACCAACAGTGCCTTGATGAACTTGTGGATAGTATGCCACGACGAATACAGGCATGCTTCAGTGCAAGAGGACGTGCTACCGGGTATTAGAGGTAGGTATTAGAGGTACCGACGTGTACTGCAATCTGAACCACCACCTGTGAAGGTCTCGCTGTAACTTGCCATATGTGGTTTTCATGAGCAATAAAAAGCACGGAAATGATGTTTATGTTGATCTCTATTACAATTTTCTGTACAGGTTCCGATACTCTCGGAACCGGGGTGATGCAAAACGTTTTTTGATGTATGTAATTCCCACATTCAAGAGCATTTTTAGTGTGCTATGCTGTTTACTCACGGTGCTTCGATGTGTGAGGTGCTGCCTTGTTCGAAAAAACTGTTTATAAAATCTTAGGCAAATTACTGTGGGAGCGTAATATATTTATATAGGGATGAAAAGCAAATGTTGTAATATAACTGCGTAATGAAATCTTGTTACAAGTAGATGGTTGTGTGGTCAGTATGACCAGATGCCATGATATCTCAGAATGTGTCCTATAAACCAATCCCTTCTTTAATCAAGTTGCGCCACAAATTACTTTTCTCTCCAGTTCTATTCACTACATCCTCATTAGTTACGCGATCTACCGATAAATCTTCAGCATGCTTCTGTAGTACCACAGTTCAAAAGCTCCTTTTTTTAATATATGTGGTATCTGTTGTTTCGGACGTGTCCGAAAGAAGAGACACGGTTTCGATCGTGCAGAAATTATGAATCAAGACAAAAAGTATCTTTGGTCTATTCTTTCCTTGCCTAAACTGTTTATCGTCAGTCTTTCACTGCCATACGTGGCTACAGTCCAGGGAAATACCTTTAGAAAATACACTGATGAGCTAAGGAAACTGGTACAACTGCTTAGTTTCGTGTAGGGCCCCCACCAGCAGGCAGAAGTGAAGCAACACGACACTGCAAGGACACGACTATCGTCTGAAGTAGTGCTGGAGGGAATTTATACCATGAATCCTGCAGGGCTATCCATAAATCCGTAAGAGTACGAAGCGGAGTAGATCTCTTCTGAAGGGCAGGTTGCAAAGCATTCCAGATATGCTGAGTACTGTTCATATCTGGGGAGTTTGGTGGGCAGCGGAAGTGTTTAAACTCAGAAGGGCGTTCCTGGACCCATTCTGTAGCAATTCTGGACGTGTGGGGTGTCGCACTGCCCTCCTCGAATTGTCCAAATCCGTCGGAATACACAATGGACATGAATAGATGCTGCTGAACAAACAGGATGTTTACGTATGTGCCAGCTGTCAGGGTCGTATATAGATGTATCAGAGGTCCCGTATCACTCCAACTGCACACATACCATACCATTACTGACCCTCCACCAGCCTGAACAGTTCCCTGCTAGCATGCAGGGTCCATAGATTCATGAGGTTGTCTCCATATCCGTACACGTCCATCCGCTCGATACAGTCTGAAACGAGACTCGTCCTAACAGGCAACATGTTTCCAGTCATCAACAGTCCAATGTCGGTGTTTATGGCCCAGGTGAGGCATAAAGCTTTGTGTCGTGCCGTCATCAAGGGTACACGAGTGAGTCTTCGGCTCCGAAAGCCCATATTGATGATGTCTCGTTGAATGGTTCACACGCTGGCACTTGCTGATGGCCGAGCACTGAAATCTGCAGCAATCTGAGCAATGGTTGCACTTTGGTCACGCTGAACGATTCTCTTCATTCGTCGTTGGTCCCGTTCTTGCAGGATCTTTTTCCTATCGCAGCGATGACGGTGATTTTGTGTCTGACAGGATTCCTGATATTCACGATACACTCGTGAAACGGTCGTACGGGAAAATCCCCACTGCACCCCTACCTCGAAGTTACCGTGTCCCATCGCTCGTGCACCGACTAGAACACCTCCACGTTCAAACTCACTTAAATCTTCATAACTTGCCACTGTAGCTGCAGTAATCTATCAACTGTGCCAGACACTTCTTGTTTTATACAGGCGTTGCTGACTGCAGCGCTGTATTCTGTCTGGTTACATTACTTCGTATTTGAATAAGCATGCCTATACCAGTTTCTTTGGCGCTTCAGTGTATTTGCTAACACTTAAATCTATTTTCGATATTAACAAATTTATCTTTGAGAGAAGCTCTTTTCTAACTATTGCCAGTCTACATTTTATATCCTCTCCGGCCATCATTAGTTAGTTTGCTGCCTAGATATAAACCTAATCCACATCTTTAGGTGCCTCATTTCATAATGAATTCTGTCGGCATCACTTTATTTACTTCGACTACATTCCGTTATCCTTATACGCCTTTCAAGTCACTTCAGCTGCTCTTCCAAGTTCTTTGCTGTCTGTAACAGAATTACAATGTCATCAGCAAACGTCAAAGCTTTTATTTCTTCTCCCTGAACTTTGATTCCTTCTCCAGATTCTTTTATTTTATTTTACTGATTGCTCAGCCTACAGATTAAATAACATTGGAGATAGGCTGCAACCTCGTGTCACTCCCTTCTCAAATACTAATTCCGTTTCATGTCTCAAGACTCCAACTGTCAAAATTATTAAGTTAATAGAGCAGAATAAATAAAGAGATAGATGAGGATGTAGTTGATACACAACATAATAGAATTTATAAAGGGAAACCAGCAGTGAGAATAATGGAAAACATGCCGATGTTTGGAACAGCATTTTATGTAAACAAAAAAATCGTGGATAGTGTAACAGAATTTAGATCGAATTCAGAAAGGATATCCATGTTAACAATGAAGTGCAAGAATAAAAGTTACACCCTCATAAACTGCCATGCACCTATAAATGCTGACACCAAAAGAAATCTGGAGAAAGTAAATAAATTCTGGGATCTTTTAGAATCTCAAATTTCTATCATACCTAAAAAGAATGTTAAAATGCGTCTCGGTGACTTCAATGCGCAAATTGGAAGGGAAAAGAAATTTAGAAATATTGTAGGTAAATATCCAGCACACTCAAGAACAAACACAAATGGTGAAAGACTGATCAACATGTGTAAAATGTTCCAGTTAAAACTCATATCCATACATTTCCGCAAACTGCCAAGAAAAGCCAAAACCTGGAGACATCCAAATCCAAACCTAGGCGAATTTCAACTGGATCACGTAGCCATATCTAAAAGGTACATCACGGAAATTATGAATGTTAAAATAGTCAGAAATGGGAAATTCGATTCAGATCATTAACTCTCTAAGATTAAAATAAAATTTCTCCCATCTAAACCAAAAACGGCGACCAAGAAAGTGATCAGATACAACACCACTACAGCTAATATTACAAAAGAAAATGTAGAAAAATTTAAAGACGAAATTGAGACAAGTAAAAGAGGTGATTGTCGTGAACTCCAAATGAAAATAACTCAGGCAGCAGAGAAAACTTTAGGATTAGCCAAGAATAAAAAAAAAACATGGAGGAATGAGGAGAGTGAAGAAGCACTAATACAAAGAGCTCAAAAATGGAGAAAATGGATATGTTCGAAAAAAGAGGAAGACCTTGAACAATTCAGACAACAAATAAAAGAAACATCAAAAATAATCCGGAAAATCAAAAGGAACTTGAAAAACTGTCAGCTTATTGAAATAGAGAAAGTTTCAGCAAATATAATTCTAGAAATTTTTACCAAACCTTTAAACACATACTTAAAGGATATCAGGTACCTACTATTTTTTTTCAAAGATGAAAATGGCAAAATATGATTAAACAATAAAGAAATTTGTGAAATTTTAACAATTTTTTTAAAAGTTGTTAAACTGTCTAGTTCCAAAAGATAAATTAGAATTTACAGTGACACCTCAAAATGTAGAGGAAGATTTCCCGCCAACAGAGCTAGAAATTCATGAAGCCATCAAAACATTAAAAAACAATGAAGTATGTGATCAAGAGTCTATTACAGGAGAATTATTGAAGTGGTCAGAACCAAAAATCATAAAGGATCTACAGCTGCTTTTTGAGAATATTTGGAAAACTGAAAAGACTCCAGTTGAATGGAAAACAGCATTAATACACCCGCTACATAAAAGGGAAACAAACAAAATATCAGTAATTAGAGAGGGGTGTCACTTCTGCCACTGGCATACAAAATATTATCAAAAATTCTCCTCAACAGAGTGGTAGATACTATAAACAAACAACTAGGAGAATATCAAGGTGGTTTTCGAAAGGGAAGATGCTGTGCACAACAAATTTTTAACTTAGTCAATAATTCGCCATAGAATGTTAACCAGCAAACCAACACTAGTGTCATTTATAGATTTCAAGAAAGCATTTGATTGTATAGACAAAGAAACAATAGATAAGGTCATTAAAGAATTTGGTGTTAAATCAAAACTAGCAAACATAATTCGTGAAACACTAACAGGTACAGTATCTAAAGTCAAATTTATGGGAGAAGTATCTCAGCATTTTGAAATAAAAACTGGTGTTACACAAGGAGATGGTTTATCATCTTTACTGTTAAACTGTGTTCTAGAACAAATTGTAAGGATGTGGAATTCAGAGCTAAAAAAATCACAAAATTGAACCAATAACTCTGGAAAGGAAAACAAATGGAATTAAGGTAAACTGCTTAGCTTTTGCGGATGATTTCACAATACTTTAAGAAGACCTGACAGGAGCAGCTACTCAAACAAACATTCTGGAAAAATTAGCAAACAGAACTAACTGGTCTCAAAATTTCGGCTGAAAAACAAAATTCATGACAAATATAAAAAATGCACCAAAATACATAGTAATACAAAAAGGTAAAATAGAGCGAGTAAATAAATTTAAATATCTTTGAAGAACTATACAACAGAATGTACTAAAAAAAACTGCAATAGATGTAAGAATTAACAAAATGGAAAGAGCATATGGTTTGATCAAAAGTATTTACAACAAGAAATGTATATCTAGAAAAAACAAAACTAAAACACTACACCATAGTGGCAAGACCAGAATGTTTATATGGATCTGAGTGCCTAACGATGCACTATAAGATGGACAAACTAGAGGTACTGGAAAGAAGGATTGTTTGTTGTTGTTGTTGTCTTCAGTCCTGAGACTGGTTTGATGCAGCTCTCCATGCTACTCTATCCTGTGCAAGCTGCTTCATCTCCCAGTACCTACTGCAACCTACATCCTTCTGAATCTGCTTAGTGTACTCATCTCTCGGTCTCCCTCTACGATTTTTACCCTCCACGCTGCCCTCCAATGCTAAATTTGTGATCCCTTGATGCCTCAAAACATGTCCTACCAACCGATCCCTTCTTCTAGTCAAGTTGTGCCACAAACTTCTCTTCTCCCCAATCCTATTCAATACCTCCTCATTAGTTACGTGATCTATCCACCTTATCTTCAGTATTCTTCTGTAGCACCACATTTCGAAAGCTTCTATTCTCTTCTTGTCCAAACTAGTTATCGTCCATGTTTCACTTCCATACATGGCTACACTCCAAACAAATACTTTCAGAAACGACTTCCTGATACGCAAATCTATATTCGATGTTAACAAATTTCTCTTCTTCAGAAACGCTTTCCTTGCCATTGCCAGTCTACATTTTATATCCTCTCTACTTCGACCATCATCAGTTATTTTACTTCCTAAATAGCAAAACTCCTTTACTACTTTAAGTGTCTCATTTCCTAATCTAATTCCCTCAGCATCACCCGATTTAATTTGACTACATTCCATTATCCTCGTTTTGCTTTTGTTGATGTTCATCTTATATCCTCCTTTCAAGACACTGTCCATTCCGTTCAACTGCTCTTCCAAGTCCTTTGCCGTCTCTGACAGAATTACAATGTCATCGGCGAACCTCAAAGTTTTTACTTCCTCTCCATGAATTTTAATACCTACTCCAAATTTTTCTTTTGTTTCCTTTACTGCTTGCTCAATATACAGATTGAATAACATCGGGGAGAGGCTACAACCCTGTCTCACTCCTTTCCCAACCACTGCTTCCCTTTCATGCCCCTCGACTCTTATTACTGCCATCTGGTTTCTGTACAAATTATAAATAGCCTTTCGCTCCCTGTATTTTACCCCTGCCACCTTTAGAATTTGAAAAAGAGTATTCCAGTCAACATTGTCAAAAGCTTTCTCTAAGTCTACAAATGCTAGAAACGTAGGTTTGCCTTTTCTTAATCTTTTCTTAATCTTTCTTCTAAGATAAGTCGTAAAGAAGGATTATTAGAAAAATAATGGGTGCAATGAAAACTGCAGATGGTTGGACAATAAGAAGTAAAAAATAAGAAGTAATAAGGAGATCTACAAAAATATAGAGAAAATATCTGAAGTAATGGCCAAACGAAGATTAACCTTTTGTGGACATCTCTACCGAATGGATGGAAACAGACTAACAAAACAAATAATCCTATATTTCTGGAAGAAGAAATCGACAATAGCATGGATTACAGAAGCAAGAGAAGCTCCTGAAAGAAACAACACCAAAGAATCAGAAATAGCAGAAGGAAACCGTTTTAAAAAACAAAATACTAAATTTGGAAGGCTTTCAAAGCAGAAGAAATAAAAAATCAGGAACATGGACAGAGTAAAGGAAGAGACTTCATGGGGAGAAAATGAGGGAATACTGGAAAAATAGGAAACAACAACAAAGGAAGAAGAGGAACTGAAGTTGTTAACATGATCCTAGTTGGTCAACACGATTGTAAAAAAAAAAAAAAAAAAAAAAAAAAAGTTAAAGATTCCTCGAGTGATTCAGTACACTTTAGTTAAATCTCTATTCAGCAGATATCCAAAAGGAAACGAGTGACGAACAGCCTTTGGTTAAGACATAATTCTACATTTGCATTGTCTGCGATATAGACCTCAGATTGTGATAAATGACTATCAATAAAACATACTCTGATGTTAGATACGACTTAAATCTAGACAACCGTTTTCCTTTCAGAAATTCACAGCGACATGCGCTGCTTCCTTTGGTGAGGTTGGACTAATTCGACTAATGATCCCGCTGTCACTAAGACGTTAAGCCCCGGTTAAAAAATGTTTCATTTATTCTGATGGCTCGCATTATTATCCTTAAGTAGTATCTTCTCATCGCAGGCGTCCCCCGGTAAGAGCAGGTGGCTAATGGTTGGCATCGTCATTCGCTGTCAGGCAGATTTTGAAAAATGGAGATAAAACCCGCTCTGAAGCGAGCCCGTGGGATGACGCGGCGATGGCGCGATTGTTGTGACGCGTGGCGCGTGTTCGCGGCAGCTGAATCTGGCCACGCCGGACAGGTGGCAGCACTGTCAACATGCCGCCCAATTAGACGGCCGCCTAATTTCCGGTCCCGTATGCTGGCCTGCGCCGCCACCCCCCCCCCCCCCCCCCTCCCAGCCCCTCTACAGCTCGTAATAACAGCCGCTCGGCAGCTGCGTCGGCCTTCCTCAAGGGGCGGAAGCTGTGCGCCTGGCCGAGAGTACACTCCGACTTCGCTCTTTTTCTTTTTCTTTTTTTCTTTTTATTGCTGACATTCATCGTCAAAAATAGATTCTGGTACGATTAATGGCTGCAAGCACAGATTACGGTATTCGGTGATCTAGAAGGCTCGAGCAGTTCAATTCACAGGTCCGTTAATGTCGGGCTCTGCTCTAACCTTCGATCACACACGATCTAGTGACGTTTACTTGTAATACAGTATCTCCGCGACATGTCTTAGCGTTTTTTAGCGTATTGAGTTGGTGCAGAATTTCGTAATGTTATTCCATAAATTTAATAAACAAAATAGATACACTAACAGTGACTTTAGTCGTTAGTAATATAGAGGGGTCCAAAAAAAACGTCATTAACTGACAAACTAATTGTCCGCATCTCGTGGACGTGTGGTAGCGTTGTCGCTTCCCGCGCCCGAGTTCCCGGGTTCGATTCCCGGCGGGGTCAGGAAATTTCTCTGCCCCGTGATGACTGGGTGTTGTGTGATGCCCTTAGGTTAGTTAGGTTTAAGTAGTTCTAAGTTCTAGGGGACTGATGACCATAGATGTTAAGTCCCATAGTGCTCAGAGCCATTTGAATTATTTTTGGCAAACTAATTGACGGAGTTGTTTCATCTTTAGTAGTGTAATTGTTTATAGTTCCGGCAATCACCACACAAGCGCTGTATTGCGCTGTTTTGTTTTGTCAGTCGACAGTCGCCAGATACTCATTGTTTTGTTCTTAGTTGCACCTAGTTACTCGAGTAAACATGGCTGGCCCAAGGCTTACATTCGATGAAAGGTAGTCAGTTTTGAAGTGGTATTTTAAGTACGAAAAAATTAATGCGGTTCAACGACAATGGCGAAATGAGTATCAGACAGAGCCACCTACACTTTTAACGATTCGTCGCATTCGAGACAAATTTGCAGCCGAAGGCTGTGTTAAAGATGTACACAAACAACGATCTGGACGACCTGTAACAGTAACAAGTCCAGCTAACTCCCGTTGTGTGTTACAACAATTCACTCGCTCACCACAGAAGCCTGTGAGACAGTGTGCCCGTGAAACTGGATTGAGTCGCTCAAGTGTTCGGCGAATTTTGAAGAGCGCTACATCCCACGATTGCTACACGCATTGAACGAGGGCGACCCAGATCGTAGAATGGAGTACTGCGTGTGGTTTACTAACATGGTGCGCAATGACGAAGAGTTTGCAGAGATGATTGTGTGGTCTGATCAGGCACAGTTCAAACTCAATGGTACAGTAAATCGCCACAACTGCATCTACTGGGCCGCCGAAAATACGAACGTTCATGTAGACAAAGCCGTGAATTTGTCAGGAGTAAAAGTGTGGTGTGGGTTACCGGGGCTTGATTGTGCCATTCTTCTTTGACGGCACAGTTACAGTTGAGGTGAACTTTCAGAAGCTTCAGACATCCATTTTACCTGACATCCGGAAGAGTTTACTTTCAACAAGATGGTGGCCCAGCTCACTACCAAAATCGTGTTAGGGCGTATCTAGACGAAAATCTACCAGGAAGATGGATAGGCCGTAGAGGTGCTGTGGAGTATCCATCACGTTCCCCAGACCTAACCCCTCTGGACTTTTACCTGTGGGGAACACTAAATAACGTCGTTTATCGACAAAAGCCACGCATATTGGATGAACTTCAGAATCCATCGTGCATTCATGTGGAAACATCCACCTGAACACGTTGTAGTCAGCAGTTCGTGCTGCAGTTCGGCGGCATCGTTTGTGTGTGGAAGTTAATGGTGACCATTTAGAACACCTACAGTGGTATCTTTAAGTTGGACCTACAGCTACAACTACACTTTCCCCAAAAATGAGACAATTCCGTCAATTAATTTGCAAGTTATGGACTTTTAAACAGTGGATGCATTTTTTTGGACCCCTATATACAGGGTGTTACAAAAGATACGGCTAAATTTTCAGGAAACATTCCTCACACACAAATAAAGAAAAGATGTTATGTGGACATGTGACCGGAAACGCTTAATTTCCATGTTAGAGATCATTTTAGTTCCGTCAGTATCTACTATACTTCTCCGCCAGTTGGCCCAATTAAAGGAAGGTAATGTTGACTTCGGTGCTTGTGTTGACATGCGACTCATTGCCTTACAGTACTAGCATCAAGCACATCAGTACGTAGCATCAACAGGTTAGTGTTCATCACGAACGTGGTTTTGCAGTCAGTGCAATGTTTACAAATGCGGAGTTGGCAGATGCCCATCTGATGTATGGATTAGCACGGGGCAATAGCCGTGGCGCGTACGTTTGTATCGAGACAGATTTCCAGAACGAAGGTGTCCCGACAGGAAGACGTTCGAAGCAATTGATCGGCGTCTTAGGGAGCACGGAACATTCCAGCCTATGACTCGCTACTGGGGAAGACCTAGAACGACGAGGACACCTGCAATGGACGAGGCAATTCTTCGTGCAGTTGACGATAACCCTAATGTTAGCGTCAGAGAAGTTGCTCCAGTAGAAGGTAACGTTGACCACGTCACTGTATGGAGAGTGCTACGAGAGAACCAGTTGTTTCCGTACCATGTACAGCGTGTTAAGGCACTATCAGCAGCTGATTGGCCTCCACGGGTACACTTCTGCGAATGGTTCATCCAACAATGTGTCAGTCCTCATTTCAGTGCAAATGTTCTCTTTACGGATGAGGCTTCATTCCAACGTGATCAAATTGTAAATTTTCACAATCAACATGTGTGGGCTGACGAGAATCCGCACACAATTGTGCAATCACGTCATCAACACTGATTTTCTGTGAACGTTGGGCAGGCATTGTTGGTGATGTCTTGATTGGGCCCCACCTACGCTCAATGGAGCATACGGGCAACTTTACCTGTGCTGCTAGAACATGCATGTGCCTTTACAAGTACGACACAACGTGTGGTTCGTGCACGATGGAGCTCCTGCACATTTCAGTCGAAGTGTTCGTACGCTTCTCAACAACAGATTCGGTGACCGATGGATTGGTAGAGGCGGACCAATTCCGTGGCCTCCACGCTTTCCTGACCTCAACCCTCTTGACTTTCATTTATGGGGGCATTTGAAAGCTCTTGTCTACGCAACCCCGGTACCAAATGTAGAGACTCTTCGTTCTCGTATTGTGGACGGCTGTGATACAAGACGCCATTCTCCAGGGCTGCATCAGCGCATCAGGGATTCAATGCGACGAAGGGTGGATGCATGTATCCTCGCTAACGGAGGACATTTTGAACATTTCCTGTAACAAAGTGTTTGAAGTCACGCTGGTACATTCTGTTGCTGTGTGTTTCCATTCCATGATTAATGTGATTTGAAGAGAAGTAATAAAATGAGCTCGAACATGGAAAGTAAGCGTTTCCGGACACATGTCCACATAACATATTTTCTTTCTTTGTGTGTGAGGAATGTTTCCTGAAAGTTTGGCCGTACCTTTTTGTAGCATCCTGAATATTCTCCTTAACTATTTGCAACAGTCTACCAACGCTGTGCAAAGATTCCGCTCTTGTAGAAATCAAGTGCTTTTGAGGCAAAACCTCAAGCCCTGCTCTGAGCGCACTTTCACCCGGAAAGGATGTTTCTTGAAATATGTTCAACAGAGAGCGGGATGTGAAAATCTGAGGGTGAAAAATGAGGTGAATAAGGTGAGTGCGGAATGACTTCCCAACATAACTTCTGAATAGTGTTTTTTTGAGCACTGGAGAATGCGGGCGGGCGTTATCGAAGAGTAGCATCACATCACGCAGTCTTCCTGGGCGACGTTCTTGCTAACAATAAATGTCAGAAGTGATGGTTATACCTCGCGGAAGTAATTTGTACACCACACCGTCGCTGTTGTACCACATGCATAATATTTCCTCTTGTGGAAGCTCGCAGGTCTTTGTACGAGGTGTTGCTGCTTTGTTTGGGCTCAACCATTCATTTCTTTTCCTTGTGTCAGCATTAAGACACAATTTCTCACCACCAGTAATAATACAACAGAGCAATGGTCGACGTTGTTCACGAACCAATTGAAAACGAACAAGCAGAAATGCACATATGGCCGCCCACTGGTTTTTACGATTTTGGCTGAAAGCACACCCGATTTTTGAACATTCCCCATTGCATGAGAATGTTGCAGGATAGTTGAATGATCACGATTCATCACATTTGCCAATTCTCGAGTACGCTGACATGCATCGTTGTGGATTAATTTGTTTAAACGGTCTACATGGAATCCCCGAAGGACTTCTTGAACTTGGAGGGTCACTGAAGTCAAAACGACCTCGAAACGAGAAAACCATTTTCTTCATGTGCTCTGTGCAGTGGAAATATCCTTATAAACGGCGCGAATGTTTCAGGCTGCCCCGCTGCTGTCACCTTCTGCTGAAAATATGTCAGAAATGTTCCGATTTATCCACTTGGCACTCCATTTTCTAGCGTCCACAGGTCCACTCAACTTCTCCAAATGTCAAAACGACGCCGGTCGGAGTGGCCGTGCGGTTCTAGTCGCTACAGTCTGGAGGCGAACGACCGCTACGGTCGCAGGTTCGAATCCTGTCTCGGACATGGATGTGTGTGATGTCCTTAGGTTAGTTAGGTTTAAGTAGTTCCAAGTTCTAGGCGACTGATGACCTCTGAAGTTAAGTCGCATAGTGCTCAGAGCCATTTTTTGAACCATGTCAAAATGGCAATGTGTAAACGCAAACAGCGAAAGTGAACTAGAAACAAAAAATGACAGTCGATAAATAAACCCATATCAGACAGAATACCAACATGCAAAATAAAAACGGTAGGACCCTTACGCACCAACCTAATACTTTCGACTATTATAATAAAAATAAAGTTTTTCAGCCGGTGTAGTGGTACTCAAGGACCAGTCTCACGAACCTGAGGGTCTTGAGAAAGCCCTGTCCGGGTATTTTTTGTTACGCGACCACTTTTTTCCAAACTGTCCCATAAATTAGGTAAAACCAGAAAGAAAAATTCAACTGATCACCAAAATAAAATGTGGATCAATACCAGTGATAGCCAATACTTAACTACTGTAGACCTCAGTTATCTGGATGACTCGGGACCGGAGCCGATTCGGATTAGTAAATATCCGGCTAAAACGATAAATGATGAGGTCTTTTCTCTTTAAAGAATCTAAATCTGCGTATGCATACTACTGCAATATTAATTTTATTAGTAGAAAACGACGTTGTTAAGATTTTTTACAGTCCTGTAACTACATACAGTGGCCGTTCTTGAACATACCGGTCAGAGTCAGTTATTTTGCTGAGTTCAGTCGTTGTGCAGCCGAGTCTCGCATGCGCTTGCCGGTGAGCAGCTGCTTGTTCACAGTAAGGCTACCGCTCCATCTACGTTAGCGCAACGTCAAGACGCGCAAACGCCTCATCAGCCGATGATGCCACACCTGGTTCAGTGACAATGTCATCCTTCTGGCCATCAGTTTGTCCTCTCGAATTTTGAATGATTTCATCGTCTGGGAGACTTTGAAAGTCAGAGTCCAAAGAATCACTAGGAAGCCACTGGCCTGCATCCTCTGCACTGCAATCGGAACGTCCAGGAATTTTCAAAAAGTCAAGTTTTTATGTCCTGTGTGTTAGCTCCTACGGAAAAAGAAGAAAATATTATAATTTCAGAGAAGTACGCAAGACGTGCCCTCTACATCGGCGCAGTAAATGTAAGACACGTATTTTATGTGTTTTTACCCACATGAGTGTAAAGAAAATTGTTATGTACAAATTTCAGTCGTTTAAACTTGAGGTATAGGTATGTTTCTTTGAAATGACGTTAACACGAGCAGCCGCTAATACGATAGAATCCCAAATCTACAACTCGTGTGGATATACACAATTCAGTCACTTTAATGTGACCAGCGCTTACATTCGACATCAACGTGAAACAAACACAGACGCCGGCCACGGTGGCCGAGTGGTTCTATGCGCTTCAGTCCGGAACCGCCCGACTGCTACGGTCGCAGGTTCGAATCCAGCCTCGGGCATGAATGTGTGTGATGTCCTTAGGTTAGTTAGGTTTGAGTAGTTCTAAGTTCTACGGGAATGAAGACCTCATATATTAAGTCCCATAGTGCTCAGAGCCATTTGAACCATTTGAGCCAAACACAGACACAGACTAGCAGTATAGGGAATACAAAACGCGCCGGTGGGATGCGAGAAAGAGTGTAGTCATTGCTATTATGCGGAAACGTAACGATTTATCTGACGTTCAAAAGGACTGATCATTGACTTTCGGGCCCACGGTAGAAATTGGCTCAAATGGCTCTGAGGACTATGGGACTTAACATCTGAGGTCATCAGTCCCGTAGAACTTAGAACTACTTAAACCTAACTAACCTAAGGACATCACAAACATCCATGCCCTAGGCAGGATTCGAACCTGCTGCCGTAGCGATCGAGCGGTCCCAGACTGGAGCGCCTAGAACCGCTCGGCCACTTCGGCCGGCCCCAAGGTAGAAACATTTCCAAAAAGGCTAAGTTTGTAAACAGTTTGCGTGCTGCCGTCGTTAAGGTATACCGTTCATGCGAAATGACGCACCACGAGCCTTAGATGACAGGGGTGAGCGACGGCTGCGCAGATGTGTACGGGCAAACAGACGTGCAGCTGTAGGGCAACTGAGCGCTCAGATAAACCAAGCGGCTAGCAACACTGCCTCCTCAATGAACGTTATGGCATAGAGTCCTCCGCAATAGATGCCTAGTTCATGCAACCATTCTGACTGCTCTTTATCAGCAACGAAGTCGGAGCGGTGACAGGAGACCTCTTCAAATGAAGCTCCATCGGACAGATGGTCATTGGCGTTACAGCCCTCCAGCAACCATTTGAAGGGTTCAGGCTAGAGGAGGGGCTTTTATGGCCTGGGGAATATTTTCATGTGGGAGGTCTTCTGGTATTATCATAGCTGCAGTACGGGAATTAACAGACTTTGAACGGGGAATGGTAATTGAAGCAGGACGCTTGGGTCATTATATTTCGGAAATCGTTAGGGAATTCAGTATGTCGAGATCCACAGTGTCAAGAGTGTGCCAAGAATACCAAATTTCAGGCACTAGGTCTCATTATAGACAACACAGTGTCTGATGGCCTTCATTTAACGACCAAGAGCAGTGGCGTTTGCGTAGAGATGTGAGTGCTAATAGACAAACAACACTTCCTGAAATAACGGCAGAAATCAATGTGGGACGTACCATAATCAGAAAAGACATTACGTCGAACTTTGGCATTAATGGGCTATGGAAGCAAACGAGCGACGCGAGTGTCTTTGCTAAGAGTACGACATCGCCTACGGGGCCTCTCTTGGGTTCGTGGCCATATCGGTTTGACCCGAGAGGACTGGAAAACCTTGACATTGTCAGATGAGTCCCGATTTCTGTTGGTAAGAACTGATAACATACTTCGAGTGCAGCACAGACCCCACGAACCCATGGTCCCGAGATGTCAACAAGGCACTGCGTAAGCTGGTTGTGGCTCCATGATGTTGTGGGCTGTGTTTACATGGAGTGGACTTAGTCCTCTCGTTACGTTCGGGTACTTTACAATTCGAGCGAATAATTTGACCATGCAGACCGCCCAACATGAGCCTCGTTGAATATTTACCCGCCCAACATGAGCCTCATTGAATATTTACGGAACATAATCTAAATGTCAGTTCGTGCATAAAATCCTGCACAGACAACACTTTCGCAATTATGGACGGCTATTGAGACAGCATGGCTCAATATTACTGCAGGGACTCCCAACGACTTGTTGAGTCCATGCCACGTCGAGCTGCTGTACTATGCTGGGCAAAGGAAGTCCGACACGATATTAGAGAGTATCCCATGACTTTTGTCACATCACTGTACTTCAGGAAGCCATTACCCACAACACATACTAAGCCACTGACAGTAAGTGTTGGCTCAGACTGCCAGCAGATATTAACAAAGTTGGAGATAATTGCCGGCCTCGGTGGTCTAGCGGTTCAGGCGCTCAGTCCAGAACCGCGCGACTGCTACGGTCGCTGGTTCGAATCCTGCCTCGGGCATGGACGTGTGTGATGCCCTTAGGTTAGTTAGGTTTAAGTAGTTCTAAGTTCTAGGGGACTGATGACCACAGATGTTAAGTCTCATAGTGCTCAGAGCCATTTGAACCATTTGGAGATAATTTCTAAAAGAATAACCAAAACTTGAATCACACAAAGAAAGTCGCTAAAGTAAATACAGACCAGCAGCAAAGTGCTGCTATCGAAATGCAAAAAAAGCAAATATGCCTCTGTTTAACTTAAAAATCTCAGACTGAAAAGTGGGGTACCAACTGTTTCATTGTACCTCGAAGATATTCGTATTCTCTTCTCACTCACACCCAAAAGTTCCCCTAATTGTAGCTCATTCACACCCACTAGTCCATCGCTGTATGTTGCTCATACCCAACCAATGGCCCATTCCCACTCACCCTTCAGCACAGTGCATTGTCTTGATCTCTTTGTGTCTCTCTGTCACTGTCTCGTGTCTCCCAGTCACAGTTCTCTTCATACGATCCTACTACATCTGTCTGCTGTTACTGTCATTGTCTCTCTCTTCCTCTGCCTTACTGCTACTATCTCTTCGTTCCTTCCTGCTATGGCTGTCTCTTATCACTATCACTATCTCTCTCCCTCGTTGTCATTTTCAAAGACTCCGTCCGTCTTTATCACAGGTTCTCACCTACTTCCACCATCACCTTCTCTTTATCCCACTCCTGATGGCACTGTCTCCTTCACACTTTTGCTAGCATAGTTCTGTGAGTGTCAGCTATGTTCCATTACCATTGTTCTCTCTTTTTCTCACAAACTGCCACTGTCTCCCTGGGCCGGCCAGAGTTGCCATGCGGTTCTAGGTGCTACAGTCTGGAACTGAGCGACCGCTACGGTCGCAGGTTCGAATCCTGCCTCGGGCATGGAAGTGTGTGATGTCCTTAGGTTACATTTAATTATTTCTAAGTTCTAGGCGATTGATGACCTCAGAAGTTAAGTCCCATAGTGCTCAGAGCCATTTGTCTCCCTGGCTCTTTCCACAACAACCACATTCTTCGACTGTTTCTCACTTTTCCATCTGTTTCCCAGTTCTACTATCTCCATCTCTCCTCGCATGAAAAGTGCGAATATAGTGGCACGCCAAAATGTTTGGGGAAAATTTTAAATGTGACAAGGTTTCTGGAATATGACAACTATTAGGTCGCTTTTCAGTCAGTCTTTCAAACCAGCAGCATATTATCAATTTTTGTGCTCTTATAGGAGAATTTTTCTGCTGGTTCACTTATTTTCCATGCTACAGCAGGGAAACAGAACAGAACTCTATGGGTCAGTAAAAAATTTTGGTAGTTTGGCAATATGAAATCGAAATAACCCAAATTAATTTTACAATCCAGACCGGATTTTAAGGGCAAAATAATTTTTTACATGCTTCAGTGTTGCAACATGGTGTCCCAACACTTCTACTGACGATAACAGGGACACTTTACAGCAAATTTCTTCATGCTATAGGATGTGTAAATAAACTTTCAAGACTGGTCCCAGAACACAAAATTTATTTAATACTTTCATACATCGGACTAAAATTCTTAAAAATAGGTGCCTTGAGAATACACTCACCTCTGCCGACGAGATTTCAACTGATGGTAAGCTCCCTGGAACTCCTTAACCGGAATGCTGTCCAAAACCCTTGTGAAAGCATTTTGGACCACTGCAGCGCTGTCAAACAGCTGTTCTTTCCGGTCTCTCTCCATCTGGAGGAACGAAAAGAAGTCACTGGAGGCGAAGTCAGTGCTATAGGGTGGCTGCGGCAGCGTTGCCACGTCGGACCAGGTCAAAACTTCAGTGACAACGAAGCAGTTGTGAACGGTTGTATTGTCATAGTGGACTCGTTCTTTTCTGGGAAGACTCAGCGGAGTCGATCACTCAAACGGCAGACCACTCCCGTATAATGCTGACTATCGACAATCTGTCTGGTACGCACAAACTCTTTGTGAATCATTCCTTTTGCGTCAAAGAAAGCAATGAGCATGCTTTTCACACGTGACTTGCTCATGCAGGCTTTCTTCGGCTTTGGGGATGTGGAGGTGTGTCACTCCAAGCTTTGC
The DNA here is from genome assembly GCF_023897955.1 of Schistocerca gregaria. NCBI lineage: Eukaryota > Metazoa > Arthropoda > Insecta > Orthoptera > Acrididae > Schistocerca > Schistocerca gregaria. The sequence goes on from NC_064925.1 coordinate 290,112,300, forward strand.
CTCTTCGACTCTGGTTCGCATTCGAAGACCAAGATCTCATCACCAGCGACTTTGTCCAAAATATCAGGTTCGGTTTGTAAACGTTCAAGCATTCCCTGCGAAACAGCCTTCTGTTCATCCGAGAGCACTTTAGGGACAAGTTTTGTGCACACTTTTCTCATCATTAGATCATCCGTGATTAGCGAAAACACAGTTTGGTGGTTCAGACCCACTTCATCTGCAATCATTCTGACGCTGTGACTTCGGTCACTGTTTAAAACTTGTTGCGCTTTGGCCAGATTTTCGTCATTTCTGCTCGTTGAAGACCTTCCACAGCGTTTATCTTCCTCCAAGTCTTCCCGGCCATCTTTGGACCTCTTGTGCCACATGAAAACAATGACACGTGACATAGCGTATTCTTTATAGGCCTCTTGAATCATTTCGAAAGTTTCCGTACCAGTCTTGTTCAGCTTTACACAAAATTTGATCGAACACGCTGCTCCAAGGCGCGCTGCATTTAGGATGCTCCGATTTCTCGACGACGTTTCGAAACAGACCCTCCCTGCACTCGCGATGTTTTCACTCCAACGCTTCGCCGGTGGATGTCAATGCTTGGCCGGCTTAGCCAACACCCCCCACCTCCTGGCGCAGGTGATGAGACAGGTCCGCGCGCTCGCCGCTACTCACGAAAAAAGAAGGCTTGGATCTTTATTTATACACCGTTTATGTCAAATTATAAACTACGCTCTCGCCTCACTCCGGATTTTCTGTGTGTATTTAACGTATACAAAGAGGGCAACGCTGAACTTCTGTATCTCAGAAACAGATAAAGATATCAAGACACTTTTCAAGGTTGTTCGAGATCGGGAACTTAGGAATATATCGTCTTCAAATTCGTGGTTTGGTTTTGGTACCCAGAAACCGTGCCTTCGGTGTTCCTCGATAAAAGATGAACATTTTTGAAAAAGGGGAGATGGGACTTGTACATAAATACCTAAATAAACCGTTAAAACTTGAGCTGTTTTTTCCGCTTAGTTACTTAGATATTTGCTGCTGAGGGCGAAAAAATGGTAAAAAATCCTTTATCAGGTTTCCTCAGGAACCATCCATGAACTATATGGTGCCTCCATAATCCTTCAAAGCACACCACAGAAACCACATCTAACGCAGAAAGAACCAACCGATATGCTACATGTGCTTAAGCTGTTTACAGCGTCTAATATTTAACCTTTTATACCATTCTGGAGGATAATTACAGTTAGAAGATCCTGCTATTTGGTATGCAAATGGTCCCTAGCCCAAGGACTATCCAAAACACTTGAACCTGCCCTTCCACCACCAATATAACCCGTAGTACGAGCCCCGGGAGATCCCCCTTTTTTAAGTGCGGCGTTTTGGAACATGGTAGTACATGGGGTCACATAGGCACCGATAAAAAGATCAGCATGGAAGGAGACGCATAATTTCAAACATATTTATGTATAAACGGTTATGTTACATCAGAACAATCTTTTATTCCTTTATACCTAATACTTTCCAAAACATTTTTCACCTGAAGTAAACAGTTGGGAATAGATCGAATGGACGCAGTCGGTCTCAGACGTATGAAAAGAAAGGTGAATTCGATAGATTATCTGACAGAATTATACTTACATTGAATCTCAACGTCGATTAAGCTTAAGTCTGCTTCAGCTCGATAAATGGGGATCAGTACAATCGCTGCCGGAGAGTCGAGATTTTGCTGTTAGAATGGACTCTTCTGTTCTCTATTCAGGCGTTTCAGTCTCGAACGGCGGTGGCAGACGACTGAAACCCGACAGTCAGACGGCAGTAGTTGAGTGATCTCTTTATTAATCATAGAATTTCAGATCATTTTGTAATCCGTCTGTTATAAACGTATTTCGTGTCATGTATCGGTGTGCGAGTTGCGAACAACTCCCATGACTCAAGGACACTATAGTCCGCGTTGTCGTGTGGTATAAAAATATTATTTTTGGTTGAGTAATGGGAAAGTATACCTTCAAGCTGTACCTTACGGGTGGAGCCTCCTCAGACGAGGCTGCTTGGCGCAGAGTTTCAAGTTGGATAGCGCAGTGTTAACAGGCGAACACTCATCTCTCAGTCGCCGCCGAAGCTGCTAATATCGTACTACCTGCTGTTAATTTATAAAGTTCAGACATTTTCTTGTGTATTATTGAGCTGGGTTGCGGCCGGTGTGGCCGTGCGGTTCTAGGCGCTTCAGTCTGGAACCGCGTGACCGCTACGGTCGCAGGTTCGAATCCTGCCTGGGGCATGTATGTGTGTGATGTCCTTAGTTTAGTTAGGTTTAAGTAGTTCTAAGTTCTAGGGGACTGATGACCTCAGATGTTAAGTCCCATAGTGCTCAGAGACATTTGAACCATTTTTTATTGAGATGGGCATTTCTAAACTGCAGCGTCCAGTATTATTGACGACACTGCTGCTTGCTTTCGCAGCAAAATCCTAATTCGATATCACATGTCTTTTCAGGTGCATCAGCGCGACGTGCTTTTGCAATTGTCTATCCATGTGAGCAACGTTTGCTCCTTGTTCAGATCGCATCTTTGTCCGAATATGCGATGGTCAATATTTATTTATAACTGGATCATCCGAAGATTTTCTTTCACATTACGCTCCCACTCTCTAAGTAGTATTAGCAGTATTGTTGTAGTTTTCTTTTCTTTTATGAATGTGTGGTACTGTACAGTCACGTGGTCCATTAGAGGACATTTGCACATATTTTTGATGAGTTGTTGGATGTAGAAAAGGTCCCTGATAAGGAAACACTGTAGCTGCTGATTGGTACGGTATCAGAGAACTGCTTTCTTGAGTATCATGTTACCCATCGGGTACCTATTTATGTACTGAGGCAGTTAGACTAATTAAATTCAAGGTTACGTCTTAGTTCGCTCCCCTTGGGGAGTCACTGTCGTACCCACACACCTGAGGCAACTGTGCGAGTTATATTAAAGATCTCCCAGGCAAAACTCTATCTTACACAAGTGCATGGGATAACTGTATGTGGTACACCATGCAATCCAATACGATCACGTAGCTGTTGGCCCTTATGAGAGTAAAAATTGCCTATCTCTCTCAACCAATGTGAATGCATTAAAATGGTGCGAAACAGTTGCCCCCCCTCCCCCATTCCTGAACCAATAAAATACAATCTCCCCCTCCCATTCCTCATTAATTATAACTAGTTTATTTGTGCAGACCTCTTCATGCGACGTCTGTGCATCACAGGTAGATGATCAAGTTTGTTATAAGCAAATTATATAAGCAAATTATTATTAAAAATAATTTTTATTTGCGGTTCTATAGTGAAATGGTCATACAATAACACCAATAACATAAACAATTAACTAACAATTTTTGTAGCAAAACAGTTTGTTGACAGCACTGTTTGATATTTTTACTAAAAACTTTTTTGACAATACTTTTGCTGGTTTATTTACAAAGGTATTTGTTTATGATAACTTATACACAATAAATTGATGAGCAGATTTTATTACAATTTTTAATCCTTCTCTTGGTTTATTTGCAAATCTACTTGTTATTGATGAACAATTTTCAAAGTTATTTTTCTGATGCCTTAGATACAATGCTTTTTTTCCAACATATTTTTTCATGATGAACAAAAATCTGCAGAGGTATATTTCCCTTTTAACATATATGCACTGATTTATTTACAATTCTATTTTTTCATTCCTTTCTGAAGACTCACATACATTACTATCAGGTGCAGTAAAAACCAGTAGTCTACTATGTTTTCCTTTAATTACTCTTCATTCTGTGTACGGTATTGACATTTTAATCAGTTCTTTCTATATACAATATTTGCAGTATATTCGAGAAAGGGCGACTAACATTGCAGGTCGAAGAAATATCACACACGCAAATAAGTACAATATTTAGGTGAAGATATATTGTGCACATAATTTGCACACAGTCGCAGTGTGTAGTCATTCACACATACTCAGACTCACAGCTATTACACAAACACACCCACAGCCACATCCACACACCCACCCACCCACCCACCCACCCACACACACACACACACACACACACACACACACACACACACACAGACACACACACACAGCCACTAATAATAAATCCCCTCAGTAACTCAACGAATAGCGTTAGTATGGGAATGTATCAACCCTGTCCTCACAGACGGATCATTCTCGTCATGACATGACAGCCTCACTCTCAGCTGCAGTGGAGTATGCACCTCATGATCTCGCAATCAAAAGACTACCTGGTTCATCATATGCGACCTAAGACCTACAAAATACACAGTCTATGAACCATTCACTCGGTCTTCCATCAGGCAGGCAACATTCTGGTTATGAGGTGTCACACAGTAAGAATTATTGGCGGCATATGTCAACTTGTCAAATGCTTTGCAATTGAACCTAATAACTTGACATAAATCGTAGCCTCTCAACCAGTAGAGGAAACCATCTCTACCCACATGAAGTAATTTGAGATCAGCAAATTTTGGCTTCGCAAACTCATACTGGAATCGGTACATGTGGAGCCTGTAGAAGACCAGAACACAAATGTCGACATAGAGAGGCTCTGTCAACTGAACTGAAACTTTAGCCATCTTCATACCAACCAGCTTTTTTTTTTTGTGAGGCGTCCACCTTGTCTTGACCTTCCCCTCTCATTTTTTAATCTATGGAGAAACCATCACTTGTAAATAATTCAATTTTGCTTTCCAGTTTTAATGAAGACATGAAAAATGATAGGTTAACAGATCCGACGGGTGCTATAGTTAGTTTTATCTGGATCGCAACCTTCTTTAATCTGTTTTGATTACTACATTCTTTTTTCTATCAAACATTTCTGCATGTGGGAACAGTTACTGGAACTATGTGTAGGGACCTCTGAACTCGCGGTTTCATAGGCTCACAACATCCTTTCGGCAGGCGACGTCCGGGAGAGATACGAAGAGTCTGACGCTCATTGGGCATGGGTAAGACACTTATAGCGGAAACAAAACTGGACTTTTGGTCCTAATGTCGGCGAAATGCGGCCCGCCCAACAGTGTACCAAAGCAAGAGGATAAAGAGTGAGGTGAGCCATCCGCATTAGTCAGAGCAAAAGTGGAGTGGGAGGCAGCTGACCTGAAGAGCAAAGAAACATTCAGGGCTCGAAGGCTGTGGGGCACCACTAGCAAGTCAAAAGAATACAGCCTCGAGACTACACAACGGAAAACACTCTTACGTGGGAACGTAGATCCTTGAAGTTTTCATTCCTGTTTACAGAAATTTTACAAGCAAGGCGAATCACAGCTACACCGTGGAAATTGGGCCTGCCAGCCGCTGTTCTGTGCAAAATTCTGATTCGTTGTTCCACAGTTAACATTCTGGTGGCGGACAAAGGTTCATGATAATTTGTCGTAACTTTAAGGGCATTTCCGAACTTTTTACGTTGATTGCAACAGGTTCTTTGACTACAAGCTAGCTACTATGGCATTGATTAGTAGGACACCAGGCGTTTCGTTGACGAACACAGTTGGTTCACCAAGATGATGTCTCACTGCAGCACTTGATAAGGCGTGTCATGGAAAAAAGCAAGTTAAATTGTCAGCCCAGGAAGCACTTGTAGAGCCGATGGTTAATTGCAAAACACCTGCTTCTTGCAGTGGAAAATTTCATAAATTTTGATTCTATCCATCTCAATTGCATGAAAGTACAATTTATTGCTGCAGTGGTTTTCAGTTTCGGGCTGACTCTCCCATTCTCAAACCGCATGCCTTGTTATCGACTAGTTATATACGACAGCGTATTTCAGAAAGATGAATATGAGCAAAAAATACTCTCATTGATCAGACGTTCTGTGTGTCTACTGTAACAACTGAACTAACAATAGTCTCATAGGATTTCTTATCAGTGAGAGTACTTGTTGCTCCCAGTTCGACTTTGTCGTGTACAACTATTCGAGCCTTTTGGCACCTCGTTGTATAACTAGTTACAATTGATAACAAAGTGTGTGGTTTGAGAATGGGTGAGTCAACCTGGAGCCTGTAACCACTGCAGCTAGTAGTAGTATATTTATGCAAGTGAGATGGACCAAAACACAAAATTATCAAATTTATCTCAATACTATACAGTTTCAGACCTACCATATCAAAGCAAACAGGCCTCAAACAAGCAAAATTTCCCTTGTTTTCAGCCGACCGGGGTGGTCGTGCGGTTCTAGGCGCTACAGTCTGGAACCGCGTGACCACTACGGTCTCAGGTTCGAATCCTGCCTCGGGCATGGCTGTGTGTGCTGCCCTTAGGTTTAAGTAGGTCTAAGTTCTAGGGGACTGATGACCTCAGAAGCTAAGTTCCATAGTGCTCAGAGCCATTTGAACCATTTGAACCTTGTTTTCATGAAAACTGAATTAATGAATAATTTTCAAAGTCCCCTCTATGTGAGCCCTCTGTACAGTGTTTATATCAATGTACTCCTTCAGCCAGCGATGACACTAGAAGGAGATCAATGGATGATTCTAACTAGTTCCAGATACTGCTGCAGGTTTCTGTAGTGCACAATGTGGCTCTGCTTATTCCCCAGCTTTCTCATCAGCTTTGGAACAGAACCACTGCACAGGATCAGGACTCCAGACACAGTGGCTTATCGCTGCGCTCATCGTGTAAATGGGTGGGATATGTCAGTTCTCCCTCCAAGACATATACCTCACCAGAATCAGCAGCGACATTCTTGATCCGTTTCTCCAACCTTACAAGTTAGTTTTTGGACACTGATCTCCATATTTCAAACTGAAAACACTCAAGTAATCAATAAGGAAGTGAGCATCATACCCATCCAAATTATGGAAGGAAACGGGTATGTGTCATGGTAGTTGGTACTTAAAATTGCATGTAATGTGAGATGAACTGGAGAATTTCACTGTTAGATGAAAAGCTCTTCACAAGGAGTTCCTATTTTTAAATCCAGTGGAAGCCCACAGATATGTCTCTTAATTGCAAGTCGGCCATGGGAATGTTATTGCGACAAATGCAGTCAACTTCCCATGCAAGTTTTTCAAGCTGATAGAGCAACTTCTGTGGGAGAAGTATGAGAGACACTCAGGTCATCTTCACAATGTACTACAGAAGCTACAAGGCACTGAAAATCAGCATTTACAACGAAGGGATATCACGCCTGGTGATGGGATCTCTTAAACATTACTAACTTTTTATTCTCAGCAGGCATTTCGATAAATACCAGTTCCTGGATAGAGAAGTCTATCAGTTGGCTTTCAAGATACTGTCTCTTTTTAAAAAGGTTGAATAATCTATCTTTCTTAGAAGAAAGATTAAGGAAAGGCAAACCTACGTTTCTAGCATTTGTAGACTTAGAGGAAGCTTTTGACAATGTTGACTGGAATACTCTCTTTCAAATTCTAAAAATGGCAGGGGTAAAATACAGGGAGCGAAAGGCTATTTACAATTTGTACAGAAACCAGATGGCAGTTATAAGAGTCGAGGGACATGAAAGGGAAGCAGTTATTGGAAGGGAGTGAGACAGGGTTGTAGCCTAAACCCGATGTTATTCAATCTGTATATTGAGCAAGCAGTAAAGGAAACAAAAAAATTTCGGTATAGGTATTAAAGTCCATGGAGAAGAAATAAAAACTTTGAGGTTCGCCGATGACATTGTAATTCTGTCAGAGACAGCAAAGGACTTGAAAGAGCAGCTGAATGGAATGGACAGTGTCTTGAAAGGAGGATATAAGATAAACATCAACAAAAGCAAAACGAGGATAATGGAATGTAGACGAATTAAGTCGGGTGATGCTGAGGGAATTAGATTAGGAAATGAGACACTTAAAGTAGTAATGGAGTTTTGCTATTTGGGGAGCAAAATAACTGATGATGGTCGATGTAGAGAGGATTTAAAATGTAGAAGACGAGAAATTTGTTAACATCGAGTATTGATTTAAGTGTGAGGAAGTCATTTCTGAAAGCATTTGTATGGAGTGTAGCCATGTATGGAAGTGAAACGTGGACGATAAATAGTTTGGACAAGAAGAGAATAGAAGCTTTCGAAATGTGGTGCTACAGAAGAATGCTGAAGATTAGATGCGTAGATCACATAACTAATGAGGAAGTATTGAATAGGATTGGAGAGAAGAGAAGTTTGTGGCACAACTTGACTAGTAGAAGGGATCGGTTGGTAGGATATGTTCTGAGGCATCAAGGGATCACTAATTTAGTATTGGAGAGCAGCATGGAGGATAAAAATCGTAGAAGGAGACCAAGAGATGAATACACTAAGCAGATTCAGAAGGATGTGGGCTGCAGTAGGTACTGGGAGATGAAGAAGCTTGCACAGGATAAAGTAGCATGGAGAGCTGCATCAAAGCAGTCTCAGGACTGAAGACCACAACAACAACAACAACAACAACAAAATATAATATAATATAATATAATAATAATATGATGGGACATGCTTTTGAACCAGACGTGGTGTTACTTCCCACTGTCAGAGAACAGTAACAAATCCACATGTTTAAGTACTGACTGAATAATTCTGAAAACTAGAGGGATCCAACTAAGACTTTATGCTTTACCTACTCTATGCTTTACTTCAATCTGCACGGTGTACTCTCGTTCATCTTTTTCTGTGGCTTGCTATCATCATCATAAAGGCCTTAAATGTGTATTGCATTATATGGATGCTGTCGTTCGAATTTTGGCAGGTCGCAGAGTTATCCATAGAATAAGGTGTCTTTGAAATTATAGTGCCTGTTAATATAGATTGTGTTGTATGGATCCATATGTACAGCACTCTTTAGAAAACTTTCATTGCATGCCAGGAGTGACCACAGAGAGCAGAACTCATCACCCTTAGCAGTACTCAGGACACTAATACATGCTTTTCCGTGGCAATATCTTTCAGAAGATAGAATAAGGTTGACTACCATTAAGTGGAGTAATGGCATGTGGATATAAATCAGGGAGCTGTATGTGGCTTAGCACCTCAGTCGATCCTATTTCCTGTATTTTGGGAAAATTTTCCGGTAGGACACTCTTTGGTCCAAACCACTGTGCAGTTGGCTCACACCATTATGCCCCCAAAATTTGGAAGATGCTCTCTCCCCCAATAGCATCACTGCCCACTTTCTGGGAGTCTGGGAGTTAACAGTACAGAATTGTCTTACAGTTAATGGTGGCATACCACAGGTTGTTGACAAATCATGTGATCTCCCTTTCCAAATCAGCGTCACAATCATTAACGAAAGTTTCAGCATCTCGACACCTTGCATTAATACTGTCAATGCAATCTTGTGAAGTCCTGTGCCCAGAGGCGCCAGCAATCACAGATTAGTCCAATGCAACCACGTGGTTTGCCAGGTGGGCTGTGTGGCTGTTGTTGCTAGGCCCACAGCTGAGTTTTGATGGTTTGGTTCATGGTGCAGAGGGAATTTTTGTGTTGACAAATGAACTGATGTCATCATGCTGATGATGACAGACCCATTTGTTGTGGTGCTTGCAGATGCAGCAACAGACAGGACTGGAGCAACATACCATCATTGGGTCAAGTGATGGAGTAGTTGCAGAGTCCATGACTGCATGTGTCCTCTCTCACACCTTCAAAATAAAGAAGAATATTGATAAATATCATTTATAAAAAGTTATATGTACACAGATATAATAACTCAGTAGCTCTACTTACGATCAACATTAGTTGCGACCAAATAAGTCTACAGGACACTCATCATATCATTATTTGTCTTGGTGTCTTGTAAGATACTATTCAGTTCCTCCTGCAGATCAACATCTATCATAATATTATCATCGAGTGCACCTAGAAATAAAGTTCCATGGCAACTGCAAGATTGTCCTCCCCGCACAGAGTATGCCTGCATCAGCAAACAAGCTGATTCCATCAGCCAGCATCATGATGATAATGACAGACCTGGCTGTAGGTGGGCTTGGCAATGGACTGGGCTGTGATGACAAACATACTATCGTAATGTCACATCATTGAACTGCAACAGGCACAAGCTGAAGTCCACACCCACATATCACATCTCTAACAGAAGAAGATGAAGAAGAAATGAGTAGTCTGATTGTATATATATATATATATATATATATATATATATATATATATATATATATATATATATATGAGGGTTGGAACTTTAATAGTGGCAATTACTTATTTACAGCTCCTACAAAATAGATACGTGTTTCAACGTTTTACTGATCTTCAAAGTAGCCACCAGCATTGTGTATAACCCGTTCCCGTTGCCAGCGATGTGGAAGTCGTAGGATACTCTTAGCAGTCCCAGTTCTCTTGATAGTTCGAACTGTTCATTTTTGGAACACAACCTACGACCAACGTAAAGGCAGATGTGATGACACTTTCTGCAGGACCGGACCATCGCCATCTACCATAGCGCCATCTGGTTTCTCCCTCCAAGCTAGACAAGTTTCGTTCTTTGTAGTTTTTTCGTTTGACGCTTATTTCGTGAGATATTTGACCCAGTCACGATCAGTGGACCACCCTGTATAATAACCATTTCCATTATAGCATTTCATCTCTGTTGATGCTTTCGTCCCTGCTGGCAGTTTCAGATTGGGATGACTGTCCACATACAAACTAACAGGATTTACAGCAAAAAACCACGTGTTTTATTTATTGAACCAATAGGAATCCAATATGCTTATCTCTAGTTACGTCACATTATTTTAGGCAGGATGGCACCAGCTTGTGGCAGTGTATAGGCGACATTATCTTACTGTACTTCTGCCAGTGATCTCAAATATAGGGTTATTTTTGATGCAGTTGTGCGTGCTGGTCTGCCATGTGGGTTGTGGTGGAAAACAGTTCTTCCACTGATCAAGGAAAAAGAATATTTTTTTCAGCACTTTGGAGCACACTGGGTCGCCTGTATGTGAGACTTAAGGCCAGTATTGGTCACCGCTTTGTGGCTGTTATCTGTGTACTGGCCATGGCTCAATCACCACAGGTCTCTGTACTGGCCACCATGTGCCGTGCTGAGCAACTCAGCATATACATGTAGGCTACCTGTAGGGTGATTTGTAAGCCTCAGATGTCCCTCAGAACTCCGTAGCTATCATGGTGGGCACCACTGTGGAATTAATAGTAATAGAGGACAGACAGTGAGAATAATCTCTTAAAGCATCACCCAGACAACACCTTAGATCTGCACAGCGAGCAGTACCGGGCAGGCACTATCACACACAGCCTGCCTATGGCCCTGAGTATACTGTTTTGCTATCAGGAGACGCCCATCTGCGCAAAGACATTAGTAGTCTTGATATGCATTAAAATAAAATGCAAATCTCAATGAGTTGCTAACTTTATTACAGCTGGATGGTAAAAGAGGCAACCCACACCAGGTAAGCTACGCAATACAGAGTGGACCACATAAAACTGGCCCTGTGCTGAAAGAAATATGAATGAAAAAAATCAACATGCACCATCGCCTTCTTATATTTTTAGTGTATAGTTTCATTATTACCTATGTAATTAATAGTTTAAGTAACAGATTTACTTTTATTAGTTTAATAAACATATTTTAAAAAGGAATTTAAAGTCTGTATTCAAAATGTTTCCCGCCAACAGCCAAGCAAAGTTGTGCACATCGAGAAACTTCTTCACATACGTTCTTTTTAATGTTTCAAGTGTTCTGGCATTGTTGCGGTGGGCTGTAGCCTTTAGAAATCCCCAGGGGTAAAAGTCACATGGTGGCAAGTCGGGAGAGTGGGGTGGCAACAAGCCCTTACTAATGGTCCTCTCTTCTGTGAAATCAGTATGTATACGAGCTAAGGACAAATCCGACGTATGAGAAGTTGCCCCATCTTGCTGGAAATATTCACAACATTTTTCGTTTGGAGTTAACAGAGCTGAAAATTCACTGTAGAGTTGCAAGTAGACATGTGTGTTGACTGTTTCGTTGAAGGATAGTGGCCCGATAATTCTGTTACCAGATACAACACATCATACCACAATTTTTAAATCGTGTAACGGCTTTTGCTGCATGCCATGGGGATTCTCTGTAGCCCAGTGTCTTGTGTTTTATGAATTAACATAACCCGATAGATGAAACCAAGCTTCATCCGTAGAAAAAAAGGAGAAACGGATCAAGATGTCCAGCAACCAATTACAGTAATGTGTACGTTTAAACTTGTCCGCTTCTTTTATTTGCTGAACAACACTCACACGATAAGGTTTCATTTTTAAGCCATGAAGGATGCACTGAAATGACCTGTGAGATATTCCACATTACAGTGATAATCGTCGTGTTGACCCCTTTCAATGTGTGCCGTCATGTCTGCCACAACTTCAGGTGTACGTACAGTCGGTGCCTTATTTTCTGTGAATTAAAAACACTGCCTGTCGAACACCACTTTTTCACTTGATCCTGAATCGTTGATTTTGTAGGAATATTACTTTCAGGAAACGTTTCTTGGAAAGTTTCACGAACAACTTTAATGGATTCAGACCGCAGATATTCTTCAACAATGAACACACATTCTTCAATGGAGTAAGAGATGACAATGAAGTACACGGTTTGTAACGATTACTTTCCGCATGAACTACTCACACGCTACTGCTGTTGGAAGGTGGCAAAAAACTGACAACCTAGTAATGCTACTCACGCGAGTTCACAGTCCGTTTCGGGCCGGATGTATGTGCGTCACTGTGCATTTACTTACAGAATACTGAAAATTAAAATATGTACAAAAATGGGAAGTCCCGAAAAAATGTGAAAAAATATGGGAAAATATTGCGAAAGCTAAAAAATCGTAAAATCCAAAAAAATCCACATATAAGTAATCAATAATACAGAATACCTGTATTTATGCAGAGGCAGTAGTATAAACTTGCAGCACAAGCACCAGATTAAAGTGTCAAAAGTAGGACATGACGCATTCCATAACTCTGTGACAGTAATCAGCGTTTCAAACATTATTTCCATCATGAATCTTTAGAATACATGCTTACCTTTGGCAGGCATAGTTGGAGTGTATTCGGTGTTATTAACATACGAGAAGATGTAGGTTTCATTCTTTAACATCGAACTGTGAATTAGATTCACCGCACAGCCATAGTACCAGTAAAGTGAGCCTCTTCCATAATGTCTAAATCAAAAAACACCTGTAAACCCACACTGCTAGCTGTCAAAAGCCAACGCTCATACATTTATTAATACACTTGGTTTTGGTGTGAGTGGTGTGTTACAATGGTAGTAAGAGCATCATAGGCAGGTGTGTTGACTTTAATCATCTTAAAAACAGTTTCATGTTTACAAAAATCTAGCTTCATGACCACCTAACAACAATGACACTCATTAACACTTTTATCCTATGTTGATAACATGGAATTCTGATCAACTGCAGGTATCAAAGTTTAGATTCAGGACATACGTGCACTTGAAAACAATAGTAATATTCGAAGAACTGAATTTATCCTATTGTAATAACATGTAGCCCAATTACACTACATTCCATGTCGCTTTCAGAGAAGCAAATGCCATGTACCGCTACACAGAACCATACTGTATCGCCAGTAGACATATAGTGACAAATTTTACAGAGGAAGCGCAGGAAACTATTGAGAGGAAACATACATAACCTATACGAATGGCATAGATCAATATTAAATGCACGTTTTAATGGGTTAAGTACTTAGGAGGCGATTATCACCTTACAAACGTGTATGTGAGGCAAAACTTTACAGGAATTATGTAAAAAAGGACCTAGATGTTAATCAGAAATAGAAGATAGTCTGTAAAATTTACATTGTGTCAGAGAACTAGTTGTTGAGTTAGCAAGTAATACTGAATAATTATGAAGTCATACTCATACACATTATACAAATAGAGATAGATAATATTTAGATGCATCAATTCTTAATATGAATACATAGTTATCTTAAAACATCGTTTGAAAAAACTCCTCAGCATTAAGGAGACTTAACTACAGCGCCGAATTGTACAATTGGTAGACAGTATATAGAGTTTTATCGATGTGGACTTCAGCAGGGTTAGGAAACATTATTTTTTAAATTCCTTGTAGAGTGCCATGTAAACTAATGGATTTGTATCACATTTCAACAAATGTCTGATACTAGTAGCACATTGCTACAGACTTGCAGCTCTATCTTCAGACAGCAAAAAAAAACATGCTTCGAGCTATAGCTGAGCTGGGTGTGTTAGTAGTGTGTGCTACTGGGTACTGTGCAGTTCTAAGGCGTGTCGCTGGCTGAGTAAAAATGTCTTCTTACCATCTGCCTTGCATTACTATTATTGAGGAACTCGTGGGTACTGTGATAGCTACCAGAATCTGAGTGATGTAAGGCGCTTACAGCGGATCTTCCTGGTGTTCAACGAACATATCCCATCTTTTGTAGACAAACATTATCGCTCACAACAGTGTCCAGGCCAGCGGCAGCTGAGACATAGGCAGTATTCCACAGACACCAGCCTTCAACTAGTTCCATCTTACACATAGGCGATCCAGGAAACCATAAAGCAGCTCAGCCCTCGTAGTGGACTAGCATGCACAAATGCATTGATATATAATCCTATATTTAAGAACACTAGCGGAAGTGCGGTAAGATAATGTCGCCTATGCACTGCCATGATCGTATGCAGTCCCGCTTGAAACCAAGTGACTAGAGATGAGCACACTCGACTGCTGTTGGGTGAAATAAACAACAGTTTGCAGTTTCAGGCTATAAATATGGGGCATTCTGCCACGAAGAGTCATTCCAATCAGACATGCTAACAGCAACATCAACAGCATCGATATAAGCAGCAGAGACTAAACACCATAATGAAAATATACTACTGGTCATTAAAATTACTACACCACGAAGATGACGTGCAACAGCCGCGAAATTTAAACGATAGGAAGAAGATGCTGTGATATGCACAGCGACACCTACAACGTGCTCACATGAGGAAAGTTTACAGCCGATTTCTCATACACAAACAGCAGTTGACAGGCGTTGCCTGGTGAAACGTTGTTGTGATGCCTCGTGTAAGGGGGAGAAATGCGTACTCAAACTTCAGACTTTGATAAAGGTGGAATTGTAGCCTATCGCGATTGCGGTTTATCGTATCGCGACATTGCTGCTCGCGTTGGTCGAGATCCAGTGACTGTTAGCAGAATATGGAATCGGTGGGTTCTGGAGGGTAATACGGAACGTTGTGCTGGATCCCAACGGCCTCATATCACTAGCAGTCGAAATGGCGGGCATCTTATCCGCATGGCTGTAACGGATCGTGCAGCCACGTCTCGATCCCTGCGTCAACAGATGGGGACGTTTGCAAGACAACAACCATCTGCAGGAACAGTTCGACGACGTTTGCAGTAACATGGACTATCAGCTTGGAGACCATGACTGCGGTTACTCTTGACGCTGCATCACAACAACGAACCTGGGTGCAGGTATGTCAAAACGTCATTTTTTCGGATGAATCCAGGTTCTGTTTATAGCATCATGATGGTCGCATCCGTGTTTGGCGACATCGCGGTGAACGCACTTCGGAAGCGTGTATTCGTCATCGCCATACTGGCGTATCACCCGGCGTGGTGGTATGGGGTGCCATTGGTTACACGTCTCGGTCACCTCTTGTTCGCACTGACGGCACTTTGAACACAGGACTTACATTTCAGGTGTGCTACGACCGTGGCTCTACACTTCATTCGATCCCTGGGAAACCTCATATTTCAGCAGGATAATGGACGACTGCGCCGGCCCTTCAATCTGGAACCACGCGACCGTTACGGTCGCAGGTTCGAATCCTGCCTCGGACATGGATGTGTGTGACGTACTTAGGTTAGTTAGGTTTACGTAGTTCTAAGTTCCAGGGGACTGATGTCCTCAGATATTAACTCCCATAGTGCTGAGAGCCAAGCCATTTGACGACCGCATGTCCTGTACGGGCCTTTCTGGATACAGAAAATGTTCGACTGCTGCCCTGGCCAGCACATCCTCCAGATCTCTCACCAACTGAAAACTTCTGGTCAATGGTGGCCGAGCAACTGGCTCGTTACAATACGCCAGTCACTACTCTCGATGAACTGTGGTATCGCGTTGAAGCTGCATGGGCAGCTGTATCTGTACACGCCATCCAAGCTCTGTTTGATCCAATGCCCAGGCGTATCGAGGCCTTTATTACGGCCAGAGGTGGATGTTCTGAGTACTGTTTTCTCAGGATCACAAGTCAGTTCTAGTATAATATATTTCTTCAGTGAATACCCTTTTATCATATGCATTTCTTCTCGGTGTGGCAATTTTAATGGCCAGTAGTGTACAATAAAAGGTATCATCCGATATCCGGTATCATTCAGTAGGCTACTTTAATAGAGAGCGTACGACGTTAGTCAGTGTAATACTACTGCATGATGCGCCGCAATCACGGATAATCGTATAAATAACGTATTAATAATAGCAATAACAATAATAATAATAATAATGATAATAATAATAATAATAATAATAATAATAATAATGCTTTTACTTGGATAATCATAACCGATAACATCATAATAATAACAGTGAAAATAATAATAATTACAAAAATACAGCTACTTTTAAAAAAAAATAATGTACAAAATAATGGGTGCAAGTAGTATAAGAGGCAGTCAAAAAGTTTCCGTCTCAAAGAGTTTCTGCACTGTACATACAAGGTAGTGTGACTCCATCGTGAGTATAAAAACGCCGAAATTTAGGCGAGGCATTACTGTGGCTTTCACATCTTTCCGACATGTGTGCAGTAAATGTAGAACCGTGAACTATGGTGACGTTATTACCAAATGTGTGCGAACAAAACCAACGTGCTGTTATTCTTCTGTTGGCTGCCGAAGAACAAACACCATTCGATATCTATCGGAGAATAAGGAATATTTATATAACAAGATGCCTGTCGAAACCCAAAGATATGCCAAGTTGTGTCCTGGTCGTGATTCGACACAAGACGCCGGTCCGGTCGATGTGGAAGCCCAGCCTCATCTACTACAGACACAGGGAGACACGGGGCACCCGCCCTGCAGTCCTGATCTCTTCCCATTACACACCTTCGGTCCCTTAAAAAAGGGCTTGAACGGTGGACAATCACCGACAGACGAGGATGTGCAGCGAGCGGTAATGGACTTCTTCACACAGCAGGACACGGGGTTTTACCACACGGGTACCTTCAGCCTGGTGTATCGGTGAGATGGTTGGCTCAATGCTTTTTTTTTTCTGCCTCGCTGGAACACAGATTCTAGACTGTACGGAATTTTAACGGAAACTTTTTGATCGCTCCTTAAACCCTGACGGAAAAAACCGTAACAGCAAAAAATAATTAATGTAGAGTAATTAAATTTTGGGTATACATTTCTCTAGGTAACGTATTTAAATGATTAACATTTTCAAGATTACAGATTAATGTAAGCGCGAAATGTGCCATTTAAAATGTGAAATGTTGGTACGTTAATAACCGGTGTAACCACCAGGATGTTGAATACTGGCATACAAACGTGAATGTATTGTGTTGTAGAAGTGCCGGATGCCAGTTTCTGGGATGGAGCTCAATACCTGATGCGTTAGGTCGGGCAATACAGGGGCGTTTAGTGCTCTTTGTTGATGACGCTGGAGATTTCGTCCTATGTGTGCTCGACTGCTGGAGACAGATCCAGTGATCGAGTAGGCCAAGGCAACATGTCGACACTGAGTAGAGCATGTTGTGTTACAACTGCGGTATGCGGGCGAGCGTTAATCTGTTGGAAGACATCCCCTGTAATGCTGTTCATGAATGACAGCGCAACAGTTCCAGTCACCAGACACAGATTTCCAGTCAGGTATATGGAACAGCCACGAGAATGCTCCTGATGTCATACAAACTCGCACACCAGACCTTCACTCCAGGTGTAGGTCCAGTTTGTCTAGCACACGGACAGGTTGGCTGTAGGTCCTCAACGGACCACCTCCTAACCAACACACGGTCATTACTGGCACCGAGACAGAATCAGCTTTCATCAGAGAACAGAGCAGACCTCCACCTTGCCCTCCAGTGAGCTCTTGCTCGATACCACCCAAGTCTCAGATGGCAGTGAGGTCAGTGCAACGCACGCTAAAGGGCGTCTGGCTCGGAGCTGTTCTTGACGTAACCGATCTGTAACAGTTCGTTGTATCACTATGGTGCCAACTACTGCTCTGATAGCTGCTACAGATGCGCCAGAGCCATACACCGAACACGATGGTCTCTTCCCTCGGTTCTGCCACGTGGCCGTCCGGAACCCCGGTCTCCTTGAGACCGTACATTGTCGTGACCACCGCTGCCACCTGTCAGGTACACTGGCCAAGTCTTCGCGCAGTGTCGCACAAGGGACAACGAGCTCCTCATAGACCTATTACACGACCTGGTAATGGTAGCGTCTTTGTTACTTTAAAGGCATTCTTGACTGACATCAACTCCCCACGTCCGATCTCAAAGATAACTAAAGCTCACCACCATTACAGCACCATTCTTTTGCGGCTGGCGCGGAAATTTTAAGAGACATAATCCTTCTGATATAGGGAACACCTAACAACTTCCGTGTATGTCACATATCTCCTCCTTGGTTTTGCGATTTTTTTTTCCGTCGGTGTATAAGTGACAGATACTCACCTTCGATTTATAAATATCTATAAAATGTGTACATACTCGTAGGTCTTCCGTAGATAAGGTTCCAATACCACTTTACTCCGAGCGTATAAGCAGCGTAAGCTCAGTAACTACGGTGGCTTGAACTAACACCTGTGCATTCGATCAGTTGTGAGCTGGCAGTGTTAAGTAGTGGACGTGCGACCATAATTCGTAAAACTTGTTGAGTCACAAATCGCAGTGAAGCAACATCTCTAAATTAGGCGTTCGAGACATTTCCCAGAAAAGTGTATGCAGAGTTTGTCCCTCACCCCTTCACTCTCGAACAGATAACAACGACACGTAGACGCCTGCCGCCCCTTGATTGGAAAGCAAAATGCAGACAATTATTTTCTGGAAAAAATCGTCCTGGGTGACGAGACTCAGTGTTATTAATACGAACCTGTTACAACAGGTCGAGGTGCTGATATTCAGATGAAGAGTCCACGCTTGGCGGAATGACTGACATTGAAGCTGATGTGATACGAGACCTGAACAAAATACCGATGAAGGATATATCTGACACTTTCACATGGGTATGTGAACGTTCTGTATATTACAGCCACGCTTCAGTCTGGAACCGCGCGACCGCTACGGTCGCAGGTTCGAATCCTGCCTCGGGCATGGATGTTTGTGACGTCCTTAGGTTAGTTAGGTTTAAGTAGTTCTAAGATCTAGGGGACTGATGACCTCAGATGTTAAGTCCCACAGTGCTCAGAGCCATCTGACCCATTTTATTACAGCCATGTGGGGAGGGACTTTGCAGATCCACCCTGGACAGCACTCGAGTGGCAAGGGCTAGTGTCTTTCACTGTCCTCGATTTCGGATTCGAATTCCGCCACTGCTTAAATTTTGAATGAAAATCATCAGCAATGGCAGCTAAATATTTCCGTCGTAAGAGATCACCGTGGTCTAGGGGTAGCGTCTTTGATTCATAACCAAAACGTCTTCGGTCCCTGGTTCGCACCCCGCCACTGCCTAACTTTTGATAAATAATCAGCATTGGCGGCTGAAGACTTCCGGCATAAGAAGTCAGCCTCATTCAAGCAACGGCCTTGTCAAAGAGGGCGGAGGAGCGGATAGAGGTAAAAGGCACTCTCTTGTCCTAGGGGTGGGAAATTGCCCCTAAAGGCGGAAAAATCAGCAATGATCAACTACATGAGGATGCAGAAGGCAATGGAAACCACTGCATTAAAGACACGTAACGTGCATCCACAGGACATGTGGCCTGTAGCTGAAGAAGTGTCATGATGGTCTCTCCATTGGCAAAAGATTCCGAAATAGTCCCCCATTTGGATCTCCAGGAGGGGACTGCCAAGGGGGAGGTTACCATGAGAAAAAGATTGAATAATCAACGAAAGCATAATATTCTACGAGTCGGGGAATGGAATGTCAGAAGCTTGAACGTGGTAGGGAAACTAGAAAATCTGAAAAGGGAAATGCAAAGGCTCAATCTAGATATAGTAGGGGTCAGTGAAGTGAAGTGGAAGGAAGACAAGGATTTCTGGTCAGATGAGTATCGGGTAATATCAACAGCACCAGAAAATGGTATAACAGGTGTAGGATTCTTTATGAATAGGAAGGTAGGCCAGAGGGTATGTTACTGTGAACAGTGTAGTGACCGGGTGGTTCTAATCAGAATCGACAGCGGACCAACACCGACAACGATAGTTCAGGTATACATGCCGACGTCGCAAGCTGAAGATGAACAGATAGAGAAAGTGTATGAGGATATTGAAAGGGTAATGCAGTATGTAAAGGGGGACGAAAATCTAAGTCATGGGCGACTGGAATGCAGTTGTAGGGGAAGGAGTAGAAGAAAAGGTTACAGGAGAATATGGGCTTGGGACAAGGAATGAAAGAGGAGAAAGACTAATCGAGTTCTGTAACAAGTTTCAGCTAGTAATAGCGAATACCCTGTTCAAGAATCACAAGAGCAGGAGGTATACTTGGAAAAGGCCGGGAGATACGGGAAGATTTCAATTAGATTACATCATGGTCAGACAGAGATTCCGAAATCAGATACTGGATTGTAAGGCGTACCCAGAGTAGATATAGACTCAGATCACAATATAGTAGTGATGAAGAGTAGGCCGAAGTTCAAGACATTAGTCAGGAAGAATCAATACGCAAAGAAGTGGGATACGGAAGTTCTAAGGAATGACGAGATACGTTTGAAGTTCTCTAACGCTATAGATACAGCAATAAGGAATAGCGCAGTAGGCAGCACAGTTGAAGAGGAATGGACATCTCTAAAAAGGGCCATCACAGAAGTTGTGAAGGAAAACATAGGTACAAAGAAGGTAGCTGCGAAGAAACCATGGGTAACAGAAGAAATTCTTCAGTTGATTGATGAAAGGAGGAAGTACAAACATGTTCCGGGGAAATCAGGAATACAGAAATACAAGTCGCTGAGGAATGAAATAAATAGGAAGTGCAGGGAAGTTAAGACGAAATGGCTGCAGGAAAAATGTGAAGACATTGAAAAAGATATGATTGTCGGAAGGACAGACTCAGCATACAGGAAAGTCAAAACAACCTTTGGTGACATTAAAAGCAACGGTGGTAACATTAAGAGTGCAACGGGAATTACACTGTTAAATGCAGAGGAGAGAGCAGATAGGTGGAAAGAATACATTGAAAGCCTCTATGAGGGTGAAGATTTGTCTGATGTGATAGAAGAAGAAACAGGAGTCGATTTAGAAGAGATTGGGGATCCAGTATTAGAATCGGAATTTAAAAGAGCTTTGGAGGTCTTACCATCAAATAAGGCAGAAGGGATAGATAATATTCCATCAGAATTTCTAAAATCATTAGGGGAAGTGGCAACAAAACGACTATTCACGTTGGTGTGCAGAATATATGAGTCTGGCGACATACCATCTGACTTTCGGAAAAGCATCATCCACACAATTCCGAAGACGGCAAGAGCTGACAAGTGCGAGAATTATCGCACAATCAGCTTAACAGCTCATGCATCGAAGCTGCTCACAAGAATAATATACAGAAGAATGGAAAAGAAAATTTATAATGCGGTAGGTGATGATCAGTTTGGCTTTAGGAAAAGTAAAGGCACGAGAGAGGCAATTCTGACGTTACGGCTAATAATGGAAGCAAGGCTAAAGAAAAATCAAGACACGTTCATAGGATTTGTCGACCTGGAAAAAGCGTTCGACAATATAAAATCGTGCAAGCTGTTCGAGATTCTGTAAAAAGTAGGGGTAAGCTATAGGGAGAGACGGGTCATATACAATATGTACAACAACCAAGAGGGAATAATAAGAGTGGACGATCAAGAACGAAGTGCTCGTATTAAGAAGGGTGTAAGACAAGGCTGTAGCCTTTCGCCCCTACTCTTCAATCTGTACATCGAGGAAGCAATGATGGAAATAAAAGAAAGGTTCAGGAGTGGAATTAAAATACAAGGTGAAAGGATATCAATGATACGATTCGCTGATGACATTGCTATCCTGAGTGAAAGTGAAGAAGAATTAAATGATCTGCTGAACGGAATGAACAGTCTAATGAGTACACGGTATGGTTTGAGAGTAAATCGGAGAAAGACGAAGGTAATGAGAAGTAGTAGAAATGAGCACAGCGAGAAACTTAATATCAGGATTGATGGTCACGAAGACAATGAAGTTAAGGAATTCTGCTACCTAGGCTGTAAAATAACCAATGACGGACGGAGCAAGGAGGACATCAAAAGCAGACTCTCTATGGCAAAAGAGGCATTTCTGGCCAAGAGAAATCTACTAATATCAAATACCGGCCTTAATTTGAGGAAGAAATTTCTGAGGATGTACGTCTGGAGTACAGCATTGTATGGTAGTGAAACATGGACTGTGGGAAAACCGGAACAGAAGAGAATCGAAGCATTTGAGATGTGGTGCTATAGACGAATGTTGAAAATTAGGTAGACTGATAAGGTAAGGAATGAGGAGGTTCTACGCAGAATCGGAGAGGAAAGGAATATGTGGAAAACACTGATAAGGAGAAGGGACAGGATGATAGGACATCTGCTAAGAGATGAGGGAATGACTTCCATGGTACTAGAGGGAGCTGTAGAGGGCAAAACCTGTAGAGGAAGACAGAGATTGCAATACGTCAAGCAAATAATTGAGGATGTAGGTTGCAAGTGCTACTCTGAGATGAAGAGGCGGGCCGCATCAAACCATTCAGTAGACTGATGACAAAAAAAAAAAAAAATCACAATTATTCTGCCAACGGGCGTATCAAGACGGCGGGAGAGCTCAGTTGGAGAAGGCTTGGAACGGAAAATCGACCGTAGTTTTTGTTCTAAGAAACATTCTGACATTAACGTTAAGTAAATTGAAAAAACCGTGAAGAAACTGGATGAGGATGTACAGTATCTCAATAACTCCGTTTAGTAGGAAATTACCGTAAATAGAGATATATCCAAGATCCTTACTAATTAATTCAGTTCTAAAAAGCCAGGTAATAACAGGCATTCTTGTACCTATTCAAACATAATAATTATGAAAATTTTTTTGAAGCACCTGAGAGTTTGACTTAAATATCTAGTGGTTGGGCAGACAAATTACTCGATACCGATACTCTGCGTGCTGTTCAGTAAAAACTTGTTTTGTGTGTCGGTTATCACCCCAATAATCCAAGTTTCATCAATGCTCTGTGCGGATTAGTAGTACATGGAAAAACTTTTATTACTTGGTTAACTATGCGATGCTAGCTAGTTCTACGCATGTTGGAAGTAGTTAATGTTAATAAGAGAAACACTTGCCATTAGCAATGCTCTCACATTATGGCTCATTTATTCTGTAAAGTATATGTCAACGAGATTACAATCTCGTTGTCGGATGCAGCGTAATTACAAAGGGCTATTACGCTCATATACGTATGAGCGATGGTCAGATGAAAACTAATTTCTCATTTGTTGCAGTTCCTGTGTAATTGCATCTGACGTAAGGTATTCGTCTGACAAAACTCAGGCATTAACGAGCGTGTATGAGATGATGAGAGCGATAATACACGCCATAAAGTATGTTGCTCCTCTGTGCAAATTCTCCGCAATTAAAGTGCAGGCAAAAGCAAGGCGTTGAGAGAATGAATGAATCGCTACTTGCAGCAACCAACAAGGTGTGCAAGGTGTTTCAATCATTTCATCTTCGAACCAACATGCGCATTTAACAATCAAGTATTTTTTTCTTACTCATAATTTGTAGAAGCTGGTCATTATATGCACTTTGTCTCATCCTTTTCAATTCAACCGCTAATTGCAAATCTGTGAGGCGATCTAGCAATAACACTAACAACATCAATATTATATTCTTACCAGAGGTTGAAAATACGGCTTTAGTTGTAAATTTCTGTCATTTCACGACCGGTTTCTGGCTCTTCTAAGCCCCTCCTCAGGTGTCGCAACTGGGCCGGTACACGTCGACCGCGGCGCTGGGGGGCCACAGCATAGTTGCGACACCTGAGGAAGCGCTTATGAGAGACCGAAACCGATCGTGAAATGACAGAAATTTACAACTGAAGCGGTATTTTCCATTTCTGGCATAATGCTCAGTTGCGGATGTTCTTCCAACAGGGTTATTATATTCTTAGCTGTAATTACAAATGTTGACTGATAAGTTGAGAAAATGACTTTTCTTACGGAAACAAATAATTCCAAATGACTATTTTAAAACTGGGATTGTTTACCTTGATCTTGTCTGTATCTTTTGCAGTCACCACCTGGAAATGTCATACGGATAATTATGAGGGGAACTGAAGAGGTGAAGGGTATGCTGAGTGAAGATTAGTAGTTTGGAGTCAAGAGAGGATTTGGGACAAAAGAGGCGATTCTGGCAGCGAATCTTCTTATCGGAAAGCAAATACAGAATAATGAATCAACTTATATTGCCTTTGTAGACCTAGAAAAGACATTTAATAATATTATCTGACAAGATTTGTTCAGAGTATTGAAGAAAGCAGGTCTGAAGTACAAAGATATGTGGGTGACACTTAATTTTTTTGCAAGGTTGAGGCTGACATTAGGATTTTTCATCAGGAACAAGAAGAAAAAATAAGAAAAGGCGTGAGACAAGGATGTACTCTCTCTCCTCTTAAATTAAATACTTACATCCAAGAATATACATACAAAGTTCGCGAACCTAATAAGGTGGGGATCAATACTAATGCTCACAGAAAATAAAAGAAGGCCGGCTGGTGTGGCCGAGCGGGTCTAGGCGCTACAGTCTGGAACCGCGCGACCGCTACGGTTGCAGGTTCGAATCCTGCCTCGGGCATGGATGTGTGTGATATCCTTAGGTTAGTTAGGTTTAAGTAGTTCTAAGTTCTAGGGGACTGATGACCTTAGAAGTTAAGTCCCATACTGCTCAGAGCCATTTGAACCAATAAAAGAAGGTTGTCAGTAGATGGGAAATGTTTTCCTGTAACCTGTATGGAATGACAATAGGCAAAGGGAAAGATTGAAGTGATTGATACCATAGGTATGCAGGACACGGCTGCTGGAGTGGAAGGACTAAGGTCACGTCGAGGATACGCCAAAAGAAATGTTTTATTCATTTATTTACCGAAACACTTCGAATAGTATACACCAGTATCACACACAGAACAATTAAGCACCTTATGATTCTACAGGAAACGCCAGTAATCTGAGTCGTAAAACAGAGACTCAGAAGAAATGTTACACGCTAGGATTCTGGAAACATATACTTTTCGAATGTTACCAATTACCTCGAAGAAAACGATTTATTGACTATTAGCCAACGTGAATTCAGAAAACATCGTTCTTGTGAAACACAGCTAGCTCTTTATTGTCACGAAGTAATGAGTGCCGTCGACAGGGGAAGTCAAATGGATCCCACATTTTTAGATTTCCAGAAGGCTTTTAACACCGTTTCTCACAAGTGACCTCTAATTAAATTGCATGCATATGGGAGTATCGTCAGTTGTGCGACTGGATTCCTGGTATGCTGTCACAAAGGTCACAGTTAGTAGTAACTGACGTAAAGTCATCGAGTAGAAGAGAAGTAATATGTGGCGTCCTCCAGGGAAGTGTTACAGGGTCTCTGCTGTCCCTGATCAACATAAACGATTTGGCAGACAATAAGTTGATCCAGATGATGGTGTCATTAACTGTCTTATAAAGTCTTCATGTGATAAAATCTAATTGCGAAATAATTTATACAAGATGCGTGTACAGTGCTGAAGGCGGCGATTAACTCTTTAAGTGATCCATAAGAGTATTAAAAGGAATTCCGTAAATTTCGGTCATACGTTAAATCACACGAATCTAAAGGCTGTGGATTTTTTCCAAATACTTAGGGATTACAATTACGAATAACTTAAACTGTAACGGTAACACAGATATCTCTGTGGGGGAAGAAAACAAAAGCCTTCAATTTTTGCCCAGAGCACTTAGAAAATGGAAAAGGTTTACTGAAGAAAATGCCTGCACTACGCTTGTCCGTCCTCTTCTGGAGTACTGCTGCGCCGTGTGGGATCCACATTGGATAGGATTGACCTGTCGCGAAATAGGGGAGAGGTTGTCACGGATGTGATACGCGAATTGGAGTGGCAATCATTAAAACAAAGCCGTTTTTTGTTGAGGCAGGAGCTTCTCGTGAAATTTTAATCACCAGCTTCCTCCTTCGAGTGCAAAAATATTTTGTTGATGACCACCTACAAAGGGAGACATTATTATCATAATAAAAGAAGAGAAATTAGTGCTGGCATTGAACGACTTAAGCATTCGTTTTTCCCTCGCGCTGTTCTAGAGTGGAACGATAGAGAAATAACTTCCTCTACGATGCACTTAATTGTGAATCGCAGAGTAATCACGTAGATGCAGATACTCAGTCGCTCAGTAATCATACTGGCATTGTAACAGAAGATAACGTAGGTAGTCGAAATACTGATTTCGGTCAAGGAGTACCATATGGTTTTCTGGGCTGCCGATTTGTATTTAGCTTTGGCAACCGAAGTAAGAGTACGAAATTGATTTAGTCATGTTCCGAATAGGTATAATCAGTTGAAACGTCCCATTTGAAAAATTATGAATGACTGCTTTGGCAAACTTCTACGTTATTTGATTTTCAAACAGCTGAGCAAAACTCAACGTATTCAAACAGTTTTCTCTTTACTTATTCTGATCATCACTAAACTGACACACAATATTTTTAGCGCAACGCAATCTGACTTGCAATAATCCCTACAAAAGAATGGCCCTGACTAACAATAACCTATACCTTTCATGATTCACTTACCTCACAAAAATGTTCGTTACTCGAACCACTGCAATACAGCGAGCGCCGATACCGCCAGCTAAATAAAAGATTCTAACTACTGAAGGCACTAACTACTGATAGGCACAGTTAGCAAATGAAAGATTTTGATAGAGAACAAACAATGTATTTACCTTAAT
Source organism: Schistocerca gregaria (assembly GCF_023897955.1). NCBI lineage: Eukaryota > Metazoa > Arthropoda > Insecta > Orthoptera > Acrididae > Schistocerca > Schistocerca gregaria. The sequence continues at coordinate 290,139,375 of NC_064925.1, forward strand.
AGTGTTCAAAAGTATATATATATATATATATATATATATATATATATATATATATATATATATATATGTGTGTGTGTGTGTGTGTGTGTGTGTGTATGTAAATTCATGATATCCATCTTTACAAATTTCCTTTTTCTGGCGGACACGCGTCCAGATCGTTTGCTTATAGTAACTTCTCAAAACTATGTCATCTCTCTCCCCACACCCACCACTGCTGGCGGCTCACCTCCAACTGCGTAACGCTAAGCACTGTTCCCATCCAGCTGTCCAACAGTACAATTGCGAACATTCCAACAATGCCAACCAGCCACAGACTGCACACAGCAAAGTCAGTGATTTTCATACAGAGCGCTATGTGGTGTTACCAACATAAAAACCTAAACAGCCTACTTACACAGTGCGTCAAGAAACTTTATTGGTATCCCTGCATTGCTTTTCTTCTGCTTGTCTTTGGAGTCATAATGACAATTCTCAACTTGTATTTGTATTTCTCAGAGTGGGAAGTATTTACTTATCAGCAATGGATGGAGGTAACAGTTACTTAGTACTACACCAGATTCTGTTAACAAAAGCGCTAGGTTGTGAAATGTATGGACCTCATCATTATGTTTTCTCGATTCTCTCATTCCTTCTCAACATGCAAAAATCTGCATTGATTACTGAAGAAGCCATAGTTTCGGAACAGCACTCCTCATCAAGAGTCAGTAACTGACTATACGCTTTTCTTCTCAGTTGCAGTTGAATCTCCGTTTTGGATATGGCGACGACGTGTTGATAAGTAACCCCTCTGAATTTTTTGTATGAAAACTCTTAAAGTTTTTCAACTAAAACTTACTTTATTATTATTCTACATCTTAATTCTTCGAATCTACATATTCATTTCTCAATACAGTCACACTGTTGACGAACACATTTCTCCCAACGAGAGACCAGTTTGTCCATATCTTCACTGTTTAATTTTATACTCCGTTGACGAAGTCACAACATATCTTCTTGCACCACTTCATCACGATCAAAGTCGTTGAAAGTGTTCTTTTAGTTTCGCAAATAGATGAAAATCGGATGTGGCCACTCCGAGCTCTGTCACACATGGTGAGGTTAGCCCCACCGTTTCCTTCATGACCAGCACGAATAACTCAACGCCGCACACAACTGCTGTCGATAAAACGTTGTATGGAATTCAATTGGAGCACAATTTCTGCGGTTAGAAACACGATTACAGCATGCTGTTTCTCATGCAGCGATACAGTTACGTTACACACCGCTATATTACAAGCTACAGTCCGGTAACCTATAGCGGTAGAAGGTTGCAGCTTGCGTCAGTGAAGCGGGAAAGTCGATCGACTAATATACATGACATGCAATACCTCAACCAACATTGACAACAGAACAAAAAATTCAGAGGCATTACTTTTCAGTACCCCCTCCTATTTCGTTAACCAAAAGGACCTGAAGCCGCTTCGCTCTTCAGGTTGCTTTTTTCCCATCATCCAGTCATTGTTTGCTATTCTCCTAGATACAAAACCACATCAACTGTTTGCTGTCGTCTCGTTGTTACTGTAGGCTTGTACCATGGGAAACAAGGAGAGAATGTTGTTTGGTGGCCGGTATCCTCTTTCTATAACACAAACTGCACACATATATTAACAGGATTCTTTATTTACAAGAACACGAAGTTACTTATCTTAAGGTAGTCCTTGTGTTGTGGTACAAGCTCTTCCATAGAAGCACATGTTAGCCTCACTGCTAGTGAAGAACAACTCCCGCTATGTACACTACTCTGGTCACTAGGTACAGACTGACTCCAAGCAAGAGGCTGAGCTAACTGCGACTGCGAGTCCAATTGGGCTGCGACTGATGACTCGACTGGTTGACTCACTGGACGACTAACTGGGTCCTACAGTCCGCGGCGGCGATCTAAACACCGGTGGTCTAGAGGGCGTTGGCGGCCAGTTTCTTGTGAGACTGTCTTTGCCCTCTTTCCTGATGAGCTCGCTTTCTCCAGTGTCTATCGATCTTCTCGCAGTCTATTTGCCGACTGGACTGCTGGCGACAGCTTACGCCAGCACAGCCTGGGTCTATGAGCCTGTAAAGTTTTGTATATTTTCATTGTGTTTATTATTTTATTCCTATTATAATGGAATCTGAGACTTACTTCCAAATTTGTTCTATGAAGTTCACCCATCCATTGGTTTGTGAGGGGGTAAAGTCTTAGACGAGACACAAGGGACACCTTTGGCCTCGAATACTCAGAACCTCAACAAACCAAGCTTAGAATAACACCCAATCACAAAGAAAACAGTGGACTGGATCATTTCCATGAGAAACACTGCATTCTACCACATGTGGCATTTTCATAGAGAGAAACAAAGTAACAGGATATCAATACCACAGGAAGGAAATTATACGTAATTCGACGATGTCAGTGTATCATTATATTTATAACCAACAGCGCCATAAAACCCTCTGATTAAGAGTAATCATAACAGAGCTAAACACACGTAGTTTATACATCTGATAGTGCTTATATTAGTACTTATAGTGCAGATGTGGGATTTAGATGAAGTGGTTAAAAGGAAGTGGAAGAGAACAACGTGCACACCTGACTAAAGCCACATTTTTACATTCAAAATCACGTTCGCATTCAAGCAGTCCTGTGTGTCATAACCTGCCTTTTATCAAGCATATTGCAGCATAGGCGTTTACTTTTGTGCAGTAAATTGACTGTTAATCGCAGAGCTAAGTTTCATGATGAAATAGCGATCATGTATCTTGCGGTTTGGCACATTTTAGCTTTACAAAATTAGCAATCCTTTTGATTTAGAGTTTATACTTCAGAAAGAAGTAAATATCAGGAAGTTGGCAACATTTAGTTGTTTTCGGTGGCAATACCTTCAGCGTAATATATTTGTTTGGAAAACTTGCATCTAGAATGGTACGAACTGTATGACCTGGCCAGGAATCGCGCAGATTTTGTGTTTGCTTGTTACATATTCGGCAAGGACTGAAGTTAGCAAACGTTCCATGTGTTCTCTACTCAATCTGCCACTGTTGCGTGCCTCCACGTGGATGTTTCGTGGGCAGGTTGTTTCATGTCTCTGTGAAGTATTCTGGCCGAAAGTACCTTGTGAATCTGCAAAACAGATGTACAATATGTCATTGAGAAAGCCACGTAATTTGTGTATGTGGGCGTAAGGCCATGTACAGACTGCAACACACTAGCTGTAGTTTTCTCTCCTGTGTGAGACAGTGCTGGTAAGGACATTTCATACTGAAATTGACTCTGGTTACTGTTCATGAATATGTTCACTTCCTCCGCAAACTGTTGGGCCTTCTGACGTATACTGTTGTCGTCTTCTGTTACCTTATGGGTGAGAAACATAGTAAAAATCCTGAATGAGGTGCCGTATTCAGCCTTAAGACTGTCCACAAAAGAAATCGAAGCTTTGAAAATACCCAAGCGAAACACTAGACGCTTCTAGTCCCCACATTCTCAGATGCCAATAGTGAACTGTACATTCATACGACCTTGCTCTACCAAATTGTAACATTACATGTTCTTTTATAGTTTGTAACACCGACAGTATATTTCATTTGAAACTAGCTCCTGTTCGCCTTTTGCTAGGCACGTAAATTATAATTAATTTGCAATTTCATATACTCTTAATGTAGTTACAGCGCCTCATTAGTTTGCTACAGACACTGAAGTCACGATTGTAATATTTTTCATAAATGCTCTGCAGTACGTTGTCATCAGTATTTTCTAATACACTGAGCCTCCACTGTTTGGGTGGAGATAATTCGTATTCACATTGAATGGATTGTTACTGTTACTCTGGCGATGAGCATCGTGCACTGATTGAACAGCCATATCCAGGTTCGGGTTATTTCTGTCCTTCAAAATCAGTCTATCCATTCAGCGCAACATAATGTATTTCTGCGTCATCCGCAATATCTTTCTGAATTATTATGTTATATAATATATCCACAAACTCTGTACCCTCGACCCAGATTTCGCTTCCATGTTCAGCTCGTCTCAACTTTGTCCCTAATATTTGGACCACATTCGTAGCATTAATTCTCTTCATGATTTCACTGTACACAGTTTACACAGTGGCCTGCTTGCGATAACTCCAAGAGACACATCCGCACTGCACCTATACCTGAGCTGTGCGCGGCTCCTGTTCATTCCGTTTATTTATTGCTTGTCATCTTCTCTTACCGTACTGCCGCCTCGTTTTCTTATTCGATTTTAAAATGTTCAAATGTGTGTGAAATCTTATGGGACTGAACTGCAAAGGTCATCAGTCGCTAAGCTTACACGCTACTTAACCTAAATTATTCTAAGGACAAATACACACAGGAGTCGAACCTCCGCTGGGACCAGCCGTACAGTCTATGACTGCAGCTCCCAAGACCGCTCGGCTAATCCCGCGCGGCTCTTATTCGATTTACTAGTGTCACTAACTTCGTGCCTTACCTGCCCGTGAGTGGCAGCAGCAGCGCTTATCGATAAGAGTTCTGTTGTACTATCGTTGGGGCGACCGATGGTATGTCTGGGTCGTCGAGTGTGTGGAAGTCAGTCGGGCACGGAGCAGCGGTCGGGCACGGAGCGCCAGTGAGACGCGGACAGCCAGTACTTGCCGACCGCTGGCGACACACATGCACTGTCCGACAGAAGGAGACTTCAGCAGGGACGATCGCCGGTTGGTCCTTCGGCTGGTCGTCTCATTGCGCGATGTGTATTTGGTCTTTTGACCGTCCCTGGGCTTCGTCAGTTGGTCATCTTGCCGTACGTGGGCCGGCCGCAGTGTCCGTGCGGTTCTAGGCGCTACAGTCTGGAGCCGAGTGACCGCTACGGTCGCAGGTTCGAATCCTGCCTCGGGCATGAATGTGCGTGATGTCCTTAGGTTAGTTAGGTCTAATTAGTTCTAAGTTCTATGCGACTGACAACCTTAGAAATTAAGTCGCATAATGCTCAGAGCCTTTTTTTCCGTACGTGGGTCGGTTCGTCGGGTGACCAGTGGGCAAGTGTTCCCTCTGCATTGCATGGTTGAGTCCGAGCCAGTGTGTCCGGGTCGTCGTGTCTCCGAGTTCCGAATGGAAATCGAGTTGAGTCGGGTTGGAGCTGCAGTGAGCTCCGGACAGCTAAGGCTCGCTCGACCGTTGCCGACCCCGATTATTTAATCTTATTTTTGGCTGCCTGTCTCACTTAAACTGTTGTTACAGTTTCCTCCCCAAGCCGACCCTTGAAGCACTTCTGAGCACCACTGTTTGTTGTTTGTGATGGTCATTTTATTTCACGCAGGTACTGTGCCACGCCTTCAGCCTTGTATTAATATTGTCTGTTTTATGTTTAGTATATGAACTTAAGCCAGACTTCATAACAGCTTTAAGATTAGGCCTTCAGCCGTGTTTCACTTAAAATTCTTGTTGCCCTGTATTTGGGCCTTCAGCCTCGTTTGTTTCAGAATCTGTGGCTTTAACATGTAAATCTTTGTCTATAAGGTTTCCCTTTAATTTTCTTGAATTCTTGAAACGGACTTCAGCCGTGTTATGTAAATGTTTATCTTACGGTTGTCTTTAATTTTTCTTGAGTGATTGTCTGGGCCTTCGGAAGACAGGATACTTCAAGTTTTCTTAAGATGTTTTCCTGATGTACTGTGTAAAAACTTATCTTTAAGGCCTCTCTTTTATGGTGTAAAGAAAATTTTATTGGACCTTCAGCCAAAGAATTAACTTGAATTTTCCTTAATATGGCCTTTAGCCGGAATTTGTAAATGCTTGACTTTTAAAGAATTCGTTAAGTGATCTAAAATATTATTTCGGGTTTTAGCCGAGAAGATATTGTAATTTTGCTTAAGAAAGGCCTTCAACCGTTACTCTAAATCCTGGTGTTTTAAAGGCAATCATCCAAACGTATTCTGGAGAAGTTACTTGGGCCCTCCGCCGTGAATTGATCTTTGTTGCTTTAAAGAGAAAACTGTGCATTGGTTTGAGCAATAAAATTGAGTGTGTTCTTGTATAACTGACAGTAATTGACCTGGGCCCCTCTCCATAACCTGATCCGCTCTGTTCTGCTAAAGCAGATTTCAATACCATTCACGTAATTCGAGCATTTGTTAGTGCGGCTACAACATGCACAGTCAGACGGCACTAGCAGACAAGTGTACGGTTTTGCATGGAAATGACACAGGCCACTATTGGTAGTCTAGCATTGATTCGTGTGGATCTGAGTGTTCGAGGTCAAAGCAGTGCATCCCTGGGCGGGATTAGGCCACGCAAAAGCTGACCGCCGCGGTTGGACTGTGCGGTCAGTGGCTCTGCAACGGCATCTGTGGTGACAGACTACAGGCGCCAGCGCCGAGCCAGCTTCCAGGCAGGCATTGCAGCCCGATTACAAAAACTAGCTCGTCTTCCTAATGTTGACAGCAAACCTTTAAGTTTTAATTTTTCTCCATGAAGTTTAATACTCTTTCTAAATTTCTCATTGGTTTCCTTTACTGCTTGCTCAATGTTCAGACTGAGTAACATCGAGGATAGGTTACAACCTGGTCACACTCTCTTCTCAACTACTGTTACCCTTTCATCGACTCTCGCAACAAAGTTTGGTTTTCTGTACAAGATTTAGATAACCTTCCGTCCCCTGTGAATCAAAATACTTGTCTCGCAACAAAGGCGTTATTTTATACATGGAATTAAAAATCATCGTAGTCAAGATCGCACACAAATTTTATTGTGATTACTAGTTTCAGCTAACACGAGCTATCTTTAGATCATAAAAATAGCTTTGATTAGAGTAACAGCCATATACACATATTACGAGTACATTAGTTGTTCGCCGTACTGGTCGTCAGCTTGAACAATGTCTTCATACACCACGTTGTAATAACGTAGTCACGATGATCTTCGCTATAAAACAACACAATTACTGATTAAACGTGTCATTCGCTAAACGTTAACGATGTAATTCCTTAGTTTATCATCTTCGTTCCTATTGATTTTATACGGACAATATGTCAGTTTTTCACCTATGTATATCCTGTATAATTATTCCACCTATACATTCTGGATGAATGTTGGCACTCAAAAACTTTATGATGAATTGTTAAGCCATTATGGCAATTATGGCAATTAACACCAATCAAGACTGTTTTTCACAATAATAGTTATTTGCAGTCTTGACTTCGAAGATATTTAATCGCTAATAGATAAAGAAAATTACAAAAGATCCTCTTCATCGCAAACATTAAAAAGATGTTTTTTCTCAATGGCTGGCAGCACAGATCTTGTTTAAACTGACTCAAAAGTTTTCTCATCAACTAGACAAAGTGGAAAAATATGTTTATTTTTCCTTTCTGCAAATTTCATTCGTAACGTCCAAGTGGTCTATTGTGTTACACACCTGACTAGAAGCGATTTTTCCCCCTTTTTCCAAATTACATTATTGACTGATTTGCTCTTTTCCATGCACTGTTGGATTCACCGTAAGTACCTGGGTCCAGCAATTGGCTTACCATCATGACAATTAAAGCCTACGAGTTCAGCGAAGTGTACTCCTAAGATTAACGACACCATCTAGTGAACACCGGACCAGCGCATCAATTGGAACTCGAACCACTCTATCACACTCCTTCTTAAAAAATGCCACTGCCGTCGGGAAATGTGATCCGCATGAAAGGGTCTGCGTGGTCTTCAACCAGTGTACGACACTCCTTGTCCCTCATGGTGTCTTCCATGAGCTCCATTGTAGCCAAGGATGCCCACGTGAACGCTTCACAGAGCATAATGGAGCCGCCGCCAGCTTGCCTCCGTCCCTCTGTACAGCTGTCAAGGAGCCGATTTCCTAGAAGACGACGGATTCGCGCCTCCACATCGGCATGGTAAAGAAGGTATCGGGATTCATGAGACCATGCAACGCTCTGTCACTGCGCCACTGTCCAATGCCGATGGTCACGTTCCCATTTCAGTCGTAGTTGCCGATGGCGTGGTGTTAACATCGGCACATGCATCGTTGCAGAGGCCCATCGTTGGGAGTGTTCGGTGGACTACATATTCAGACAAACTTGTACTCTGCCCACCATTAAAATATAATGTTAGTTTCGCCACAGTTTACCGCCTGTCTTGATTTACCAGTGTGCTCAACCTGCGGCATCTAACATCTGACATCTGGCCGCTCAACCCCACGACGTCTGGACGTGGTTTCACCACCTGTAGAAGACACTCACCACTGTACTCCAAGATCACACGAAAAGTCGTGCGGTTTCTGAAACGCTTGTGTCGAGCATCAAGGCCATTTCATTCTGCTCTCGGTCAAACTCGGGGAGATCATGCGCCTTCCTCATTTTACACATGGACAGCACGCTCACTGATACTACAGACACCTTGCGTGTGTCTGACTAGCAGTCATTCCTCGCCAGGTGACGCTGCTGCCTTCTCGACAGTTTTATATCGATGGTTCCCATTTCAGTCGTAGTTGCCGATGGCGTGGTGTTAACATCGGCACATGCATCGTTGCAGAGGCCCATCGTTGGGAGTGTTCGGTGGACTACATATTCAGACAAACTTGTACTCTGTCCACCATTAAAATATAATGTTAGTTTCGCCACAGTTTACCGCCTGTCTTGATTTACCAGTGTGCTCAACCTGCGGCATCTAACATCTGACATCTGGCCGCTCAACCCCACGACGTCTGGACGTGGTTTCACCACCTGTAGAAGACACTCACCACTGTACTCCAAGATCACACGAAAAGTCGTGCGGTTTCTGAAATGCTTGTGTCGAGCATCAAGGCCATTTCATTCTGCTCTCGGTCAAACTCGGGGAGATCATGCGCCTTCCTCATTTTACACAAGGACAGCACGCTCACTGATACTACAGACACCTTGCGTGTGTCTGACTAGCAGTCATTCCTCGCCAGGTGACGCTGCTGCCTTCTCGACAGTTTTATATCGATAGTTCCCATTTCAGTCGTAGTTGCCGATGGCGTGGTGTTAACATCGGCACATGCATCGTTGCAGAGGCCCATCGTTGGGAGTGTTCGGTGGACTACATATTCAGACAAACTTGTACTCTGTCCACCATTAAAATATAATGTTAGTTTCGCCACAGTTTACCGCCTGTCTTGATTTACCAGTGTGCTCAACCTGCGGCATCTAACATCTGACATCTGGCCGCTCAACCCCACGACGTCTGGACGTGGTTTCACCACCTGTAGAAGACACTCACCACTGTACTCCAAGATCACACGAAAAGTCGTGCGGTTTCTGAAATGCTTGTGTCGAGCATCAAGGCCATTTCATTCTGCTCTCGGTCAAACTCGGGGAGATCATGCGCCTTCCTCATTTTACACATGGACAGCACGCTCACTGATACTACAGACACCTTGCGTGTGTCTGACTAGCAGTCATTCCTCGCCAGGTGACGCTGCTGCCTTCTCGACGGTTTTATATCGATAGTAGGTCGGCGGACACAATGTTCTGGCTGATCTGTGTATATTAGGTGGATAACCGTCAATTCTATGGAATATGATACTTTTTTTTTTGTTTTTGTTACCTGTAAAATTTCGTTCTCTGGCACTCCACGTACGGAAACTGATTAACTCATTGATGTCAAAAATGACAATTTTACTAAACTCACATAACAACTGGCTTCCATTCGTAAAATAGGAACCCCTCGCAGATAGCATAGACGGTGCTGTAACTCAACTTTCACTCAGTGTGGCACAGAACTAATATGTTGTAACATACAAGTTTTGAATTCATGAGAACTGGTTTAGGGATGTATATTATACGTTACACAATATTTAGTACTCAGTTATTGTATTTTATCTTACTATATTTCATTTGTAAGTTCTTTCATTTCTCCCTAGATTTATTATTATTACTATGGCACCAAGCTGAAAAATATCAAAAGTTTCTAAAGATATTACCATTGTCATGTTACGTATGATGGACCTACACAGCTTATTATACACAGCTAGGGAACAGTCACAGAAGCGACAAGCAAAATGTTTGAAAAGTGTTTTCTTCTGGGAATGTAGAGTCTCTAAATCTGTGACTTAATGAGGTAAAAATTTACTTCCATTTATACATGTTAATGATGGGATTGCTCTGTGGCTGTGGAGTGAATCACTTGGGGAAACACAGCAACCAGTCACAGAAGATGGGTAAATATCCGAAACACGTCCTGGTGTATACAGATCTACGCAAATAGTGGCTGGTTGCTGTATTTCTTTATTCTGTTAAAAAAATCGTAAATTTTGATGCGAAAATTGCATCTAAGTAGTGTGTATATAATTAGATAAAGACGTTATGTGTCTAAGTGTGCATTTCATTCCCAACTGACTTCAGATTTTGTAACAGGAGCGAATCATGCGATAGTTTGTCTTCTTGTAAATATAATGTAAAAAATAGTGCCGTAAAATGGGTAACTTTGAACAGTGAACTAACTTGCATATATCTTGTTTTTAATGTTGGCATCTTCCTGTACGTAATATATTTCTGAATTATTAAATTAAATGCACCCACCTCCGTGGCCAAGAAGTGTATAGAGTGGAAATATCCACGTGATGCTATTGCCACTCGATATTACACTTTTGTTTACAATAAGTGAGAGGGATAGTGTCAGTGATTGTGAGGGCATAGCCGGCTGCGGTGGTCTCGCGGTTCTAGGCGCGCAGTCCGGAACCGTGAGACTGCTACGGTTGCAGGTTCGAATCCTGCCTCGGGCATGGATGTGTGTGATGTTCTTAGGTTAGTTAGGTTTAAGTAGTTCTAAGTTCTAGGGGACTAATGACCACAGCAGTTGAGTCCCATAGTGCTCAGAGCCATTTGAACCATTTTTGTGAGGGCATAAATAGAAAGAAAAAGAGTAGTTTGAGTAAAAGTCATGGAATAAAAAAAGCAAATGTCCAAAGGAAACAGCACGTGAGCTAAAGTAGAAATGTGGTGCCAGCACACAAAACAGGACCCCAGTGGCAGTGTGCGTAGTTTTTGATGCTGAGCCTAGAACACAATAGTGAAACCTTAGGTGATAACGTACTGCCGTATTGGGTAATACATTTAGAAATCTAGTCTTAATTAATCTGCTGCTGTGCCTTCAAAAATGGGCAGTTTGATTACAAGTTGATTTATTGTGTTGGTGTTTTCAGGTTCCTGGGAAAGTACTTCGAGACTGTGACAGAGGAATCGCAAATGCAAATTTTGACACATATGAATAGTTTTGGTGATACATATACTCAGAATGGTTATTTACATGATCTAATTAACGCCCACACTCTAAAAAGAGAAAGTATGTCAAGTACCACAAATCCAAAAGTGTGAATGGCTTCAGTATCAGGTGAGCAGTGATGGAAGACAAACACAAGTTCGTGAAACAGTGTTCTTGAGTCTCCAAGGAATAGGCGACAAATTTGTTCGTCGTTTAAATCATCTGTTAATGTTAGACAACTCACGAGATAACGTGTGGGGTAATTCAGAGGGTTGAAGACGTAACTCAATCCCCAGGAAAAAATGTTTCCCTTATAAAGGGCCATATTGATTCATTCCCTGTGAGTGTAATCTATTATTTAAACAACACATGAAGAAAATATTTATAAGCACAGTTGTATGTCAAGCATATGCATGAGTTTATTCAAGCAACAGCAATATACTAAAGTGAACTACGTATTTTATTTGAAATTCTTCAAGCAAAATTTTGATAGGAAATTTGGAAAACCGCAGATTTGATATGTGTTCGACATGTGAGGAACTGAATCAAAAAATCAAAAGCCTGCATTTGAATGACAATGTGAAAGGAGTGGCTACAGCAGAACTCATAGTAAATTAAACAAGGCCAATACATTTTAAAAGAAAATCGAAGCAATCAAAAAGCTTGCAGAGAAAAACAATAGTGCAGGTGACATTAATGTCACCTACATGCAGGACATCCCACTGCCTGATATTCCAGCGTAGGTGGTATTTTGTTACAGACGGTTGTGGGTTTTGGAATTTTGCATTGTCAACTTGTGGGATCAAAAAGCAATGTTTTTCTCATACCATGGAGGATAGGAACTTAAAGGACCCAATGAAATGTGCTCACTGCTAAAAAAGTGTTTTTCAGGAAAATATTCCCAAAGAGGCGAAGGAGATACATATCTTCTTAGAGGAATACCCTGGTCAATATAAAAACACCACCGTCATCAGATGTTTGTTAGCCGCAGCATCGTCTGGGCGACTTGGAAAGATGTTGATTATTTTCCAGTCAGAGGAAGTTCCTTCCTGACTTGAGACAGAGCTCTTTCCATATCAAAGAGACTCATTCGTAAGACTGGTCGAATATACACACCACACGATATCAGCACTCTAATACAAGGAGCAAGTTCCAGTTTCCAAGTTCATCCAATGCAACTGATTGACATCATTGAATATTTAAGACATGATGGCCTAAAAGTCATAAAAGATCTATGAAGGTAATAACTAGTCAGAATTCCACGTGAGCAGAAAGTGATCTCACAACCGTTCTTTATATGATGTTTGAATATTATGCAAGTGAACCTGGTTTGTTGAAAGCATATTAGTGGATCGATGGATTGCAGCGAGAAGGTATTTTGTTAGGGAAGCCTCTGAGGTCCACACTTGAACAAACACACACTTCTGCATACAAAGGAAAACTTCCAATCAATGCAAAAAAAATGCAGGCATTAAGAAATTGATTCAGTACATACCAGACGATAAATTAGACAACAAGCTTTGGGAATGACCTACAAACGCCTTGAATGAGCATGAAAAAAGTCTTTTGGTGATAATAGTTTTTCTGTTTTGCACTATTCTAATGTAAAAGGTTGTGTAATAAATATCATACCAACATATGCATCATGCTGCATTTCTTTATTACTGACATTTTTATCGTGTATTTACCTGATACAGCTGCAAGGTATCAATGATTTGTAGAAAGTTAGTTTTCATAAAAACAAAAAGGGCCATACCTCCACATCAATTGCTCGACCAATACATAGGTCCTGTACCGTTCTGGCACACAATGTTACGTTGAATAGCGTACATAAATATAAACGAAGACTTTTACAATTCGGTTTTTTAATCCAAGCAGTTTTTTTCCTTTCTCCTGAAAATTTCCCTTCGGTCGATATATGGCCTTTTTGAAATTACTAATTCGAATAATACAGTTTATTATTGTAAATGTTGGGTTCTGCCTTTTCGTCTAGTATAGGGTGCCTAGGAAATCTGCATTCTGGGATCGCTAGACCAAAATTCAAGCAAATTGTATCAATAGAGTTTATTACAGTAAGGTAAATGATAACAATTAACTTGGCGTATCCGCAAAGGTGTGTCACAAAGAAATGGCAACAGCCAAATAATCAATTTCTTTCAGTAAATACAGTTCCAACACACGTCCAGTAAAACAGTCTTAACTCACTGCTATAGCGTTCTTAGATCGGCTAGACTTCAACTCGGACTGTAACCAGGTGGCGCGGCCCTTTTGTTCTCTTCGTGTAGATGGCGCCACCGTCCCATTGTAGTCCTAGAGAGGGGTCAGTCAGCGTATTATTGGCTGACGTCTTCTCACAGCCCTCTCGGCTGTAATGTTCAGGGTCAAAGCGCCGGCGTTTGACGTTACACCGAAACAGTAACAATATCATGAAAAAGAAAGTTACTACTCACCATATAGCGAAGTTGCTGAGTTGCAGATAGGCACAACAAAAAGACTGTCACAATATAAGCTGTCACCCAACAAGGACTTCGTCGAAAATAGTGCGCGCGTGTGTGTGTGTCGTCTATTTCCGATAAAGTCCTTTTTGGCTGAAAACTTATATTGTGACAGTCTCTTTGTTGTGCCTATCAGCAACTCAGCATATCCGCTATATGGTGAGTAGAAACTTTGCTTTTTATAATGTTGCTGCATTCCATCCTGGATTTTCCACAGTTTATTGACGTTAAAGAGCCGTTGCTATGCAGTCGTGCCACAGCAAAATTATATTAGCCATCTCATCAGACAAATATCGGAGGAAACCGCGTCCACTGAAAATCTTGTTTCATTCTGATGACAGACTACCAGAGAGTGAATTGCACATGAAAGATAATGGAATAATTCTTCAGGTCTAATTTCGGTAACCAGGAGTAGTTGTTTACTGAGTGACTGTAAAACTGCGGAAATGCAGCAGAGGCAGATAGCAGAGAGAGCACGTAGTTACGAAAGCTACGCCGAGCGGAGGCGAAACAAAAGATAACCTTCACCAGCCATGTAGCGTCAACATTACTGCCCCAAATTGCAGCCACCAATAAAAATAAAATTTAAATTGATACTGCACCTTAACTCAACTCAGAGTACACATCGTCGCAGCGGGGGTATAGCTCAGTGGTAGAGCATTCGACTGCAGATCGAGAGGTCCCCGGTTCAAACCCGGGTGCCCCCTTCCATTTTAATTCTTTCAACATGACATGTATTGACGGAATCAATCTACAGTACGAACTTCCACTTACGAGCAAGATTTATCGCTTCGTATCCGACAGCTGTACTAGTTAAACTGGCTGAGTAGGAGTCAGTATTGGTTGTTTCACGGATGTCAAAAGTAATGACACTAAGGTGGTTCTGTCATATTCATTTTACTAAGGTTTGATGCCCCTCTTGATGTTCTTCCCTGTTTGCGATTTTAAAATTCGGTTGTTTTGAAAATCAGTCTTATGCAAACACAATTTCCTTATTTTTGTATTTATCCATACATGTTTCTACACCTATGTGTCACCTTCTGTGGGTCAAATTTTTATTTCTGTAAAGTACAATATGAAATTTATAATAATTTTGTATGCCTAAGAATTACAACCTATGCAATTTGTTTTGTTTTGTTTTGTTTAGATGCTCATCTTAAAACTACATCGCTAAATGTACTGTATTATTATACACCAGTTTTAAGTGCTCTTTTTTGTCGTTTTTTTTTTCACAGCAGGTTATCTGCAAACTAGCCATGGAAGAAAATTAGTGCACATTTTTCAAGAACTGTTTCATGGGTAGAGGTTATGTGCGTTTCTGTACTTACATTGTTTTTTCGTCATGTTGCGTATATGGTGGGTGTCTCGATCAATGGCTATTCAGTGTACTGTTTCCATACAGTTTTTCACACAATTTATGCTCATTAGTTCACTTCACATACAGTTACACAAAATGTGCCAAAACATGATCTGAGCAGACACTTCTGGCACTATTCTCTGATAGAGGTGTTATGTTATTGCCGCTGCTCATTGTTCATCGTTGGTCTTGTGTTTGTCATGGCGCTAATTTCGAATGTTTTGTCAGAACTGGTGTGGTGCGCCTGATGTAGTGTGTAATGTGTAATATGTGTGTGTGTGTGTGTGTGTGTGTGTGTGTTTGTGTGTGGAATGAGAGAGAGAAAGAGAGACACAGACAGCTGGAAAAAGGAGTGGGGAGGGAACTCAGAAAACAGAGGGGTTGTTTTTAGGCTGTTTGAGTGTTATGTTTTGTGTGGGGAGGTATCCTTGTATAGTTCATTGAATTTTCCAAATAGTGTTAGGTTGCACAGCGTTGTATTTTCATTCAGGACTCTTTTTTCTTGTGTTATTGCTTTTTGTATGTGGTAGTTCTCCTCTATTTTGAATTTTTGATAGAGACTGTTGATTTCTATGAGGATCTTAAGATCAGTCTCGATGTTATTTGGGTGGTGGTTTTCTTGTATTAGATGATCTGCAAAAGTGGAGTGTGTACTATCACTGCTTCGAGCTCCGAGGTGTTCAGAGTACGTTGTTTGAAATTTCTGCATGTTTGGTCTTTGTAGACTGACTGGCATGAACTACAGGTTAACTGATATATTCCGGGTTTGGAGAATTTGTCTGCTGAGGTCTTCTTAGTGCTTAGATTTTTCTGTTCAGTGTTATTTGTGTGGGATGATCTTTGTAGCCCTCGTTTCTTCAGTATCTTTCCCACCCTGTGGGCGTTTTTGTTACTTTGTGTTAGTATGTGCCATGCTGTACTCTTTGTAGGCTGTTCCTAGTACCCTGTGTTTGTGTGGAGTTTGTGTTCTTGGTTCTCTGTCGTAATTGGTGAGTTATTCATGGTATGTTGTATTTTAATTTGTTTTTTTTTTTAATTTTGTTGTTCAGTTTGTTTATCATTTGTTTGTTGTACCCATTCTCTCTGGCTATTTGGTGTATTGTGTTTGGCTCCTATGTGTAGTTGAGTTTCTCCAGTGGAGTACTGTTGAGCCTTTTTAAAGCTTTGTAGCTCAGAAAGGGATTTTGTATGCCTTGTTAATCTGTTGGTATAGTTTTGTTCCTATGTGGTATACACCTGTTTAGCATAATGTGGTGTTACTAACATGTATGTCACTGTCTGACCTGGTACTGTAATCATGGACTCTTTCGTTTTGACATGCATGACTATTTCCAGTATATAAATACAGAAAATGGGTAAGATCTTTAGATCTTTAAGGAAAAGTTTGCATGGTTTTCTGCTGCTCACTTCTTTCATTATTCTTATAATAGCCTTTTGTTTCCTGAAAACTGTTATGGCCTGGTGAATATTTCCCCTGAAAATGATACTGTACTTCAGTATCAAATGTACACAAGCAAAGTATACTGCCCTAACTGTTTCTGCACTGGTATTGTTGCAAAGAATTCTTACTACACTTTTCATTTTTGATAGTTTATGGATGTGATATAAGAGCACCATTTTAAATTTTCTTTGATATAAATTTCTAGAAATTTAGTTTCAGTGATAGCACTAATATTTTGGTCATCTACACATCTTACTGGTTGTGCTGCATTTTTATTTTGATCTGTGTGGAAATTCATGAGTACTATTTTTTGGGGATTAACTATTAGTCTGTTTCTGGAAAACCATTCAAACACTTATTTCATAATATCTTTTGCAGATGCAGTAAGATTTTCTTCTTTATTTCCTTCAATCAATACACTGGTGTCATCTGCAAAGAGTACTGGTACAGTATCCCTAACATGTAATGGGAAATCATTAATGCATACTAAGGAAGAGGCCTGTGGAACTCTACAAGTTAGTCCATGTGGCTCTGAAAGGTGTACATAAAATTCATTTCCTTCCATGTACTTAATTTCAGTTATCTGAGAGCAGTACTCCAAATATGATTTAATCCACTGATTTGGCACACCTCTTATACCATACCGTTCAAGTTTTCTCAGGAGCACAGAATGTTCAATCATGTCAAAGCTTTTCTTAGGTACAAGAACAGCCCTGAGATTTTTCTGTGGCTGTCCACTGCATTTAAGACGTGGTTTATTGGGTTGAAAGTGGCTGTTTCAGTTGATCACTGTGGTCTGAAGCAATGTTGACGTCCAATAATAATATTATTCTTGTTGATGAATGTAGTTAGTTGTGAAAGGAGCACTTTTGTCAGTAATTTTCAAAAACTCTGACAGTAGTGACACAGCCCTATTATTACCCATACATTGCTGATCACCATTCATTTAGTGGTAGTACTTTTGCAATTTCAGCTGCTGTGGAAAGAAACCATATGATAACGATGAATTGCGTATCTCCTTCTTGTTATTTTTATAATATAATATGAAAATCATCAACACCAACTGAATAATTACTCTTCAGTGAATTCATGGTATTTGGAGTTTCTGTTGGGACTATTGGATTGAGGAAAATGGCTATATTATTTATTTCAATAGATGAACGTTTTTTAAGTATTGTATTAAGTGGACTATCAAATTTTTCCTTCACTAATTTTCCAGCAACATCTGCATATTAACAACTGAAGTTGTTTTGCAACTGCACTAGGTTCAGTGACATTCTTGCCATCATGCAATATCACAAAATTTTTGTGTTTTCTTCTTCCATGTAAGATCCTGCACAGCTTTCCACGTGGCCTTAGTTTTATTGGATGACTTCATAATATATTTGTCATTTTTCTTATTTTTTGGCTCTTTTATTATATGGTTCAAAAAGAACTTGTATTTTTTTTAAATAACTTAGTAATCATGAACTGTTGTCAGTTTTTGAGTGTAGTAAAAGTTCCCACTGTCTTTTACAAGATACTCTAATACTTGATGTAACCCAGTTTTTAAAAATCTCAGTGCTTCTGAATATCACTTTCCCTTATACAAAAACTATGTCAAAGTTATGCTTGAAAATGTTCAAAAAAATTTCCATCTTTTCATTGGTACTAGAGGTACTTCTCTTAAAGATTCTTCACTGGTTAGCTACTGGAAATGTTCAATATTTTTCTGACAATAACTCCTTTTATGGACAGTATTTTGTACACTGGTGGAAATGTGATTTACAGGCATGGTTAGTCACTGTGAAAGGTGGTCACTGAACCAGTATCAAAGTTTTCTGATGGGCACTTGTCCATGTTTACATATACCTGATAAAGGAGAGTCATGCTGGTTTTTGTTATACATGTTGTAGAGCTAACAGTCAGACATAAATTGTACACTTTTATAATACTCAAGAACTTTTCCCTATGAGGGCTATGGTTCAGAAAGTCAGTTTCAAATCTTCACACAGTACCACTTTTTCCCAGTTGTCTCGAGTTTGCCTAAAGCAAAGTCCAGTTTTTTTGAAAAAAAACCACTTATACTGCTACCAGGAGATCTGTGCACACATAAAACAATACTTTTTAGACATTAACTCGACCGCTGACATTTCAAAGTCTCTTTTGCAGAACCTAGTTTGCACATAGAGGCCTTTACCTATATGCAAGTTCCCCTATGTTTTGATTCCAATCTACAAAAGCAATTTCCTAGGTTAAAATGCACTTAAAAATGTGTTGAAAATGCCCATTTTGTAACAAAGGTTCATAAAAACATAAAACTGAAACATCTTTCCATTCACTATTGAGAGGTATATTTATCTCATCCACTCTGTCTGAAATGACTGTACATTATGATTCACGATCTTTAGTGTGTATTTGCAACTTTTTTCTGCATCACATTTTTTTGGATACCATCTACTTTCCTAAAAAATGTCTTTTACCCTTTTTGTAAGACATCACATCTTTCTTTATGACCCATTTGAACAAAATACTTTGAACTGCCTCTATACTATACCTCTTGTGATTCCAATTTGCTAAATGACACATTTCTTCAAACCAATAATTGTTTCCCACTATGATTTAAATGAAGGCCATGTCCAGTATGCATAGATCTGTCTAATATGATAACATTTATTAAGTTCACATACAGAAATTTTTTGCATACTTTATCTATCTCTTTGTTTACTCTTCCTATTAATTTATTTACACATGACCAAGGAGATAGGTCATATCTGTGTGGATGATTTACAACAGCTACATTTGTGTTGCCTAATTTGAGTAGTACACAATCGATAACAGTGATGTGTTCACTACCCTTGCCTTTGGCAATATATTTGCACCTGCACAAATTACGACACAGTGTTTTGAGTCAAGGTTTTCACATGATTACGGTACTGTTTTTGTCACTTCTTCAACGCCTGCTGCTGCCTTGACAAAGGCCTGGACACTTACTTTAGTTTGTGTATCTGCCATCCTTTGTGCTATCTGACGTCCATGATTACCAGCAAAAATTAAGACTTTTCGTTCTTTTTTGCACACTTGAGGCCAGTCGACTGATTTTTTAATCACATTCCTTTGTTTACGATACGAAACTAGCGAAAAATTTACAGTGTACCACAGTTGTTGTTTGTAATTATTATCTCAGCTCATATGTTTCTGACTGGCGTTGCTTGTAGAGTCACGTTTGTCTTTATAGCTATTTAATGCACTTACTTTTGTATTTCGTAGTTTTGTACTGGTCTCCACTGTGGTTCTTGCTTTTTTTACATCACTAGTAGCCGACATTTCTTTGAGGTTGAGTAGATGCTCTGTTTGTAGCCGTTTCTCCAAGAAGGCTACAGTCCTTTTAAGCTCATCTATTTCACTGTTTTTTGCAGTTAAAATAAGATGAAAGTCGTTTCAATGTTCACATATGGGTGTCACTGTGAAATTACATTTGCCACAACTTTTTCACTAGGTTTTGATCTTGTAATGATTTCGTTTGCGTTTTTTGCTTTAGCTTCGCAGCAATAACATATTTTAGGTCGAAACACGATACCTTTTTTGATCTAAATGCATAAACACTCACCCTTTCTAAGTTTTTTGCAGAAGTCGATTTTCGTGTATCTTTTTTCACTGCCATCTTGCAAGTTTCACTGTGTAACTCTGATCTATATGCTGCCTGCTTATGACACATGAGGTCACAGGGCTTGTTGTGTCAGTCGTTGTATTTTTCCTGTAACTTTTGAATGCAAATGTGTTGTTGTTTATGGTAATACTTAGTTCCATGTAATTTATGCTTTTGTTTTGTTCATGTTTCACTGTAAATGCAATTTTCTCATGTAAATGATTGAAGCAATTCAGATTGTCTGTCATGTCTTTGGCATCCCCTTCCGCTAACAGTAGTGTACCATCTACATATCTCCTATAAAATTCAGTTTCTTTTAGACAGGATTCTTGGCTGATAAATAACTTTTGTTCCCTGTCATTTATGTATGTGACAGCTTTGGTACCTGATTTATATAATCCCGTTGCTAGGCCATCAGGCTGCTTATAAATGTTGCCATTAAAGGTAAAACAGTTGTAACTTACAATTAGTTTGAGGAGTTCCATAAATTCAATGATTTCTGACTGCGCAAGTTTCTTACATTTCATAAGGTTCTTTTGGATTACTGTTACACCTTATTGTATTGGTATGTATGAGTGAAGGTTGGTAATGTCAATTGATAAGAACTGAGCATCTTCAGGAATTTTCTTGCCTTTTAGTTGTCAGCTAGCATCATGCTATCTTTTATAGAATATATTGTTTCATATGTATAATTTGTTCTCAGTATGTTATTCAATTTTTGTGACTGTTAGTATGCAGCACTATTTACAAAGTTTACCACGGGATGTATAACATTACTTTCTTTGTGTATCTTTGACTGAACTCTTAGGCATGGCACCTTTGAATTTATGCATGAAGATATTTCTTTCCAGTTTTTATCAATAAGAAATGGAAGTTCCTTAGTTGTTCTTTAATTTTAGTGTGCAATTGTTTTCTTGGGTCTCTTTCAATGTACTAAATATTATTAGCATTAAAGAATCCATGTTCTTTTATCTATGTACTCCTTTTCTTTCATCACAACTAAAGTGCTGTTCTTGTCTGATTTTGTGATTGGTAGTTTTACAGTTTATTGCTTATGGATTTTAGGGTTTCTGTATGATTTATTCTATGTTTAGATCTAAATTTATCTTTCTTCATTTCTTCCTCAAGAAGTGACCTATTGCTGTGTTGTATTTCATTTAATTTTGCAGCATCTGCTGCGTTTTAATTACAGCTATTATTTGTGTTTGTCTATGGTTCTTGAGTTTAGGCTGTATGTTATATTTTAGTCCTTTTTGGATCAGATAACTTTCTCTTTGGTCAAGTTTTATATCTGTTTTGTTCACCACTCTGCTGCAAAATGAGTGTATTTTTGTCAGTTATTACAATGTTAGATTTGTTATTTTGTTTTCATGTCAGGATCTACAGTTTCTGGTCATGTGTATTGCAAACTAATTTATAATGAACCCATTGTATTCAGATTCATAGGCTTTCAAATACCAAAAACATTTATAATGGACAAATTCAAATTACTTGAACATTTTGGGGAATTTCACAACTCATCCAAATCTGGTAACTGTTTTTGGTGACACTCTTGCAGGTGTGGATTA
Organism: Schistocerca gregaria; assembly: GCF_023897955.1. Taxonomy (NCBI): domain Eukaryota; kingdom Metazoa; phylum Arthropoda; class Insecta; order Orthoptera; family Acrididae; genus Schistocerca; species Schistocerca gregaria. The sequence continues at coordinate 290,161,075 of NC_064925.1, forward strand.
CACATTCACAGGTGAAGTGTTCTTTAAGTTCTCCTGTAGGCTGCTGATGTTTGAGTCTATGAGGTTGTAGGCTGGTTTCAGTCTGTCAAGTGAGATATTGTTTGGCACATCCTTAATATGTAGAGTGAAATACTTTGTGTTTTGGTCCAGGATTTCCTGGGGCCTTTGAAGGGAGGCACTACTTTGGCTTTAGTTTTGTCATTCCTCGCAAATACAGGAGTTGTATTACGCAGATCCTTAATAATGAATGGTGTTTCCTTTAGCTTGTGGGAACATTCTGAAGGGCATACTTGATTCATATGTTGTTGTAACTGAGAAGTGAATGCTGGTAGATCTACTTCCTGTTCTATTGAGTTATTTTTTCCTCAAATACAGCCATGCACCCCTAGGAGAACTGTATAAACGATGTCCCTCCAGTTATATTTACCATGTTCCCTGTTGGCTGCCTTGAATGTTCTATGTAATGTATTTTCCCATTTGATTGTGGGTGATATGCCTTAGTTGAGTGATTTTAGAACCACAAATTTTGGCTAAAGTACAGAATAGCTCTAACTGACACTGTGTTGCTTGATCAGTCATTATGTGACCAGGTACTCAAATCAAGTGATCCAGAAGTTATAAAACACTTGTGCAACTGTTTCTGCTCGAACATTAGGGGAATGACATCTCTCTGGTCGACTTCTGAACCGATTGATAGATGTTAAACAGTATATGAATTCATCCAATGAGGCAGTAGGCCAGTCAAATCGACGTGTACTGCTCTAAACTGTCCAGCTGCCTTTGGAAACTGGCCAATAGCAGTTTCAGCATGTCTAATCACTTTACCCTTTTGGCATTCTCTGCGCTATTTCACCGATTTTCTGATATATTGCTTGATGTTTTATGAAATACTGCTACACATGAGCAATTCCACAGAAGAATTGATACCAGGGCGTGTCATACTGTGGTAATGCCGAAAAATAGAATATCTAAATTGCTGAGGAATTTGAGCACGTAATCTTACTTTTTGATAAATCACACCATAATAATCTTCCATGAGAGGTTTCCCATTGTATGAGGACTAGAGGAAAGTTTCTCGAGTTTTTCTTCATTCACTTGAGCATCTGCTGTCTTCTCGTACTAATCGTAGTTTTTATGGGTTGTCAGCCACACTATTTCTTTTTTTTTTTTTCAGGAAAGTGTCTGATAGCTGTCGTAAATTGTGATGTGAATGTAAGGTGACACAACTGCGTAGGGACTGCCTTATCATTTCGTTGCTTAAAAGCTTGCATCAGAGGTGTATGGTCTGTGTGTACTACAGTTATACGTCCTTCAATGATATACTTGAAATATCTTATTGCCATGTACATGCTCCAAAGTTGCCTATCGTACATTGACTGTTTTTTTTTTTCGAATGATGAGACCTTTTTGGAGTATAAACGATTTGGTTTCTGTATTCCTTCTTTTTTATGTAGCAACACTGCACAGGATGCAAAATTTGAAGTGTCTACAAATAATGCTTGGTCGTTGTTTACATTTGGAGATGTTAGAAGACCAGTGTTTGCAAGGTCAGTTTTACACTTCTCAAATTGCTTATTGCGTCTTCTGTCCATTGTATGTCTCTTTTGTCGTTTTTCTTGGTTTTCTTCAAGTAATTATTTAGCATAGCTTGATGTTCTGCCGCATTTCCAAATGCCTTAGATATAAATTCAGTATGTGAAGGAACTGACATAGTTATAACACAGTTTCTGGAAGTTTGAAATTAGGCATCACTTGTACTAATTTTGGTTTGGTTTGGTACCTACTGGAGTAACAGCATGACCTAAAAAATTAATTTCCTGAACTCCAAACACAGATTCTCTAATATTACTCCTAAGACCAAATTTGTTCAAGTGTTGAAGCAGGATAGGTAAAGGTTGAGTATGTTCTTCTAGGCAGCTATAAAATATCAGTATATCACTTAAATATGTAAAATAGAAATCTAAACCTCTCAGATCTTCGTTAATAAATCTCTGAAGGAAGTTGGGTGCATTACTGAGACCAAATGGCATAAAATCGAATTCATGAAGTCCAAGAAAAGTTATCACAGCATTCTTTTCCTTGTGGCTTTTAGCTAGTGGGCTTTTGTGATATGCTTATTAAAGATCGACTTTAGAGATTATTTCGTTGCTCAAAAGGATGGAATATACATCATTTGTGCAAGGAATTCGATAGCGGTCATTAAGACGTCGGATGTCTCTACAGTCTACAGATGTGATACTGATCATCCGCATTTTCTACCATTGGCAGAGGACTAGCCACTGAAATTTGGAGGACAGAATTGTATCGTGATTCATTAGGAACAGGGATCCTTGTTCAGTCAAATTTGCTTTGTGTGGATGTAATATGCAGGCTTTTGAGTGCAATGGCTGGCCAATGATAATTACAACATAATGTTCAATATGACGTTTAATTTCTCCCAGTGTAAGGGTTGGTTTCGTCAGAAGGGTTGGTTTCCTCAGGTAAACTAACTGTATCAGACAAATCAGCTGCACACTGTAGTGTAACCACACATAACTGAGTATTACTCTCAACTAATAATTGTCTTTTCAGTGTTGTTAATAAGACAAACTGATGAAAAAGGTCTGCATTTGTTATAACTTTCAATGTGCTGATTGTAATGAAAGGCCATGAAAAAATGCATTTTATGCTTCAATGGAGATTCAATAACTTTGATCGATAATTTTTTATTTGAGATACTTATACAGCATAAAACTTGTAGCGACCGCAGCTAAAACACGTACTTGGGCATCATCATTCGTTGCAGGTCGTGGTTGACGTTTCACATGTGGCTGAACACTTCCTGTTTTCTTAAATAACGTAACTATCCGGCGAACGGCCCGGACACTTGGATGATGTCGTCCAGGATACCGAGCAGCATACATAACACACGCGCATTGGGCATTTTGATCACAGTAGCCATACATCAACATGATATCAACCTTTTCCGCAATTGGTAAGCGGTCCATTTTAACACGGGTAATGTATCACGAAGCAAGTACCGTACGCACTGACGGAATGTTGCGTGATACGACGTACTTACACGTTTGTGACTATTATAGCGCCATCTATCACAAAGCGAAAAAAGTGGTCCAACCAAAACATTCATATTTCTCTACGTACTACACGAATATGTAATAAAAAGTAGGGGTTCCTATTTTTAAAAAACGCAGTTGATATCCTTTTGACCTATGGCAAAGCCATCTAGCAGGCCAACCATAGCGCCATCTGGTTTCCCCCTTCAAGCTAGACGAGTTTCGTTCTTTGGAGTTTTTTCGTTTGACGCTTATTTCTATATTTGTATTGTGCTCCTGGAATGGAATTAGTTTTCGCGAGTCCTTGATGACCATTTAGTTTGAGGATTTTGCTACTGGTCTTGTAACATTCTCAACGCAACTTTACTGCATTTGATACGGATATTTTGTTTCTCTATCTGACTATCGTGCGACCAATTTCCGTATATTCGACATAATTCTCTGTGGCCTTCATCAGTTACAAACATTAGAGCCATTTTTACCAAATTATCCGTTTATCTATTATTTTATATTTCTGTGTATTTTATTAACTCGCTGTTCTAGCCAGTGCGTAGACTATTTGACTGCAGGATGACAGCTAAAGGTAATTATTTGCGGAGTATGAAAGCACATGTGCGCGATTGGACCCTGTGACTACATCGAGCTATTCTTTTCAGACTGAGCCTTGCATGGGCCGTGTAGCTAAAGTATGAGCAACCGGAAGTAAAGAAGCAACTGGTTTGCTCCTATGGACTGCTATTTAGAAAAGGATCTACACTCCGCAGTAACAGTTACATACCGCCGCAACCGGGGTTTTCTGGCCCTATGTATGAGTCTAACTGCTTTAGAATTACAACTTACCACAGGTTAGTCGTCATTGATGGAGTTTCCAACGATTAAGCAGTCACTCAGGCGGTGCGGTTCAGATAATGTTACTGGGTCAGATAGCCCAAAACCAGAACGTGGTAGTGTTGATGGGGACGATATTAGTGAGGTAGATTGTCTGAAACCAGAGAAAGGAGATATATTTGCGAGTGATTCAGTGGTGGTTAACAGAAATTTTGCCAAACCTGTACTCTAAAAAAATGGGTCAAATGGCTCTGAGCACTATGGGACTGAACTTCTGAGGTCATCAGTCCCCTAGAACTTAGAACTACTTAAACCTAACTAACCTAAGGACAACACACACATCCATGCCTGAGGCAGGATTCGAACCTGCGACCGTAGCGGTCGCGCGGTTCCAGACTGAAGCGCCTAGAACCGATTGGCCACCTCGGCCGGCCCTGTACTCTAAAATGGGGGGTTCTGGCTATAGAGATACGTTCAATAAAAAGAGTGATAGGTTCAGTAGAGACATGTATAGCAGAAAGTGAAAAAGTTAAGGCGAACAAAATTCAGTCCGATATAGGATGATAGAATCTAACTTCGAAGCTATAAGGGCAGATGTAGGTGAAATTTCTGAAGAAGTTGGCCTGGTTAACATCAAGAGCCGACACAATGGAAAAAAATATCGGGTCATGTTAAAAATGTAGCAGGGTAGGCGAGGTAAAACACACTTGAGGAAATGAACACTATGCCTTTAACATTCTGTCTGGTAGAGTGATAGAGTGTGGAAAAGAGGTGGTGGAAACTAGCAGTTGGAAGCAGAGATTAATAACGAACTTTTACAGGGGGAAGATCAAAGAGATACGGGAGAATTAAATTTCTTAGCAGCGAATCTGGCTACTTCTGTTATAGGTGTTCCGTGGGTTAATTCAGGAACAAGAAAACGTTTTGTAAATGATAGACAGTACCACCCAGTTGATTGTCCTGCTGCCTGTAGAGATGGATTTGTGAGAGGAATGTTGCAAGAGGCAAAAATTAAGTTCGCTTAAAGATATCTTGAGGACAATGCATAATCATGGGGAAATTTAATGAGTGCTTTATTTACCACCTATGAAGTTGAAAACAGTGTGAAACAAGACATACCACTCGATGATTTTATTCATTTGCTTCATAACCGAGGTATACAGGCTCTTGCATCACTGATGGGTGTTTGAATTCCAAGTAGGCCTGTAATTCGCTGCTCCTGGATGTTCCTTCGTGTTGTTTTGGGGCGATTGCAACACTCAGTTCTGTAGTCACTTTTGCGGTTTCCGTTCTCTTAATTTTCCGTCATAATCTTCCTCAATGAACTTCCGTTGTGGTCACTCAACACACACTTTCGTCAGCGCTGTGACTTAGCAGATGCTTTCTCTTTATGCGCCATAAATCATCGATACGGTGCCTCGTGGAACACCAGACACTTACACTTCCCAGATTGAGGAAGCACCGTCTATACGAGCACCACCAATTCGCCCAAGTTCGAATTCACTTTGATCCGTCACAATCAATCACGACTTCACAGAATGCTTTTCTGGCCGTGTCTGACTCTTGCAAACGTATTTAGAGCATTTGGGTGCTCAAATACAAAGACGGATACTGTAGGCCTAAATAGGGTTGCTAGTTTTCAAATTAAAAATACGCGATGTTTTGCAAATGACGGCAAAATAGACCCATCGTGGCAATATATGCGTGTTCTACCTTTATGCTGAATTCCCTTCTGCATTTAGAACAAAAACCTTTATGCTTGTTACCTGTTACTGATTCCACCCAGAAATAAGTTTTTTCCCATTTGGGCAGACACACTCACACATGTAATGAGCCTTCTGCTTTGTTGATGTCTTCCAGTTTTCTTCGTCGTTATTTTATTTATTTATTTATTTATTCAGACTGATCAGATTAGGGCCATCAGGCCTTTTCTTACATCGGACCAGTGTTCTACACATGCAGCATTTCACACATCAGAGTTACATCATGACAATAGTTTAAATGAGAAAATTAGATTACTCTAGTGACAATATGAATAAAGAGTAGTGACTCAGGCCTAATAAAGTAAATGCTGGCAGTATTTTTACAACAGATGCTATACATACATATTATGATAAAAGCAATAATAATAACAGTAAAAATAATCAAATAATAATGATAAACATGAGAAAAATTGGCAATAGTAATGAAGGTTCAAATGGCTCTGAGCACTATGGGACTTAACATCTATGGTCATCAGTCCCCTAGAACTTAGAACTGCTTAAACTTAACTAAACTAAGGACATCACACAGCACCCAGCCATCACGAGGCAGAGAAAATCTCTGACCACTCCAGGAATCTAACCCGTGAACCCGGGCGTAGGAAGCGAGAACGCTACCGCACGACCACGAGATGCGGGCGATCTTAATTAAGATTTGTGCAGATGTACATTAATATCTTGGCGTGTAAAGTAGATGTTTACTAGTATAGCGAGTTTTGTGGAAGGGAGATTTAAGGAGGGGGAAAGAGTGAAGTAATGAGCTGAAGTGCATTCTTGTACAGAGGAAGGCATTACTGTTGCTTAAGGAGATACGTCATTAACTGATTTTTGAAGCCGGATATGTTTTTAAGTTCTCTCACATAACGAGAGAGGTTATTCCGGAGTCGGGTTCCAGCTACTGTAAAGGACTTGGAGAAGGTGACTGAGCGATGCAGTGGAACAGAGAGGATTTTATTATGATGGGACCGTGTGTTTCTGTCATTTTGTTCCGACATAAGCGTTAAGGACGAGGAGAGATATGAGGTACAGTGTACATTTATAAGGCAGTAGATGAGACAGAGTGTATGCAAATCTCTGCGTTTGTCTGCACACAGCCAGGACAATTTTGCATATGCTGGTGAAATGTGATCAAAAAGTCGAACGTCACAAATATATTGGACGCAGGCATTCATGACCAGTTGTAGACGTCGCGAATTTTCCTGCCAGAGGCCTTGTAGGATAATATCGCTGTATTCAATTATTTTCCCTATCCATAGTTAAATATGTGTACTAAATACAATACAAACTTCACACTGTTATCGAGCTGCAAAGTCTAAACGCCACCGAATCACAAGAAGCGCAGAAGCAGAAGCGCAGAACCTCCAGGCTTGTCAACATCAAAAAGAGAGAATTCAAAAATGATAAACTGGAAAGATTTATTGTTGATTTGGGAAAGAAAATGTTTGAATGAAACGGAAATTATAGCATAAATAAATAAATAAAACGTTGAGACGCGCGAGGGAAAACATCAAATACGTGAGATGGGAAAAATAATGGAAAACCCGTAACATATGGAAGACCTGCCGAAAATACGGGAGGCGGAGAAAATGTGGGAAATACGAGAGACCCCGTAAAATACGGGAGACCTGGCAACCTAAGGCTTGACAAACGTCTGCAGCTCCACATCTACATCTACATCTACGTCTGTACTCTGCAGTTCACAGTTATGTGACTGACAGAGTGTTCATCGGACCACCTTTAAGCTACTTCTCTACCGTTCCGCTATCGAACAACACGCGAGAGAAAGGAATATTTAAATTTTTCCGTGCGAGATCTGATTTCTCTTATTTTCTTACGATGATCATTTCTCCTAGGTAAGTGGGCGCCAACAAAATATTTTCATATTCTCAAGAGGAAGTTGGCAACCGAAATTTCATAAGAAGGTCTTGCAGCTGCCAAACCCTCTGTTTTTAAAAAAAAAAATGACTGCCACCTCATCTCCTCTGTCATACCCGTGGCACTCTCACCCTTTTTTCGCGATAGTACACAACGATCAGTCGTTGTTTGTACATTTTCTGTGCCCTTTGCCAATTCCATCTGATGCAGATCCCGCACCGCACAGCAACACTCCAGAAGAATAAGGAGAAACGTAGTGTAAGCAGTTACAATTTTCAAATGTTCTGTCAATAAATCGCAGTCTTTGGTTGCTTTCCCCACAGAATTGTCTGTGTGATCGTTAAAAGTTAAGTTATTGGTAATTACATTCGTTAGGTATTTAGTTAAGTTTACAGCTTTCAGATTTGTGTGATTCATCTTGTAACTCAAAGCAGCTATGTGGATGACTTCACGTTTTTTTATTATCTAGAGTCAGTTGCCATTTTTTACACGATACATATATGTTGTCTAGATAATTTTGCAATTGGTTTTGATCATTTGAAGACTTTTTTTGTCATCAGTCTACTGACTGGTTTGATGCAGCCCGCCACGAATTCCTTTCCTGTGCTAACCTCTTCATCTCAGAGTAGCACTTGCAACCTATGCCCTCAATTATTTGCTTGACGTATTCCAATCTCTATTTTCCTCTACAGTTTTTGCCCTCTACAGTTCCCTCTAGTACCATGGAAGTCATTCCCTCATGTCTTAGCAGATGTCCTATCATCCTGCCCCTTCTCCTTATCAGTGTTTTCCACATATTCCTTTCCTATCCGATTCTGCGTAGAACCTCCTCATTCCTTACCTTATCAGTCCACCTAATTTTCAACATTAGTCTATAGCACCACATCTCAAATGCTTCGATTCTCTTCTGTTCCGGTTTTCCCACAGTCCATGTTTCACTACCATACAATGCTGTACTCCAGACGTACATCCTCAGAAATTTCTTCCTCAAATTAAGGTCGGTATTTGATATTAGTAGACATCTCTTGGCCAGAAATGCCTCTTTTGCCATAGCGAGTCTGCTTTTGATGTCTTCCTTGCTCCGTCCGTCATTTGTTATTTTACTGCCTAGGTAGCAGAATTCCTTAACTCCATTGACTTCGTGACCATCAATCCTGATGTTAAGTTTCTCGCTGTGCTCATTTCTACTACTTCTCATTACCTTCGTCTTTCTCAGATTTACTCTCAAACCATACTGTGTACTCATCAGATTGTTCATTCCGTTCAGCAGATCACTTAATTCTTCTTCACTTTCACTCAGGATAGCAATGTCATCAGCGAATCGTATCATTCATATCCTTTCACCTTGTATTATAATTCCACTCCTGAACCTTTCTTTTATTTCCATCATTGCTTCCTCGATGTACAGATTGAAGAGTAGGGGCGAAAGACTACAGCCTTGTCTTACACCCTTCTTAATACGAGCACTTCGTTCTTGGTCGTCCACTCTTATTATTCCCTCTTGGTTGTTGTACATATTGTATATGACCCGTCTCTCCCTATAGCTTACCCCTACTTTTTTCAGTATCTCGAACAGCTTGCACTATTTTATATTGTCGAACGCTTTTTCCAGATCGACAAATCCTATGAACGTGTCTTGATTTTTCTTTAGCTTTGCTTCCATTATTAGTTGTAACACCAAAATTGCCTCTCTCCTGCCTTTACTTTTCCTAAAGCCAAATTGATCGTCACCTAGCGCATTCTCAATTTTCTATTCCATTCTTCTGTATATTATTCTTGTAAGCAGCTTCGATGCATGAGCTGTTAAGCTGATTGTGCGATAATTCTCGCACTTTACAAGACGTTAAAGGAGAGCATCATTTGCAAACAAACTAACAGGGCTAGAATGAGATTTTCACTCTGCAGCGGAGTGTGTGCTGACATGAAACCTCGTGACAGATTAAAACTCTGTGCCGGACCGAGACTCGAATTTGGGACCTTTGCCTTTCGCGGGCAAGTGCTCTACCTAGCACGACTCACAACCCACCCAAGCAGCTTCAATTCTGACAGTACCTCGTCTCCTACCTTCCAAACTTCACAGAAGCTCTTTTGTGAGGGCCGCTCGTCTGTCGTACTTGGGTAGCTCAGTTGGTAGAGCACTTGCCCGCGAAAGGCAAAGGTTCCGAGTTCGAGTCTCGGTCCGGCACACAGTTTTAATGTGGAAGTTTCAAACTAACAGGGCTGCAGACATTGTCTCCTAAATCGTATATGTAAATCAGTAACGACAGAGGACCTGTAACACTGCTTGGGGAACGCCAGATATTACTTCTGTTTTCCTTGATCACTTTCCGTCAGTTATTACGACCTTCCTGACAGGAAATCACAAATCCAGTCGCACAACTGAGACGGAACTCTATAGGCACGAAATTTGTTTAGAAGTCGCTTGTGACGAACGGTGTCAAAAGTCTTCGGAAAATATAAAAACATGGAATCAATCCGAGATCGCTTGTCGATATCGCTCATTACTTCGTGAGAATAAAGACCTAGGTGAATTTCAAATGAACGTTATTTTCTGAATCAGTATTGGCAATCTGTCGGTAAACCTTACTCTTCGAGGCGATTCATAATGTGTGGGCACACTATATGTTCCAAAATCCTACTCCAAATCGTCGTTAGTGACATGAGCCAGTAATTCAGTAGGTCGCTCCTGTTTCCTTTCTTGGGTATTGGTGTGGCGTTTATGTTCAAGCACGCATTTCTCGTGGTGCTTCCATACAAAATGTCCAAGCCCTGTAGATCTAGGTAGAATTTTAATTTTATTTGTTAGCAGTGCAATCAGAATTAGAAAGAGAAACACCAGCGCTAATTCAGAACGAACAAAGTGACTGAGACGACAGAGCAACCTGGGTGTCGCGCAGGCGCCTGCTGCGTGCGCAGCTGTCAGCAGTGTGTGACGGAGCACGCTCTTGTGCCTCGCCCGCTGTCACGCTGGTGGCGGGGGAAGTGATCATGTGGTGTGTCTAACGGCGGCCGACCGCCACATGTGGAGGGGAACATCATCAGCTAAGTGAGTCCCAGGCGGCGCCTACGACTCAACGACACGCGCCTCGGCAAACAGCTCTCGGCCGGTCACGCGACGCCGGCCGCGACACGGCCGCCTGACACGCCTCTGTGGACGGCGTCACAGTCCGGCGCCGAAGCAGAGGGGCCGAGATCAGGCTTTCACGTTCTGTTCACGTCCCCGTCACTTAGGGTTGCCATACGCCACGGATTTCAAGGACAGTCCGCGATTTTAGGGTAAATGAAAACGTCCGGGCCGAAAAGGCAAATGTCCGCGATATTTGATGGATTTGAAGTCAGCTTCCGGTAATTTCAAAAATTGCTGTCAAAGAAGCATCAATATGTTATCTTTTTACCTTCACATTATATAAAATCCAAACAGAACAGCTTTCGAGATATGGAAACAATGGGCAGTCAGGCTCAGGCGTACGGTGTATGTCATCTCTGGCAATGGAGAGTATTATCCTCTTTGATTAGCTTGTTGAATGTTCACATGGTTTGTTGTGCTTGCGATTTCGTTGTGTTATATTGTATTAAATAGTTGATATTATTTGCCTGGTGGTTTAATAATGTCGGCTAGACGGAAGGTTAAGTACAGTGAGGAATATACTGAACAGTTTCCAAGTATAAAGCGAGGAAGAACTGAATACGAAGCTTTCTGCAAAATTTGCGGGTGAGTAACATTACAATTATACACAGACCCATTGAAATCGTTGTTTTCCTAGAAAAATTAATCTATTATACGTTTTTCCTCTTCACAGGTCCTACATTTCAATCAGTAATGGAGGTAGACGTGATATTAACGACCACGTGCAATCGAAAGAGCATAAGGCGACAGTGGGTTCATCATCTAAACAGCTCACCAGCTTTTTCAAAACACAGACAGATGGTAATAAAGTAGCTGCAGCAGAAGCTGCATTTGCGTTTCACTGTGTCAAGCACCATCATTCATAAAACTCAAATTCTTGCACATCAAAAATTATCTCTCACGTTTTTAATGACTCGAAAGTTTCAGTACACTTCTCCAGCGGCAAAACTAAAACAGAAGTCATCGTTAATAAAGTGATATCACCGTTCATTGAAGACACAACAAGGAACAGTCTATCGAAGGCCAATTATGTTAGTATTAGCACTGATGCTAGCAACCACAAGTATTTGAAAATATTTCCTGTTCTTGTGCAGTATTTTCATTATGACAAGGGTGTCCAAAGTAGATTGTTAAATTTAAATGAATGTGACAGTGAGGATTCTAGTACAATAACTGAGTGTGTATACAGTGCCATTTTACAACATGGGCTTAGTGATAAGGTATCTGCTTTGGTGGAGATAACACAAATACTAACTTTGGGGGTGTTGCGAGAAAAGGAGAAAACAATGTGTACAAGAAACTTCAGAAGAAACTGAATAGGGAAATTTTAGGAGTAGGTTGTCCAGCTCATATTTTGCATAATGCAATTCATACTGGTGCAGATGTCCTCTCTTATGATATTGAGAGCATTATCATAAAGGTTTTTAATTATTTCTCCATATATACTGTTCGTGTAGCATCACTAAAACAGTTTTCAGAATTTGTTGATGTGACACATAAGGACCTACTTAGACATGTAACAACCAGGTGGCTCACCATGTTTCCTGCTATAGAGAGGTTCATCCACATGTTTAAGGCACTTAAGTCTTACTTTCATTCAACTGATACATGTCCTTCCCTTCTCAAGAAATTCTTTTCTGGTTCTGTTGGTGAAATGTATCTGCTTTTCTTGTATGCACAAATGAATCCTTTCCAGTGGGCAGTTATCAGCATTGAGAGGGAAGACATATCAGTGAATGAGGTAAGGCTGGAGCTAGAAAATATACTGAAAATTTTAGGAGAGAGAAAACGGTGTGTTTTCGTTACGTCTAAAGTTAAAGAATTAATGTCTGACCTCACAAAATATCAGCAGTCTACATTTCTAGGGGAAGTCTCTCTTTTCTATCAAACTGTTACTGATTACTTGATAAAATGGAGTAAGCCCTTGTCTGATATTAAACATTTTGACCGGATTTTGCTAAAGACTGTACCTTCATGGGAAAATGTTGAAAAGACATTCAAGTGGATGCATGAAAACACAAGCTGTAAATTTAATGAGTCCCTTCTCTTTGACCAAGTACTGAAATTGAAGTGTGTTTCGGGAGAGGTCAAAGATGAAAGTTTTGAGAATATGACGTCACATAAGAAATGGGTGTTCTTCATTCATAGTTGTATTTCTAGTGAGCAGTATTCAGAGTTGCTGAAAACTGTGGAATTTTATTTCTCCATTCCCAGTACAATATGAAAAATATAAGTTGCAGTGAATTTCATAAACTGATTGAGAACCAGATTTAGTTCCTTTCACCTATTCAGGGTTCTGAGAAATACGATTGGTATTATTTATTTGCAGTGTTAAATTTACACGATCATGATTTCGGCCTAAAATGCCATTATCAAGTGCTTTAATGATATACAGTGCCTAAGATGGCATATTGTCGTATTTAAAATACACTGTTAGACACATTGTCTAAGGGTAAATATTTCTGGTAAAAATCTACTATTTTTGTTTTATCACGGACTCAATGGTAAAACAAAGCAGTAGGTTTTTACCAGAAATATTGACCCTTAGACAATGTCTTCGTATATCCATAATTGAAACGGGCGACTTGGGACGTCAGCTAATATAATATATGTTCAAAAATGACGACATTCCTGCAGCTGTATTAAGATGTTGAATTTACTGGCAAGTAGTTTCGATGTTGTTACAACATCATGTTCAGGCCCTAAGTACAACATACTATAATAAACAAGAAAAGCAACAACAGTAATTTATGAGTCATTATGCAAAAAAATTCTATTATAACCATATTTCATAATGGATCATTTTAATGAAACGAATTATATTTTTGGTCATTCCCGTTAAAATGCCATCACTCTGGACATTAGCCACTTACGTGGTATCACTATATACAAATGAAGCTGTATATGCACAATCGTTTTATTACAGGTTAATATCAGGTATTAAAAATGGAGGTATATAAAAGCTTAAGTGACAAGCCGTTATTCTATAAATGGTCTATACAAGGGCGATGTACTTGAGGACAATATTATGGAAATGGAAGAGGATGTGGATGAAGATGAAATGGGAGATACGATAATGCGTGAAGAGTTTTACAGAGCACTGAAAGACCTGAGTCGAAACAAGGCCCCCGGAGTAGACAACATTCCATTGGAACTACTGACGGCCTTGGGAGAGCCAGTCCTGACAAAACTGTACCATCTGGTGAACAAGATGTATGAACCAGGCGAAATACCCGCAGACTTCAAGAAGAATACAATAATTCCTTTGCGATCCAGAACGGCGTTCCGTATTACTCTCCTGAACCCACCGATTCCACAGTCTGCTAACAGTCATTGGATCTCGACCAACGCGAGCAGCAATGTCGCGATACGATAAACCGCAATCGTGATAGGGTACAATCCGACCTTTATCAAAGTCGAAAACGTGACTGTACGCATTTCTCCTCCTTACAAGAGGCATCACGACAACGTTTCACCAGGCAACGCCGGTCAACTGCTGTTTGTGTATGAGAAATCGGTTGGAAACTTCCCTCATGTCAGCACGTTGTATGTGTCGCCACCGGCGCCAACCTTGTGTGAATGCTCTGAAAAGATAATCATTTGCATATCACAGCATCTTCTTCCTGTCGGTTAAATTTCGCGTCTGTAGCACGTCATGTTCGTGGTGTAGCAATTTTAATGGCCAGTAGTGTAGAACTGTCATGAGTGATTATTCCCGCAAGAACTGAAGCATAATGACCACCGAAGGCGTATATGAACACTGCAGACAGTGGTAGGACCCCAGCCTCACTGTCGCCCGCCATACGGCCATGCAACCAGGAGTTATGCTCTGGGGTGCCACTTCGTTACATCACAGTACCCCTTTGGTTGTCACCCGCGGCATTCTTGCAGCAAGGCCGTACGTCGACGATGTTGTGCGCTCCGTTTCGTAGCTATTCACAGCAAGCCATCCTGGGCTTACATTTCATCGAGATAATGTCCGACCCCACACGGCGAGAGTGTCTACTGCTTTAGTTCTTGCTAAACCGTACCTTGGCCAGGAAGGTCTCTGGGTGTCTACGCAAATAGAGAACGTTTGGAGCATTATGGGAAGGGCCCACCATCCTGCTCTGGGTTTTGACGATCTACGTATCTGTTGGACAGATTTTGGCAAGATATTCCTCAAGGGGACATCCAAAAAGCGTTTCAGTGAATGGCAAGTCAAGTAACTTCTTGCGTAAGGGCCAGAAGCGGACCATTCCGTCATTGACTTGCTCAATTTGAGAAGCTCTTTCCCTGGAATAAATCATCCAGGTCTTCTGAAACTGTAATAATTTGTCTCTATGTGTCCCATTAGAGCGACCGATTGATGTACTCATTCGGATAATTTCCTTGTGGCGCGACGTTTCTTTTTTTCTTTGTTTCTCCTTTCTTCCCTTTTATTTTGTTGAAAACTCTTAAATAATAAAATATCTTCGATTGGTAGCCTTTTTTTTTGATCCGTCCAAGGCGTTTGATTGTGTACACCTCTCATAGAAAAACATAAGTTTTTGGAAATTATGGCTTTATAAACGACTGGCTTGACTTACGCTTAATAAACAGAACGCAAAATGTTTTACTAAATAATTCAAATAATGGTGGTAGAAGAGAAAATTTTAGTGACTGGTGAAAACTCACCGAAGAAATCCCACAGGCTTCAATTTTGGGTCCACTCCTATTCTTTGTACAGGGTGTTTGAACAGAAGTGTCACATATTCCTACAGGAGGAGCGGCCGACGAGGCTAAAGTGCCCTACGTTACAGAGTGGATTAGAAACCACTTTCACAGGTAAAATGCAAAATCAGATCATCCGCTTTGGCGTCTTCCACCAGCACCAGAGGTAGAATGTCACAAAGTTTAAAGTTTCGTCGTAATGAGGCCAAAATAAGGCAGTCCAGTTGCATGTCGGCCATCGTGAGACCGGCACCACACCGACAGTGGGGTGTAACCTCACGTCAAAGGATGTGGCAGTTGGTCAGCCAAGTGTGGCCAATGCGAAGACAGCAGATGTCAGTAAATGCACGAAAGAAATACATGCTATCGGGACCTCCTAGACCAACTCATCGTTCAAGAAACATTGTATTGAGGACTTGTCGCAAAATCAATAGAAACTGGATGGCATCCCATCATGCATAAAACATAGTCATCTTTCAGCATGGGTAATATTCTCCAATAGAGCTGGTAATTCGTCGCTCAGAACCCGGTGTCGTTTAGAGAAGTATGTGGGCCGATGAGTCTGTCACCGGCAATTCCTGATCGTACAACAATGCTGAGGCGATTTTCATGCTTCGCCTCCATGATTTCTCGTGAATTTGCTCCTGGACACACTTGCGTATTGTGACATTTTGCAAAATCGTTTCTTACGACGACAGCGAGCGATGTGGCACTGGACTCTCATCCGTGAGGACGACGGTTTATACCACCTCTGGAACGCTACTTTGAGTTGTCCGTGATTTTCCTAAATCGCTCCATGCAAATACCAGAATAGTTTCTTTGAAAGGGCTACCTTACCCACCATTAAAAAACATTGGTGCTTTGTCTCTAATGATCTCGATGTCGATGGGACGTTAAACACAAATTCTTTTACATTTTTCTTCCGGCGCCCTGAACCAATGAATACCACACATGAAGTGTCACAAGTAAAATAGCCTATATCTAATGAGGTATTGGTTTTCGGACATAATAATGACAGGAACTTTGCTTCTAAATTTGACAAATATTACCTGCAGGAATATGTGACTCTTCTTTTTGGCACCTGTATGTGTGAAAAACCTTTCACTTAACAGTGAACAATCAGAATTGTCACATTTTTTAGTCGGTACTGGTGTTATAATAAATCCCATCAGAGAGAAAGCCACAGAAGAGACAGTTAGTGATGTTTTTCAAAGACTTTTCAGAAATTTTTTTCAGAAAAGTACGTTATGTTTAGTTTTGTACAACAAGTAGAGTCAAACCAACAACTGCTGTAGCACATGGCGAGGAACTAGTAAACCGGGTAGACTGTTCCAAATTTTTGGATGTACATGTTGATGAAAACAAGAAATGGAAGAAACATAAAAAGAATTACGTTCTACCACTTTTCCTCTTAGTTCTAAAGCTAGTCTCGGAAACAAGTGAGTCAACCTCTTTTTATATTTTGGATATTTTCACACAACAATGCCTTATGTAATACGAGGGAGAGCAGTAAACTAATTCCTCTGTTTTTTATTTGCGAAAACTCTTAAGGCTTTTTAAAGCGAACTTTATTTACATTCTGTTGTTGTTGTGGTCTTCAGTCCTGGGACTGGTTTGCTGCAACTCTCCGTGCTACTCTATCCTGTGCAAGCTTCTTCATCTCCCAGTACCTACTGCAACCTACATCCTTCTGAATCTGCTTAGTGTATTCATCTCTTGGCCTCCCTCTACGATTTTTACCCTCCACGCTGCCGCCAATACTAAATTGGTGATCCCTTGATACATCAGAACATGTCCTACCAACCGATCCCTTATTCTGGTCAAGTTGTGCCACAAACTTCTCTTCTCCCCAATCTTATTCAATACTTCCTCACTAGTTATGTGATCTACCCATCTAATCTTCAGCATTCTTCTGTAGCACCACATTTCGAAAGCATCTATTCTCTTCTTGTCCAAACTATTTATCGTCTCTGTTTCACTTCCATACATGGCTACACTCCATACAAATACTTTCAGAAATGACTTCCTGACACTTAAATCTATACTCGATGTTAACACATTTCTCTTCTACAGAAACGCTTTCCTTGCCATTGCCAGTCTACATATCATATGCTCTCTACTTCGCCCATCATCAGTTATTTTGCTCCCCAAATAGCAAAACTCCTTTACTACTTTAAGTGTCTCACTTCCAAATCTAATTCCCTCAGCATCACCCGTTTTGCTTTTGTTGATGTTCATCTTATATCCTCCTTTCAAGACACTAGCCATTCCATACAACTGCTCTTCCAAATCCTTTGCTGTCTCTGACAGAATTACAATGTCATCGGCGAACATCAAAGTTTTTATTTCTTCTCCATGGATTTTAATTCCTACTCCGAATTTTTCTTTTGTTTCATTTACTGCTTGCTTAATATACAGATTGAATAACATCGGGGACAGGCTACAATCCTGTCTTACTCCCTTCCCCACCACTGCTTCACTTTCATGTCCCTCGACTCTTATAACTGCCATCTAGTTTCTGTACAAATTGTAAATAACCTTTCGCTCCCAGTATTTTACCCCTGCCACCTTCAGATTTTGAAAGAGAGTATTCCAGTCAACATTGTCAAAAGCTTTCTCTAAGTCTACAAATTCTAGGAACGTAGGTTTGCCATTCCTTAATATTTCTTCTAAGATAAGTCGTAAGGTCAGTATTGCCTCACGTGTTCCAGTATTTCTACGGAATCCAAACTGATCTTCCCCGAGGTCGGCTTCTACTAGTTTTTCCATTCGTCTGTAAAGAATTCGTGTTAGTATTTTGCAGCTGTGGTTTATTAAACTGATTGTTCGGTAATTTTCACATCTGTCAAACTTGCTTTTTTTGGGATTGGAATTATTATATTCTTCTTGAAGTCTGAGGGTATATCGCCTGTTTCATACATCTTGCTCACCAGATGGTAGAGTTTTGTCAGGACTGGCTCTCCCAAGGCCGTCAGTAGTTCCAATGGAATGTTGTCTACTCCTGGGTCCTTGTTTCGTCTCAGGTCTTTCAGTGCTCTGTAAACTCTGCACGCAGTATCGTATCTCCCCTTTCATCTTCATCTACATCCTCTTCCATTTCCAAAATATTGTCCTCAAGTACATCGCTCTTGTATAGACCCTTTATATACTCCTTCCACCTTTCTGCTTTCCCTTCTTTGCTTAGAACTGGGTTTCCATCTGAGCTCTTGATATTCATACAAGTGGTTCTCTTTCGTCCAAAGGTCTCTTTAATTATACTGTAGGCAGTGAGATAACCCTCTACATCCTTACATTTGTCCTCTAGCCATCCCTGCTTTGTCATTTTGCACTTCCTGTCGATCTCGTATTTGTGACGTTAGTATTCCTTTTTGCCTGCTTCATTTACTGCATTTTTATATTTTCTCTTTTCATAAATTAAATTCAATATTTCTTCTGTTACCCAAGGATTTCTACTAGTCCTCGTCTTTTTACCTACTTCATCCTCTGCTGCTTTCACTATTTCATGCCTCAAAAGTACCCATTCTTCTTCTACTGTATTTCTTTCCCCCATTCCTGTCAATTGTTCCCTTATGCTCTCCATGAAACTCTGTATAACCTCTAGTTTAGCAATTTATCCAGGTCCCATCTCCTTAAATTGCCGCCTTTTTGCAGTTTCTTCAGTTTTAATATACAGGTCATAACCAATAGATTGTGGTCAGATTCCACATCTGTCCCTGGAAATGACTTACAATTTAAAACCTGGTTCCTAAATCTCTGTCTTCCCATCATATAATCTATCTGATACCTTTTAGTATCTCCAGGATTCTTCCATGTGAACAATCTTCTTTCATGATTCTTAAACCAAGTGTTAGCTATGATTGTGTTCTGTGCAAAATTCTACCAGGCGGCTTCCTCTTTCATTTCTTAGCCCCAATCCATATTCACTGACTACATTTCCTTCTCTCCATTTTCCTACACTCGAATTCCAGTCACCCATGACTATTAAATTTTCGTCTCCTTTCACTATCTGAATAATTTCTTCTACATCTTCATTTTTATTTCTAAACATAGCCACCCGGCCGTGGAACATATTTTTCCAACGAGAGACCAGTTTGTTGATACCGTCACTGTAGAATGTTTTACTTTGTTGGCAGAGCCACAACTGAAACTCTACTTGCACTGCTTCATTACTGTCAGAGAGAAGGCCTCGAAGGCGTTATTTAAGTTCTGAAATCAGATAAATATAGATATGGGACTGTATGGGGGACGATCGTTGACGTTGAACTCAAGGCGTCGAGCTGTTGCAAATGTGACAGAGCTCGTGCTCCATGTACGGGCGAACTTTTCCATTTAATGAAATTCAGTTACAACGTGCTGTTTGTTACGAACCCCCATAGTTACGTTACAAGCTACCATTCGGAGCCCTCTAGCGGCAGAGGATTGCAACTTGCATCGGTGAAGCGGGAAAGTCATCCGATTAATGTGCAAGATATATAATAGCTCAACCGATATCGAGAACATAATAATAAATTGGCAGGCATTAAGTTTCAGCAGCCCTCGTTACTTCTGGGATAACATATCACTTTAAAAAAATGTACTGTTTGCACAGAAGCGAGCAGTAACAATCATTTATGCCATTTTGGACGTTCCTTTTCAAGGAGTTAGATACACTAACTGCATCTTATGTAGATGTATATCCAAGTATTTATTCGATAATGGAAATCGTCATGAATAATGCATGACAATTTGAGATTAATAGCGGTATCCATACCAATAACGCTAAAAGAAAAATTACCTGTATCGCTCATTGTAGAAACTGTTAGTGGCTCAGAAAAGAGTTTATTTGCATCAACAAAAAGCTTTGATTAATTGCTCAGTAACATGAAATATGGTGACATATAGTGAAGCTTACACTAATCTAAATTAATTTATTCCAGAAAATTCCTTTTATTGCATAGACAAAATTGTATTCAAGTATTGTTAGCTTTTTAGGAAAATACTTAGTTTTAAGTTTCATGTGTGGACCGAAAAATAATATGTACGTAAATTTTGAATTTAGGCCAGTGCATCATTTGGGAATATGTGTCAGCCACTGAAACAAATCATGTATACATATCGTGTAACCTGACTCGTTGCTCATCATTTTTGATCAGGGATTCACGGAGTTTTTTTCATTGCGTAAGACTTGCCATCTTTAGAAATTTATCTGGGCGTGTCACCAAAGAGAGGGAGGGGGTCCGGGAAGGAGGGGCTGCTGGAAGTGTTAAGCTACGACTGTCGCATTCGAGAGGAACGGTACAAGGAGAATGCTGGAAACACGCGTACTGCTTTGTGCAGTGCCGATCAACTACGGTGTATGCTATATATGTGACACACACAGAAACAAGTGATAATGTGAAACTTCCTGGCAGATTAAAACTGTGTGCCCGACCGAGACTCGAACTCGGGACCTTTGCCTTCGGTAGCTCAGATGGTAGAGCACTTGTCCGCGAAAGACAAGGGTCCCGAGTTCGAGTCTCGGTCGGGCACACAGTTTTCATCTGCCAGGAAGTTTCATATCAGCACACACTCCGCTGCACAGTGAAAATCTCATTCTGAAGTCATAATGTTTCGTGGAAGCAATTTAGTCGTTAGGTCAATAGGTCTACGAAGAAATTGATAGTCCTTAGAACTGACGTTTTCACAAAGAAGGCTTCATGATTTGATTTGAGAGCGTTTCTAGACGTTCAAGACATTGGTGAATTACGTTTTGCGGTGTCAATGGTTTGTGTACCACACTTTTGCAGTGAAGCCTAATCGTAAGTAGCTTTCGTCAGACTTGCGGTTAGGTTTTGGTTTGCGTAAAAATTGCTTCGTGGCTAACTTAAAACATAATGACCGCATCACAGTTACACTAATCAAGAAGTAGCTCGTTTTAACATGCACACTCCGGCTGCAGATGCAAACTTTCGTTGTAACGCCCAAGAAAGCAAAAATAACAACGATACACCGTTCACTACATAATGACTACTGCAACGTCACACATAGGTACACCTCATAAGTTGGCAGCATTTGCAAAGCGGTACGAAAGCATTTGAATAACCCCCGAAAATACTCGATCAAAATATCTCCAACCTCAAAACAAGATGAATCATTCCCTGTGAAGGCAGCAACGGATAATGATGAAAGGGGACAGGAGAGTACGATCCGACCTTCCTTTGGGCTGTGTACAGTCCGAAACCGTCTGCGGTCAACCCACCCTCTTACCATTATGCCGGTGCTGCTTTTATGAATCAGTTTTCTCACTATCACTTTCCCTTTGCTTTAAAAATAGAGTAACGTGAGAGCATAATTTAACTTGTGTCAGTACATTTTTTGTTAACTTGTACATGTACCACCTGAAGTGTCCGCCCGCTGTAGCTGAATGGTGCCGGCACGGTAGCACAGGGTGTTCAGGCAGAGGGTTAGCTGCCCTCTGTAATAAGAAACTGAGTTAACGGCTCGACAATGAACTTGAACCCGTGTCATGGGACATCCGCACCGAACAAATGCAACTATCAAAATCCAAAAAATGAGAACAAAACAAAAATTATCAGCGCGAGAGAATGTCAATTCGAGGGCCCGGGTTAGATTCCATCTGCGTCGGAGTTCTTCTGCGCTCAGGGACTTGGTTTTGTGTTGTCCTAATCATCATCATTTCATCCCCATCGACGCGCAAGTCCACGAAGTGGTATCAAATCGAAAGATTTTCACCCGGCGAACGGTCTACTCGACGGGACGCCCTAGTCACACGAAATTTACATTTTTACCACATGAAGTGTCTTTGCATATCACCAGCGGTACGCGTATCATCTTCCGCAAACCCTTGAGTTAGATAAAATCAATCGTAGATATGATTTGTGAACTTACTGATAAAGTTTCGTAAGGCTTTGTGGTAGTACGCTTATTTTCTGTGAACCCTTGATTTAGGAAAAAAATGATACACACGATTTGAGGAACTGACTAATAACGTTGCGTAAGGCTTTGATACGTGATATCTGGAGCGTAATTATAGTAATTTATCTTATTTTATTTTTAGTCTCTCTTTCTCCAGTTTGTTATTGTTGTTGTTGTTATTGTTGTTGTGTACGACTACGTACGAAACGGTAACGAGAGGTGGACTACAGAATGGTGCAACAAGTGTCGTCGTAGGAAAGCTGGAGAGGAGCAGAAATGATTAGCGAACAATAGTATAGCAAACAGAAGATTCACTTCACATGTAATCCTCGAAACGTATGAAGACTCATTACAAATGAAGCAACAAGAAACGTAATGTACGCAAGAAAAGTCCCCCTGAACTGAAACACGAACGATGGAGCCAGCGCCGCGACTAGGCGGCGTCTGCAGCCTCCCGTTGCGAAGCGTCTGTGAGCGCGAGTCGGCCGAGCCGCAGCCGCTGGCCGGTGGCCGTGTATTGCGGCGGCAGGGGCGCTCGGAGAACAGGGCTGAAGGAGCCGTGGCTCAATGGAGCCGCCAGATACCATGCGACTGCTATCGCCATTAGATGGAGACTTGCAGTTCCGTTGCTCTGACACCCATGAGGTGGTGTCGATTGTCATTACTGATTGTCATTATTGCATTAGTTGATTATCCGAGTATTCTCCAGCCATCAGGTCATATATGTACCAAGTTTGCGTTGAGAGTTGTCAGACAACAAGACGGGCCAATAGTCAGATAATCTCCAGTGTGCGTATAGTTTGGCCCACTGAATACGTGCAGCTTTAAGCACTGCTGTGACTGCTGCTGTGACGCCAAGGACTTTTTGCCAAATATTCTATTCGAAATTTTTTAAATTGAAAATGAAGCTCCTACAGATCTATTTAAAGTTTCATATTTATCTGGCTACTAGTTTCGACGTTTCCACCAATACGTGATCCACATGGATTCATGTGGAGCACGTAATGGTCTCACCGCTGATTTCTAGTACTCAGCCGCACAAAATTGATTTCATCGAATTTTACGGGCCTGAAGATGACGTTGACGCAACGTCGAAACTAGTAGCCAAATCAATATGAAATCTTAAATACAGCTGCCAGCCGGGGGTGGCCGAAGGGGTTCTAGGCGCTACAGTCTGGAACCGTGCGACCGCTATGGTCGCAGGTTCGAATCCTGCCTCGTGCATGGATGTCCTTAGGTTAGTTAGGTTTAAGTAGGTCTAAGTTCTAGGTGATTGACGACCTCAGCAGTTAAGTCCCATAGTGCTCAGAGCCATTTGAACCATTTTTTAAATACAGCTGGAGGAGTTTCATTTGGAATAAAGGATCATGTAAATATACTTTAGACCTAACAGACAACTACTATCAAGCAAAATAAAATTCTCGGCAAACGGTCAACACTGATTCAGAAAATGTAGTTCTTGTAGAACACAACCAGTTCTTTATTCTCACGAAGTAATGACTACTAACGACAGGGTACGTCAAACTGATTCCATATTTTTAGATTTCTAGAAACATTTGATACCGTTCCTCACAAGCGATTTCTAATCAAATTCTCTGTTTATGGAGTATCGTCTCAGTTGTGTGACTGTTTTTCCTGTTACAAAGATACCAGTAAGCAGTAACTGACGGAAAGACGTCAAGTAAACTAGCAGTAAAATCTTATATTCCCTAAGGAAGTGTTACAGGCCCTATGCTGTTCCTGATTTATATAAACGGTATAGGAGACGACCTGAGTAGCCCTCCTACATTGTTTGCAGATGCTGCTGCAATTTACTGTCTCGTAAAGTGATCAGGTGATCAAAACCAATTGCAAAAATATTTAGCCAAGATGTCTGAATGGTGCTAAAAGTGGCAACTGACTGTAAAAAATAAAAAATGTCAAGTCAACCACATGAGCACTAAAAGGAGTCCGCTAAATTTCGGCTACACCATAAGTCACGCAAATCTAAAAGCTTTAAATGTAACTAATTGCTAAGGCGTTATAATTACGAACAACTTAAATTGGAATAATCTAATAAATAATTTTGTGGGGAATACCAACCAATGAGATTTATTGGCAGAACACATAAAAAGTGCAACAACTCTACTAAAATGCCTGCTTGCACAACTTTTGTCGACCCTCTTCGGGAGTATTCCTCTGCCGTGTGAGATCCGCATCAGATATGATTGACAGATGACATCGAAAAAGTTCAAAGAAGAGCAGCTTGTTTTATGCTAGCACCTAATGAGGGAGAGAGTGCAACGGAAATTATACCCAAACGGGGTTGACAATCATTAAAACAAAGCCGTTTTTCGTGGCGGCAGGGAGTTCTCAGGAAAAATCCATCACCAACCTTCTCGTCAGAGTGCGAAAATATTTTGTTGGAACCCACCGAAATTGGAAGAAATGATCGTCGTAATAAAATAACGTTAATCAGAAAACGCACGGATAGATTTAAGTATTCGTTTTTCCCGGGCGCTGTTCGAGAGTGGAACGGTAGAGAAATAGCTGAATATGGTTAGGTGAACCCTCTGCCAGGCATCTGTGAATTGCAGAGAAAGAATGCAGATGTAGATGTCACGTTATAGAATTCGTTTCGATCAGATGAAATTCTGGCATCGTCATAATGACTAAGTAGACCAAATAGCAAGACATGTGATTAGCAGCGGACCTACGAACATCAAACTCCCATAAACAAACTACATTTGACAAATCAAACGACATGCTGTTTTTTCGTGGCAGGTGTAATGTGCTGATTGCCAAGAAAAGCGAAGTACAAGCGTCGCCGGTATACAGCGAAACATACCTAGAAGACCTTGTGAAACCCACCCACTCAAGGAACATATCATCAATTATGCTGATGTATCTGAATCGTGTATCCTTGCCCGCCCATTTACATCCGATCGGCGTATCGGGGAAGCCATACTGTCAATGTGATTACGTCAGAATTTTGTGATGACAATCGCATTCTCTTTCAGTGCAAGCGGTATGAGAGCGGCAGAATCAGTTTTTTACAGGAGCTCTCGAGGCTTGGCTACGGTCAACCACTCTGTAACGTCCCAGTCCTTGGATATCCGTCTATGAGTACAAATGACGCCTCGGCAACTTTATAGCTGAAGAAGACGTAGAAATATAAAAGGAATGATGGTCGTCGATCTTACTACAGGGACTGAATTACCGGATTTCTTGCAGTTTTGAATTGGGATCGGTTATTAATAACAAATTTCATAAGTGAATATATGCATTGTGAAGGTACTGTGAATATTTTAAATAAACGTCTGTAACATGATCTTTGCTGGGCTCCATCTATTATTCTGAGTACATGCATTCGTAGCACAGAAATGTGTGACTAGAATAACAGATGAGGCCCACCCTAGGTCACCTTGCAGACATTTATTAAATGAACTAGGAATATTCGCAGTACCTTCACAATACATATTCACTTATAAAATATCTTATTAATAACCTATCCCACTTAAAAAATTATGGGGAAGTGCATACCTACAACATTACAAGAAACGAAGATCTTCACTATTCTGGATAAAATCTGTCTTTGGCACAGAAAGGGGTGAATTATGCTGCCACCAAAGTCTTTGGTCATTTATCAAATAGCAAAATAGCATTAAAAGTCTGAGTGATGACCAACCAGCACTTAAATACAAATTAAAAAATTTCTGAATGGCAACTCCTTCTGCTCAAAAGATGAAATTTTAGATATGAGGTAGTAATTAAAAAATACGTGTAAAGAAACGTTACGTTAAACTGACACGTTTCATGTCATTACGAAATGTTATTAATGTAATGTAACAAGTGGTTTACTGTCACTTGTATCCAGTAATTAATGTAATGTAATGTAACAAGTGGTTTACTGTCACTTGTATCCAGTACTCCGACTAAATTTATGCCATCATTGTATTCTAAAATCGCGTTTATACGTGTCTCCTCTCCGCAGACTGTCGGCTTAATGTTATATGTCACATGGATATAGCAATCATTTTATTTAAATTATGGTCCCCAAATAGCATCATGCTAGAAGCTAGAAAAAGTAGAATAGATTTCATGTGCAGGAATGTCTGGGGCGAGGCAAACACATTGGTGTGTTACACTTGCGTTCCTCGTTTTCCGACGCGGACGAGAGTGATGACCTAGTGACGTGTGTTCTCCACCTGGCGGATGACCTCAGCAGCCGTGTGAAAGTGGTTTGGTGAGCTAATCGGCCAGACGGAACACTACCACTCGCGCCGCTGACAGAGCTAGCTTGCCTGGTGACGTCACTGCTCCCAACTGACAAAACAACCCGACTCCATTACCAAGTTTCTCAAATTAACGATGACGAGTGTTTCTCATATAAAGAAACAGGAATAATGTTGCCTGGAGGAACTAGAAAAGACATCTCACTTTCTTCTTCTCCTTTTTGGTCAGTTCTAACTAACTGTTTGGAATTTAAAACAGTTACTTAAAATAGTGATTGCCAAATCATCGCTTGCGAGTTATTAGTAGCTCGAAGGGATATTTTCGGCAGATGGTGGCGGTGCTCAGGTTGGCTAACCTGTGTTTCTCCACTGGGCTCAGCCCGCGCCCATGACTGTTCGTCTCTCCCTTCAGCTGTCACTGTCAACAACATTACACTGCCAGCCTGATAGATGACTGCATACAGGTGAAGTTGTGTGCATTATGCTTTTTGTGTGTATATCAGAAATTTGTCTAACGTTAGTAGTTTGAATTACTCACTGATACTAAGCTATGTTTGAAACAAACCCTTGACAAGGAAGGTTCTTCAACGCCTCCGTACAATAGCAAATAATTCATTAAATTTCTTTCATATTAGAAGCCCCATTTCAACAACCACTGCCAAGATTGGAAAAGCATTTCAATTGTTGCACAGTTTGTCAAATCGTCTTTTATATAGATTGATATTGAAGTGTTCTCTACGTGCGTCGTGGAGCATCTGTACTTTCAAGGAGACAGTGTTGCAGTGGTGTTGGAAATAAGTGATTTTCAAAATGATTTACCAATAAAGTCACTTCCTTCAAGCTCTGAAAAATACTTAGTCGCTTGTTACCAAAGCAAAGTGTGCTCCTGTTTGTTCCCAAAGTGAAGGCAATGTGAAGGTCGAAATATCTCTACAAGACGTCTTTTTCCAGCATGAAATTTATAAAAATGTACAGAAACAGACTGACTAATGAAGTCTTAGCTAACTGCATTCTAATGACAGCCACTACCTACTTCCTCAATATTAAAACACTTGTTGATGACTTAAAGAGTGTCATTCTCCTGTTTAAAGTTGAGAAGTCCGATAAGAAATCTGTTCTTACATTTGCAAAATTATTACCAAGCACAATTCAGTTTCGTTTTTATGTACAATTCGACATCAGTATATATAATTCATTCCATATTTACTAGAAATGTTAATGCATAAGGAGTACACAAATGTAAGACTTTTTAAAAGGTTGTTATTTCTGTCCTAGTTTATTTTGAAACCCGCAGCAGAATTTAAAAACGGTAGAGAAGCTCAGAGGCTCCACAAGTCTGGCCACACTGACATACAGGAGCTGTTGTTTTGAATAAGGTTCTTCCTCCTGTCTTCCCAGCACCCTTTCATTCTCTCGCAATGCTGTTGTTTTTGTTCCAGGATGAAGATTCTTTCACGTTTCTTCTCTTTTTCCTGAAAACTCTCGAATTCTTTTCTAGTTTTGATTTTGAATTTTTCTCTGCTTTGAATGTCGTCCTCAATCACGTTCGTCACTCTTATACTTTTTGGCTATCTTTGATCTATTGATTTTTGTTCCTTTTGTTACAGTACTGATCTACTGGAAGAGCCTTTTAGTTAATCGATTACCCTCCACTCTTTTTACACGTATGAAGAAACTGACACATCTTCTTCGGATTGTGTCTGAGAATTTCTAGATAGGGTCCTAAGTTGCTTCTTAATTTGTAGTTGCAATTTTCGTCTACCGTGGGTCCCACAATTTTTCAAGGATTCTCCTCGCTTTTTTCTATTTCTCCTACTTTAAGAGCGACAATGCCCTCTCTTCCAAAGAGCATTTGCTTTTTTCACAGTTGTTGCTTAATATGTAATATTCGGGTTAATGGATATTCTTGGGCAGTTGATACACCATCTCTATCTTCTGATAACTAGCATTGTTTTCTTCTTTGGTACTGTAATGGTCACCCCTCGGGTCAGGAGGTCACTGGGCGTCGAGGTTGGACAGTTGACGTCACACGTTTGAGGCTTGGTGAGCCTTCAAGTCTTATGACCGAAAGCGTCAGTGAAACAGCGGCATCTTTAATAACATTTTATTAACGTGATGGCTACCATGAATATTGTGTTCTGAGGCGTGCACGCAATCGGCCTCGTTGCTCGCTCAGGTGTCGGTGAGGCATGCTAGACACCGCACTCTGGCAGCTGATATCGGGAGCCAGCGAGGCTGACCGCAGATACGGTGGATTCCGTACTGTCTAAAATGGTCGTGTTCTTACACATGTACCATCTTCTGGATGGCGGTTGTCGTGGAGTCCCAGGGTCCCTCAAGCATACGCTGCGTACAGCCAGGAAGGTAGTACACATTCCTCCTCGGAGGCGCAATCAGAAAACTGAAAATGGCATTTTACCAGTCAATCGGTTTGGGCTTTCGCGTGAGGAAGACCCGGTTGGTCAGAATTTTCTGGCAGTCGCGGCTGTGACCCGTCAGTAACGATGGCGTGGGACGGTGAAGTCCAAATGGTAGGCTGCAGTCTTCCGCGTCACAGGTCACTAGTAGTATTACCCTGTAAGTAGTGAGGTTGTCGTTCCATCGAGATTGGTGATGCAGACAGAATGACCAGACCCTGAGGACGAGATGTCTGAAACAAGGGTGTTTATAACCAGACGTTACGATATTGCAGAAGGTTAGGCGGCCATTTGTCCTCGTTTAACCAGACATGTCATCAGATCTGTCCGCACTGTGGTGTCTCAGTGTTTTCCCTGCCTGTGCATTTCTCATCAGTACTACAAAGCCTTGGAGCAGCGGAGCTCGGAGATTGCATTTTGTTTCTCTGTATTATAGAGATTGCAGAACGACGTTCTGGATCGTGCTGCACCGTTTGCGCTTCTTGCTACTCGCTGTGTGGCAATGAGTTGCCCTGCTTTTGTAACACTGACACTCACACTCGTGCTTTACATTACGAGTGTGAGTCAGACTTGGGTCTTTTACCGTTAATGTAGAGCGATATGTTAGTGCACCCGGAAACGGGTTGTTGTTCAACAGTATGAGCACTGGTTTTAATTAGTTGTCCAACGTACTGAAATTTTTGTACGTTAGTGAAATCTGTTTTCAACGATTTGGGGTCGCATACGATATTTAGAACAGAATAGAATATAATATTTATTCACCTTTGAACAGCCGGCCGGTGTGGCCTAACAATTCTAGGCGCTTCAGTCCTTAGGTTAGTTAGGTTTAAGTGGTTCTAAGTTCTAGGGGACTGATTACCTCAGATTTTAATTCCCATAGTGCTCAGAGCCATTTGAAACATTTTTGAATCTTTGAACATGTTTATGTGCTTTATAATTACAGCATTACAGTTATTTTAGAACTACCCTTGCCTAATTACGTTGCAAGGAGGCTTTTACGTACGTAACTACTTCAGAAAAGTATATTGTAACACAAACTGATCACATTTTGCAAACCAAACACATTATGCCAGAAAGAATCAGCATATCATATTACTCTCTTCGTATCTAAATAATCCGTCTACAGTTATAATAATCATACATTTTATCTGTGTGTTGCCTCATACAATATGACACAGTGAATCAACATATCATACTGGTAGCTTCATAAAATATTACAATTTATAATTTGGTATAGTCTCATTTCAAAACTCCAAATCACCTATTACACATTCCTCAAATCCTTTCACTATATAGAAGGCTTTGCTTTTTACCTACTTTGTTATTACACTTGTGAATTTATGATGGACATTGTGGATGTTTGCTAGTCTGGCATGGAACTTGTCAATTGCATGTCTTTGTCTAGTGTTATAATGGTTTATTGACATCCTAAGGTCAAAGTTATCCATGTTTTCTTTCTTGTATACAAGGCAACGATAAATACATAAACTAGTACTTTCATAATATTCATTTCCTTCAAGTAGTGTCTACATGATTCTCATAGTGAGTCCCGCAATGCATCTGATGGCCTTTTTTTGCCCTTTAAATACAGTCTTAGATCCAGGTGAGTTTCCCCATAGCAATTTCGTATGTCAGAAGGGAAAGCAAAGTATGCATAGAGCAACAGAGTTCCACTTCTCTCAATTCAAGCAGCAGATAAATCACACATGCGAGTCTGGAGCATAACTTATCTGTATGTGTATCCCAGTTTAAACTTTCATCAATATGAAATACAAGAAGTTTCACTGATTTATTTTTCTCCTTAGTGGCATTCAGATTAAATACAATGATCTCTGTTTTGCTATTATTTACTTGTAGTGCATTAGCCTGAAACCAGGAGGTACACACATGCTGCAGCTCACCCATGTTAGTATTCTGAGCTATTAATGTGGTATCATCTGCATATAGTACAGTGTCACAGGGCAATATGGAAGGTAAATCATTTACATACGTAATTAACAAGTAAAAGATCTGATTTTTGATTATTCACACACACTAATTGTTTTCTATTATTTAGGTATGACTGCAGTTGGAGGAGTACTTCTCCCCAATTGCATAGTATGTAGCTTTCTTATTAGGATAACATGGCACACTGTTCTCCTAACCATGTACTCTATTTTCCCGTCGAGATTTGTATGGCTACTTTCTCTGACATTCTTATGATGTGGTTTCTATATGTTTGCCAAAGAGTGAAAAGTCATCCACAGAGCCCAGCAGTTGATTTCGATTGTGTTTGTTGATTTATTCAAGATTTTTGTAGTGCACTTTCCCATACCTTAACGATTTCTTTTTCCAAAACACAATTAAAGAGTAGCCCTAAGTTGAAAACCTAACCCTCGTCAGGCCTCTGCTCTAATTTCAAAACTCTTCAGAAATTTCATATTGAAATTAACTTTTTATTCAGTGTTCGTGAGAGACTGTTTAATCAAATATAGTAGGTTATTATCTGCTCCAAATAATTGTATTGTGGAGATCGGGGTTGGTCTGGCAATAGAATCGTAAGCTTGTTTAAAATCCACAAAGATGATAACATAATTTTGCCTCTACATTGTCTAGTTGAAGATTTGTTTGACACACGATATTCCTTTTCGTAAACCTCCTTGAGATTCCCCGAAATATTTCGTTCCCTAAATATTTAGAATTATGTCGTGTTAAGATCTTTTTTATGTTTGGACATCCTATATTCGACGCTTCTACTTGTATGCTGTATTCTTCTGATGCTTTATAACTTTCAGTGTCTTGATAATTTCTTGTATTTCTTCAAAACTAGGGATTAAGAATTCACATTTGATTTTGGCCAGCACAGCTGTCTTTTCATGTCTTCCTTACTTCGTTCATCATAAAGTCTTTTGCTTCCTAGGCAGCAGAATTCTTCCATTTGTTGTGTTTGTAGAAAGCAGATGAGGCTAAATTTTGTAATGTGAAAGCACTGTTATTCAGGATTTTTTAAAATAAACTAAATACATACAACATTCCGTTTCAGTGGAGGAAGGAGAAAGTCTGTCCAGGTTAGAGAGTAAAAAGTACATATGAAAACAGAGTGCCTATATTGATCGTTAAACTTTGTAAGGAAGAAAGAATAAGGAAGATTAGGAAGGTTAAATGGTAGCAAAAAGTTAAAAAAGGGAGATGACAAAGGTAATAAGAAGTACTAAAAGGAGAATGTGAGATATAAATTCTGAAAAGAGAAGTATGAAAATGGAGAAAAGAAACTAGCAAAAATTCTGACAAGTTGTTTCAAAGTTTAGCATAGGGACAATCCTGACAAAAAGGCGACTTTGACGGTATTCGTTATCGAGTGCATTCAGTTCTTATGACGTGAGCCATGGTTAATCACTAATCCAAGATTCCCTAAATACATTTTTGTGTTCCCTTTATCTGTGCGTGTTTATTATCCTTATATGCTTACTTCTACCTCACTCCCTAAACTAGTGTGTATTAGTATTTACTTATTGAGAAGCTACATATATACTTGGATAAATTCAGAGTTTTCGTACGGTTATTCTGTACACACATAAAAATTGTCTCTTATCATGCTTATTTTTGTATACAATTTCACACGTTTTACTTGTCTTGCCTTTTTGTAATTCGTTATTGTAGACGTATTATGTCCAGACCAAGACGCCAATTTTTCTCGTTTATAGACACAAAATTCTAAAACATCGTAATATTATTCTCTTAGGTTTCTAGACAGACAGTTCTGCTGCTGTTTATCTCATCTGTATAACTATTGATCTGTTGATGTAAACTAATGATGTAAAACTGTAAGGTGTGAAGCAAATCCAAAACCTTCCATGAAAACCCTGACATGATAAGCAAATCCGGCAGTATGTCACATAGCTCCGAATAAATCTTGATATTAAATTAACCAAAGTAATACGATCAACGAGTGAGCAAATGGAATACCACAGGCTAACACAAGAATGCCTAAATGCATGTCATACCATCCCACCGTGAAACAGACGCAGTTCCGAGGGAAGAAACGAGAAGAGAAGCCGAGAGCAGAACCGTGTTAAGCTAGAAGGCCCTACGATAAGGGACGGACACCCACGTCGCCAGCCAACCACCAGGACCACCCCCAAGCCCATGTTAAAAGATAGAGCCCTCCAGAAGAACAGTATAGATCTTACGATAACACTAAAAGGGCCACACCAGCTGCAAGTTTTAGCGTGAGACTTTTTCGCGTCTCTGTTACGTTGAAAACGTTAAAAACATTTGCCCCACCATGAAAAGTATATAGTATTGGATAGACAGAATTTTTGTAGGCGGACCTTAAGGTTAACATTGAGACCCTGATTGGTCAGACGAAAACACAGCCAGATAGTTTTTTTAAAACCAAATTCGGTAAATTGTAGTAAGGAGAAGTTAGGAGAGGGTTTTTTCCAAGAGGGCGAGGTGCGTGGGGCTGTGTTGCCCTCCACCCCATGACCAACACCGACAAGGTAATGAACGCACCCGATGCCGCATTTTTGAGCGCATAGGGCTTCACTCAGAACTGCAGAAGTCTCATCTGTTACATCCCCTTTTTACGTAATACTAGTGTCGATCTTCAATTGAAGCTCATGGTGTTCACATTTGCTACGTAAGTTAAAATATGAAACGCGATGATTTTTCTGTTATATAATTATTGAGAAGCCACATCAGCCACTGTAATTTACGACTAGTTAGATAAGTAATTAAAGATAATTGAGGGTCACTGTAGACTATTTTGATAGTTTTCTCTTTTGTGAAACTCAATTTAAACCTAGATTATAGATGTGATATGGCATAGGTCATCCTTCGATCCATTACAGAACTTGGAAACCCATTCTGGGAATATTCGTTCACATTTTTGTTGAACGCAGTTTGTTTTTATCATCCTGTATTAACATAATTCCTTTTATCAATAGTGCAATTTATAAACAATGTTTTGTGAGTAGAATAAAATTTCCAATGTTAAACGTAACTGATTTTCGACGTTATTTCACCAGCTAACAAAAAACTGGAAAGCCTTGAACCCCTTCCACTAAATTTAGTTAGTATTAAGATTCTTTTACACGGAGTGCAGTGGAGCTGATGCTGAAATCATTGAGTATTTGGTTATATCATCGCTAGTCTCACTGAACTCTTCTGAACACTACATGTCATGTGTGGTCTGGCGTCTCCTTACCAGCAACAGGTCCCAGGTTCAAACTAGTCAATTCCCTAAAAAACACGCTCAGAGCGTCGTTGCGCAAAAGTGGTAGGGAGACACGACTTAGAACAAACAACCACCACGCAGAATGTTAGAGAATGGCGACCCTGCGAGGATGGTAAAATATCATGATTGAAGTTCGACCACATGCCTAACTAGGTCAGAAAAATATCTTGTTGAAAATTTTTGTAACAAAATTATTTTTCCTAAAGTTATAAATAGTCGAAAACAGTGGCTGCAGCGAAAGATAGTAACAAAGTATTCAATAGAACGTGAGACATTCTAGCAGAGACAGTAGCATAATTAAGTTATGAATTTTAATATTGTTAGAATTAAGTTTTCTCTCCAATGCAAGCGCACAGGTGGCGGATACATCGTTGACAAGTTTGTTCTGACCCAACAAGTAAGTGAATGGATTGTCAAGTCGTGTTATGAAACACGTGAGATCGTATGAGCGCATGTTGACGCGACGTAAGGCGCGTGAATTGCTTTTAAAACAGAAAATAAAGGATTCGGAAAGATTAGCAATGGCAGATCGAGACCTTGACCGAATTGAGGTAGAGACCCAGCATGAAGATGGACAGAGAATAGAGGACAGTACAACAGACGATGCAGTATCGCGAGAAATGGGACAGATAACGCACCATAACGAGAATAATGTACGTCAAGGCATAGAAAACGTAAGTCAGCATACGACAGAGGAGCAAGAAAGTAGAGAGACAGTCGATGAGGATTCTAACTTGCGTCTTGAATACGTAGAACCGATAGTACAAGCAATCAGAGCTCCCTTACCACAGAGTACAACGAATGCGAGCAGAAACGTGTCACCGCACAGTTCAATGCAAACTGTTGCGAACCAACACTTGGGCGAAACCACAGAGCGTAGGACGTCGGAAGAAAATGCAATAGGACCCACCAATCTGACAGAATTATTACAACAAAGTATGGAAACCATGACAAAGCAAAAATAAAGAAATAGCGAACCAAATTCAAATTCAGAATGCAGAAACCACGAGACAGTTGCGTGAGATTAAAGAACAGTTACACCTAAGTCATATTGAAGACGAGGCAAAAGAATCTCGAGAAGTGATAGGAAACTTAATAACAGGTCACAATCAATTGAGAACAGACGTTGACAAGGTACAAGCGGACGTACAAACATTGCGTAATGACATTCACGACGAGATAAAAACATTACGTAAGAACACCCAGGGAGAAGTCACGAAACTAGAGAAACAGATAAACTTAATTACTAGACAAGCAGCAGGTACAGCGCGTGAAATTGTTGAAAACAGTGTGTTACGCAAACGTATCACAAAAGCAGCACTGAAAAGATATGATAACCGCATAGTCAAAACAGAAGGGCAAACGAAGCAACAATTTCAGAAATTGCGAACAGAGTTGTTGCACACTACTGAAGAGCCTAGTGAACAGGATCGAACAAGCACTGAGTCTACAACCACATCCGTATCTGTAACAGCACCGGAAAAACAAGCAATTAACGAAGATATTACGCATTTGCGATTCCAATCACAGGCGGAAAGTAACATACGTGATAATCAGACAGCCTGCACAGTAACAAACACGTTTCGAAATTCTTGATGAACAAACGGCACCACAAACACATGCGGAACCACAAATGTATGTATCAAGACAGTTTGGATCGTGCAATCAAGCAGCAAGGTTAGCCAGACAAGATACCGAACCAATACGTGACAATGGAAAGCCAGGTCACGAAGAGTACAGTGCAATGCATTCGGCAACACGTTCGCAACCGATGGAAGAAAATTATTGCGTACCACTCCAACGATACTACGCAAGGGTAGGCGAAAGCTACAGTGGACGATATCCAATGGATCTACCACAACCGGAAACAACGACGGGAGAACTGATCAGAAACAAAAGTGGCGAAGAATCGCGAATTCCATATTGAACTATGACGAAGTACGACAACGATCATTTCCTCACAGTCAGAAAATTTCAACACTTTCGAGAAGGAAACTCATTACATCCACGAAGTTTTATTGTTCAATTCCGTGTAGGATTACCAGAACACTGGACGCTAGCACACAAATTAGACTTTATATGTTTACACATGTCAGGAACAGTCGCAGAAACAATGCAGAATGTTGCAGCAACATGCCGATCGTACGAAGTTTACAGAGAGAAGTTGCTCTCACGATATTGGTCCAGCGAAGCACAGAACAGAGTAAAGTACGAATTATTACAGAACCCATATTTTGAAAATTCAGGAGAGAAGAGTCCCGTGAAATTTTTCGAATTAATGGCAAAGAAAAATCAATGCTTAGATGTACCATACAGTGACGGAGAGTTGATTAAATTATTCTCGATGAAGTTACCATTGAAATACCAGCAATCATTAGTAGGTGGCGGAGGCAATGACGTCGAAGCATTTAAAGGTATTGTAAGGGAACTAGAGTTAATATTTTCGGAAGATGCCGTAAGAAAAAGACGAAGGGCACGTGAATACGAAAGCAAAAAGCAGTAGAATCCACAAGACACAATACGAAGAAACAATAATTACGAACCACGTGATAACTTCGCATCAAGAAACGACAATAGATTTTAACAAAGAACTGGTTATGGATTTAGAAGAGAATATGTCAGTAATTATAATTCACCCAGGAACGGCAACAACTATTACAGAGGGAATAACGACAACCGGAACGGGTATTGTAGCGCCAATAGACCCACAAATTATCAACAAAGAAACCAATATCAACAAGCGGAGCAAGGAAAGGGAATACAGATAGAAGAGGTGGAGGTAAGACCACCAAACCCCTAAAAACGTTCGAATTGACAGCTAAGCGCCCATGCCAAAGAGAATGACGCACCGACCCAGGACAATTGCAGCACCTTGAACAGAGAAGTAAAAATCTTATCACGAGAAGAGAAGAAGGAAGAAACAAATCCGCAGGGACGAGATGAAAACGAAGACAAGAAAATAACAATATCGTGTTGGGACAAAATAAATGGGGGGAATACTGACGAGGAAGATGAATTGCCAGAGGCATGCACAACAAATGTGGGAGGAAAGGACGAAGTAATGAGTATTGCAGAGCTATTTGAGATGGAAACCAGAGAAAGAGAAATCAATGAGGATAATGCGCAGTCGACAGAAGTCGAAAATAAGTTACTAGTGGGCACACAACCCAACGTATATAATGAAGGAAGTTATGAAGCGATAATTAGAGCATTTAGATGCGAGTATGTGGAAGAAGCATCGAAGAAGGAGAAGATAGACGAGGATGAGGAAAAAGTAGAGGATGTTGAAGAAAGCGTAAATGAAGGAAGAAATAGAGAAGAGGAAATAAAAGAGAGAGAAGTAGCAGTCGAAGCTTATCCTACAGAAAGTTCGAATTCACAAGGGAAATTCCTGAAAAGACTCATGTATGCTTCAGTGGAGGATTCGTTGATGCAAGAAGAAGAACAAGAACAGAACCAACCCTTTCAAATTCAACCAATTGTCAAGGCATGGTAAAGCATATCTCAGTCAATATTGTAATTGATAGCGGAAGTGAACTGACTGCGATCTCAGAAAATTTATTTATGCAGTGTAATGCCAATGAGGAATTGCCAGTTCTGAAAACACGTAAGATTAAAGTAAGAGGTCCTGTTAGAAACAATGCTGTGGAAGTTACGAGACAAACAAGGTTAACTATTTCATGTCAAGGTCAAAAGATCGAAGCGAACTTCGTGATTATACCTAAACTAATTGTAGATTTGATTATAGGTGCAGATTTTTTTAAATGAGAGGCGAGCGATAATATATATGGGAAATGTCACACTTCTCTTTGAGCAAAAGCTAAAATTAGAAGAAATACCAGTTGTAAACAAACAATTAAGAATGACGCGAGATAAAGAGGATGAAGAATTAGAATGGTACGCACAAAAGGGGGAATCGCCTCAACTCATGTTAGAAGTCCATAAAGAAATCGACTAAAAATTGCAAGAAGTTCAAGGTATTTCGGAACACAGTAAAAGAGAATTAGAGGGTATTTTACGAGATAAAGCAGAGGTATTTTTACCTAAGGCTGGCAGTATTAAACACTTTCAGTACAAGTTTGTAGTAAAACAGCACAAACCATTTAGAGGGCCACCTTATACGATCCCATGAAGCTACAGAGATAAAGTATTCCAGGAGATATCTAAAATCTTAGATGACTATATTATTGAACCAGCTACCTCCACATACAACAGCCCTCTCCATATTGTACAAAAACGAGATGGGAAAATCAGGTTAGTGCTTGATTCCAGACAGATCAACACAATCATAATCACTGAGACAGATCGCCCAGAAAAATTAGAGGAATTGATACAAAAACTTCCACGGTGCTAAGATATTTTCATCAATTGATTTACGGAGTAGTTTCTGACAAATAGAATCGGTCCCAGAATGTAGAAAATTTAAAGCATTTATCATATTCGGAACATGTTACCAGTTTAAACGATTGCCATTTGGTTTAAACATATCATCAGCAGCGTTTATTAGGGGATTTAATACTATACTCAGTCCTGAAATGTTACAAAAAATTACTTGTTATGTTGATGATGTGATTATAGCAGAACCCTCTTGGGAACATCACAACGGCACATTAAATCAGTTTTTACAGATCATGAAAGAGCATGGGGTCACAGTAAATATAACAAAATCCAAATTTGGAAGGCGAGAGGTCACATTTCTAGGACACATAATTTCAGAGAATGGGATAATGCCCGACCCAGAAAAACTAACGGCAATCAGATAATTCTGTTCTCCATATTATTATATGGAAAACTCTTAGAGGATTTCTAGGTCTCACCGGATTCTATAAAAATTTATTTGGATCGACTCTCTCGCAACACCACGCCTATGTGCACTGACTGGAAAAAACACGCCATGGGTATGGGATCAACAAGCCAATGAAGAATTTTTAAAAGTGAAAAACGTATTAACAATAGCACCGATTTTAGCACATCCTGATCTAACACAAAATTTTTGTATGGTCACTGATAGCGCGAAAACAGGTTTAGGAGTTGTTTTATTCCAAGAATACGAAGAGGCAGTGGTAAAATCATATAGAACCATTGCATTTGCCAGTCGCGTACACACAAAAAGCGAGAAAACTATTCAGTCACGGAGCTGGAAGCATTGGCCATTGTATGGGGCTTCCAACGTTTTCGATGCTTCCTATTCGGAAGAAAAACAAAAGTATACACTGACCACAAAGCATTAGAATTTCTGTTATCCGCTAAACTAAGTCATGGGAGGTTAGCCAGATGGATGTTAATACTACAAGAATTTGACTTCACTATTACACACATACCAGGACCAGCGAATGTATTAGCACATGCTTTATCACGATGTCCACAGGGTGCATCCAATAACATAGGTTTGGAAGCAGCAGTAGACCAGTTTACAATGTACTTTATGAAACAAGTACCTTTCGAAAACTACATTACGACAGCATTGAAAAACATAGGCAAAGAACAGGACAAGGATCCCGAAATACTAGGAATCAAACACAAGTGGAGAAGTAAGGATTTTCCAGACATTTGACAGCACTATCTCGATAAAAACAATGTTTATTTTTTAGATGAAATGTTGCAACGAATGAATGGTTAATTTATATCCCAGATGAACTAATTAATAAGTACATATGGTATACACATTTAAGTAATGGCCACTTTGGAACAAAGAAATGCTTTTTAAAAATAAAACAAACATGCCATTTTCCTAATATGGAAAGATGAATTAGGACAGTATTAGTCAAATGCAAAAAATGTATGGGGCTAAACACATCACTTTCCAAACCAAACCACCTATGTTTCCAATAATCCCTAAAAAATTAAAACAAATAGCTGCAACAGATTTGATGGGGTTCCTCCCACGCACAAAATATGTATATATTTTCATATTTGTCATTTTGGAACTTACTTCTAAATATGTTACCTTGACACCATTAAAACGGGCAACAGGTAAAGCATTTAGACAAGATTTTCTCAGACACGTAGGTCGAGTGGAACGAATAATTTCGGAGAATGGCCCACAATACAAACCAGTGCAATGGCAGAGCACGTTAAAACAACACAAAATAAAACCCATCTACATATCTAAGTACAAACCTAGTGTAAATCCAGCAGAACGATCTATGATGGACATAGGCACTTTATGCCGATTATATGCAGGCAAAAGACACAACACTTAGGATATATGCCTTAAAGATTTTCAAGAAGTAATAAACGAAATGCCACATAGCACTACACTACTACCTACAGTTACTGTACATAAAAATATTGAACCCCCAAACATAACCAGAGAAAATGTTAGATTTCCTATTGTACCACGTAGACAGCACAAACAAGTCGTACCAACAGCACTCTCCAACATCAGAAAGGCACCCATTAACAGAAAAGAATAAAGAGATAGAACAGCAATTAAAAGAACATTCTCAGTAGGCCAGAAAGTATTTTTAAAAACACACCATCTCTCCAGCAAACAGAAACACAAAATACATAAGTTTTACGCTGCATACAAAGGACCTGTCATAATTAGCCGAATTGCTCATGATAATGCTGTGGAACTAATGAACCCAAAACAGTCAAAACCTTAGAACGTCACCATGTGAGCCATATCAAAAAGTCTGAAGATTAATTTTATTACTGGTAAATAATTAGCACAATATTTGAAGTTTATGTTGCAGATGAGATCGTCAGGAGAAAGAAGATTGAAGAAAGAGGAAGGTGGAAAAAAGAAAGTAGTTTCAATAAAAACAAAAACAAAAATAACACCAATAGTAGCATAGATTAAGGTGAAGGGATAAAGCGTAGATAGTCTGTTGTTGTTGTTGTTGTCTTCAGTCCTGAGACTGGTTTGATGCAGCTCTCCGTGCTACTCTATCCTGTGCAAGCTTCTTCATCTCCCAGTACCTACTGCAACCTACATCCTTCTAATCTGCTTAGTGTACTCATCTCTCGGTCTCCCTCTACGATTTTTACCCTCCACTCTGCAATCCAATGCTAAATTTGTGATCTCTTGATGCCTCAAAACATGTCCTACCAACCGATCCCTTCTTCTAGTCAAGTTGTGCCACAAACTTCTCTTCTCCCCAATCCTATTCAATCCCTCTCATTAGTTACGTGATCTATCCACCTTATCTTCAACATTCTTCTGTAGCACCACATTGCGAAAGCTTCTATTCTGTTCTTGTCCAAACTAGTTATCGTCCATGTTTCACTGCCATACATGGCTACACTCCATACAAATACTTTCAGAAACGACTTCCTGATACATAAATCTATATTCGATGTTAACAAATTTCTCTTCTTCAGAAACGCTTTCCTTGGCATTGGATGTCTACATTTTATATCCTCTCTACTTAGACTATCATCAGTTATTTTACTTCCTAAATAGCAAAACTCCTTTACTACTTTAAGTGTCTCATTTCCTAATGTAATTCCCTCAGCATCACCCGATTTAATTTGACAACATTCCATTATCCTCGTTTTGCTTTTGTTGATGGTCATCTTATATCCTCCTTTCAAGACACTGTCCATTCCGTTCAACTGCTCTTCCAAGTCCTTTGCCGTCTCTGACAGAATTACAATGTCATCGGTGAACCTCAAAGTTTTTATTCTTCCACAAATTTTTCTTTTGTTTCCTTTACTGCTTGCTCAATATACAGATTGAATAACATCGGGGAGAGGCTACAACCCTGTCTCACTCCTTTCCCAACCACTGCTTCCCTTTCATGCCCCTCGACTCTTATGACTGCCATCTGGTTTCTTTACAAATTGTAAATATCCTTTCGCTCCCTGTATTTTACCCCTGCCACCTTTAGAATTTGAAAGAGAGTATTCCAGTCAACATTGTCAAAAGCTTTCTCTAAGTCTACAAGTTCTAGAAACGTAGGTTTGCCTTTTCTTAAACTTTCTTCTAAGATAAGTCGTAAGGTCAGTATTGCCTCACGTGTTCCAACATTTCTACGGAATCAAAACTGATCCTCCCCGAGGTCCACATCTACCAGTTTTTCCATTCGTCTGTAAAGAATTTGCGTTAGTATTTTGCAGCTGTGACTTATTAAACTGATAGTTCGGTAATTTTCACATCTGTCAGCACCTGCTTTCTTTGGGATTGGAATTATTATATTCTTCTT
Organism: Schistocerca gregaria; assembly: GCF_023897955.1. Classification (NCBI taxonomy): domain Eukaryota; kingdom Metazoa; phylum Arthropoda; class Insecta; order Orthoptera; family Acrididae; genus Schistocerca; species Schistocerca gregaria. The sequence goes on from NC_064925.1 coordinate 290,203,303, forward strand.
GAAGTCTGATAGTATTTCGCCTGTCTCATACATCTTGCTCACCAGCTGGTAGAGTTTTGTCATGACGGGCTCTCCCAAGGTCGTCAGTAGTTCTAATGGAATGTTGTCTACTCCGGGGGCCTTGTTTCTACTCAGGTCTTTCAGTGCTCTGTCAAACTCTTCACGCAGTATCGTATCTCCCATTTCGTCTTCATCTACATCCTCTTCCATTTCCATAATATTGTCCTCAAGTACATCGCTCTTGTATAGACCCTCTATATACTCCTTTCACCTTTCTGCTTTCCCTTCTTTGCTTAGAACTGGGTTTCCATCTGAGCTCTTGATATTCATACCAGTGGTTCTCTTTCCTCCAAAGGTCTCTTTAATTATCCTATAGGCAGTGAGATTACCCTCTACATCATTACATTTGTCTTCTAGCCATCCCTGCTTAACCATTTTGCACTTCCTGTCGATCTCATTTTTGAGACATTTGTATTCCTTTTTGCCTGCTTCATTTACTGTATTTTTATATTTTCTCCTTTCATCAATTAAATTCAACATTTCTTCTGTTACCCAAGGATTTCTAGCAGCCCTCGTCTTTTTACCTACTTTATCCTCTGCTGCCTTCACTACTTCATCCCTCAGAGCTACCCATTCTTCTTCTACTGTATTTCTTTCCCCTATTCCTGTCAATTGTTCCCTTATGCTCTCCCTGAAACTCTGTACAACCTCTGGTTCTTTCAGTTTATCCAGGTCCCATCTCCTTAATTTCCCACATTTTTGGAGTTTCTTCAGTTTTAATCTACAGGTCATAACCAACAGTTTGTGGTTAGTGTCCATATCTGCCACTGGAAATGTCTTACAACTTAAAACCTGGTCCCTAAATCTCTGTCTTACCATTATATAATCTATCTGATACCTTTTAGTATCTCCAGGGTTCTTCCATGTATACAACCTTCTTTCATGATTCTTAAACCAAGTGTTAGCTATGTTTAAGTTGTGCTCTGTGCAAAATTCTACTAGGCGGCTTCCTCTTTCATTTCTTAGCCCCAATCCATATTCACCTACTATGTTTCCTTCTCTCCCTTTTCCTACACTCGAATTCCAGATAGTCTAACAGCATTAATTCTAAAATGCTATACACCATGACACTACACAAAAATAAAAAAACCAATTTGAAGATTCTTGTAGAAGTTAAGACTTAAAATACCTTAGAATTGTAACATGGAAAGGGCGCCGAATTGTAAAGCTTTTTAAACAGGCGTAAAACTGTAGGTACCAGGCATATGTTAGATGAATATAAGTAAAACTTTTTGTAAGAACCATTGTGTAAACTCCAGGAAGGACCAGATGCAACGACCTACAATTTGCAACGTGAGAAGTATCAAGAAAGAAAAGGACGTAATTAGCACGACACGATTCCTACAAGGGAGAAGCGTCGAGAGAAGGGAAAGGACAGTGACCGGTGCAGGGACACACAAGCAGGCACCGGACTTTCACCACTCGTAAACCCCAGGACGCCCTCACTCAGCAGAGTGAGCAATAAACGGGCCGACGAGAAGACTGCTTGGGCAAGCCACCACTGGCAAAAAAATATGTGTGAAAGTCACACTACTGCTATTAAACAGCTTGTTGATGCACGAAACTGAAGAAAACTTCCACAAAGTAAAAATGACACGCCCAAATAATTTATCAAACTTTAACTAAGAGGAGAACTTCAAAGCGACTAGTTATCAATAAATATTTCCATATCCTGCCCAGAGAAGAACCAAGAATCAAGTAAGAAGCAGAGAAAAAGCAGGAAGAACAGAAGTTGAAGATTCACAAGATTGAGACCAAGAAAGAAGATGGGTGAAGAATAGACGACATACCTTCTCAAATCCCTATCCTATTGTAAACTAGTCGTCTGCGAAGTTTTACAACGAAAAACGACCGCATGCAGCGACACACAATGATGACTTTCACACATACAAAGCCAGTAAACCACGAGATTCTGCACTCACAGCTCCATTCCATTATGGGACCTCCACAACAGCAACACACACTTGCAAAGCCAACAAGGAACGACGAACAAAGCTGTACATCAAATACTTACCCACAATCATCTCGCAAAAGTCCATCACCTTCGTGCAAAAATTTTTGCCAACCTCATGCTTAAACATTCATAGGATTGTGTGAATGTGTGAAATCAAATTATGTGATGTAGGAATTGTGCAAAAGAAACGTGTGAAAAACTAAATAAGTTAAGCACACCAGATGGCTAATAAACCACAAAATAACAGTATTGACTATGGACTTAAGTAAAAAATAGACTATCTATAAAAATAAGTCATTAGTTCTGAAATGGACAGTATATAAAAAACAAAAGTAAGGCATAATAAACACTAAAACTATATACCACTTATTTTCTCCTCATAAAAAATAAAAGAATAACTAAATTTTGCCTATTTTCTCCTTATAAACACAAAGAATAACAAATTATCTTGTTGGATGTTTTCCCTTTTTTATATTTGTACCATTTGTTAGGATAATATCTCAATACTTGTGTATGTATATTTCTGTGTCAAAGCAATTCTTGGAAAAAAATCTTTTTTGTTAGTGTAACAATGTTGAAATGACTGTCTAGACGCAAAAACATTTTACTTGTAAGTGATATTTAGAAAATGTGTTAGGAATAGATTTTACTTAATTACTACATTTATAAAAAAATATTCCTAAGAAAATCGATATGAAAGACTCCTCACTTTCGATAAAAAACTTCTTAGAAAACAAACTTCACACTTAAATAACTGATTATCAATAAAAACAGACATTGAGAAACATTGGGAATAAAATTTTGCGTTATGTGCTTTCAAAAACAAAGACATTTCCTACCCTGTGCAAGTCAATTTATCTACAACTGATTGTACCATAAATAATTTACCCTATACTTCGTATACAGGGTGGTTATAATTAAACTTTCCCTATTTAACACGTTATAACACGGAAACTAATTACCGTACGAGTACCAAACTTGGTAGCATTAATTTCAAGGGCATGAGGAAAAGAAATAATGCAGAATCAGTTCAGCTGAAACACTTTTAATGTGCTGCTACGGCACATCATACCATTACATACCGATACCATTACTGCTACAAAAGGGGCTCAATATGGCGCCCATCAGCGTCCAGAAAAGTCTTAAAGCCCAGAACTGAACTCTGCACAGCAGAACGGAGCATGTCCGTAGGTATACTGGCTACTTCTCTTGATATGCTACGATTCAGATCAGCACATGTGTGAACGTTCCCCTAGTAAACCCTGTCCTTCTGGTAGCCTCATAACCAGAAATCACAGGGAGTGAGATCAGGTGATAGCGCCAGCCAAGCATTTGGAAACGATCGGCTGATGTTTCGATCGTTTCCAGATGTGTTTCGGAGAGGCAAGTGAACTTTATGATCGATGTGCGGTGGGTGGTAACCATCTTGTAAGAAAACTGTTGAGTTCAATGCGTCTCTTTCCTGCAGGGGGGGGGGGGGGTATGACATGCTGGCGAAGCATATCTCAGTAGCGCTGGTCCGTCACACTGCACGTCTTTGATCCCTGAGCGCCAACCTGTTCAAAAACGTTTGGGCCAATGATGAACGTAGCCGTGAAGCCACACCATATGGTGATACGTTCACCATACAGAGGAACTTCGCGCACAGTGACTGGAGGTGAAGATCCCCACATTCGGTAATTCTGTGTGTTCACCTCACCTGTCAGAGAAAAACGAGTTTCGCCAGTCCATAGGATGGTCTAGAGCTAGCCCTTGTCCAATCCTTGTGAAAAAGTGTTGAGCGAAGTCAACACGCCGTTGTTCGTCCTGTGGTACATGTTGCTGTACATCTTCTACAGGAACAATTTGAGAATGGTTCGAAGTACCTTCCATACAGTGGCCCGCGCGATGTTCAACTGTCGTGACAGGACGCGCACTGCCTGACGATCGGGAGCTGCACGCAGCGTCTGCCTTAGCAACAGCGATTTCATCAACCACCTGTGGTGCAACCGGTTGTCGGCCTCTTTCCGGTTGATTCCAGCTTCTTCACTATGCTCCGCACAGCAGGTAAAGAAAGAGCACCCTTTCGTAATCCTTTCAGCCGGCGATATTCTGGAAGTTCAGCTGCAGCATTACTGTTGTTCTGATAATAGAGCTTCACCAATAATACCCTGCTCCGTCTATCCAAGCTCACGTTGACACGTCAACAAGTGCACTGTGACTGGTCAGGTGTGTGAGACTATGAATCGCGACTTCTTATCACGGCACCTGCTGGCCATAGTTGGAACTGGACGGTGGTGCTGAGACGCATGGAAATCTTGCACCCCATACTCTGGACATTAATGCTACCAAGTTTGGTTCTCGTTCGGTAAATATTTTTCGAGTTATAGTGATAAATAGGGAAAGTTTAATTATAACCGCCCGGTATAAGAGTGTAACACATTCTAAGTAACTGAGAACATCTTAAGTTATTTATTTTTGCTCATGATTGTAACTGGAAAACTATTTAATCTCAGTAAACATATATTTGTTATTAGGTTGATTCTTTTTTCAATTCTTCACTCTTGTAACATTTTTGAGCATCTGTTTACTTATCACTGTTAGAATTTTGCACTCAGTCCTTTACTATCTGCAAAACATTTCGCGTAAGATTCTGGTTGCAGAACGGGGAGGATGTGTGATGTATGTATTTCATTTTCGTCATTCTGTAAATTCTGTTTCTTATATAAATATCGATGTGTATAGCTCACTCAGAGCAAAACTATGTAGCTGAGTAATCTTTGACTATTACCAGACCGCCGCTGCCTGAGAGCGTTAGCATTCTATGTTGAGCAGTGTTGAGTAGCAGACGCATTGTTTTGTGCTATTGAGATTGTAGTAACGAAGTTCAGGTAGTAGGACTGTTATATGAATTGCTCTGATAGGAAGATGAGATTTCCTTAGCTTGAAGTTATTTCTTAAATTCGTATTATGTAAATACTGTTAAGACATCAGCGAACCAAATTTTATGCATTACTTTCGAATTTTCATTTGAATTTCGTCTTAAGTCTTTTCTTACCAGTTGAAATTCCCACCCTTCATTCAGTTTATTATGTACGTACGCAAATTGCACTTTGTGGTACGGAATTTTCAGTACCAATGTTTAATGTTGTTTTAATGCTGTATGCTGCACGCTCCTTTCGCGAAATCTTCAAAAGTATTGGTGAATACACGAGGCAAGTAAAAATACAGTTAACTGTCAGGAATTTTTTCGTAAGTTCAGTTCCACGTTTATTTTATAAGTCGGCTTAAATTACATCTTTATAAAAATAGAATACTTCTCTCTGTAGATGGTGTTCAGTTAAACGTATTAAGTGTTTGTAGAATTCAGTGTACTTAGAGTTTTGCTCAGTGCACGAGTTTAAATTAGAACTTAGTTTGTTTGATAACCATGTTTGAGAAGTTTCAGTTGACAGTTTTAGGAAGACTCACTCTGATAGAGAGAGAGAGAGAGAGAGAAATCAGATAATTGGTTAAGTTACACCTCTTATTGTCAGTTCAAATCCAATGTGAATACATTTTTCTTTACGTGAATGTGATTTCATACGTAAGCGAAGCTGTGCTGTATCAGAGCTGAAATGTGTTAATCGCAATACATTAGTAAAAGTGTTTAATGTTTTATTCACAATTCTAAGTCGTGATTACAAGTACTGTAGAGTCCGCATGTGTGTCACTGCCGTGCTCTGTGTGGAGTCTGAACGGATATTGAATCAGTTGTACTTACGAAATGAAATTACGCAGTTTACTGCGTTGCTAAAAAAACCTCCATGTTGCAGACTCTATTTAATTTGTCATCCGTCACACATACCCACAACTTGTGTAGACATAAATCTTTAAAAACGAAAACTGGGGTTTAGCAAAATTTAACAGAACGCTGAAACGTATCTGAAACTTAACACCGTGTATTGTAAGAGTTATTCGTTAACCATCCCTAATATTTTAAGCACAATAACTGTTCAATACTCGTCCACAATTGGACGAATAATAGCAATTACAAAATTGTTAAGATGGCCATAATATACTATAGTTCGTAAACAAAAGCATATTGTGGCGATTACGTTCAGCATATCCTCGAAATGTCAGGACGTAGTTGCTTTAAATCATTACAGTTTCCTTCACCTTAATATTACAGTTGCAAGAATAAGAGTTCTCCATTTTCCAGAGAACGCATCGCTGTGTTGCAATAGTCTCTCGTATGTTATAGCTGGTTGCGCGCAGTCGCGCAGTGTATCATTATGTAAAATGAAGTGTTCTCACATTTTCAACAAAATTAATGGATTCTTTAAATGCAGAGTAAAACGTGAAATTAAAAACAATGGGAAAACAGGTCACAGAAAATAGGTGGCATGGAGCAGCCGTTCAAATGGCTCTGAGCACTATGGGTTCAAAAATTGCTCTGAGCACTATGGGACAACATCTCAGGTCATCAGTCCCATAGAACTTAGAACTACTTAAACGTAACTAACCTAAGGACATCACCCACATCCATGCCCGAGGCAGGATCTGAACCTGCGACCGTAGCTGCCGCGTGGTTCCAGACTGAAACGCCTAGAACCGCTCGGCCACACCGGCCGTTCGGAGCGATCTAAACTATAATAATCACATAAGACCAGCTGTAGGAAAATCAGACGCCAGGCCAAGAGGCCGAGATTCGTTACGAAATCCTAATGAGATGTCATTTACCGAAACACACTTTTCGTCAGCATCAAAGCAATGTCACTGCAGTGTCGTAAAATTGTTGGCACTAACGTTCATATTCCTACTGTTGCCGCAGCGCTTTGTAAGCCAGTTGCCGTCAAACTGATTAATGTACTGCTATTTTGTTATGTTTAGTTTTGCTTTCTTAATGACTGATTCGGTTCTTTTCCTTTTTTTTTTAATCTCATGCGGAAAGAGCGAGCGCCGTGGCCAAATTCGTCAACTGAGGATCGTAACTGCCTGTCAGGCCAAAGATATCAAGGGTGCGGACTCCATGAAGCTGCACAAACGCTGTTCTTTGTTTTTAACAAATATTATTGTGAACTACTTTTTTGATTTCATTGATAAATGTTTGGAAGTAAAGGAATGTACTCTTATGAGAAGAATGAAACATGGTGAAAGAAAATATACTCAGATATTAGCAAAAACCATGTATAAAACACCCGACTACTTTACAAATGAGTTAATGTACTAAATATTCGACATTTATAACGTGAGGGAGAAAAGGTTTAGGAAAGGTCTAAAATAATGCTTATAGAGGTCCCATTATGAAACACTGGATGAATATAGTCTGTGTAATTTGCGCTCCTTTTTAAGTAAAAGCAAGTCTTTCACGCATCTCACTGTTTATGATGTCATGCACATTTAGCGATACATGTGGATACTGCCGGCAAACAATGTAGCGAACAGAGGCGGTAGCAGGGAGGTAAAAAGTAATCAAAATATCATGTGTGATGTTGAAGTTTCACTGCATGAAAAGCGAGAACGTAGTAAGCGATGAACTTTTACATAATCATTTTGTGGGTGGAAGTATGCGAGAAAAAGTTTCGTAAGGACCTAAAATTATGTGTCACGTGGTGTGTAACGTCTGTTGGAAGACGCCAAGTGTTCCATGAATAAAGTCCAGGTATTTGCACGCCATCATTTAATGCTGCCTCAAGGCAAACACATGGCTTCTAACTGTCTTATTGTGTGAAATTTATGACATAAGATTATACCTCTTACTAAGCAGATTTTCACAGCATTTTAAATTTTTAATTTCGGTCTATAACCACGCGAAAATTGAAAATTAAATTTTGGTTGCTCCTGGCAGCAGTTAGATAGGTAACCTACAAATGGTCCCGGGGTTCCTTGTTTCAGGGTAGTCGCTTGTGTTAGGAACATAGATAACTAGACTGCTTTTTACGCCATAGTTGTCTTTCATGAAACCTGTCATTGAATCTTCAATCGGAGAAAAAAATGTCGGGATAGAACAGCAATCTCAATGGAATGTTTTAAGCCATTCCCAATAAACTTTTACAGAATAGGCTAAAACACGCAACTCATAAATGTAATGGCAATTCTCTAGTTCCGATGTTTACAAAATATCATCTGGTGACTGTGATCAAGAGTATATTGGACAAACAGCTCGAAACCTCAACTCCCATTTTAAAGAACTCAGGCACTTCTCGTAGTAATTCGGTATTTGGCCAGAATTTAACACATCAAAACCATTCTGAAGGAACCGTTACGAATTAGTTGAAAACTCTCCACATTGCACCGCAAAGACTTTTACAGAATACCTTGGAAGGGCTACAAATTTATCCTCAGTATATAAATAAATTTTTGTCCTCATTGAATGAGCAGTTAGCGGATTCAGAGAAAAATATTTTTTCGACATCTTCGATGACTCAGAATATAATTCTTTTTCCTTCTTCTTTTTAGCTTTCAATAACCAATTATTTATGCTTTATATTTCTAATTTAAATTTTGTATATATTTATTCGGTTTATCACATGCTTCTAACTATTTTATGTGTAATTTTAGTTCTTGACTGATAATGACACTATTCATGTTTTTAATATTTGACCTCATATGTCTTGTGACCTTTCTTATGTTTCTTCGGTGTTTTTACTGCAATTTACTGATCGACATTTTTACTTTTTACGTAATATACCACTTTACACCTAAAATTACGTACTCTTCTCTCGCCAGTTTTCATGGCGCTGCTAACCTGTATGCAACACATTGCTTTAAATTTAATGTTATGTACGCCTTTGTCGCTGGTCACTATGACACTGCTGACGTCCTTTTAGTGCACTTCAGTGACAAAAGCCGTGCCTTAGCGATATACACATTAGAGACGGTGAAAGTATCGATTACACAAGGTATAAAAGAGCACTGCTTTGGCGGAGCTGTCATTTGTACCCACGTGGGTATGGATGCACGACGGGAATTAACGAGCGTTGAACGCGGAATGGTAGTTGGAGGCAGAAGCATGCGAATTTCCATTTCAGAAATCGTTAAGGAATTCAATATTCAGAGATGCACTGTGTCAATAGTGTGCCAAGAATATCAAGTTTCAGGCATAACCTCCTACCACGGACAACGCAGTGTCCGTCCACTATCAACTAACGAGCGAGAGCAGCGACGTTTACGTAGAGTTATGTCTTAATAGAAGAGCAACACCGCGTGAAATAACCGCAGAAATCAATGTGGGACGTACAACGAACGTATCCGTTAGGACAGTGCGTCGAAATCTGACATTAATCTGCTATGGCAGCAGAGGACCAAGGCGAGTGACTCTGGCAACAGCACGACATCGCCTTCAGGGCCTCTCCTGGGATCATGACCATATTTGTTGAATCATAAGTGACTGGAAAACCTTGGCCTGATCAGATAAGTCCCGATTTCAGTTGGTATGAGCTGATGGTAAGGTTAGAATGTGGAAAGGACCTCAGGAAGTCATGGATCCAAGTTGACAAGAAGACACTGTGAAAGTTGCTGGTGGTTCCATAATGGTGTACGCTGTGTTTGCATGGTATGGACTGGGTCCTCTGGTCCATCTGAACCGATCATTGACTGGAAATGGTTATATTCGGCTACTCGGAGACCATTTGCAGCCATTCAAATACTTCATTTTTATGGATGATAGTGCGCCATGTCCCCAAGCCGTAACTGTTCGCGATTTGTTTGAACCATTCTGAACAGTTTGAACGAATGATTTGGCTATCCACACTGCCCGATATTAATCCCATCGAGCATATATGTGAGATCAGTTCGTGCACAGAATTCTGTACTGGCAACACTTTGGCATTTATGGACGGCTGTAGAAACGGCATGGCTCAATGGTTCTTCAGGGGACTTCCAACGACTGCTGGAGCCCACGCCACGTCGAGTTGCAGTACTACGCCGGAAAAGAGGAGGTCCAAAGCGATATCAGGAGATCAGGAGGTATCCCGTGACGTTATCACTCGGTGTACACTTTTTTTTGCACTTATTATTATGTGCGCTTGTGTCGCCAGTCACCATGATGCTACTTCATAAGGCACTTTAGCAGTGTGGCAGCCACTTACTGTCGAATCGTTGACATCGTTCTCCGCCAGATCTGGACGGTGCGTATCGATACCTTCACGCCACATCCATGGAAACAGACGGCTTCACGAAGCTCTACCTTTGCTATGATTACGCTCTATGAGTTTTCTTCAAATGGCCATACAGAGCAACCTTTGTGCTGGCAGCCGACTGGAACTGGCAATCCTCCTGTGTCTCTTTTAAGAAATGTAATTTCACAAACTGGTTTATACAGCAGATAAATATTTTTATGTAACTTTCTTATTAATTATTGTAGAATTGTTTTATCTGCATGTTATTTATAGCAACGCTTTTTACGTACAGTATGCCTGATTGGCTATTACGGACGTAATGCGATGAGCTGTGGGTGGAGCATCCAGTACTTAACCCATAGCTAGAGTTGCTCAGTATCAAAACTACCGTTCAGTAGTCTTTGTACACTTCATAAATGACGTAGTAAGTGGTAGGATTAACGGCAGTGTTGGCAGAATTAATAGGAAAACAAATATAAACGAATTTGTAAAACAGAATACTGTAGCTGACGTATTCTCTCTAGATCACTACCTCTCTCCTTTTTTTTCACATAATTACAACAACACATCATATGGCGTCCGTCCGCTGTCTATCTTATATACTTACAGAACATAAATTGCGTTTTATAAATAATAAAAATTAGTTCATCGCGTAACTTTTTCCGCTTTTATGTAACCAAAGCAATTATTTTTTATGAAAGTACAGTTTACATACACAAACATAAGAAATTCATAGTTACTGTTGTAATTTTGTACTCTACAGAACGTTCTTCGTCATGATCAGAGACAAGAGTTTACTGCAATTATTGTTAAACGAGAAAGTTATTTATGAATAACAGAAACATGTTTTTATAAAAGTTCGAGGAAATATTGAAGCGATGTTTAACTAGCGTTTCCTTTAAAAAATACGTTTTCTAGCCTTACATGATAAATCTGTACTTTTTTTTAGCGCAACATCCCTCTGACTTTACAATCAACAATTTTCGAATAAAACCTGAATTAAACATTGACAGTTTCACTATCACTATAAATGTTATTTATTCTTAAGTAACAGATAGGATAATAACAATGTAGAACAAAAATTTTCAATAGATTTCGGCCTTTCATGTATCATCACACAGCTTCTAGACCGCTTCCGGCATTTAGAGGACTCTAACAAGACACTGATCACATAAGTGAAGAAAGAGATCGTTATGTGATAACGCTCAATAGGTATGCAACACATTCAACTTACAAGTGACGTGGGTACGACTTTAACTGACCAAAGATACTAGCAGAAATATCATAGCCTACTCTTAGCTACGCTAGCCTACGGTAGTTATACAACTCTGTTTGTAGCCCCTCTTCCTCCAGCAGAAGTTGACGTTCGTGCAGGCACGATACCTATTTCGTTCACGTGCCATGATGGGTATAACTTATTTTACGAGGATCTCTCTAAAAGTAAAGAACGTTTTGGCATAAAAAACGAAAGATGTCAACAGAAAACTTGATTTTCGAAGTTGCACTACCTTACTCTATTTTTCAGCGATAGTTGTCAAGGCACTTATTGTAACGTGGGGCCAATTTTTCAATTCTCATGTTGTGTTCCTGTATGGCCAAAAATTTGTGACAGGATTTCACTCCGTTTATGAGGGCCCCATTGTTTGCAAATTGTTTTCCACCCAGAAATTTCTTTAGTTTTGGGAATAAGTGAAAAATCACTTAGTACCACGTAATACGTTGAAATTCTTACTGTGATCGCGCTGGTGCCGTACGACTGCGATCTTCGCCGTGCACTCTGGTTCATCCTTGATTAAACATAATGCACAATTTCCTCACTGAAAACCCGCTCATTGTGCTATCACCATAAACTTTCACGATTTACCTCAAAAATCTGATAGGCCGCACATTTTGTGCATTCAGGGAAGGAATGACACTACACACTTCGCATCTGGCGTGATTTTTGATGCTTTCCGCCATTTCAAGAGGTTATACAACAAAGTGGTGTGATCACTCGGCAACAAGAGTCAGTTCACACTGAGACGTGGAAAGGAGCTAAGTGGCACATTCGCGATCGAGCCGATGGGGATATCAGCATAGGGGATCGGGATGCAATCGTTCTTGGCCTTCCGGATGACCCTCGTAATTTTGGTCGTATCTTACATTAGATTGTTTTAATTTCAATGAGAGGAAAACATTGAGAGAAAATCACAACAAGAACAACTATACTAAACTCACGTTACTTCGGCCCTCAGTAGAACGACCTCCCTGTAATCTGGCCAACAACCACCATCTAGTCAATCAAACAGAAATGACGCATACAATAATTAATTCTCTTGTGCAACAATGTTGTTAGTTCCCAGAATTACATTTTTACCCTGCAGTGGAGTGTGCGCTGGTATGAAACTTCCTGGCAGGTTAAAACTGTGTGCCGGACCGAGACTCGAGCTCTGAACCTTTGCCTTTCGCGGGCAAGTGCTCTGCCAACTGAACTACCCAAGCACGACGCACGACGCGCCCTAACAGCTTCAGTTCTTCCATTACCTACCTTTCAAACTTCACAGAAGCTCTCCTGCGAAGCTATCTTTCTTCCAGGAGTGCTAGCGCTGCAAGGTTTCGCAGGAGAACTTCTGTGAAGTTTGGAAGGTAAGAGACGAGGTACTGGCAGATTGAAGCTGGGGGACGGGTCGTGAATAACTCAGTTGGGAGAGCACTTGCCCGCGAATGGCAAAGGTCCCGAGTTCGAGTCGCAGTCCGGCACACAGTTTTAACCTGCAAGAAAATTTCATGGTTTTAGTTCATTACAATGTTAAAAATGCAATATATGTTTGAAAATTCGATTTTATTTACTGTTAAGTATCATTGCCTCTAGAAATAAACACGCTATACTAGACCTCAAGCAGAAACTCGATGTTAAAGATAAGCTGAACAGAGGTTCTTCGCAGATGATACTTGGTTTGTGGGGCGCTCAACTGCGCTTTCATCAGAGGTTCCTCGCAGCACTCTATTGCTGCTGAGAGCAGTGTTGGATGAGAAACTAGTTATGACCACACTTTAACAGACGGAGAGACAATCAAAAGTGTACAGGAAGGTTACTATAAAGGTGATGCACAAGAGGACATTGGAGATTAGGGCATGAAGATACTTCACACTGCTGGTGCTTTAGCCGCAGACAGCTTCCTGGAGTACATTACGCAATAATCAGATACATGTAGTACCAATGTAATGCTTTTAAAGCATTGTCACGTATCATCTTTGTGACTACTAAATATTTTGAATAGTTAGTGATACCACTGTGAATGTAAACACCCAAGGACTGAGTTTTCTGTGAAAATGAATGTATCCTTCGATAAAATAGAAATAATCCCTATGTGATAAGTCTCCTTTAATTTACGTCTATGGCCAAAAACTATTTGTTAACAGATTTTCGGTCTACAATGACCATTATCAGATCTGTTTCATACAAACAAAGTCCTAATGCACCGCAGCCACAGTGGTATCGTCAAATGTTAAACGCAGTATCAGCACCAGTGTCGTCAATATATATAAATAACATGATATACGACAGTCATGTTGTCAGTAGCACTCTGTTAACAAAAATTTCGTGGCCATAGACAAAAAATAAAGGAAACTTAGGTAAATACGTGTCACTGTTTTATTCGCGACAATTGCACCCCGATGCGTTTGCAATAAATTTAACACGCTTTCAATAATCGGGCATTTCCGCTCATCCAGCACCCATATGTGCAACGAAACGAAAAAATGGCTGACATCGAAATAAGTGTCCAAGAAATAGAAAAGCAACTGGAATCACTCAACAGAGGAAAGTCCACTGGACCTGACGGGATACCAATTCGATTCTACACAGAGTACACGAAAGAACTTGCCCCCTTCTAACAGCCGTGTACCGCAAGTCTCTAGAGGAACGGAAGGTTCCAAATGATTGGAAAAGAGCACAGGTAGGCCCAGTATTCAAGAAGGGTCGTCGAGCAGATGCGCAAAACTATAGACCTATATCTCTGACATCGATCTGATGTAGAATTTTAGAACATGTTTTTTGCTCGCGTTCCATGTTATTTCTGGAAACCCAGAATCTACTCTGTAGGAATCAACATAGATTCCGGAAACAGCGATCGTGTGAGACCCAACTCGCTTTATTTGTTCATGAGACCCAGAAAATATTAGATACAGGCTCCCAGGTAGATGCTATTTTCCTTGACTTCCAGAAGGCGTTCGATACAGTTCCGGACTGACGCCTGATAAAAAAATTAAGAGTCTACGGAATATCAGTCCTGTTGTGTGGCTGGATTGAGGAGTTTTTGGCGGACAGAACGCAGCATATTGGCGTGCCACAGGGGAGTGTTATGGGACCATTGCTTTTCACAATATATATAAATGACCTAGTAGATAGTGTCGGAAGTTCCATGCGGCTTTTCGCGGATGATGCTGTAGTATACAGAGAAGTTGCAGCATTAGAAAATTGCAGCGAAATGCAGGAAGATTAGCAACGGATTGGCACTTGGTGCAGGGAGTGGCAACTGACCCTTAACATAGACAAATGTAACGTATCCCGAATACATAGAAAGAAGGATCCTTTATTGTATGATTATATGACAGCGGAACAAACACTGGTAGCAGTTACTTCTGTAAAATATCTGGGAGTATGTGTGCGGAAGGATTTGAAGTGGAATGATCATATAAAATTAATTGTCGGTAAGGCGGGTACCAGGTTGAGATTCATAGGGAGAGTCCTTAGAAAATGTAGTCCATCAACAAATTAGGTGCCTTACAAAACACTCGTTCGACCTATACTTGAGTATTGCTCATCAGTGTGGGATCCGTACCAGGTCGGGTAGACAGAGGAGATAGTGAAGATCCAAACAAGAGTGGTGCGTGATAGCTTTACAGGGATGTTTAGCAAACTCAAGCGGCAGAGTCTGCAAGACAGGCGCTCTGCATCGCGGTGTCGCTTGCTGTCCAGGTTTCGAGAGGGTGCGTTTCTGGATGATGTATCGAATATATTGCTTCCTCCTACTTATACCTCCCGAGGAGATCACGAATGTAAAATTAGAGAGATTCGAGAGTGCACGAAGGCTTCCCGGCAGTCGTTCTTCCCGCGAACCATACGCGACTGGAACAGGAAAGGGAGGTAATGAAAGTGGTACGTAAAGTGCCCTCCGCCACACACCGTTGGGTGGCTTGCGGAGTATAAATGTAGATGTAGATGGGCAAGATTAGCAGAAGCCTCGTATATAAACGTATTTCTTAGGCGTACACATAAAATAACGATTTATTTCCCCAGTTTTAGATAGTCAAGAGGGATTGTAGAGTCAAAGATGTGGAAGGTCAGCCAAAGACGGCCTTTCCTCCGCCTGCACACTTTCAGGAGGTCGGGGCAGTCTTGCTGCGGGCGCCTGTCGCGCGTGAAGACCGGAGGCTGGCGTGGTCTCCTGTTACCGGAGGGCCATCTGCCGAGGCCAGGGCTGGCCACGCAGATCGAGTTGCCTGGTCGAGCAGCGCGCAACTCGAGACTGCCGCTACCGGTCGCGGAACGGACGCTGCTCCCCGCCCTCTGCCCCCTGTCCCTGCCTCCTGCTGCAGCTCACGCCGCCCTAGCCCGCACCTTTCCCTCAGGTCGTCAGGTGTGCAGCTGCACGCCGACAACAGAGACCATCCGAGGTCGGGAAGCGTGTGCACGCACTGTCCACTACAAGGCAGAGGGTATTACTTCTCGTCATAGTCTACCCGTATGCTGCACTGCATCTTTTAACACTACCTCTATAAACAGTTGGTCCACTACAGTGGCTTAGCGGTCAGTGTAGATGGCTGCCATGCGAAGGACCTGTTTTAAGTTCCTGGTATGGACAAGAATTTTTCCTTGGTGCAACGTCTGGTATGGGATCTGAGCCCCAACTACGCGTTTTCGTGAACTTCACTGTCTATTTGTGTTTGGTTTCCCGCCCTTGCTGTGGTTACGTCGTGATTCCTCTTCCTTCTACGTGTGGCAGCAGTGAGGTGTATCGATATTTGCGCCGTGCACCATCTTTGAGTTGGTGCATATAGTTTCCGGCCAGGGGGGTCTGGAGGCAGTCGGTAGGTTGTTGCAGACGGGGGAAGTTATCTCCGAGCGGTGCAGTCGGCTGTGTCCGCTGGCGGAGCGTGTGTGGAGCTGTCGGATGGCTACGAGCTTCGTAGTTCACCGACCCAGGACGTCAAAGTTGAGTAGTGGTTTCAACTACCCAAGCCACGTCCTTTCATGTTGTGGTGGTTCGTTTCGGTGGTTTGCTGTTGGGGAGGTTTCCCTGTGAGCAACACAGAGTATTTCTACTGCTGAAATTTAGGCGCGATGCGGTGCAATTAACTATTTTGGTTGACTACAATTTGAGTGCACCAGTGGAATTTTCTGCCTTGTGGCCGTTAGTGTTCCGGTTACCTGCCTTGGGCACTGACGTGAATTCAGGCAGTGTTCTTCTGCGTGACGTTAACTGTGTTACCGTGTTTCAAATTCAAGTGTACCAGCGGAATTTTTCTGCTTGGTGGCCGTCAGTGTTCCGGTTACCTGCCCTGGCCACTAACGTAATTTCAGGCAGCGTTATTGTCCTGTCCAACACGGTGTGTAATTTTGACAGCTAATACATACTCTGTTGTGGATTATCACCTTTGTAACCTTTTCTGTCTGAGTTCTCATGTACTCACTGACGGCAAGCACGTCGTTGTGGTGTGGCCGTGCGGTTCTAGGCGTGTCAGTCTGGAACCGCGGGACCGCTACGGTCGCAGGTTCGAATCCTGCCTCGGGCATGGATGTGTGTGATGTCCTTAGGTTAGTTAGGTTTAAGTAGTTCTAAGTTCTAGGGGACTGTTGGCCACAGATGTTAAGTCCCGTAGTGCTCAGAGCCAAGTCGTTGTGTCGGTCGGTCCGTGGCTGTCCCCTGGTTGGGTTCCGACGTATCAAGTGTAGTTGGGCTCACCACCTGTCTCGCCCAACAGAACGAGGGCAGACCGACCTTCCTGGAGGCTTCTGAGTGCCACCGGTGTTCAATTATCTGTTTTTATCTGCTTAAAATTTAAGACTTATGGTTTTTTTCTTAAAAATTTTGCAAAATTAATTCTATAATTTATCTTTCAAGCTTAAACATCTGCCTTTAAAAGATTATGGTAATATATATTAAAATTTTGAAACTTAATTGCGGCCTTCAGCCTTTGGTATTGCACCTTGCACAGGTTTGTTCTATTAATTTTGCTGTGATATTTTTTTAAATTATTTTATTACTATTCAAATGGTTCAAATGGCTCTGAGCACTATGGGACTTAACATCTATGGTCATCAGTTCCCTAGAGCTTAGAACTACTTAAACCTAACTAACCTAAGGACATCACACAACACCCAGTCATCACGAGGCAGAGAAATGTTGCTGTCTCAATGGGGTTTTTATCTTGTTGATTTGTTAAGATTTCTTCTTTGGAGGCCATCAGCCATGAAAGTGTTGCATTCGGTAAACGTCCGACTATGTGCCGCTTTGCTTGTAAAAGTGTTATTACATTACAACAAATTACAATTAGAAGATGAAACTGACCTCAACCTATTTGCCTCTTTCCACAATCCCAATTAACTGTTCTGCCCAGCGGGTCTAGCGGGCGTCTCAGGAGGTACTTAGACTCGTAATAATAACTGAGGATATACTTGACCGAGTAGTAGTCGCTCCACCGTCTAGAAAGTCCGCAAAAACGGCAGGGAGGGGCGTGTGATGATCCCATGCCCCTCCATACCACATCTGCGTGACGCCGCAATCCATAGGATAACACGGCGGTCAGTAGACATCCCTTAGGCCTTCAGGACCTGGACGAGAAGCTTCCCCGGCATCGAATCCGTCTTTACATGGGACTTGTTTTCAAGGTAAAACATGCCAACATGGTTTCAATATGATCGGTACGCCGTTTGAAACGAAACGGTATATCTCACGGAACGCGCTCCCATAGAAATTTGCGACCTTAATGGTCTCCAGCGGCATCTGTCGTCTGTATATGGAGCGTGGACGAAAGCGGACTTGTGCTATAGCTGCGATTAGTCTGTAGATGATCGTCGAAGATGCGCACAGAAAATCACAAAGAAGACTATGGACAATTCGAAGGACACGTATCTAAAGAGTTCTTTTGCATTCCGTTGGAGTTCAGTAACCCCAGAAACCACCTCAGCCTGACAGTGTTTATTGCGGTTATTGTTACATTTAATGTTATAAAACTCTACTCTCTCTTGCTGCGTCTATTAAAACGCATATTTTCTGCGTACAGTATTCATGAGGTATGTATTGTCAGCTGTGCATAACGTAAGTGTGATAGGACCGCCCTTGTTCTCAATAACCAGGCTGTTTCAGCTGCCTCTACTGATGTCGTTTTATGCAACCCGCATTATTATATCTGGCTTCAAAAACCACGTGCGAGATTTCATTTTCTCTCGCTCGTTACACATACAGTATTAGTCCTACAGAAAACAATGACCAGCACCTTTATTGTAGGATATTAATGCAATTAAATTTTGTGCTGTGATATGTTTCCGTTACCGGCCGTAGTTTTCGAGTTACTCAAAAAAAAAAAAAAAAAAAAAAAAAACGAACAAAAGTGGCCTTCAAACCTGTACCACTCCCACACTCAGCCCCCACCGGTCAGGATTTCTAGTATGTTGTTCATGCCACTCTCTTCTACTAATATACAAATATGAGACTGTATGAATTATTTCCCGCATTCGACCGTTTTTGACCATCATTGACTGGCCATATTACATCACTGACTTAGTCGAGCACGTACAAATTGTAAAATTGACGTTTGTGCAAATTTTACCTAACTATTTTGTGAATTTTAACAGTATAAAATAAACAGTTACATCGTTGTATTCGTCAGGACTTCTGGACGCAAAACTACTGGGCTTGTAAGGACTAAACTTGGATCGCATTGTCAACGTAATTCGCTTTATTGTAACGATCACAGAAGTCGTTTTCCTTTCATTGCCCTCACGGGCACGTTTAAATTAATAATGATAATGAAACAGTGGACTATACTGGTGGTGTGATAGCCCTTTCAATAGAGACCAAAAATTCGACTATCGGGAAAAGTTCGTGTAATTGAAAGTTTTTCTCCATAGGTAGGAGGGAATGCCACGAACGACATACTGAAAAACCTGTCTGGTGAGGGATGAGTGTGGGGCTCGAGGTGCATTTGAAGGTCACTTTTGTACGTTTTTTCTTGAATGGCACGAAAACTATAGCCTGTAGCGATAACCTATGCCAGTACAAAGTATAAATATATTAAATTTTCTACAGAAAAGGTCCCGTTCATTATTTCTGAAGGGCAATTGGTCGCCAGTTACTAGCGAGAGAATATGAGCATCTTGTGCGTGGTTTTTGAAGACCAGATATAACATTTCTGGCAGCATAAAACGTTGTCGATTGGGGCAGCTGAAAGACACTGAATGTGTATCTGATGAATACTAGCAGTCCAGGACACCATCTGGATCCTATTACTTAAAATGTTTCGAATCACTCACATATGTAAGAACCTATTCCGTATCTCTACTCGTTTCTGAGACAACACGTTGAAGGTAACTCCGTGTAACTGGCACCTGAAGTGCGATCCTGTCATAAGGCTCTTGTATATGTGGCACATTAAGCATCACGACTACACCGGACTAAATAACACAGATATTTGACAGTAACTAAAGACGGGCAAATAGTGTCATCTGAAGATTCACTTCATAAATTTTTAATACGATGTAAGTAACTCAAAAATTGTTATTATTTCATATAATTTAATAACATGAATAATATGAGTTGTATTATTATTCCAATAATTTAATTATTTTTCATGTACTAGATTTATTTCGAAATATGTTTCCTTAATGTTACTTCCATTTGAAGTCATCAAAATTAAAAATAGTTGGTTATGAAGTTTAAAAATAACTTTTGCATATATATCTACATAGAAATGATTACACTAAAATTCACAACCAATTACCTAACAGAGTTCATCAAACCACTTTTAGGATAGATAGGAAAGATATAGGACACCTATATCTTTCTGTACGACCTATGGTTTCTCTTATATTATTATGATGATTACTTCTTCATTTACAGGTGGCTGCCAACAGTATGCTATCTGCTACGTAAGATCGTGGTCGGATTAATCACTAGAAAAATGCATTTGACAACAAACTAACACATATACATACATCATATATGAACAAAAGAAAAACGAAATTATAATTAATAATACGTCCAGTCACCCACAGCATCAGTAATTGCTTGGCATCTTGGAGGTATGCTTGAAACCAGTTTCCCGCGTATACACATGGAAGAGGCCTCCAGACGTTTCGAATTTGCGTTGACAGCTGTTTCAAAGGGAATTTTACTTGCGATTAACGCAATGTTACCATTTGGTTTCCCGAAGAATTGTTAATGATCGTTTTTTCCACTTTTAGAGTCACTTTTGAAAGTTGCGAGCTCTATCTTCTTATCTCGTGTTTTCTACTGAAAATCTCCTGCTTGTTCTCTTGTTAACTTTACTATTACAGAGATCGACAAAACGTTATTCTTTTTTATTGGTCCTGTGAGCAACAAATAACTTACTTGGTCTTTCTGCTGCCACTTCTTGATCTGCTGCATTCCATTATTTAACAAAAACATAAAAAAAACCTATTATTCATGCTGAGTGCAATGCATGTTCTGTATGGCGGCTCCTGCTGTTGCTGCGGCTGCTGCTGCTTACTACAACTACATATAATCAAGAGAAAGGGTTTGGTCAAATCTAAACTCGATAAATGATAACCCAAACAAAAAAACTATATTATGAAAGCGATTCTTTCTCATTCAATTAACAAAACGCTAGAAGCTATTTGAACAGTCGCAACGTTTGTAAATCTGCCTCCAGTGGCATTAAAGCAACATTACAAATTAATCAAACTCTTGAGACAGACTGAAATACTTCTGAATTGAATACATAGCGAAACAGTTCCCTGACAATTACAAAAGAGATCAATGACAAAAATCAATACTTAATCTAACAATGGTTTCCCCTTAAGAATTCAACTCCTATCACTATCAAAATTACCGTCTGCTGCTACGCACATACACAAACCCTTTTCTTTAAATTAATAAGCGCCTGGATGGTCACAAAGTACAAGAATAAGAAACAACCTACAAAGTACATAATAAAAAATAGATTATTAACAAAATGCAACACACAAAACCCCTCCATCTGTCCAGTAGACACTGAAAGAAATGGTTTATTCATCAAGGTGACAAGAAATAAATTTATGACATGACAAGAGAAAAATATCACCTTTCAATTAACCTCGTGCTGGAATCGGCACTGCATCACTAAATTACAACCATGAAATAGAGAAACACAAGATGAATATTAAATTGACATATGTTACACTACTATTTACACATTCATAAAATATGGCAGATACTCTCGCCTCTTGGCGTAAGAGTCATTTCGCTCTGGAAAGAGAAAAGAAATCGTTTAATGCACGACATAATTATCTACGTCATAGTTCGGTGTTTTTTGTCACGGCCGATTGTTTCTGGAACGTCTTTCTTCTCGGGACCATTAACGATAAGTGTGCTACGCTCCGATCTGAATATATCGTCTACTACACAAAATTACGTCACGTTAAGTGCTTTCGTTTCTGCAATGGAGGAAACTTTCGTTGCAATCATGTTTCCTATAATAAAGTCCTGCAATAAAGTCAGCCTGAACAACAATAAGAAGAGAAAATACACTAACATTCTTACCCTTCCACAATTCCACAGAGGCAAAAAAAAAAAAAGAAAAAAATTCTTCGCACTCATTCATCACATAATTCAACACTTTGCTGTGTGTTTGTATCACAACTCCTTCCGTGACTCATAGCTATGTTTTAACTTTACTGTGACTTAGATTTTAAGTAAGTGTGTACTCTACCTTAACATTACTGTGACTTAAATTTCACGCAACTGTGTGTAAGCTATATCTTCCTTCATAGAATACCGTTGTGGGTTTCTTCGTTTAGAAGTGTATCTTTCTTGCCTTCTCTTGTTCTATAAATGTCTGCAAAGTGCTCCCTCATTGTGTCACACTAATCATGAGTGGTTCATAAATCCTAATATGCCTTACCTGGCAAACTAATAAACACGAAAAATCCACATAAATCATCACTCTTCAAACTACCTCATAAATCAGAACAAGTGTCAGTTCGAAGGTTTCTTAATTATACTATCACCCATCAAATATACCTTCTCAATTCAGAGCCACTTATGCACTATATTTTACCGGAAGATAATGTCAACAGTTTCTGTTATTTCATGTTATTTCTCCCTAAGAACGTACATAGCTATTTCTTGCATTTTCCTTCAAATAAGTCACGAAAATTTCATTCTTTCAGTGAGCAATCGCAATATGTCAACAGCTGTTATAATCCTCTTGTCATAAATGTCTGCAAAGTTCTCATTCTCTCAAACAATGCAAGTCATTCATAATCATTCATCCTTGGTCTTTCACACAGGATAGATTGATAGTAAAATATTAATAGATAAACAGGTTAGTCAAAGATTATGATACAGTACTGAAAACTAAAATCGGTAGAACATACTGTAACGGCTGGAGCACCTAAGCTTGCCAAACATATATTTACTAAAGATCAGTGAACCTCTAGGGCCTTATTCCTTGAAAATTTTAATCTGTGATAAGTGATGAAGACCTCGCGATTCATGTGTTCGTATTGTCTCAAGTTCCACAGCGTTTGTGTGTGCATTGCGTCGTATACAGAAGGGTCCTTCATAGAACAAGAAAAACTTCCTACTCAAATATTTTCCCTTATGAGATAGTCGATGTGATCTAAGCTACTTTTTGACGTACCTGTAAATTCTTGATGTTGACTCGTGGATTATGCAGCTTCTTTCTTCTGTCTGCAGCTTTCTTGATGTTCTGTAATGCTACACTTACCACTTCATGGTGTCTTAAACGTCGCTGTGCAAGGAAGGTTACTAATTATTTTATCGTAAGTGGTGTCAATAGGATGACGTATAGTGGTACAAAAAATTTATTATGTTACTTGACCTAGAATTCATAAAGAAAGTTACGTATTGTTCCTGTCTTGTGAGAAAAAACTTCACAATTTGTTTGTAATATTTCAAAGAACTCATCAGTGCCTGCATTAGGATCTACTTCGTCTCGGTAAACTTTCCTTTTAATTAATTGTTTTGTACTAATGGGTTGTTCTGTTTCACAGTAAAATGTAGTGATGTTATCTGTGCAACTATTAGACAAATTCAGTGATTGTTGCGCCTCAAGCGGAAAGAGAAATCGCAGATAATTCACTTCCTCATCCTCTTTTGTTAACCATTCTTGAAATTTAAGCGTGAGTAGCATTACTCATAACATGACTTCAGCATTACAAAAGTTTAACATTGCTGCTTTATCTTCACGTAGGAATTCCACACCCAAAATCATTTCTGTTGATAAAAGAGGGACTACTAAGAAATTTGCAGAAAACTCCTGTGCTTGACACCTGAAAACTAAAGAAGTCTGATTGCGTACGTCTACACTCTTTTCTTGAATGACTCCCTTTAATTTGGTCTTTAATAATAGCAAGGCTGTTCACACTTCTTAAACATTGTCTCGCTAATAACATTCACAGGGCTGCCAGGATCAAGTACAGCTGAAAGTAGAATATTTCCTACCGAGATTTTTATTATTTGATGAGCATACATAATTTCGCTGTTATCATTTTCTTGTAATAATGTGTCTCTAATGTCCTCCAGTCCAACAAAGTTAACATAATTTGTGTGTCGGCTTTCCGCCGCTACAAACTGTTCGTTTGTAGTCCTTGTTGCTTGTGCCGGCTCGTATTGCCGCGAATTATTGCTTGGGTTGGGTGGTCTGATTTCTACATTGTCCCCACGCTCTAAATTGGAATTTCTGCGATCCTACCAATTTCGATTTGTCCCCTCATCATAACTGATTTGGTTCTCATAATTGTTATGATCATAATTATCACGTGGGCTCAATGCTCTGTATTCTGCATGAGCACCGCGTTCCGAATTGTAATTTGCGTGTCCGCGCCAATTTCGGTTGGCCCTACCGCGACCATTCCTTCTAAAATAATTTTCATTTCCATAACGCCTATGCTCTTGCGGTCCGTGATCTCTATTACTGTACTGAGAGTTTCTATGATCATAAAAATCGCTTCTCTGGCGTCTATGATCTGTGTTATACGGTTGATGCCGCATATCGCGCGTATCTTCTTCCACCCTGTACGCGTGAGATTCGTCCGAGTTCCATACGCGTTTACGGTCACGCCGCGGATTATTATTTTCCCAATACTGATTACTATTATCTCTTTGTGTGTTTTCATAGTTGTCAAATTCTAGTTCTTGCAAAAGAGCTTGGAATGCCACCAAGTCATCTTTGCACCTACCTGCCAAAATTATGTGGCGTAATCTGATCGGCAGTTTTGTCAAACAGATACGAATTAATTCCGACTGACTGTACGGATTCGTTAAATATCTGTTCATGCGCATCATGTTTTCAAAATATTGCACTGGAGTTGAAAATTTCGACTGCTCGTAACTTTGCATCATAATGATGTAATGTTTTACACGATCTTGTGTAGTCTCTGACCAGTAAGCAGATAAAATGCATGATAAAAATCACCATATGTGTGACATTCACGTACTATTGAGCACATTCTTGTTGCAGGCTCTCCTTCAAGATAACCGCAAATGAATTCCAGTTTGTGGTCAATTGGCCATGTTGGTGGTAAAGAATAGTCAAATTGTTGTACCCACTCTCGAGAGTGCATTTCCTGACTAGCATTCCGAAAAAAATTAAAATTTCGTAACTGTGAGAAAATGCTTATAGTCAAACTCGTCATTTTTCTTACCGGATGAGTTTTCTTTTACAGCATGACTCACGTTTCTTTCATTACGTCCCGCAGACGTGTCATATCCACGAGAAAGTGGTCGGCATTTCCATAATTAACGTGCTCATTTTCGTTACTAATTTGGTAATTATCGGATCTACCCGTGTCATTGCGGTGATCGATCTTTTCTTCGATGCTTGCAAGCTGTTCCTATATTTTTTTTTTTACATCACGTTTGTTTTGCTGATTAATTGTCATCTGCCCTTGTTTAAAACGTTGCAGAGACTGAAATTCTTCGGTATCCGTGATCGGTACCAGCTGAGTGTCATCTGACCTCTAATGTAACCCGCTACTCAGTTCTGTTACTTTCATGGATAATTCATCTACCTGTTTAGCTGCTGTCGTTAATTGAGGTTCTATTTTTCACACTTCATTGGTGGTCTGTAATTGCAATGAATCAACATTTTTCGCTAATTCCTCTACTTGCAGATCTTGTTGTGGCGTCTGTCGTTTCACTTCAACAATATCAACATTTTGTACGTCATCAAGTCTGGATACAAGATTATTAATATCTGATCTGAATTCTTTACGTAGCTGACTTTTCAACTGATTGGTCATTTCTTCAAATTTACTATTTAAATAGTCATTCACCTCACCGTGAAACAATGTGAGATTCTCGTTAATTTCGGTCTGAAGCGATTTGAAATTTTTTGCATTATTGTCATTAAATTCAGTGAGTTTACTCTCCTGTCTGTCATTAAATTCAGTGAGTTTACTCTTAAATTCAGTGAGTTTACTCTTCTGTCTGTCATTAAATTCAATGAGTTTACTCAGTAATAACTGTAAAACATCATTACTGGGGGCAGGGATTACAGGGTTACTCTCCTCCGTTACAGCAGAAACAGTTCCTGCATTTCCACTAACAGAAGGAAAGGCAAAATTACTCCGTTCTATCGGAGTGGCAACCAGACCTGAATTTCCACCGAAAGTGGGGAAAACAAAATTACTCTGCACTTTTGAGGCGGCAGCAACACTGGAATTTCTCATAATGCGTTCTGTTTGCGTCATTGTATTGTCATGTCCTAAGTTGCGTGTAGCACACAGTTGTTCCTCACGCATTGTTGGCAAATGATCGCCTATATTCCGATTCTCCACAGTACTGTTCGAAAATTCCCGGATCTCAATATTCTCAAAAGAATTTTCTACTCTCTGTTCCAAATTTTCGAAAACTGCGTTTGAAACCGCACATTCGTGTTTGCAACCGTATCTACGTTCGCGTTTGCAGTAGCATCTGCATTATTTTCCATTTTCTTTTGTGCTCGCGACTTCATTGTCGCAATACGAACGAAAAAATGTCACTAAAATACACCACTATCTTAAAAATTCCACTGTTGAATTAACTATTACGCAATTCACCAACAAATTCAAAGACAACTGCATAATATAATTTTGTGTTAATACAAAGCAGTGCGCAAGCGATCAAAATGCTGTGCCTCCACTAATGATTACTGTTGCGTAAGCTTGCAGTTGGCAGTAGAAAGACGAAGCATATCTAACTACGAACCATCCAAAAAAAAAATTAAAAAAAAAACATGTATCCTGGCAGGGTCGCTAGGTGAAAGTTGCGAGCTCTATCTTCTTATCTCGTATTTTCTATTGAAAGTCTCGTGCTTATTCTCTTGTTAACTTTACTATTACAGAGATCGCCAAAACTTTATCCTTTTTTATTGGTCCTGTGCGCAACAAATAACTTAGTTGGTCTTTCCGCTGCCACTTCTTGATCTGTTGCATTCCATTATTTAACAAAAACATAAAAAACCTATTATTCATGCTGAGTGCAATGCATGTTCTGTATGGCGGCTCCTGCTGTTGCTGCTTACTACAACTACATATAATTCAAGAGAAAGGGTTTAGTCAAATCTAAACTCAATAAAGGATAACCCAAACAAAAACTATATTCTGAAAGCGATTCTTTCTCATTCAATTAACAAAACGCTAGAAGCTATTTGAACAGTCACATCGTTTGTAAATCTGCCTCCAGTGGCATTAAAGCAATATTACAAATTAATCAAACTCTTGAAACAGACTGAAATACTTCTCAATTGAATACATAGTGAAACAGTTCCCTGACAATTACAAAAGAGATCAATGACAAAAATCAATACTTAATCTAACAATGGTTTCCCCTTAAGAATTCAACTCCTAACACTATCAAAATTACCGTCTGCTGCTACGCACATACACAAACCCTTTTCTTTAAATTAATAAGCGCGCTGCAAATTATAAAAAAATATCAACTCAATACCAAATCCTGTGTCGCTGCGGGCGGACACGGCAGTACGGCAGCTCGGTGACGACCCCTCGCCCAACACACCTGCGCACCACAGCAGGCGGGCTCCTACACTGGCTTCCAAACTGCCACTAGTTAATCCGTGCGCTGTGAGGAGCGACAACAATATCTTAGATTCCAGAGAAGAATTCAAAGTAAACAAATGCTCTATCGACATTGCATGAAGGTCAAAGGTTACCTCTATTGGACTGAGGAAGAACTAAGGGGATATCCTTTACCGTCAGTGTGGAACACCGATCTTACTTAACAAACTGTATTTTCGCATTTGGAGGGGAAAGTTAGTGATTGAAACTTCATGAGAAGACCCTACCGCAACGAGAATTGCCTTTGTTTCGATTATTGCCACCCCAATTCGTGTATCATATCCAAGGCTATCTCTTCCCTATTTCGTGATGATACGAAAATAGCGAGCGAGGTGGCGCAGTGGTTACACACTGGACTCGCATTCGGGAGGACGACGGTTCAAACCCGCGTCCGGCCACCCTGATTTAGGTTTTCCGTGATTTCCCTAAATCGCTCCAGGCAAATGCCGGGATGGTTCCTTTCAAAGGTCACGGCCGACTTCCTTCACCGTCCTTCCCTAATCCGATGAGACCGATGACATCGCTGTCTGGTCCCCTTCCCCAAACAACCCAACCCATGATACGAAACGAGTTGCTCTTCTTTGAATTTTGTCGATGTCCTCCGTCAATCCTATATGATGTGGATCCCATACCCCGTAGCAATACTCCGAAAGAGGACGGATAAGGGTAGTGTAGGCAGTCTCTTCAGCAGACCTGTTGCTTTTTCTAAGTGTTCTGCCAATAAACCACAGTCTTCGGTATAAAGCGCAGTCTTTAAAGCCGTCATAAAATATTATCAGTATGTAAGTCATTTATTATGCTAAATGGTTTTCATGATGTATGCGTTATCTTTGGTCCCCTTGATTAGTAGTTGAAGTCGTATGACGGCGGGAAGTTTCGGTACTATGCATATGATGTATTCTGAGATTCAGATGTGCTGTTATGATAAAGTTGTGCTATGTAAAAGTGAAGAGAACCAAATTGTAAACTCCCCACAAAATAAAACAATATGAATAATATTCACATTTAGTGTAACCTACCAACAGAAAAATTCCTAAACCTTCCAACAGTAAAAAATATAATTATGTCGTTCACATTCAGTTTAACCTACCAACAGGAAAATTGCGTAACCTATCAATAATAAAATGTGACTAATCTCTCAATAATAAAAAATGTGACTCACTTATAACCTTTCAATAATAGAGTGTCAATTTAACCTGGTAAATTTTGGACGTCAGCAGCGCTGCGTCATGACCCTGAAAGATCATACTGAATAAACTGAAAATTCTTACCTCATCTAGTCGCCGGATAAAGCATATATATATCTGCTCCTATAAGAAACTAAACTTTTCTAGCACAGCCCAATGCAATACTGGCAGATAGATTTGTCATGTATAAAAAGAAACAATTGATTTTTCTTTACAATAATCGGGATGGCCATGGACTGGAGAAATTAGTGAAGTCTTTGAATTGAGATGAATGATTGTCAAAAGTTAGTTTTTATGAGAAAGATTATTATTAACAGATATCTTAAAAACATTTACATGGGACTTGATATAACAATACTACATATGAGTGACGGTGCTTTTACCTTATACACTCCTGGAAATGGAAAAAAGAACACATTGACACCAGTGTGTCAGACCCACCATACTTACACCGGACACTGCGAGAGGGCTGTACAAGCAGTGATCACACGCACGGCACAGCGGACACACCAGGAACCGCGGTGTTGGCCGTCGAATGGCGCTAGCTGCGCAGCATTTGTGCACCGCCGCCGTCAGTGTCAGACAGTTTGCCGTGGCATACGGAGCTCCATCGCAGTCTTTAACACTGGTAGCATGCCGCGACAGCGTGGACGTGAACCGTATGTGCAGTTGACGGACTTTGAGCGAGGGCGTATAGTGGGCATGCGCGAGGCCGGCTGGACGTACCGCCGGATTGCTCAACACGTGGTGCGTGAGGTCTCCACAGCACATCGATGTTGTCGCCAGTGGTCGGCGGAAGGTGCACGTGCCCGTCGACCTGGGACCGGACCATAGCGACGCACGGATGCACGCCAAGACCGTAGGATCCTACGCAGTGCCGTAGGGGACCGCACCGCCACTTCCCAGCAAATTAGGGACACTGTTGCTCCTGGGGTATCGGCGAGGACCATTCGCAACCGTCTCCATGAAGCTGGGCTACGGTCCCGCACACCGTTAGGCCGTCTTCCCCTCACGCCCCAACACCGTGCAGCCCGCCTCCAGTGGTGTCGCGACAGGCGTGAACGGAGGGACGAATGGAGACGTGTCGTCTTCAGCGATGAGAGTCGCTTCTGCCTTGGTGCCAATGATGGTCGTATGCGTGTTTGGCGCCGTGCAGGTGAGCGCCCCAATCAGGACTGCATACGACCGAGGCACACAGGGCCAACACCCGGCATCATGGTGTGGGGAGCGATCTCCTACACTGGCCGTACACCTCTGGTGATCGTCGAGGGGACACTGAATAGTGCACGGCACATCCAAACCGTCATCGAACCCATCGTTCTACCATTCCTAGAGCGGCAAGGGAACTTGCTGTTCCAACAGGACAATGCACGTCCGCATGTATCCCGTGCCACCCAACGTGCTCTAGAAGGTGTAAGGCAACTACCCTGGCCAGCAAGATCTCCGGATCTGTCCCCCTTGAGCATGTTTGGGACTGGATGAAGCGTCGTCTCACGCGGTCTGTACGTCCAACACGAACGCTGGTCCAACTGAGGCGCCAGGTGGAAATGGCATGGCAAGCCGTTCCACAGGACTACATCCAGCATCTCTACGATCGTCTCCATGGAAGAATAGCAGCCTGCATTGCTGCGAAAGGTGGATATACACTGTACTAGTGCCGACATTGTGCATGCTCTGTTGCCTGTGTCTATGTGCCTGTGGTTCTGTCAGTGTGATCATGTGATGTATCTGACCCCAGGAATATGTCAATAAAGTTTCCCCTTCCTGGGACAATGAATTCACGGTGTTCTTATTTCAATTTCCAGGAGTGTACTACAACACTCAGGCTCCGCCATCACTCCACACGACCGGCCCAGCCAACTTCACACACCAGACTGCTAGCTACTACTTACTGCTACTAACGCACAGTTCCTACTGCAGTCAACACTGCTCTTTGTTCTGAGATTCTCTTATAGCTTACATATCGCAGGCACCGCGTGAGCAATCCATCGAAATTACATCTGCTCGAGTGCGCTAGCAACAAATTCCTTAATCATGGACCTCTTACAAAATTGCTCTGTGAACCTACAACAAATGATTTCATGTAGCATATTATGAGTATTCTCCTGTAAGCAGAATATATTCTCCTGTAAGCAGAATACTACCTCTAGATAATGAACAACAAAACGACGAAATACATCGAATGAATATAGTAAGTTAAGTAATTAAAATTATTAAATTAATTTTTATAGCAATCTTATTTTTATGAATATTTCAACCTGCGCTCGTATTTGTTCTCGGTGGCAGGACAAATTACGTAAATAACCGCAAAGAAGTTATCTGTGAGATTCGTAATTAATTACTAGGGATAAAAGTATATCGGTTTGAACTGGGCCACGAAATTGTATTTTCAATTTGTTCCGAACAGCTGCTTTAACTATTATGCTATCTGAGCACGACTCCGGCCTGACCCAAAATTTTTCCTGTTTTTACATACACGAATTTCCATTCATCAGTATACTTACATCAAGTTCCCAGTTTCCTGTATAATTTTTGGACAAAAAGCAACATTGTAACCAAATTTACAAAGAAAATATGGACTTCTATAAATTTCAAACCACGGTCAACACAGGATAGTTTTCAATTGCCTGTATGAGGGTCAGCTCACGTGTTTGTGCATGCAGCCCGACTGGCCCAGAAAAGATGCACATCCTCAGTCTGGCCATAGGTGCCATCAACAACAAATCTGACAAGATTCGTGATTCCACAGGTGTAAAAGCCAACCACAGGAAGTTGAGTAACGCAAGACAGAAACAGAAAGACGCTTCACTAACAATAGAAAAAAATAACAGAAAATCAGATTTTCCAGAAAGAAGGTGGAAGTGACTGAAAAAGACAGCACTCCACTCATTCACACGCTTAAGTAGCTATAGTCTGTAGCCTTTGTTCACAATCGTAGTCCTAAGTGAAATGTTAATAATAGTGAATGCATAATTCGTTTTTTATCTTGTAAATTCCGATGTCATCAAAGTTGTGGGAAATTCCTACTGTTACAGATCTTACATCAATTGCATGCAACATATACTTTCAGATTTTTGGATATTTCCTTTCCAAATGTTGTATTTATTTGAATTGTTGTTCCTTGGAAGTTAGGCCACAATTATACACTCTGCACAGATGCAAACAAGGAGGAATAGCTTACTGGTGCTCAACACTGAGGTTCTGAGCAAGTGCAAACAAATCGTTATTATGATTATGCCACTAGCATTTACCCTGAGGCTATGCTCACATATGTATTCGACACTTACATTACACACGTATCTTCCTTCCCCATCTCTTTGTCCATCTCGTCCACTCCCTCCTCTGGCCATCTCCTTTTCCCTCTCTCTGTTTCTCCTCTTCCTCAGCCTGTCTCTCTTCCCCCTTCATCCTCCCACTCTTTTCTGCCTCCTCCTGTATTATCCTCCTCTATCCATCTCAGTCTTCCCCCAATCATACCCATCAGCCTGTGCAGCACCCACAAAATAGGTCAATGAAACAGGCTGCTACTACTCCCACAACACACCTGTTACACAGGGCAGTCCACACATCAGGGGCTTGAAAACTATTTTTGCCTCTCAGATGTAGGCTGCCTCACAAAGCAGGTCGATAAGGAAGGCCAAGACTACTCCTACTCAAAAAGCCAATTGTGCTGGGCAGCTTACATGCCAGGTACTGAAAAAAACACGTTTTTGTCCATATCTATTGCCTATTACAGCTTCAAGCTTACAAACCCTACAGTGCCGATGTTTGTGAGGCCCACTGTTTTTGTACCAAATTTGGTTGAAATCGCTTCAGGAGTTTGTGGTAAACCCCTGACGTTCACACATACACTATATATGTGTTATACCACAAATGACCAATGGAGGAGCTGGCCATATTGACAGAGCGGTTCTAGGTGCGTCAGTCCGTAACCACGTGACTGCTGTGGTCGCAGGTTCGAATCCTGCCTTGGGCATGGATGTTTGTATGTCCTTAGGTTGGTATGGTTTAAGTAGTTCTAAGTTCTAGGGGACTGATGACCTCAGATGTTAAGTCCCATAATTCTAAGAGCCATTTAGCCATTTTGAACCAATGGAGGTGGTCGTGTTTGATTCCCAATACCTCCTCAGATTCTGAGGTTGGTAGGTTTGGTATGGTGTTGTCTCTTGTGAGACGAAATCAGGAAGTGTAGGATTCAGGTACTGGTAATAACAGCTGGAGCGATTAATGAGACCCAATTGCTTGTTGCAGATTTTTCATTTTCTTGAGTGGTCTCGCTGATGTACATCAGTTTATTTACTCTTGTAATGAGCCTGCGTCTGCTTTAAGGAATGTCGGTCCATGTCTGTCATTCATAATGAACTTGGATTTTTTTAATCAAGATCCTCAGCTCTGTTCTGCTGTCGATCCATTCTAAGAGGTTGATCTAATATGGTTTATCTGGGAGTATCAAAAAATCATCTGCAAAGGACAGACAGCTGATTTTAATTCCTTCCGATTTTTTCCCTAAGCAGATGTGGCTTATTCTTTTATTTCCAAGTTTTAATTTTCAAATTCTCGCTATCTTCTCTAGAACACATTTAAATAGTTGTGATGATAGTCCGTCACGTCGTCTCACGCCTGTTTCGATTTCAAAGGACCAGGACAGTTCTCCCTCGAATTTCTTCTAGGAGGTTGTGCCCATTAACGTCCCTTTGATTACGTTCGCCAATTTGGGCTTGAACCGATATCACTGGTGTCCCAGTCCAGGATCTCTCTGTTCATCGAGTCAAAAGCCTTTTTGAAATCTATGACAGAGACCGCAATTTTCCTGAAACTTAGCACTTTGTAACGGGTGACCACATTAAATTAAGTATTTGCTAGGCGAAGGTGTGGCCTTTCCGCAAACCAGTTTGACACTCTCCCATTTGTTAATCTAGGGCAGATATGAGCAATCTTTGGCTACACGCTGGCCTGATTCATATTCTTAAGCTCGCTAGCCGTCTCGCCATGTAATGCGACAACAGCACTCCTACCGCCTAAAGTCTGCGTTTCAGCGTCCGTGACGTTAATGTGTGTGACGTAACGCACCACTATGAATGGCAAGCTTTCGCCAACACGCCGTACCAGCAAATAACTCCTCAAAATTACTCCTCAAAACACACGTTTTTCACAGAACATTCATTTTATGTTCACACCATCGTCAAATGTTGGCTTCTTTATACGCGTTGTGAACGTTTTTTTACTTACGACGTTTTACAATAGCTGTTTAATAACGTTCGTTGCATGTTAAGATCCAAAGATGGGATGCTAGGTATGCTGAAATGTCATCATCGAAAAATAAATGGCTATAAAGGCAACTGAGTGCTGTTAACTCAGTATTAATTATCTTCAGTTTCAACAGTTGCTGTGTCATAGTACGTCCTTAACGGACAATCATGATTGCTAATATTAGTACAAGAAAACAATAGTAAAACAAAATATGACAATGAAATAGTCAATCTCCGTCAACAAGCATTTAGGAGTAACTTCGCGATTTTTGTCCAAAGGAGGTCATTCGAGTGTTTGAAATTTGATGCGTTATTCATAAACACTATCAGCAAGCATTTTGTAAATATTTATCCAGAAACACTTTTGGTGACTGATCATACAGGCATGGGTTGTTTCTGTAAGACTAAAGAAATTAAGCTCCCATTCTTTGTTAATTTTAAACAGTTTAAAAGTCTAAATCTCTTGAAATCAGCTTGCATCTTCCGTATCATACAGAAACCAAACTGGCAAAATGTGAAGAACAGAATGGTGAACTGTCATCCGGATGATAACCCGCCCTCACACGACACGCTCAATACATACTGGTTGTACTGAGAACATTTAAGTCGGTATCAATACTGTTCATCAACATTTCTAATACTGGCAATATGACAGTACTCGCCCTCAGGAGGTCATTGAATTGATGCATTGACAATAGTATTGAACTTGTAGTGTCCCCTTAGTTTCCACTTGACATTTCTACCACTGCAAATGCACGAATAGTGTGTTGTTAGCAACGGTACCGAAGGGCGGAAACCACTCAAACCCATGACGACAGAACTCACTAAAACTTTTACAGACTTCACGGCTAGCAAAGGAGCAATACTCATACAGCGAGCTGAGTATCAGCGGAAATGCCCTGAAATGCGTCCAGAGTGGAGTACAATGCGAGCACCTGGCAAACGCCTCCACCCCCCCCCTCCCTCCAAATCAACTAATCGAATTTCTTCTGCGGGCCGGACTGAAACCACCGCGGGCCGGAACCAGCCTGCGGGCCATTGGTTGCCCACTCGCGATCTAGGGTCACCTCTTTCTATTGAGAAGTATTTTTTTTTAATATTTTGCAGGCGGCTGGCATGAGGGACACACCTCTGCAGTAGTTAACGTCTTGAACGTCCTGGTTGTCCTTTCTTATGAAGCAGGACAATCGCTGCCGTTTCCCATTCTTCTGGTAACCGAGGCCTGCCAGCATTCCCTGTGACCTGTTATTATTGAATCTCTGTCAAACAAGTAACTTTATTTCAGCGCATTTACCGTAACTAAATTCGAGATGAACGGAGGATGTCCTGAATTAATGTTCAAGGGTGGCCGAGAGCCTAATATACATACATAATAAAAAAGGATGTACGTATATATGTATGTATTTATGTTCCATATCTACTCCGAAATCCGTCCGCAGCTCGTCGTGGTCTAGCGGTCGCGTTCTCGCTTACCGAGCACGGGGTTGCGGGTTCGATTCCCGGCGAGATCAGGGATTTTCACCTGACTCTAGATGACTGGGTGTTTGGGTTGTCCTCCTTATTTCATCATCATTCATGAAAGTGGCAAGATTGGACTGAGCATTGGTTGCCCTGATAACCGGGCAGTTGAGCGCCCCACAAACCAAACGTGGTCATCATCCTCCTCCTCCTAAATTAAGGAACAGATTTCAACCAAACTTGCTATGTTAAGACGCCACTTACCACAGCACGCAGACTACTTTTGGCAACAACAAACAAACGAATAAGCGTTGGCCCAGAAACGAACCCTCAACCACCTGCACGTTAATTCAAAACAATATCCCCTGCACCAATACTGCTACCTGATGTCAGAATTAGTTACGGTACATGTGATTACATTGTTGCCAGATTGCCAATCTTTAACGTCCATTCATCGCACGAAATATAAGCAAGACGAAATTTTGTAACAGCATTTTCGTATTGCCAGAATGTGAGGAATCGCGCTGCGAAGTCCGAGTTCGCGAATTTTTCTTTAGCCTTTGTATCATCGTACCAGACACCAGGAAATACACTATGTACACTACGTGATCAAAAGTATCCGGACACCCCCAAGAACACGTTTTCCGTATTAGGGGTACTGCGCTGCCACTTACTGCCAGGTATACCATACCAGCGACCTCAGCAGTCATTAGACATCGTGAGAGAGCAGAATGGAGCGCTCCGCGGAACACACGGACTTCGAACGTGGTCAGGGTGTCACTGGTATCATATTTCCGTACGCGAGATTTCCACACTCCTACACATCCCTAGGTCTACTGTTGCCGATGTGATAGGATAGTGCAAATGTGAAGTGACACGTAAACACAAAAGCGTACAGGCCGACCTCGCCTGTTCACTGAGAGAGACCGCCGACAGTTGAAGAGAGTATGTGTAATTGCAGACATCTGTTCAGATCATCACTCAAGAATTCCAAACTGCGTCGGGATCCACTGAAAGTACTATGACAGTTAAGTGGGAGGTGAGAAGGATTTCATGGTCGAGAAGCTGCTCATTAACTGCACGCCTCGCTTGGGGTAGGAAGCGTGATCATTGGACGACTGAACAGAGGAAAAACGTTGTGTGGAGTGACGAATCACGGTACACAATGCGGCGATCCGATATCAGGGTGTGAGTATGGCAAGTGCCTAGTGAACGTCATCTGCCAGCGTGTGTAATGCCAACAATAAAATTTGGAGGCGGTGGTGTTATGGTGTGGTCGTGTTTTTCTCGGAGGGGGCTTGCACCCGATGTTGTTTTGCGTGGCGCTATCACAGCACAGGCCTACATTAATGTTTTAAGCACCTTATTGCTTCCCGCTGTAGAAGACCAGTTCGGGGATGGCGATTCCATCTTTTAACACGATCGAGCACGAATTCATAACGTACGGGCTGTAGCGGAGTGGTCACACGACAATAACATCGCTGTAATGGAGTGGCCTGCACAGAGTCCTGACCTGAATCCTATAGAACACCTTTGGGATGTTTTGGAAGGCCGACTTCGTGCCAGGCGCCACCGAGCAGCATCGATACCTCTCCTCAGTGCA
Organism: Schistocerca gregaria; assembly: GCF_023897955.1. Lineage (NCBI taxonomy): Eukaryota > Metazoa > Arthropoda > Insecta > Orthoptera > Acrididae > Schistocerca > Schistocerca gregaria. Next base: position 290,240,200 of record NC_064925.1, read on the forward strand.
GTACTCCATGAAGAATGGGGTGCTATTCCCCAACACTACGGTCGCATCGGATGAGTGTGATGTCCTTAGGTTAGTTAGGTTTAAGTAGTTCTAAGTTCTAGGGGACTGATGACCTCAGATGTTAAGTCCCGTAGTGCTCAGAGCCACTGTATGCTATTTCCCAAGAAACCTTCCAGCACGTGATTGAACGTATGCCTGAGAGAGTGGGCGAACACCATATTAAATTCCAGCATCACCGATTGAGGCGCGACGAACTTGTAAGTCATTTTCAGCCAGGTGTCCGGATACTTCCGATGACATATCGTACAACGAGACGAACGAGGAAGTAACGCATCTGCCTTTAGGAGACAGTATCCACATATGTGGAAAAATGTAGCTCCAAAAATAGATCATTGTGGGACACATAGTTCACCAAATACGTTGTCAAATACTGAGACACATGAAACTGCGACATGAAGCATGACGTTTTAATTTTTATTTATTTACTACTAACTCTATTCACAACACATTTCGCGGACAGTAGCCACATGTTCCAGTGGATGTACCTGCGAAAGTATAACATTGTACAGCACATAGTTCAGGAGACAAAACGTCTTAAAAATTGAGCTGCGTGGAAATGAAATGGAGGTCAATATTCGCTAGAGATTAGAGATGAAATATGTGTACAAATACATATGAAACTTGTAAATATTTTTCATATGAGAAATTTGGCACATGTATCAATTATGATCTGGAAAAAAAATACTGTGGAGATAAGAACCATTAGCATCCATTTCTGGTGGGGGTGATAACGTGGAGACAGAGAGGTGGGGAGGGAGCAGGCAGAGAGACAGAGAAGGGAAAGGAGGAGATGGACCTGGACTGGGGGAGGAGCAGATGGACAGTGTGAATTGGAAAGGAATTGGACAGAGAGAGGCAGAAGAAGGAACGGGCATAGAAAGGAAAGAGGAGGAGGTGAACAGCGAAATGGAGTGACGAATGGGGGAAGGAGAGGGGGAGAATGAGATGGACAGAGAGTAGGAGAAGGATAGGCAGAGGGGTGAGGATGATATGAATGGCAAGAGGGAGAAAGTCGACAGGGAGAAGGGTGAGAACAAGATGGAAAAAATAGTGGGGAAGAGGAGATATATTTAGAGGGGGAGGAGATGTACAGTGGGGAGAGGAACAAATAGGGTGGAAGAGCTGATGGGCAGAGAAGTAGGTAGTGTAGACGGACAGAGAGAGTGACAGGAGGAGATGGACAGAGAGGAGGGAGAAGAAGATGGACTAATAGAAGCCGGTCGCTGTGGCCGAGCGGTTCTAGGTACTTCAGTCCGGAACCGCGCTGCTGCTAGGGTCGCAGGTTCGAATCCTGCCTCGGACATGGATGTGTGTGATGTCCTTAGGTAGGTTTAAGTAAATGTAAGTCTAGGGGACTGATGACCTCTGATGACCTCTAAGTCCCATAGTACTTAGAGCCATTTGAACCATTTTTGACTTATGGAAAATTGAAATAAATGTATACGCATCTAGTAGGTAAATAAATGTAGGCACGAGGAGGATTTGGATGATAGGTGAATCTCCAAGCGGAACCGATAAGCTTCATTACTACAGCGCGCCAAATTGGCTGCGTTCGCTGCCAGGAGGGCGGCGACCTGCTCTTCAAGACGTCTGCAGGCAGCGCAGCTCCGCCGCTAGGGGGGTTTGAGGCGAGGGGGGACAGAGTCCCAGACTGCCTCCCGGCGGTATCGACGCGACGCTGGCCGGCGCGGCGCAGCGCGTTGCGGTAGGGCGGTGGCGGGCGGGCCAGCCGGCCCTGCGCCTGCGACGGCTGCCTCCCCTCTCTTCCCCCCCCCCCCCCCCCCCCTGCCATCAGCCCTTGGGCCCCGTTGTCCCTTCAGACACGGTCTGCCTCCTCGGCGCGTCGGCTGGGAGAGGCAGCGGACGCGTCTGCCAGCCAATCGATGCTGCCGTGGCCGACACGTGGAGCGGCGCCGCACGTGCCCGCCGCCGCCAGGTGGCCTCGCTCCTTCCTCTCCTCTTCCGCTCCAGACGAGACTGGCCCTCCACGCCGCCGGCGAAGTACTTCCGCAGAGCACTCGACCTGGCGTCGACGACTGCTGCAGTCCACTCTCTCCGCTGCGTATGCAGCTCGTGCAATTCTAGCGTTCGATTCTGGGCTGGGTCAAGATTCGTTACCTGCCCAACCCCCTCCCAAATGTAACTTTCTGTTTCCTCTACTTTTTACAATCACATTTTAAAAATAACATATTTATTTTATTATCTACACGACTACAAGGCCCCGGCAGTAGACAACATCCCATTAGAACTAATGATAGCCTTGGGAGAGCCAAGCCCAACAAAACTCTACCATCTAGTGAGCAAGATGTATCAGACACGCGAAATACTTTCAGCCTTCAAGAAAACTATAATAATTCCAATCCCAAAGAAAGCAGGTGTTGACAAATGTGAAAATTACCGAACTATCAGTTTAATAAGCCACGACTGCAAAATACTAACACTAATTGCTTGCAGACGAATGGAAAAACTGGTAGAAGGCGACCTCGGGGATTCCGTAGAAATACTGGAACACGTGAGGCAATACTGACCATACGACTTATCTTAGAAAATAGATTAAGGAAAGACAAACCTACGTTTCTAGCATTTGTTGACTTAGAGAAAGCTTTTGACAATGTTGACTGGAAAACTCTCTTTCAAATTCTGATGTTGGAAGGAGTAACATACAGGGAGCGAAAGACTATTTACAATTTCTACAAAAAACAGATGGCAGTTATAAAAGTCGAGGGACATGAAAGGGGAGCAGTGGTTGGGAAGGGAGTAAGACAGGGTTGTAGCCTATCCCCGATGTTATTCAATCTGTATATTGAGCAAGCAGTAAAGGAAACAAAAGAAAAATTCGGAGTATGTATTAAAATCCAGGGAGAAGAAATCAAAACTTTGCGGTTCGCCGATGACATTGTAATTCTGTCAGAGACAGTAAAGGACTTGGAAGAGCAGTTGAACGGAATGGACAGTGCCTTGAAAGGAGGGTATAAGATGAACATCAACAAAAGCAAAACGAGGATAATGGAATGTAGTCGAATTAAGTCGGGTGATGCTGAGGGAATTAGATTAGGAAATGAGACAGTTAAAGTAGTAAATGAGTTTTGCTATTTGGGGAAGCAAAATAACTGATAATGGTCGAAGTAGAGAGGATATAGAATGTAGGCAGGCAATGGCAAGGAAAGCGTTTCTGAAGAAGAGAAATTTGTTAACATCGAGTATAGATTTAAGTGTCAGGAAGTCGTCTCTGAATGTATTTGTACGGAGTGAAACGTGGACGATAAATAGTTTAGACAAGAAGAGAATAGAAGCTTTCGAAATGTGGTGCTACAGAAGACTCTTGAAGATTAGATAGGTAGATCACATAACTAATGAGCAGGTACTGAATAGAATTGGAGAGAAAAGAAATTTGTGGCACAACTTGACTAGAAGAAGGGATTGGTTGCTGGGCATATTCTGGGGCATCAAGAGATCATCAATTTAGTATTGGAGGGCAGCGCGGAGGGTAAAAATCGTAGAGGGAGACCAAGAGATGAATACACTAAACAGATTCAGAAGGATGTAGGTTGCAGTAGGTACTGGGAGATGAAGAAGCTTGCACAGGATAGAGTAGCATGGAGAGGTGCATCAAACCAGTCTCTGATCTGAAGACCTCAACAACAACGACACGACTGTTCGTACAAAGTGAAACACTCAGAGTCAATTGTTTGCAAACGCGCCGCGATAAAGGATATGTAGAGCAGGGTAACTATAATTAGTGAGTTGAACGGCAGAGCTGGAAACATCGGTGACGTAATGTGGAACATGCGTAACTTCGACTGCGCACAATTCGTGTATTTGAACATCCTTTCGAGGTGCCTTCTGAGGTGGTGGAAAGGTGATGAGCCGTACAGCTGAAAAGTGGTTTCAGTTAACCAAATACTTGGTTCTCAATAGAGTACAAGAGATCCGCATAGAGACAGCAAAACATGTACCGTCCCACTTTCATATTGGCGGATGCTGTGTCAGTACAATTTACGATAGCCAGCCGAAGACGTGCGCAGGATGTGGCCAAGCACACCTCCGTTCCAGCTGTATGCAAAGTAGAATGGCACAGTTATTGCCTGCGGACCAGCAGGCTACGACCATCCTGACAGTGTTCTCACTGGCATTTGTCGAGGTTCTCCAAAAGGACCTACGAACGTAATCACCGCTGGCTCCTACTATTGTTACATCGCCGTCTGCGACAGTGCCTCAGGGTGTTGCAGCCATTGCCCCCTCCTCTTGTCTTTTGCAGTAGTGAGCAGTCTCTGGTGTAGGGAATGGCCCTTGACTCAATGGTTGTGGCTACCGAAGCTTTTGTGCCTTTCCATAAGGTTTCCTGTGTGTTTTCGAAGTTCATGTGCGCAAGCAAAAGTCGCCCGAAGAGACGCAGTTTCAAGCTGATGATTTACCGATGGACAATTCCATGGTGGAAATATCAGCCTTCCCATCCGTTGGAGGTACATGCATCATAGCACGCACCAGGCGCTATGCCTGTGGACGTTGAACAGCAGCTGAGCCGGCACCTCTCTCTCACCGCCGACGTAACAACGCCTTTGGACTCCACAGGTAGCCCATTGGACGCACACCATCTACACACATTTGTTGGTATGATGATGCAGAAGACGACACAAGCATCCTTGTGACAGCAGCGAATGCTATTTAACAGCGATACTATATGGGATTGTGTCGCCTACTGGAACGACATTTCTATTCGCTGATGCTCTTTCTGCTTCAATTATTATCCCAGTACTCATAATACCATGACAAGCTTACAGGATTGGCTCCGCCAAATGTTGAGTGCGTCGGACTTCCATGTCGCCCTTCTGCAAGATGTTCGCCTAGCGACGTTTCTTACTAACTTTGGCTATGTTCCTTATCTCACGTCATGTGCTGACAGTGGGACGGCTATCCTTTTTAACGAAGCCATTGAGGTCGACGAAGTGGCTTACCTACCAATGCCTAGAGGTATGCTGTAACCCCCCGTGGTGTCCGAATCATCAACGTTTATGCTCCATGTGACACGAACGCTCGCGAATCTATTCAGAAAAGGCTGCTCCTTTATTTGTGGGCCACTACTGTCATATTACTTTTGGCGGCGACTTCGTTTCCTTGTTATCCCAAAAGAACCAATATCCCCCCATTTCACCACGTGCCAGAAATTAAAGCTGATCGTGCAGGAAATGACCTCACCGATACTTGGGACCACGTCCATGGTGATTGGCCTGGTTATACGTATGTCACCAGCCATTCAACAAGTCATCCTGACCGTGTCTACGTTTTCCAAGAAGTAACAGTCACGCTTAAAGCTGAGCTGTGGTCTACGGGCTTCTTCGACCATATAGCCTATATCTGCTCTGCTTCCCTCCAGAGGCAGAAGATGTGGTGCGATCAAGTCCGGTGGAAGCTGAAAATCGCCCATCTCAAGGATCCGGAATGTAGACAGATCGTAGAGATGACGCGGAATAACTGTGTGAGACAACTTCCAACATAAACACCACGGTGGTGGCTCGACAGCACCAAACCCGCTTTACGTCGTTCGATGATGAATAACGGGCGCAACAAAATGCTGTGACAACGACGTACCATGGAATATTATTTCACAGTTCTCCGTGAACTCTCAGGCCATGCCCTCACTATTCAATGACAGGTTGAAATTCAATGGATTAAGACGAAGATAATTTCGCTGATGCTTTGACGCCTCGAGGGCACAATAGTACGTACAAGATGTCACTATTGGTAACTAGGAGAACCCCCATCAGTGCATCATATTATCCAAGAGAAGTATCGGTGTCGGGAAAGCTGGTTAACACCCTCGACATGCCAGATCGTCGCCAACTGAAGTCCCAAAATGATGTCACAGACGACTTTGTGGATCACTGCAAACAGTTCTATGCAGCAGAGGCCCAGAACACCGCTGTAATGAATGATGTACTCCACTCGTTGACAGGAACCCTTGATGGGGCTGCCGTGGAGATTCTCACAGCGGCGATTAAGGCCGATGACATCGCTGATGCTATTCATAACAGTGCGACAAACAAAGCCCCTAGTCCTGACTGCTTTCCACTGGAGTTTAACCGCACATTCCTCAAATTCAGGGCTTCACACTGAACTGCAATGTATGAAGAACTGCTGAACCCTGACCTTCCCCTCTCGCCTGAATTCGTAGGACATCGCTCCTCAAGACGTCGACATTATCGGACGTTGACTATGTTAAATTGTGACTTAAAAAGTTTTAGCCACATTCTTGCCAATCGCATTCGACGCTTTGTGCCACCAGTCATCTGTATGAATCAAACGCGCGTTGATGGTGACAGTAACATTCAGACGGCGCTCATCGATTACCGCGACATCATAGCGCTGGCAGCCACCTGCCACCGTGGCGGTACCTTGGTGAGAGGGGACTTCGACGAAGCCTTTGATAGAGTGAGTCATGACTTTCTTGAGAAAGTGCTGAGACGGATGGCCTTCCCACACACATTTATACACATCGTTTTGCGACTCTTCCGAAGTGCAACGTGGCTAGTGGCGGTCAATGACCTTGTGGCAGGCCCTTTTTCTATCATGCGATTGGTCCTCCTGCGATGCGCTCTGTCGATGCTCCTTAAAGCAACCGCCCTTGAGCCATTATAACACTGTTTGAGGAGCCGGTTAACATGAATCACAATGAGGGGGCAAGCTTTCATCTGGCTTTGGTAGAGTTCTTCCAGCAGATCGCTTCCAGCAGATCGCTTTACCTTTCTCATATAAATCTGTGATACGGCCTGTACTATGCTAACTTTTTAGGTAGTGCCTTCATCTTATTGCAGCTGGAATGTCCCGGGTATGAGAAGATGATTTCAGTGTGGGTGTGTAATGCAATGGCAAAAGAATTGAATCTTCTTCGTGAAGCATGCCCGGAATATGCCTCACTACCTTCGGATTCTGAGAACATCTATCCAAACTTGACAGAGCGCAGGATGCTATTTTGTTTGTTTCGACAGGAGGTTGCCTTTAACTCCATTTAAGTTTGGTTTGTTAATGGTGCTAATTGCACATCATTATTTTTCGCCTGGAGGGCGTCCTATGCGATCTCTTGTGTAAAAAAAAAAAAAAAAAAAAAAAAAAAAAAAAAAAAAAAAAAAAACGGCGGCCAAGGCGACCACCCGCTTGAAGTACGAAATCCAGGTTCGAGTGTCTGCGTCCGGCACACAAATTTTCATTTTCATCATTTGATTTCTTTCAATGCTCGATTGCAGCTGAGAGCTGAGTTTTTCGTATCTTATCTAGCATTAAAATTTAGGAACTGTTGAGAGCACATATCGACTTCCAACAAATTTTACTCGTAAATCCAAATCTTTTCCAAACTTTTTCTTGCTGACGCAGTCCTCTTCCTCCCACACAGAGAATAATGGAATGGAAAATGTTTATCGTTTGCAACATTTTTTCATTGTTCTTGCAGTAAAACTTAAGTATCAGGAATAGCGTTTTGGGTTATTCCTTTATTAATAATTCTATTCGCAACAGATTCTCCTCACAGTATCTCCATATACTGGAACCACTGAAGCACCTACGAAGTAACGCCATTAAATGACACATAGCCCAGCCAGTGTGATGCCATAGACATTGACATGCGTGACAGACTAACTTAACACCTTAACTCATTTCTAAAGCTGTTGTGACCAGGTGAAACTACTTTCGTCTGGCCACAGCTATGGGTTCTTTGATTGTTATGTGAGGTGGCACATCAAACTAGAACATCTGAAATATTAGATCACTTTATTACATAAATTAGTAAAAGATGTACTTCAATTTGACACATTTATTTGCCACAGGAGTACTAGATAATGTCCAAGTGTCATGGAGTAGCAAAACATCACTTGATGCACAGTTTTACAATATATTCTCTTACAGTACAAAATGCAACGTTTACTTCAACTGTCACTTCCTGCTCGATGATGCTGACTGCTGTAGCTGTGGTCTGGAACTGGGACACAGCTCTTGCGAGCAAGACACTGTATTGACCTCAGTGCTAGGACGCTGCTATAGTGAGGGGGTATGTGTGATCTTCAGGAGCCCCCCAACCCCCCATGCACTGTTGCGGATTGCAGAGAGCCATCGCCAGTATCTGCGGTATCGATCTGCGTTGCCAACTTTTGTGTGGCAATGCCATCTCTGCACGATGCCACGACTGTAATGAGACGCTTGAAGTGTTGTTTTATACACGAGACTTCGATTCTTTAAAGTGTCAGGAGTTACGATTAAGAAAGGTTACTAGTTGAAGAAAAATAACAATATATTATATTACAATTATTGTATTAAAACGTTTCATGTAATTTGAATGCTCCTCAGTCAGTGTTTAGTACATTGCTTCAGTGCAGCTTCCACAACATTGCAGTTCAAATAAGTTCATGGTATGAAAAGTGTTTGTTCAAAAATTTGAGTAGTATCTGTGTCTAGCAACACCTAAAAGATCCTTACTTCTTGGTGTCCACCTCGAGGCTTTTACTTGATACTCCTCAGCTGATACTTTTTACTTATATCCGCACATTATAGCAGGTATAGTAACGAATTACTCTAGAAATAATTTATTAGAGTTTTATTATTTTTCCAAAATTTTGGCTGTTTGAAACAGTGGTAGTCTTCGGGAAAGATTTGAGACAGGAAAAAGCATTTAACGAAAGAGCAAGCCACATATTTTAAAGCCACTAGAACATGTCACCCAAGAGCTGTCAGGTGACAACTATACCTCTATAAGCAAAATTATACAGGTGGTCTAATGATTAAAAGCGCAGACGAATAGTGTAACAAAATCTGATAATTGCGCTGACAACAGTGTGGTACAGGCAGTAAACAAGTTACCTGAATATGTAAATAGAATGCTGATTTGGACAAATTTAAAATAATTATCCGGCTGCAGTATCTAAGTTCGAAATATATACATTTAATTATCTCACAGCTTGTGTTGGGACAATTCAGTTACTCAATAACGCGTTTATGAACAACCTATCAGCCGGCCGAAGTGGCCGAGCGGTTCTAGGCGCTTCAGTATGGAACCGCGCGACCGCTACGGTCGCAGGTTCGAATGCCTCGGGCTTGGGTGTGTATGATGTCCTTAGGTTAGTTAGGTTTAAGTAGTTCTAAGTTCTAGGGGACTGATGACCTCAGAAGTTAAGTCCCATAGTGCTCAGAGCCATTTGAACCATTTGAACAACCTGTCTTGCTGCAACCGCTAACACTAGTAGCATCGAACCATGGAACGCCGCAGCCCTCTAAAAGCCATTAACAATTAAAGAAATTTCAGATAGTAGAAATAGATACGTATCATTGCAGATTACAGACCCATTTTTAACGACTGACTCGCGTCATCAATTTCATTTCGAAAGTCCCCAAATGTTGAACACAAGTATACCACTTCTTAAAAATTCAGAGACAAGAGGGACCGTAACAGATTTCTGACACACCGAGGAATAATATACTTGATTTTATATTCAGATGCGTTTGTCGTGAGAGGATTTGATTATCTGTTCAAGATGACAACCGTTGAATGCAGACAAAATTATAACGTTTCTTCTTCCTAGAGGAGACACAATGTTACAAAAACTGTGTTTCGACTTTTGCGCGTCCCATCACTTGGTATTAGCCCTATTTTTGAGGTCAGAACACGCGAACGTGTGGGCGTTCAGGAGCTATAAGACTTTAGAGTGCAGCCCCCCTCATCTCAATTTGACAGCTATTCTTCGGATCAACGGCTGCAGCAAGATGACTCCGTCGCCCAGGCGATGTACTATCGGCACGTGTGCATTGGGTCAAAGTAATTTCTGCTGCTCGTAGCGTCGAACAGAAGGCAGAAATTTTGATAGTGCGTATGAGCCATCATTTACAATCGGTGGGCGTGACTATGTCATACTCTTGCAGTGAGACGATACACTCTGCCATATGGTAAGCCCTGACTGCAACCACACTTCCTTGTCCTCCCGACTGCTCTCTCATAACTTAAGCTTTCTCTCTCTGAAATATTAGGTCTACAGTTTTGCTTTTATAGTTTTGTAATATAAGTGGTCGTGCAAGTGATAGGCTGTAAATGTCACACAATAAGCTTAGACATCCGTAAACGTAAACGCCATCAAAATACACTGACAAGCCAAAGAAATTGGTACACCTGCTCAGTATCGTGTAGGGCCTCTGCGAGCACGCTGAAGTGCCGCAACAAGACGTGACATGGACTCGATTAATTTATGAAGTAGTGCTGCAGAGAACTGACGCCATGAATCCTGCAGGGTGTCCATAATTCCGTAAGAGTACGAAGGGGTAGAGATCTCTTCTGAACAGCACGTTGCAAGGCATCCCAGATATGCTCAATAATGTTAATGTCTGGGGAGTTTGGTGGCCGGACGAAGAGTGTTCCTGAAGCCACTCTGTAGCAATTCTGGACATGTGCGGTGTTGTATTGTCCTGCTGGAATTGCTGAAGTCCGTCGGAATGCACAATGGATATAAATTGATGCAGCTGATCAGACAGGATGCTTACGTACCTGTCACCAGTCCGAGTCGTATCTAGACGTTTCAGGGTCCCATATCACTCCAACTGCACACACCCCACACCATTACAAAGCCTTCACCAGTTTTAACAGTCCCCTGTTGACATGCACGGTCCATGGATTCATGAGGTTGTCTCCATACCCGTATACGTCCATACGTTCGATACAATTTGAAACGAGACCCTTCCGACCAGGCAACATGTTTCCAGTCATCAACAGTCCAATGGCGGTGTTGACGGGCCTAGGCGAAGCGTAAAAATTTGTCGTGCAGTCATCAAGGATACACGAGTGGGCCTCCGGCACCGAAACCCCATGCCAATGATTTTTCGTTGAATGGTTCGCACCCTGACAACTGTTGATGGCCCAGCATTGAAATCTGCCGCAATTTGCGGAAGAGTTGCACTTCTCTCACTTTGAACGATTCTGTTCAGTCATTGTTCGTCCAGTTCTTGCAGGATCTTTTTCCGACCGCAGTGATGTCGGAGATTTGATGTTTTACCGGGCTCCTGATATTCACGGTTCACTTGCGAAATGATCACACGGGAAAATCCCCATTTCATCGCTACATCGGAAATACTGTGTCCCATCGCCCGTGCGGCGACTATAACACCACGTTCAGGCTCACTTAGATCTTGATAACCTGCCATTGTAGCAGCAGTAACCGATCTATCAACTGCACCAGACACTTCTTGTATTATAAAGGTGTTTCCGAGCGCAGCGCTGTATTCTGCCTGTTTACATATGTCTGAATACGCATACCTATACCCGTTTATTTGGCGCTTCAGTGTATGAGTCGGTTTGTGACTGCATAATAAAGTTATTCTCGATTGAACGTATCAGTTTAAGAGCCCAGTTTTCATCATTTGGAGGAAGTTTTAATTTTCTGTTTTAACATAAGATATCTGCAGCTGAGGCTCCTAAAATCCCGGGTAAGTCCAATAGTGAGGCATTTATTAGTGAAACAAAGTCCAGAGAATGGTTTCAACGCTTCAAGGACGGTGAGTTTGGCGTCGAAGGCCGGCATGGCGGTAGAAACAAAAGGTTCTACAAGCTGCTGAAACCATCGGAAATAATCACAGAAGCCGGCCGGTGTGGCCGAGCGGTTCTAGGCGCTTCAGTCTGGAACCGCGTGACCGCTACGGTCGGAGGTTCGAATCCTGCGTCGGGCATGGATGTGTGTGATGTCCTTAGGTTAGTTAGGTTTAAGTAGTCCTAAGGTCCAGGGGACTGATGACATCAGATGTTAAGTCCCATAGTGCTCAAAGCCATTTGAACCATTTTTTTTTTAATCACAGAATATCGTTATCGAAAGCAACTGATTTGTTTAAGCTGAGCACTGTAACACAAACGGCCAAAATACAGCAATAGACATGAAAAGGCTATTTTGCACGACAGCACTCGACCCTATGTTGCAAGACCTGTCTATTCTTGGAAAAGATGAAATGGGAAGTCCTACCCCACCCACTATATTCTTCAGACATCGCTTCCTCTGACTACCCCCTTTTTCGGTCAATGACACACAACTTAGCTGGCCGGCACTTTTGGTCAAAGGAACAAGTCCAAAATTTGATTGGTTCATGGATCTCCTCAAAAGACAAACAACTCTTCAGTCGCTGGATTCGTATGCTGCCCGTAAGATGAAAGAAGTTGCCAGGGAGGGTCAATAATTTGAATCGCATGTTTTTGTACGTTTTTCACAATAAAGCATTGAACTTCGAAAAAAAATGCCGGAAGCAAAGCTATAGAACTAATATATTTTTAACGTTCTCCTGCACGTTAGACTCCGGGAGTTGTTAAAATTTTATTGATAATTACGTTTGTTGATTGTACTGTTCATTGAAAAGAATCTCTCTATGTCATTTGTTTATCTGGTCAGTGAAGGCCTCCTCCGGATACATGATTGTAAATTATAGAGGCATATATCCATTTCCTCAACATTCAATCGGAGTTATAACTCATTTTGCTCTGTCTCCTAATTAATGCGTATCCCTTGCAAGTAGGAAAGAAGTTTATAACCTTCCACGGGCGGGACTGAGTTACGTATCCATTAAAATTCCTGGCATTTAGCAAATATCCGCGTAAGAGAGAGAGAGCCAGTTACTACTGTCTGAGAATTCTGTTGATAGCCGTTTACGGCGGGCCGGCCGGCCTTGAACGACATAACAGGGGAAGCTGCCATCTCGTCGAGCGTTTACCGGACCACATCTGCACAAGCCTAGATCTGCTGGATTGAGTACCAAGCTGGCTTAACGCTAGAACGCCTAGGTTTGAAACAACCCTAGAACGACCAATGGAGATCAGTTCACGCAAGGTTGTTATTGCATTTTAAGCTTTTTTTTACCAAAATAATTTGAAATAGTAATCATCATCTGAAACCATTTTCATTACTCATATTTGTATGATTTGTTCTGGAAACTTTTACAGAGATGGGAAGCTCGATGTATTCAAACATCTGTGAGCTTTGAGCTATGGTATCTTTGTTGTTGATTTTTGTGTATCGATTAGTAGCTATTCAGTTAGTAATGGAGTTTCAGTGGTGGTAGTAGTAATGTTTCAGTGAGTTATGGAAGTAGTATGAGGGAAGCTGGTGCGTTATGGTGTAAAATGTTGCGAAGTATCTGGCATGACATTGTGATGTTGAAGAATGGAAACCAGCTTGTGAAACAATACTCAAATACGACATGAGAGAACAAAATGAAGGATAAAAATTCATTACACAACACAGCCCTTATTTGTCAAGAGTCGCACGCATCATGCCTACACAACGATTCTTGAGACAACCATAATTTCTACGAATATCTACAAGAATAAGATGAGTACGCGTTTTAGTTTATACGTGTTATTACGAATATCCTTCTCGCTTAACACGGATGCACACACTTAGTAATGTCATCCATAAAAAAGTGTAAGACAGCAATTGATGAGTTTTGATAGTAACAGAGAAGAGCCTAGTGACAACCTGTTGTACCATACAAAAGCAGGTGAAACTGTATTGTAAATTGATTACATTTATTTTGTTTGAGTTTTGCATCATATAACAGTAGGTGGCAAACGAAGTGCTTAGCTATTCACCATTGATACTTTTATACTGTTATAAATAAGTAGTGTCTTACTGGACACGTCTCTGTGGAGAGCTCTTATATTCAGAGAATTTAAATTGTAGCATTTAAGTGCCCTTTTGCTTAAACATGAACTGTAAACAATTTTTTTATATGCAGAACAATTAACTCTAGTTTTGCTTTATTTGCACAATCGAACTTGGCAAGTTTTTTGTTCAGTGCCTTTAGATATTCCTTTTTCTGTAGCGGCAGTCAGAATAGATGGAGTCTAGCGTTGCTGGTATGATGATTCCGGATTGGCACCACCTATTCTTCTACAGCTTTCATCTTTCCTTCGAATTTTTATGTGACAACTTTTTGAGCTTTTCACACAAAACAAAAACCTCTTAACATTCCACATCTTTATTTTCCGTGCTTACATATTAGTTATCAACGTAGTCACTCTGGCGACGAACACAATTCTCCCAATGAGAGACCAGTTTGTTAATCCGTCACTTTGCTGACGGAGACATAGCCTCACCTCTGCTTGCACCATTTCATCACAACCAAAGTGAGGTCCTCAAAGTTGTTCCTTAAGTTTTGGGAATAGATTAAAATCGGGTGGGGCCACGTCGGGACTGTATGGAAGACAATCCATGACAGTGCCCTTTTGCTTAAACATGAACTGTGTTCTCCACGTGTGGACTAATTCTTCGTATTCGAAACTTGATTACAGCACGCTGTTTCTCAAGCACCAACATAGTAACATTACATAACGTAGTGTCCTGCGATCGGCAGGAAAGAAGTAACCATCAAGTCTGAACACACATCCCGGGTTCGATTCCCGGCGGGGTCAGGGATTTTCTCTGCCTCGTGATGGCTGAGTGTTGTGTGCTGTCCTTAGGTTAGTTAGGTTTAAGTAGTTCTAAGTTCTAGGGGACTGATGACCATAGATGTTAAGTCCCATAGTGCTCAGAGCCATTTGAACCATTTTTTTTCTGAACACACAGAACAAAAAAAAGCACAACACTTCTTGTGGTGGCAGAAGCCAGATATGAGTACGAGACAATGAAAAGCAATAATAACCAAAATACTACTCTACACAATTACAGAGTGGCGGTACACCCAACAAAATACAACTTCCTACTGAAGGCCACGGTGAGTGTCTACTAGGCTAGAGCCGGCGTAGGTATTGGCCAGAACTATCCTAGCTGTAGGTACACACTGTCGGTCTGACTCTGCTGGCTTGCTTATTACACCGATAGGGCTACACATAGTCGACATTAGTTCCAATTGGTGGATCTCTGTCACATGGCTTTTCACGAAGTGGTGCCGTGTTTATGTGGAAAGTCTGTTGATGTTTACATCCGCTGGCGATGTTTTGATCTGAGCTCTTGAAGGGAGGTCTGTTGTGCGAGCCCTCTAACTGATAAAGGGCCGCTAGGATGCAAACCACCATGTCACACCCTACAATTCAGAGACCTCTAGAGCCGGAGGTCTTAAATATGTAGACAAGAAAAATACAAATGTAGAATGTTAAGACTATTTGTTTAAAAGCCATAAGAGTATTAAAAAAACTTCGGAGACGTTACTTTTCAGCAGGCTCCATAAAGGATGGCCCAGTTATCATTGTGTACAATGTGTGGGCATTGAACATAGCCAGATATAGTATGTTACAAGAAACATATACGGGTCAGCGACTCGCCGTGGCTATATTTACGTGACATTTGATCCGCCACATCTACATCGAATTCGGAGCTATTATATTGACTGTTTCTCAGGTTTCCTTTCCTTCAGCCTCATCGACAGTTACACTGGAGTGCGTAGCACAAAGAATAAGCACGTTTTCTTAGTCTTCCCTTGATAAGATGTTAGAGTAATGTCATCAGTTTTGTAAATAACACTTGAAAAAAGTACATCTTGTCCTTTCCTCACAGATTGTAGCACTTCACTTCTACTCTTCTTCAAAGTCCCAACAACACTTCTATCTACCTTTTCAGCTCTTCTGGCAGCTTTAGAGAAGTGAAGGAGCACTCTGATGTAACGTTTATCCCGGAGGCGAATACAAGGGAGGGACTGGGGATTGCGCTGCTATGGTATTGCATATCGACCCTCCCGCCCCCCTCCTCACAGAATTTCATCTGTTTCTTCTTAATCTCCAAGAAAAGAGACAGAGAGAGAGAGAGAGAGAGAGAGAGAACGAGGGAGAAAAGATTCTTTCCAACATAGCTTTCAGACTCAACAGTCTCGAAAGTTTTCTCGCTGTTGTAGTTCGTATTTAATAGATTAAGAAAACACTCTAGAGAATTTGGAGACAGCAAGAAATACAAAATTTCTATGAGCACAGACACCCACCCCCTCTTTCACCTTCCTCTAAAATTAAACTCCGCCCGAACAGGCCATGAAGGCCCAACGGTACCGTTCAGCAGCCGTGACATCCACAGACGTCAATGGATGTCGGATATGGAAGGGCACGTGGTTAGCACACCGCTCTGGCGGCCGTATGTCAGTTTCCGAGACCGGAGCGGCTACTTCTCAATCAAGTAGCTCCTCAGTTTGCCTCACAAGGGATGAGTACGTCCCGCTTGCCAACAGCGCTCGGCAGACCTGATGGTCACCCATCTAAGTGCTAGCTCGACCCGACAGCGCTTAACTTCGGTGATCTGACGGGAACCGGTGTCGCCACTGCGGCAAGGCCGTGGGCTCCCCCCTCCACAAAAAAATCCTGGATTCGACTCTGTTTCCTCCACTTTCGTAAGGAAGGTTCCGTGAGACGTAGCATAATGTTTTCCGAAGCTAGTATCGTTTCACACCGGCCGATGTGGCCGAGCGCTTCTAGGTGCCACAGTCTACAACCGCGCGACCACTACGGTCTTAGGTTCGAATCCTGCCTCGGGCATGGATGTGTGTGATGTCCTTAGATTAGTTAGGTTTAAGTTCTAGGGGATTGATGACCTCAGATGTTAAGTCCCATAGTGTTCAGAGCCATTTCAACCATTATCGTTTCACATTTACCAAAACAAGGAAAACATTCCAGAACAAATCTAATTTCTGCTTCTGTGAGTAGTCTATACTTTATTTCCGGCTTCAGAAAGGCCACGAATGTCCTAGCGATCCATTATGCACTGCGCACCAGAATTAAGAGTCCTCCCCGTAATTGCCGCCCACTGCCATGTATGTTTGAAGTTTGGCTCAAAGTTGTCTACAACTTCACCTGTGACGGTGCAAAGGCGTGTCGCTGTGCGACGTAGCTATCGGCATCGATGAGTCTTCACACAGCAGTATGTCGACACATGCGAAAAGAACGCCATTGTTCAAAAGTTCAGGAGACGTGCAAGGTAGGTTAATGATGTCACATTGGCACAATTTCACCACAATCCTTACCAGTGTCACCGTGGACGTGACACATGATGTAAAGGTCGTCGCAGTGCACCTTACACACATTTCACGCTTTCTTTTGATTTCTTTGCGATGGAGGTTAGAACCACTACGCATGTCATTTAAAACAAGTGGTTTTCTAATTAATGTCCCTTGAGACGTCGATTCTCACACATTTTTCGGTCAAAAACGTCAGCGAGCAGTGCGTTAAGCAATAGGAAGTTAATGTTTGACACTGCTGAACCCTCGGACATTTCAAACCTTGTCTAAGGATTAAGTGGGACAGCATCTCCACTGTACGTGATGTCAACCCTTTGGAGTCCAACACGACTGCAATTTTTGCTCTAGTGTACAGGCTGGAGCCCCCAGCGACCGTTAAAAAGCATTCGACGAAATCTGAACGTGACCTGAAGCAACAAATGGCTTATGCTTTTTCTGGCCTCCTGTTTCACTTCCTCGTGCAGCGTGATCGCATTGACAAATAGGCAGGTAAAACAGCAAAGAGCCTTCTAAGACCCTGTAACACCATAATCGATAGTGAGTAGTTTATACAGTGTAATTTATTATATGACATATAAAGTGTTTACTCTTTTCTGCTCAATGTCTTTGCACTACTCTAAGAAAGTGGTGTTTAGTGAAATATGTTTTGTGGGATTATAACCGTGTGTTTAAATACTGAGACTTTATTAATCATGTTTGTTTATGTATGAGAAACTGCAATGCAAAAAAACTGGTTCATACTTAGGGATCTTGTATTGTATAATATAAAAGACAAAGTGATTGCCCTCCGCTACGGAAGTGGCATGGCGCGAGCTAAAAGGTGGAAGTGGCGCTCAGGCAGAGCGGGAAGCGAAAGAGCACAGGAGTCAGTGGCCAGCAGCTTACCAGTCAACAGCGCAGGTGCCGAGCAAGGCATCTAGTATCTAATCTGAGATGGAATGGCCTCGGGCTTAATTGTGGCTGTAAAACGGTGCTCTAGCATTGTAAATCGCTCTAAAAATGATATTCACGTGGCCAAGAAAGACTAAATAGAGCATATTACTGCCAAAGGAGAGACCAGGTAGTCGCCACGTGCTCGCCACCACTATTGCGCCGATACTTCACCAGATCCACTGTATAACAGTATGAACCAGAGTGTTTGTATGATTTAATTTGCAACAATAATTCAAATATTGCTGAACTTTGTGTTCGAAGCATGAATTTCCTCCATTCATGGTCCCTAACAGGGTCCTCTCAACAAAATTATTACTAAGCACTGTGTGTGAAAACTGACAACAATCTGTGATATTTGCTTATGCCCGATTTCTGAATGCAGAAATATATAAATGTCGATAGTCAGATTAATGGTTTCATTCAAAGCAAGAGAAATACTGATGAATTTACAAAAATCTCCAATGTGTTTTGGTTTACTTCTATTTTACAAATATCAATATTTTAATGTTCAGTAATTGTCAGTGAAAATCACTTGCTTTACAAATGGTGTTATAAATCATTTGGCTTTGATGCTATCTGAAGTTGAACTTTTACTTTCTGAAGTTGTAGAGAGTATTGTCAGTACAAATAATGTTAAAACTTTGCAAGATAAATGATCTTAAGTGGGGCAGTAATTCATCATTTATCATAATGCAAAATAGTTCTGAAAAGTGTATATAGTTTGCTTACATAAAGAAGGGATTGTTTGTGGTCACCCATTTCATTCTTTTATACCAGGAAGAAACCAAACTGAATAGTTGTTTTCTAGATAAAGAAACCTGAAGTAATCATTTAAAAGAATATACACTCCTGGAAATGGAAAACAGAACACACTGACACCGGTGTGTCAGACCCACCATAGTTGCTCCGGACACTGCGAAAGGGCTGTACAAGCAATGATCACACGCACGGCACAGCGGACACACCAGGAACCGCGGTGTTGGCCGTCGAATGGCGCTAGCTGCGCAGCATTTGTGCACCGCCGCCGTCAGTGTCAGCCAGTTTGCCGTGGCATACGGAGCTCCATCGCAGTCTTTAACACTGGTAGCATGCCGCGACAGCGTGGACGTGACCCGTGGGGCGTGAGGTCTCCACAGTACATCGATGTTGTCGCCAGTGGTCGGCGGAAGGTGCACGTGCCCGTCGACCTGGTACCGGACCGCAGCGACGCACGGATGCACGCCAAGACCGTAGGATCCTACGCAGTGCCGTAGGGGACCGCGACGCCACTTCCCAGCAAATTACGGACACTGTTGCTTCTGGGGTATCGGCGAGGACCATTCGCAACCGTCTCCATGAAGCTGGGCTACGGTCCCGCACACCGTTAGGCCGTCTTCCGCTCACGCCCCAACATCGTGCAGCCCGCCTCCAGTGGTGTCGCGACAGGCGTGAATGGAGGGACGAATGGAGACGTGTCGTCTTCAGCGATGAGAGTCGCTTCTGCCTTGATGCCAATGATGGTCGTATGCGTGTTTGGCGCCGTGCAGGTGAGCGCCACAATCAGGACTGCATACGACCGAGGCACACAGGGCCAACACCCGGCATCATGGTGTGGGGAGCCATCTCCTACACTGGCCGTACACCTCTGGTGATCGTCGAGGGGACACTGAATAGTGCACGGTACATCCAAACCGTCATCGAACCCATCGTTCTACCATTCCTAGACCGGCAAGGGGAACTTGCTGTTCCAACAGGACAATGCACGTCCGCATGTATCCCGTGCCACCCAACGTGCTCTATAAGGTGTAAGTCAACTACCCTGGCCAGCAAGATCTCCGGATCTGTCCCCCATTGAGCATGTTTGGGACTGGATGAAGCGTCGTCTCACGCGGTCTGCACGTCCAGCACGAACGCTGGTCCAACTGAGGCGCCAGGTGGAAATGGCATGGCAAGCCGTTCCACAGGACTACATCCAGCATCTCTACGATCGTCTCCATGGGAGAATAGCAGCCTGCATTGCTGCGAAAGGTGGATATACACTGTACTAGTGCCGACATTGTGCATGCTCTGTTGCCTGTGTCTATGTGCCTGTGGTTCTGTCAGTGTGATCATGTGATGTATCTGACCCCAGGAATGTGTCAATAAAGTTTCCCCTTCCTGGAACAATGAATTCACGGTGTTCTTATTTCAATTTCCAGGAGTGTATATCAAAGGTATGTGTTCTGTGTTATCTTATTGCATTTGTGATGAGTATATGTGTGTTAGTCAAACTTTAATTCTCATCAGATGCCAATTGTGTAAACCCTTGAGAACAATTTCTGAGCTAAAGTAGTGAAAGGTAAAAGTGAAGATTATGGTCAACAGGGATAAAAGGCCAATTTTTTTATGATTGCTGTTTGTAACTACTGCTATTCACTGTGTAGTTCGTCTGGTTATTGCAGGTGTTCATTGCACTTTAATAAAAAGAATTAATGAAAGTTCCTTTCGCAAGAGCAAAGATAGATACATTCAAAATAATGTTTTCACATTATTATTACTTACAAGGCTGGCGACCGTTTTATTATTTCATTTACAAGAACTCTGTTCCTGTAACTCCTTGAAAAAGCAGGCCGGTCTGGCCGTGCGGTTCTAGGCGCTTCAGTCTGGAATCGCGTGACCGCTACGGTCGCAGGTTCGAATCCTGCCTCGGGCATGGATGTGTGTCATATCCTTAGGATAATTAGGTTTAATTAATTCTAAGTACTAGGTGACTGATGCCTCAGAAGTTAAGTCGCATAGTGCTCAGAGCCAACCTTGCAAAAGTTTAGTCTTTCTGGTATCTACTAACTGCTACCATTACGAAATTCACGTTTGATTCCCTCTGTCTGTTAGTTAACATACTGTCAAAACTTTCAAAATCCTCCCAGAGGGTAACACTTTTGGTTAATTTATGCCATATTTGGCAAATGCGCTGCTAGAGTGCTACACTTGGCTTCTTTGGGACAGGTTAGAAAATTCTGTTATCCAGAGACAGTGTAGCAGACGCACACACGCGGGACGCCCGTAGTATTATAACCCCAATTTTGGGAAAACCCTTGGAGGCAGCCGCCTATCTTTATTGACGATATTTAATACGAAGTTGTAGAGAGAAAACTTGTAAAGAAGTCCGAGGCGCCTGCAAGTAACCAATCACTCGACTCCAAACCCTGCGATTCCAGCTGCCAGCCTGTAAGGCCCCGGGGTACTTTACAGGTTATTTCTACACACGTCAAGTTTTAAAATTCTCAGTAAAAGTGGACAAGTGCCACCTAGGGTTGAACTTGGTGGGGAGGGGGGGGGGGGGAGGGTCATAGACAGACCATTGCCGTTTTAATTACACAGGTATCAATGTCGCAGCCCCTCCCCCTCTCTACCTGTGATCACGCGACAGGCGGAAGCGAAACAGAAGGGCTGGAAAACCGTAAGCAGCCTTCGCTGCTGCTGATGATGTTCAAATTTCGTTCAGTGATTCGTAATGGCTCCTAGTGGTTCCACCCTGCAGTCGCGCTACGCTCCAAAGGGTTGCGATCACGTACAGTGTGGTTATTGTCCGATGGTGTACTTAGAGAAGGTATGGAATGTCCGAGGAAGTCAGCGATGTCAAAGGTTGCCTCTCTGTTGCTCATCCCACTGCAAACTGTCGTTTTAGACCGCGCAACTGAGAATCAACGACCCAGGGAATGCGGTGGGTTCATTGAGGTCCTTCGTGCCACCCTCTGAGGCCTTTTTGTGTTGATTCTGAGTGCGTGGCGGTGTGGTTGGAATGTTTTCCTCAGCCACTCGGTAAGGAAACAACGTCATTTCAGCTCTGGGCGCCACAGTTCTGCCCTCCATCGCAGAGTCATCAAATTAATGCGTGAAATGTGGGTAAGAGAGGCTGTGACGACCTTCCAATCGTGTGACGCGTCCAAATTCGCGCTGGACAGATTTGTGATGAAATTTTGTAACGCTGTTTACATAATTAACGTACCATAAGCGTCACATGAGCTGTTGTCTTTTTCTCACATGTGTCGACACCTTGCTGTTTGAAGCCTCCTCGAACCCGAGAGTGACGCCACAGACAGACACGATTTTGAACCATTAAAAAGGAATATTGTTCGCACCTTTCATCCAAAATTCAAACTTAAACTTCACAACGTCGTACAGTTACGGGGTTTCCGAAAAGTAATCCTTCAGTTCTGTTGCGCAGTGCAGTTAGTTACCAGTCGAACTGCCGGTGACGACAAACAAACACGAAAGAACTATTACATGCAACTTTGCACGAAGTTCATCACTATTGGCTAATAAAAGCACCAAATAAACATGGGAAAATGCATTTCTGTGAGAAGCAGTCAATTGACTGCCATCGGGAACCAATGGAAAATGTGTAATTATTTTAAAAATTTGCAGCTACAAAGCAAAACAATTAAGGTAAATTAAACCTTCTCTCAAACGATTCAGTCATAAAAACACAGGAAAAACTGTCTTAAACTCCGAAGAAATTCGCATCTCAAAACACGAAATGGTGAGCTGGCCAACATTATTGTTGCCAGAGATGTGTGTACAGTAAATTTCACACCATACACAACCTTAAATCATCTACAAATTTAATCATGTATTTTTCATATTGTTCTGTCTGCTCGCAGTAAGTAGCTTCTCTTTATTTGCCATCCTTCTAATGCAATTTTACTGGCTGGCAGTTGTTTTTATTTTGTGCAAAACCTCTCGGCAGTTTTCGCCGAGACTGGTGATGTTTCCCGCCGTGGTAGAGAGTGAAACACCAAAACAGTCTAGCGTAGCGCCAGCGCAAGACGAGGAGGATAGGGAGTGACAGCAAACTCGCCACCAGAAATTGCAGCCAGCGCCAGAGGCCGAGGGGATGAGCCTGACTGCACACAGGTAAAGTGAGTCGTGACGTCATTATGACTATACACACTGTACTGATGACGACAGAAGTCGCGTGTAGACTTTTGGTATTGTTCGAGACGCTAACTACGGTGCCTTCCATACAGGCGAATTACACTGAGCTGACAGAACCTACGGGATACTTTCTGATATCGAATTGGACCTTCTTTTGCAAGGCGTAGTGCAGCAGTTCCATCTCCATGGAGTAAACAAGTCGTTGGAAGTCCCCTGCAGAAAAACTGAGCCAGGCTGCCAGTTAGCAATCTGTAAATGCGAAAGTGTTCATGGTGCAGGAACTGACATGAACTGACCTCTCGATTATGTCACATGAATGTTCCACAGGATTCATGGCTGGCAATATGGGTGGCCAAATCATTCGCTCGAGCTGTCCAGAGTGTTCTTCAAAGCGATCGCCAATGATTGTGGCCCAATGACATGGCGCGTTGTCATTTGTAAATTGCAGTCAATGACCGCTTCAGTTGGACCAGAAGACCCTTTTCATTCCATGGAAACACAGCCCACACATTTTGTAGTCAGCACCAGCTTGCACAGTGTCTTGTTGAAAACCTGGGTCCATGGCTTCGTGGGGTCTGCGCCAAAATCGAACCCTACCACCATCTCTTCCCAAAGGAAATCAGGGCTCATCTGAGCAGGCCACGGTTTTCCATTCAACTTGGGTCCATCCGATATGGTCAAGAGATGTAGATAATGTTGACACACAATGAATGTGTTATTATAAGAATGCTGATAAGAAATTTGGGTGCAGCCATAAGGCAGCTTCAACTACTATTGTGTTTCACTCATTTGGTGTCAACATACCCAATCAACTAATTAACTAGTTGAGGAAAAGCGAGCTATACTACACTAGTGAGACAATGGAAGACTTTAATGAAGTCACTTTTGGTCATTTATGTTCATTCATGTTGAAGCCTTTGTCAGATGTTTATGAATTCTGTTACATTTTATGTATAATAAATGGAGATTTTTGGAAATAAGAGGTGAAAAGCACTGCAGTACAAAAATCAAAGCAAAAATTGAAAATTTTCAATCAAATATATGTAAACAACTTCATAGAGAAATTACACACCAAGTTTAGGTAACTAAGAGATATATTGATGTTAAAGGTGGAAGGTTAGTAAATGTGAAAGATCCAATATGTAATTATGAGGCAGTTACCAAACAAAACTTAGAAAACGATTTAAGTGATTTTGTTACCAAAGCTGAGTATTCAACAATTCTAACACAATTGAGTTCTGTCCCATATCTCACTGAGAAGATTAATCTCATACACATCACAGGTGAATAGCTAATAAATTACTTTGCGAATATGGAACCAGAAGAATCTTTCACACGTTATTTCTCAACGTCAGATTTAACACAATACTTAGATGGTTAACTAGCCTTCACAATAGGATGTGTGATGAACAAAACTGAAATTTCATGTTGTTACTGGTGATGCAATATTAAATACACAGTTGAATATGATGTAGAAACTACAGAATTATTTTATTTGAAGCCAATCCAAATGGTGACTTTTAAGATAAAGATAAAAAGAAATGATGTCGATCAACTCGAAATTTTATATTCAACGCAATTAAATAATCCTTCACTTGAAACGATAACAAAAGATAACTTATTATATCTCAGAATAAATCTGTTAAGACTATCCTGGTTTCAGATTGAATTACTCATATTTGGTGAACTTATGTTAGAATTACATGAAGATTGGAACAATAATTGTTAAGTTTAAATCTTACATAAATAGATAATCATATCTGGTGCTTGAAGTGCAAAAATGTACTGAAACTCATCTTTCTCAAAGAACAATAACAAAAATGGAAGACAGAGAACTGGAGGTCTTTGCACAGTTTATAAAACAGAAAAGAGTAATGTGGTTAAAAAAATTTCTAAATGAAGGATGCAACCTGAAAAGTAAAAATATTCATGAAGAAATTATTAATGTTACAACAACCAATGTGAAAATTTTTTGAAAGGGGAAGTATTGTTTTTCTTGGTATGGAACATTTATTCCAAGCAGATTTAGTAAAAGTGGTCTCATGAAACTTGGAATTCCAAAAATAAATAAAAGTTATAAATATTTATTCACTGTAATCCACGTAATGTATGGCCTGGCCCATAGCAGTTAAAGTTATTAATATTTATTCGCTGTAATCCATGTAATGTATGGTCTGGGCCATAGCAGTTAAAGATAAAACTGATAAAAATGTAGCTGGTTTTCAAATAATATTTAACAACAAATACATACAGATAATGTAAAAGAATTGTATAATAAAAATTTGTAGCACTTACAAATAAATACATTAAACATTAATCAATATTTACAGAGTAAGAAGCATCTATTTTACAAAGGTTAAATACAACATTGAAGAAGAAAATGAGAAAGATGTTTGTTATTCAAGGAAATAATAAATGGGCTAATCTCATTGAAAAATTGCTTGATGAATACAAAAACATATAGCATACAATAAAAAAACCAAACCAGAGGATGTTACCAAGGATAATGAAAAAGATTTGCTGAAGCAAACAGTTTATGTGAGTGATGTCAAGACCACATATAAAGTGGAAGATAATGTGGGGATCAGCAAGTTGAAGGGAATTTTTGAAAAATTTTACATAGCTATTTAGTCAACAGAAATTTATGTAATCTAAATGGTGACAACTTTGAGACACTGATTGTTGCAAAAAATAATTTAAGGGGATATTATAAATTAAAAGAACATGTTTTAATTAATTTAATAATGTTACATAATTTCCCTAAACTTGTTTTGAATACTAATCCAAATAACTTCATTGCTATGAAATTAGTTGAACACTTAAATTTTGCTGGAAATTTTGGTTATAGAGGTTGCATTAAATTAAAGACATCAGAATGAATTAATTCCATTATGTTACGATTTCATTTCCAAAGTAAATTATTTCATAAAACAGTATTAAGAGCAAAATATGTTCCTAATGCAAATCATTTTTACATATTTGACATTGATATTTTTGAAAAAATTGGCCATTGGGAAAAAAGAAAACAGTGAGACTAAATCAAACATTTCCATTAGTAGTAATTTCTTTGAGCAAAAAAGGAGACCAAACCATGGAAAAACGAATTATTTGAGATTATAGAAAGAAGATCGAGATTTAATAATGAATTTAAAGTGTGGTCTGTTAGTATAAAATTGTCTTTAATGATACTTATATTACAAACTAGATATCATTACCATAAAACAGATTATGTGAAGAAAGCACTCAGTTATGTGGTAGTAGTATGTAAATAGAGAATTTACTTCAGCAAAGGTGATAAGTTGATTATAACAACCATAATTCCAAAATTTTTCCTAGTTTCTTCAGGGCATAAACATAACTCCGTCTGAACAAGCCTTATAAGTTCCAGTGGTACTAACCAACCGCTATTTAATGATACCAACGTTAATTAACTCGATTTCATTAACATAAAATAGGTTATGCATTGAAAGCCTTCAGTTCTATGGCAGGAGTATCTAAGAACATAACCACAAACACAAAACTTTTATTAGTTTCTACAGGATTTAAACTTAACTGCATCTGACCAGTCTTCGAAAGGCCCAGTGATAGACTGAAAACTGTTTCACACTCAGCCTATAGGCAGCGCTGGATGAGGATATCGAGGGGCATATGGTCAGTACACTGCTCTCCCAGTTGTTTTTAGTTTTCGTGACTGGAGCCATTATTTCTGGATCAAGTAGCTCCTAAAATTTCCTCACAACATCTGAGCGCGGCAAATTGCCAGTAGCTCTTGACTTCAGTTACCTAATGGGAACCAGTGTTGCCACTGCCACAGGGCCACTGGGTACAGGACAGAAAGGATCAGATAATAGTCAACAATCTGTTCAATTTATGAGCAATAAAATCAAGGATATATTAACATCCAATGTGTACTGATAAAGCAGATACCTATTTAATATTTGGATGTTAGCAATTCCTAGAGAAGCAGATATAATTATTACAAAAATACCAAAAGGCATATTACAATAATTAAGACAATCAGTGTTGTCCTAGAGCAATAATTGTTGCTCTAACATATCACACACATAACAGTTGCTCTAACGTATCAGACAAGTAACATCTTGGACAGACAACAACCTACAGCTGAAATTAAGAAAATTAGAGAGGGAAATAAATACAAATTACAAAAAAGGATTAAACAGGATATTATGCAACGAATTCGAAGAATAAAATGAAGCAGGATTTACTGTAAATTATATTAAAACTGTCGAACAATTATTAGATATCGAAATAAAGTTGCAGGTGCTGAAAATTTCGATTCAGTTGTTTGTTGTGGTCCTGATAATGTAATGATGACGTATCTTGACATATCTGTATAAAAATCAAAACCATTTTCATGTAGTTAACAGTATGATGGCTTTCTTAGGCTCGTCAGATTTCTGTGATAAATGTCACAGAACATATAATACCAAGAATAAACGTAGATGTAAAGTAGATAGAAAAGTTTCCATATTATGTGGAGGTGAAGAACACAGTCATTTGGAATATAAGGTTTTTCTGAAAACTATGATAGATACTGTTACAAAGATGAATGCTTAAACAATCACCAAGATGTCTGTGAAACTGTTTAGAAATGTGAAGAATGTAAGTACATTTGTTTCAGATCTCAAGTACATAAATGTGATCTGGAAGATGTAGGAATCACCAACTTGAAGTAGAGATTATAACTCATCAGTTTTACATACAGTGGAAAAAAACATGGAGATGGCTTGTGTGAAAGAAAGATTTGTGCAGGAATTATAGTCAAATGATGCCAAATTGTAGTAAAAATAAATGTACCATTAATGGTGAATACATAGTGTATTATGTATTCAAAAGTTCCAAATTCAGTAATATTGTTACAGGTAAATATTTTCAGTGTTGTGGAGATTGAGTTCCAAAGACAATTCTTTGTACC
Organism: Schistocerca gregaria; assembly: GCF_023897955.1. Lineage (NCBI taxonomy): Eukaryota > Metazoa > Arthropoda > Insecta > Orthoptera > Acrididae > Schistocerca > Schistocerca gregaria. Next base: position 290,267,963 of record NC_064925.1, read on the forward strand.
TGTACTGAAAGATACTTCTGGTTTGGTTATGAAATTCAACAAGAAAATGAAATACATTTAAATTTCCTGTTCTACATTCCACAGTTTTTAGTTCATCAAGAAATTCATCAATCATGAAGACTCTATGAATGTGTTTAATTTTCAGTTTCTTAGTAAGTTTTTCTGGATCTAATCTTGATAATGATCTATTATATGCTTAGTTATTTCCTTAACTTTTACCTGTAATGTTAGATTATGCCATTTTTATTCTTCCAATTTGCAACACCATTCTGTTTGTTAATGACACCATTCTTGACAGCAGCAGCTCCACAAGCTAGCGAACTAGTCATAATAAGGGTGCCATAGGTCATGGTAGGAAATATTTTGTTTTTTGTGATTCTTCTCTCTTTTCCTTCACAACAAGTATGTTTCCATCAGAGTTACTGTCTCTCAATCAATGCTGAAGTTATTCATTTATATAGAATAAAATTATAAGAGGATAAATGATTTTACAAACCTATCGATTTTAGCAACATTTAAACCCATTCTTAAGTTTCGTTTTCTGAAAATTATTCCTCTAACTGCAGTTTCAGTTAATCTTTCTCCTATTGAATCGTCAGATGCATGTATTCTTTTCTCTGTTACTTGTTGAAGTCGTTTATCTGCGTCATGCCTTTCCTTCTTTATTATCTCTATAGGTAACAATCATTTTGTTTACATGCTTCATCTATTGGATTTTTACCTTGAACACCTTCAGCAAGTTGTGTATCTAGTCGATTACACAGACTAATTTGAATAATCTTCCAGTTGACTAATCCTTTGCCAAATTTCTCATTTTTCCAATATGTGTAGAGAAGATTGTTGATAAATCTAATAGAGTACAGTATTTCTTTAGGATCATAGATATTGAAATCACTAAACTTATTTGTTAACATATGTGTAACCTTTCAGTTAAGATAATTTTTATCTCCAGCCTTTTCTTTATCACAAATGGCTGCTAATATAACGATTAATACATGTATATCATTCATCCAAATATAATGACTGGTTTCCTTGTATAATTTTCGATTGATCCTTCCACTGTCTGTTTGTCATGTGAAGAATTTACTTCTACTTTTGGAAAACAAACTTCAACAAGTTATTTCATCAAATTATTGTATTAAATTTCTCTACTTGATTTTATTTTATTTGGATTATTTTCAGAAAATAGCCCCCTTGAATACAAAACTATATTCACATTATATGATAAATCAATAGAAGCAAATTATATATTTATATTATCTATAGTAATCTGAGCTATGGCATTCATTAATCCAGTTGTAACAGCATATTCTCTTTGGTCAATAATTAATTTATTTCCATCAAATTTTACTTGTAAATTGCTAATCCATTTAAACAAAACAACATGTTTTAATTAAGCAACTCTACCTTCAGTGTTGTTAATATATTTTGACATTCTTTAACTTTCATTTATTTTTTAACAGTTAACTTTATTTTTTTCTCTTTTTCATATTTCTGGAGTGCAACCTATATTTGTGATTCACTTAATGTATAATCTCTATTATCATTATTTTATTAGTTGATTTGTGTTCTAGCACTAAATTCCTCTAAATGGGGGTGTGTATAAGGAATCATTTGTTTCCATTTGTTCTGTTTTCTTCAATAGCCTAGTGAACACTGTCACCTACACCTTCAATTTCTTCTTTTACTTCTTTGGTTGCATCGATAACAGGTAGATCTCCTTTTTTATGATTCTCATATTCTGTTCTCAGTTCTTTCTTCAATGTTTTAAATGCTTCTTTTAGTTCTTCCATCTCCTTTCTACTTCATTTAGTTTTTTTATTTAAATTTCTGATTCATATTCCCAAAACATTTAGTTAAAATTGAAATGGTACAGTAGTTTCTGCTCACTCACACCAAGAAATACAAAGAGAGGCTGCTCCGCTGCGAATTTTATTGCACCGCGACGGGTGCAACAGAACCCATGTGGATGGGTGGAAAGAAACGTGTAGGTTTCATAATACATATTTATATATCATGTATTATGCATTTCTTATACATGAATGTGAATCTGCACATGAAGTTTCCTTATCCTCCTCACACCTTTCCATAAAGAGTGCCTAAATTATATATATAACCGATTTTCTCCCAGTTTAACCACCCTGTCACTAAAATATACTTATCGATCATTACTGTAGCATTACCACATCAAATTCCTCCTTATATTGGATATTGAATATAATTTGATTGAAGCTTACCATTCTTATTTTTTGATTTCTTCTCTGTAATTCTCAGTGTTGATTCCAAATCTGTTTTCATTCAATTAGTAAATGCTTAATTAACAGTAAGTGAATTCCCTATTTCCATCAAGTGTAATGTCATCTGTTCTAAGTAAAGAAGAGGTTGCCTATACCTATAAAAGGTAGTTATAATAATGTTGTGGATGTTGGTTATTATACATTTCTTGCTCCAAATATTACATTGTAAAACAATAAATTTTACTGTAATGAAGAAATATAGACTGAAAAGACTAGAAACTTTTATTTACCCAAAAAGGCTAATGTACATATGAAAACAAAAGAAAATTTAAATCGAGTTATTATTGAGAACAATATTAAATTATGTATGGATATAAAGGATAGCATCAGAAGTGTGTTGAGATTTAATAATATAACTATTCCTGTTAATGAAAGAACTTTTGTTAATGATGTTCCTAAAATTATTCCTTTTCAGTTAATTAACATTAATTTTAATTTAGCTAATGGGACATATGAAAACCATATTGATCATTTTCATTGAGAATGTAATATTATTGTTTCAATCAAGACAAATGTTGAGTTTGATGCAAGGTAATGCACAAGCCTTATTACTCTGAGTTTGTTCCATTTCATGATAAAATTCAGGCTATAGAATTAACTGTGACTGATGGAAACGCTAATTTGATTGACTTTAGTGGTGCTAGAGTGACAGTTACTTTATAAGTTAATTAACTTTTACTCTTAATTAATGAACAAGATTGAGAGCTATAATTTTTTTCTCCTTCCCTGTTAATCAGAAAGGAAAAAATAATTTTAAATAGTCCTAATAAAGAAGTAAGAATTGAGGTTGGCAACATGCAAATCTTGCTAAGTTGTGCATTAGTTTTAGAAAAATTCAAGCTGATAGAACAGATTATCTAGTATACAATGGAAAAATGAATAAAAAATTAATTGCTAACTGTCTATCTAAACTATTTGGTTTTGTAACCATCAAGAAATAAAATAATGTTATATCTAGAACAGACAATATTTTTGTTTCCTCATCAGTTTTATTGCACTTAACTTTGTATCTTATTGGTGAACTTCATGTAGTACATGTACTTAATAATGATAAAATAAGAGCAAGAAATATGAAGTGCTATATCCACTTGAGATTTTTGGGGATTGTTTAAAGATTATAAGGAGGTGATGTAAAAGTATGATTTAATTGTTATTTTTGCTTGGACTTCGATTTCAAATGTTTCTGTAACTAGATTGGGTGATTATAAAGATTATGAAGTCGAAATAAAAGCTATGTTACCAAAAGAAGAGAAAATGGATAATCGAGTACTAGTTGGTAAATATAAGCATCAATTAGATCAAGAAAAGCATAAAAATCCTAAAATATCAATATCTTTGTATGTATTACTAACTACAGTAATACCTGGATAGACTGATAGAAAAAAAAATTAGTTAGATATCATAAATTACTACATCTCAGTAGAATATGATATGCTATTATTTTATTCTTTTTCTCAAAATAATCGAAAAATAAGCATTTGACTCATTCTTCAATATTTGATTTTGTGATTTTGTGATTTTAGACAACTGGAAGGAGATGTTGACATCAGTCTATGTAATTTCATAACAAATTATCCTGTTAATGTGATTAACATGACATGTAGAAAAAATATTGTAGCTACACAAAAAAGTACCATCAAACTGTCTGCTACATTCAATGTATCAAATGATTCTCTTGCTTGCATAATTATGTACAAAAAGAAAAATCTCACATGTAATGTATAACACACTATATTATATGCAAACCTTTAAAAGATATTCTATTATTTTTTCAAGTTTTACCTATGTGTTTTGGAGCTCAGGAGACCAACGAACATAGCTCCCATTTCCACTAGAAGGCTGACTGGAATGGCTGAAATAGGAATTGGTAGCAGTACATGTTCTCGTTATCAAACTATGCCCTCTGGTTGCTCCATCTCCTTATCTCTGTCTCTCTTCCGCTGTTTTGTGTTTTCGTTGCACACAGGGAGGAAGACATTCAAGATGGCATTGTGACTAGTTCCATTTAAATTAATATGGGAATATACTTTATTTAGTAAGGAAGATATTCTTTTTTTATCTGATTTAGAGGGTTGAAATTCATATCTGGATACTATTTACATTTCATCCTTTCTAAAAACATAATAATGTGAAGAAATTAAACTATTTATATAAAAAACAAACTGATGAAAATGTAGCAATTTGAATGAAGTTCGTCACTCGAATACCATATATATACATAAGTTGTATTTCTCTTTTGCATGTCTAAGTGTAGACAAGTACAGCTACTGAAGGATTTTACCCATTATCTCGTGGAGTCATATAGTGCATTGTGTGTGAGGAGAGCTAACCGTTTGACAAAACCTTTCTGTTTTCACTTCTGTACTGTTCTTCACCATCGCCTGGGAGGGCTTCTGCCCTAGAGAAGGGATGGCGTGTTTCAGCTGAATAAATATAGCACCTTTTAATTCAGATGTTAGTCTCTGTGACATGCTCATGTACAGTAAGCTCGGCCTGTATGTGGTCACCAAGTGGAAAATATCTGATAGGGAATATTTTGCTCTTTTGAACAATTTATTTTCAACTTGTTAACCCTTATTTATATTATAAATGGATTCCCTACCCAAGAAGGTCAAGCAATCCTAATTTCATTAAAAGATTAGTTACCTAGAAGTATGTGTTTTGTATGTAGCTGTGTAAATTTGATTACTAGATATTGAGAGAATTCATATGAAGCTCAATAATGTCTTCAAAATTATTTTACCACATAGATGTCATAAATAAATTAGTGTCTGTGATTTTCAATTTTTTTGAAGATGGAAATGTTAACATGAGATAGGAGGGAATGAAGAAACTTAAAAAGGTCATAGTAACCCAACTATTACCATGTGCACCAGTAACAGCAATAGTAAGTGTAAAACTCAGTATGCATCCACAAAAGACTGAAGGACCAGGAAGAATAATTTGCGCACCTACTCCACTCTTCATAGTAACAGATATTTTCAATAGCTTTATAAATTGTAAGGTATGTACACCTTCTCCTCCTAAAATAACGTGACATATCTAGACTGTGTTCACGATCTGGAGTTTTTGATTTAGCGGTTGTCAATCCAAAATTATTATTCGAAATTCTTTTAGACATGAATGATGGTTTCCACTGGATAGATGTGCTGACAAACAATCTGCCCATGAAAAATTCACCAAGTCTGCTCAATGTGCCCACATGCTTCTCCAGTCTATCTTTCCCCATGTTCCAGCAATGTGTAGACCTTTTCCTCTAGTATTTAAATTGGCTATTTTCGGTTTTGACTTTCAGAATTAGCATTTTTGTAACTCACATGCATCCATCCTTGCCATGTTGGAAGATGACATGTATGTAATAAATATTGAAAAAGCCACCACCAATAGGTTCACCTCTAATTTATTTTATAGGTTACAGGTTTTAGCTACATAATATGCTATCATCAGGCCATCTGTTCTAAATAATGGCTGAATTTTTCAATGATAAAATGATTGTACATTATCTACGAAAGGAACGAATGTTCACACCAGCTTATATATGCACGACTTTAGCATGTGTTAACAGCTATGTTGTGCTGTAGCTGTTGACATAAAGTTGTGAATATGTAGACTGGGGTGAAGACCAATAACTTTTACATTTATCACTGGAAAATTCAGTCACTACCTAGATTAGAGGCCGTGATGATGGCATATTATATTGCTGAAACTGATAAACCATTAAATAAATCGGAGGAGAACTTACAGGTGACATCTTTTTATATTTATTACATTAGCTTTTAGATGTGATCTGTCGCCTCTCACATTTTGTGTAGGAAATAATGTCTTGATATCACAGGCAGCAAACTTGCTTTACAATAGTTCTTGGTTAGCTTGCATAGTTAATTACTTGCAGGCTTGTTGACTTACGCTGTACTCTCCTTTTATTGTTAAGGCTATTGTGTGTGTGTGTGTGTGTGTGTGTGTGTGTGTGTGTGTGTGTGTGTGTGTGTGTGTGTGTGTGTATGTTTGCATGTGCGTATGTCCAGGAACTCCTATGTCATATTATTGGCAGTTCGCTTTGTCTTGCTGCTTTGGAAAGTGGCCTATACATCAGGGGCAATAAATTGTTTTGTAGACTGCTCTTCATAACAAGAGCGTTGTGGTAATAGTATTGGCCTTCTTTTTGTAGTGTATTGCAGGGTCTACATGTGCTGATGGACATGTTGGTATAGGTGGAGGCGAGGATGCATGGAGTGAGGGGGACAAGGAAACGAACAGAGAGAGGGGAGGAGGGAGAGACGAATGTGAGATTTGGAAGGAATAGAGGTTGAAACATAGCATGTCATCTTAACTTTCTTTCGTTTCGCTTTCAGATCATAATGGGGTTAATATATTCTATTATGGGACCAGATAATTCGGTATGCACAGTTAGGTGCATATCTCATATGTTGTTGCCAATGGTTCATTTCTGAATTTGGTTGGTGCATGGAGGCATTTTGCTGAGCATAATACTGCTTGTTGGGAAGAGCTGTGCGATTAAAACAGGCACATTGCTTCACCAGGAGGAAAAATCATTTATGACCTCTAGCAAGTGTGGCAGGACTCCTGTAGCCAGGTACTGAAACACTGTCGGCCGCACCTTCTAAAAAGCGACAGGGAGCTCGGTGGTCGGAGGGGTGTGAGCAAGCCTTGCGTCTGACACAGTGCGAGGTTTTCATTGGCATGGTGCACTTCGGGCTGCTAGTGCAATGCGAAGTTATTCTGTAGTGTTGAGCGGATTTTGTCAGACATGATGTGGGACGCCAGCGAAATTTTATGATTTGAACTCGGGGCGAATATTCATCAAGTGGAACGGCGACGCCACGTCCAGTCCCATCAGCTGGGCGACTGCTTACCAGAAAAAAACTCTTGTTAAAAAAGAATTGAGAGCGGGGTAGAGTGGGGTGGGGAGCTCTGCGGCGACCGCCATGTGTCAGATTGAAGAATTTTTAGGATAGTGTCGATTCTCGCCAGCGTCCCTCTGAAAAAATGTAGACAGGACGCCTGCGATTGGGTACGTGTTAAAAGCAATGCTTCAAAATTCTGTGATGGTAGAATGCGTGCGATTGGCGCCGGCTGTATGGGTCCACTTTCGCAGGTTGCCAAAGCAACGCTTATGCGTGTTGTATCAGCTATCTTGCAGCTTGTGTTGGGTGCAGGTGAGGTCCTCGCAGCTTAGAATAGCGTAATTTCACAAAGGAGTTTGTTCATACGTAAAGCTGGGCCTTTTTAAGCGCGAGAGCCGCGGTATGCGCTCGTTTAGAATACCACCAACCAATGGAGTTCAACCATTTTCACTTTTGTATTAATTTATTAGATCCCATTAACAGTCCGTCTTCTACGTCCTCTATTTTGCCAACCCTAATTAATTTTACTCAGTGTATGCTAGTTAATTTTATCAGTCAATGTGCTTATAACAATCCAAACTTGTCTTTCATTGGAAATAAACATTTTTGTGATACTCAGCATGGTCTATAATCAGATAATATCCTGATACAATTGTTTTCCAGATGTCATATTATTGGTGGAAATCATTTTATTAATTTGATAATTGGAGAGAGAGATGTGAAGTTCTCCAATCAGTGAGCCTGGCCGTATAATTTAGTCAATTGCACACGGATTGTAGGTGATTTTCTAAGAGTGTTCTTCTGCGTCGATGTAAATTCTGGCATAGAAATTTGAATTAGGTCGCCCTTATACCTCATCGTCCTTCCCAAGATATGATGGGCAGCTGAAAAAGGAAGAGGAGGAGGCAGAAATAGAAAGAGAGAAAGGGAGAAAGATACGTTCAGAGGGAAGAGGGAGGGACGAATGGTCAGAGAGAGGGAATGGAACAAATGGACAATGACAGGGGGAGGAGGAGATGAAGAGACAGAAACTGGAGAGAAGGGGATAGATGGAAGTGGGAGGCTGAGGTAGACAGACGAAGGGAGGAAGAGGTGGACACAGAGCGGGATGGAGGACGTGTTTTCAATACATCTGACGAACGCATACGCGGGCCAAGCCGCAAGGAAAACACTAGTAAATAAATACTATTGAAGTTGGAAAATATTTACTACCCTAAAACCCCAGCCTGTTACTATTTCCAGTATTCCATGGGTCACATTCTGGAGGTCAAATATCACTCTATACCACTGTACATCATGTGCGACATCTCAGTCAAGAAAAAATTAGCTTTACTTTGGCGCTGTCCTCGCTGAATAATCCTGCTGTTGAATACTTCGAAACGCCGCTGCAGACAGCGTCGTCGGCCAGGCGGGTAACAGCCTATGCTGGCGCGTATCCGGTACTTGCACGTGGAAGAGCCGGAGTTCCAGGAACTTCAAGGTGCGCTCCACCCGTTTCCAGACCCGAGGTGGTCGCTGGAGACAAATCGGCGGTGCCCGAGCGGACTGAATAATGCAGCAGTAGCAGCAGCGGGAGCAGCGCTCCTGGGCCAACGCACGGAACACGCGTTCGCAGCATGCAACGCGCCACAACACCGTCACATGCCTTTCATTCCTCCTCCATTTACGAGCCCGGCAAACGAGCAGATTATTTTTAACGGAGAGAAACCTTCAGATGCTAAAGAAACTTTGGGCCTACCCCCAAGGACTGTTGTAGGGTCATTATGTTCACTATATAAAGGGTGTACCAAAATTATTTCTACTTTTTTTTTAAGCTGTATATCTCATTAATGAAGACAGATAAAAGTGAGAAGTTTTTGGAAGACAGAGCTTTAGGTTATGTACTTTAAGGTACAACCAAACATTTGTATCTACATCTATGCTCTGCAAGCCATCTCATGTTATGGTCAAGAGGGTATTTTGTGTGCCAGTGTCACTTTCCCCTTTTCCTATTCCAGTAACGAATGGTTCGCGAGAAGGACGATTGCTGTGTGTGGGCTCGAAATCCTAGAATTTTATCTTCATGGTCTTTTTGCGAGATATACGTAACAGGAACCAAAATATCCACTGACTCTTGTAGGAACGTCCGCTATTGGAACCTTAACAGTAAATCACACTGTGATGCAGAACACCTCTCTTGCAAGGGATGCAAGTCCACTCCATGAAAAACACGACCACACCTTAACACCACCACTTCTGTATTTTACTGTTGGCGCTACACACGCTGGCAGATGACGTTCACCGGGCATTCGCCATACGCACACCCTGCCATCGGATCGCCATATTGTGAACCGTGATTCGTCACTCCACATAACGTTTTCCCACTGTTCCATCGTCCAATGTTTATGCTTCTTACACCAAGCGGGGCGTCGTTTGGCGTTTACCAGCGTGATGTGTGGCTTATGAGCAGCCGCTCGACCGTGAAATCCAAGTTTTCTGAACTCCCGCCTAACTGTCGTCGTACTTGTAGTTTGGAATTTCTGTGTGATGGTCTGGATTGATGTCTGCCTATTACACATTACGATCCTCTTCAACTGTCGGCGGTAAATGCCAAACAATGATTTGCTTGGTATAAGCAAAGTAAACATTGCACGATTTAAACATTGAGAAAACGTTGTGTGGAGTGTCGAATCACGTACACAATATGGGGATCCGATGACAGGGTGTGTGTAGTGCCAAGAGTAAAATTCGGAGTCGGTGGGTTTAAGGTGTGGTCTTATTTTCCATGGCGGGGGCTTGCATTCCTTGTTCTTTTACGTGGCACTATCACAGCACAGGCCTACATTGATGTTTTAAGCACCTTCTTACTTCTCACTTTTGAAGAACAATTCGAGGACAGCGATTGCATCTTTCAACACGATCGAGCACCTGTTTATAATGCACGGCCTGTGGCGGAGTGCTTACACGACATTAACATCCCTGTAATGGACTGGCAAGCACAGAGTCCTGAGTCCTACAGAATACCTTTGGGCTGTCTTGGAAAGCCGACTTCGTGCCAGGCCACACCGACCGACATCGATATCTCTCTTCAGTGCAGCACTCCGTGAAGAACAGGCTGCCGCTCTCCAAAAAATCTTCCAGCACTCGGCTGAAAGTATGCCTGCGAAAGTGGAAGCTGTCATCAAGGCTAATGGTGGGTCAACACCATATTAAATTCCAACATTGCCGATGAAGGGCGCCACGAACTCGTAAGTCATTTTCAGCCAGGATACTTTTGATCACATAGTGTTTGTAAATGTCCTAGTAGATAGCCTACCTCCATAGTTGACTGGTCAGTGCGGAGGTCCGGGGTTGGTTTCCTCCGTGGGATGACTGGAATGGGGTGAACTCAGCCTCGAGGGGACAAATGAGGAGCTACTCAATCCACTAGCAGCGGTTCCAAGCTAAAGATACCCAAGAACGAGAGGGAGTGTAGCGTGCTGACTATATGCCCCCCCCCTCCACCTCCATATAGCATCAAGTGACGTCACTGGCAGTGGGTCCAATAGTCTTTAGTTCCACATATTAATGTAAAATCAACAGAGCAGCACTGCGTTAGTTCACTGGAGGAACGCATGTAAGCACTGTATGGGTCCCAGATACTTCTCCGGGTTATTTCCTCACGACACAGACGATGTTATTACACTCAGAGAACACGTCTTAGTGTACGCATGCAACTAGTTAATGCCTCATCAGTGCATTTGTGAGAGAAACAAGGAAGGGCACGACAATCAATGACATAAGGCAGCATGCGTCATATAACTTACAAAGGCTTGTAAAGTATGTATAAGAACTGACTTTTTAATAGTCAGAGGACTTTAAGCCGAATGCTAAGTCAGATGTCGAATGTCGCGAAAAAAGCGGAATCATTTGCACAGATATCCGAAAACATACGACCAATTGAAAACTCTAGCAATCAAGTCGTAACGTCAACATCATTAACTCACAAATGAAATGGAAAAAGGATACAATGAAATAATACGATAATTTCACACTTTTTAGCGGCACTTCATCTCTCCAGTACACTATGCTTATGTACAACGGCGTCCATAATTAAAGGAACCAACGGAAATTTTCCAAGGTTGTGTGTATTTTGCCGCAAAACAGTATAAACAGGTGATAGTAAAGTAGAAACTATGTAAAGAATACAGAACACAAATGATTGCAACGTGCACATCGGTAGACAAAAATGTTCTTCGTTTTCCCCCTCTTAATGGATAAGCACTCACTTTCCGACAACTTGTTAATGTGCTCAGTATGGTGTATGACCACCTCTGATAGTATGACAGGCCTGACAACGACGGGAAATGCTGTAAATGATGTCATCAGTCTCATGTTGAGGCAATAACGCCCATTCTTGCTGCAGAACTGCTTGCAAGTCTTGAGAGCTGTTGGTGGATGCAACCCGTCGCCCTAGTGGTTCCCAGAATGCTCTGTGGGATTCAAATCGAGAGAGCGAACTGGCCACGCTATGCACGCAATATCTTCCGTTTCCAAGAAAACGGGGGCCACCAATGCTCTATGACGTCGAGAATTAGCGTACATCAATACGGAGAATGGGCCAACGGCACCTACCAACAACCGCACTTGTGGTCCCAAGATCTTGTCATGATATCTGACAGCAATTAAACCTTGCCAATTTACCTGTACAATTTCATGAATATGTGTTCGAGTGGGCAACATAATCCCTGCTCACATTATGGATCGTCCTCGATATCCGTCTCTCACCACAATTTTTGGGTTCCGAAATCGCGTCCCACGTCCCCTCCAGATGCGAATCCGTCGAGAATCACTCTCCAGCCCAAATCGGGACTCATCTGTCAGAAGAACAGTCGCACAGTGTGTGATGCAATTTCCATAATGTAGTCCACACATCTGTACAGCGCGTTTCTTGCAGTAGCGGCTGCTGTGGCCTAGCGGTTCTAGGCGCTTCAGTCCGGAACCGCGCTTCTGCTGCGGTTGCAGGTTTGGATCCTGCCTCGGGCATGGATGTGTGTGATATCCTTAGGTTGGTTAGGTTTAAATAGTTCTATGTCTAGGAGACTGATGACCTTAGATGTTAAGTCCCCTAGAGCTTAGAGCAATTTGAACCATTGTTTTTCTTGCAGTAACTAGCTGCGATCCATTTCCCCCTACTGCTAATGATGGTGATATCGTGATGAATTCGTCTTCTGCCTTTTCTCTAGCAGAGAGCTGAGTGCTACGTCCTATGTTATTGTGAGTAAAACTTCACCGCCAACTTGGTTGCCGTCTATGAGGATAGTAATACAAAACTATTTACGCCATCTTTATATAGTTGCAGGTCTATGAATGGTGTCTTCATTCTTAAAGTGTGACGACGGTATCATTTAATATGTTCACGTCGCTGAATCTACAATGAAACACCAGTGTGTCCCCTTACCTGTAAAGTGTTTTCACAGTGGGGAGACATTTTAACCTTGAAAGTTTCCCTCGTGCCGATTGCGCCATCCTGTTATTCCATACATCAGACAAGACATGTTGACACCTTGAACTAACATAGATTTAAAATTGTAATGGAAGTCATATATGCTTACATCCATTAAGTGAAATTTTAAAGAATGTAGCAACCAGTCGCGGAAACATGATTTATTTGTCTTTTTGCAAATCGATTTCGAATGATATCAGTCATCATCGGTGCTAAAACAAATACAAGAGACAGGGCAAAAGCAACAACAGCTATAACAAACGAAAAAATTGAGAATAAAACATAGTTACATCAATTATAACATATACAGACGTCTGAAATAAAAATTCAAAGTCATACCATTTTTCTAACCGATATGTGCCGTAAGTGGAAGTACTGTCCTTGGCAGAGTTCTATCATGAAGTGACACATCATAGCTCATCACTACAACAAGACAACATGAGGTGGCGTTACGTTACCATAAGCTCCCTCTATGTAAAATACAAAAGTAATGTAAAATACAAGAAATAAGGAATATTTCGCATTACAAAAAATTATACTGTGGTGATAATTGATAATACCAATTTAAATAATTACAAGCGAAAATGTCTGAACATTGTTTGTCATATGATAATAACAAATTAAATACGTCAAAACTACGATCGTCAAAATTGTAAGAAGAGATAAACTCGCTAAAAGTACTTAATTCACACAAATTTAGGAAATGAAACTAATTTGTCATAATGACGAAACCGAATATGTTATCAATGGCCATCTGCCGTTCTACATACGAAGTACAGGTGCACAGCCCAACATTCAGTCCATTAAGTAATCATATTTTCATATGATCTTGCTATAACATAGGGCAATCTGTTATAGTTTGTGGTAAGTTGTTACATTCTTCGGTTAATGGTTATATATAAATGGCGATGTATGGGACATTTCGTTACATTACGTTACAGCTAGCCAGTATCACATGCAGATTATTTTTTCAATGTGAAGATAACTTTTATTTTTTCAGTCATCAGTCGTCCGACTTCAATTTGTGAAGCTCTTTCTGTTGAGTAAACCATCGATAATTTCTGAAATTTTAATCATTTGCTTGTCTGTGCATGTACAATACGTTTACCGATTTCTGTCCCGTTCCGGTAATTCTTTCATGCTGCGTCGCTTTTTCGACTGACTGTGTGTAATGATTTATACAACTTTGTTTCACTAACTTATGTTTCATAAAGAGATAAGATATATTGCTACCATATTTTTTATTGTTCATTCTGCTATACATCTCTATAATATTATCTAAATACTTGATTTTTATACTGCTGCCATTGAGATAGTGTTGTTGTTAATTATTTCGGGTTATATGGCCGTGGTCCATGGAATACTTCTATTCCTAACGTTTCGTCTAGTACTACGTTGGACATCCTCAGAGGTATGGCTGGTCCTGTTGAGTCCTGCCGACTGACGAGTCGTGCGTCGGAGAGCGGTCTCAATACCGAGGAAAGTGGGCGTGGTCTAGCTTGCACATACTAGCAGAGAGAAAACTAGTCAAAGATACCCCTGAGGATGTCCAACGTAGTATTAGACGACACGTTAGGAATAGAAGTATTCCATGGACCACGGCCATATAACCCGGAAGAATTAACAACAACAGTACCATCCGGTCGTGAAAGCCTTCATTGTATGCCATTGAGATAGTTTGTCTTTTACAGTCCACACTGCACTACAGACCATTAAAAAATAACAACACTTTAATAATTTAAACAAATATATTGTGGAAGATCTTCTAATGATGATGATAACTTGAATGTAGGAGTACCATACGTGTTAATGTTGGCTGCTTTTTTTGCCAAAGGTGGTGATGTCCTGTGATGGAGGAAGATGAGCTGGATCATACTCCTTTGACAGCAAATCATCGATGTACTTCAGCTGTCTCCACCTCTGTGAATTGCACTTTAGAGCTATGTTGAACTTTATAGAGTTCTACTATTACTTTACAACGACAATGTGGTGTTATAGCAGCATATACATTTTTAGAATCACACGCTTTTAACAATTACGTATTGGTTAAGAGTAGTATTTTGAAACTAACTGGTGCTGTGGGCCCGCTGTAGCGTTTATATACCTCCCCACAGCAGTATGACGTCATAGCGACCTAAAAGCCCTAAGGCTTAGTGCAATATACGTTGCTACAAACATATGCATGTGACCTCAAAGCACTGAAGCTCAGAGCATTTGATGTGAAAAGACATTCCTCACGGTTCCAGAGCTTAGGTTGAAAGGGTACAGTAACGCCCGAAATTGAAAATAGATACAACATTCTTCGTTATTCTTGTCAGAACAACACATTTTTTGTGATATTAACTCCATTTCACTTAATACACCGAAGCCGGATACCAGTGTAGGAAAGAATGACAATTTATTTATTTAATTGATCACATGTACACTTCCACAAAATAAATCCCTACATCCAATTTGGAGAGAGCTGCAAAATGAATGAATGTATGGTTGTCTGCTAACTGTTGATAGTGAATGTGCAATATATGATCATCTTTGAGACGGTCTTTTGGTCACCTTTGGTGGAACCAAAAAGATGAAATCTACCTGAGCTTTGAGCGCCTAAAATGTGGCTGACCAATGGGTATCATGGTCTTCCCTCACCTCGACGAAGGTGCCAGCTGACCTGTAGAAAGCCATGTTTTCAGCACTCTGGCGCTGGATCTGTGTTGATAAGACCTGTCTTAGGTGTGCCCCGCAAAGACAAAAGAGTGGATAGAATAGTATGCGTGTGGAATACTTAAGAGTAGTTTGGAATAATAATTTCTCTATTTCAGGAACTTTTGTGGGGAGAATTAAATGTCAGGCAGGTAATATTAAGGGGATCGTAGTAATCTTCGGAAGTGACCAATGGTCACAATGAAACCACGCGTAGCAGTAAGTTAAAATACTTCTGAGTGCTTAAGTTAAGCTGAATTACTGGCGTGTGTACTATAAGTTCGAAATATTTAAGAAATGTCGTGTTCAGGACTTGAAATTAGAGACGAGTACTTCCACGTGGTGAGTACTGTGTGCTTCTCAATCTGTGTGTGAGACAAAGGATAAAGAGAAATACTCGTCCATGGCATCAGTTAAGGACTCGCGTGTGTGACGAATATGTTCTTAATATTACTTTGCGTGTTATGTTTCCGTGTGACGCTTGATTCAAACTATAATACTCTGAGAGTGAAGCAAGGTGAGTCAGCCGTCTACCCAGCAACGCCACTTGACTTGCAATTCACAGGAAGACGTGCATATATCCTCCAGAGTTCATAGCAGGAAAGAAATGTTACGAAGTGGGGCAGTGTCGTGCGAAACTGGGATGAATACTGATTGAAGTGGGAAAGCTGAAAGTGATGTAATTATAACGTTGTGACTATTCCTTGTGTTGTATTCCATGTTGCCAGTGTGGTGTAGTACATGTAATTTAAGTATGTGTGGTTTTCATGGGAGAGTAGCAAGATAGGTTCAGAGGCAGTGGGTTATGCATGTTCCTTTTTGTACCGCTCGGTCTGGAGGAAATTTTCGTGATGATGGGTGTGAGAATGGAAGTGTGAGATATATTAAAAGATCCACCATCCTATCCAGAAAGTGCACTTATTGTTAGATAATTACGAGACCATAAGATAGAGAATCACCAATGTAAAGCCATGCCCACTGGGCGGAGTCTCTCATGTGCAATTGTTGTAGAAAATAGAATTTATCGGAATAAAAAAGATAGTGAAAAGAAAAAGATTGGTGGCCTTTTCCTTCGAATAGTATGTTGTCATGATACCCAGAAGTTATAATGTGTGCGCCATTCATATGCACTGCGGTGGCCACGTGTTGATCAAAGCCGTTAAATAAGAAAGAAAATGTGGTATTGCCAGTGCGTAGTGAACAGTCAGAGTTGTGTAAATTACTAATAGTCAGATGTGCGTTATCCGTTGTGTAATATTCAAACAGGAGAATAATTTGTAACTTAATTGTGAGTACTAGAGCTCATGTTACTCGATAAATCAGAATGAATCCACTCGCTTGGCAGAGCACTCATCTTGCAGGCCTGACTGCTTTAATGCCACAGTATGAGCAAGGCATGTGGGTGCCTCTCAAAGTGGTATTGTGAAATTGAGATATGACATTGTTTTGTTTGTAATATTTGCTTGTGCTGAGGTATGGGGGCTTTGAAGCTTAAATACTATTGTGAAAGTGGGACAATTATGCTATTTTGTTGTAATATTTACGATATTTACTTGTCCTGTGGATTGAACTCGAGGCCTCGGGGCTATGAAGCTTAAGCGTTGTCGAGAAACTACGTGAAGGTTAAGCTAGTTACACATATAGAGGTTTGAACTCAAGACTTTGGGGTTCTGACGCTTAGAGTACTGAAAATGGAAGGTCATAATATGTTGTCGCGCAAATTGTATACGGCATAGTTAGTAGAGTAACAAAATGTATATACACCATAAAGTTGTACCTGTTATGGACTATTAGAACAAGAGATATCAGTCGTCAAAGTTACGATGAGATTACTGTACTTGCGATTTATTACTCGAATTGAGTATTTGAAACAAATAATAAATAAGACAACACGAAACCATCTATAACAGAGTTTACTTACTTGCTGCACTATCGGAGGCGAAATATACGCATGTCAGTAATAACATCATGGTCAGTGCGTAGACAGCTCGCTCAGTGTGCACATTTGATGGAAGCAGGTTGGTCACAGTTCTCATGGAAACACTCTTCCAATCCTTCTTCGAAGCAGTACTCCAAGAGTGTTTGAAATACACCAGGAACGCCATTGGTGTAGCAGCATTGACAAATGCACACATGAGTAATTGGACACTCGTTCCGCCGAGATGGAAATGCACAAACGATTGAAGGCGTAATAACTGCTCTCTACGTCGTAAATAAATGTCATTGTCAGAAGCTACTACAATTGTATCTGTGACAAATTTCATAAAATTTTTGTACCGACAGAAGAAGGAAACGCGAACAGGTTGGACAGTGCCTATGTACTTTGCTGCAATCATCTTCTTGAAGAATTCAACGCTTCCAGGAACTGTAGAATTGTCTAATTTTGATTACTATTGGATGTCCAGGACTCAGCCAAATGAAAAGTTTTAGTATTTTCTTGTTATTTGGTCACATTACTTTTTCTAGGAAGATTTTTAAATCCCTGTTTATCGTCTTAGCATATTTACTTTGATATTCGGTAAATTTATATTCGTAGATGGAATGAAAAAGACCGGTGGGTTCGTATACAAGAACATGCAAGTGGAGTATGTTAGTTAACGAGCATTTAGGTCTCACGTGAGTATATGGCCGAAAAAGTCAGCCTTCAGGAATTGTGAAACGAACCCTGTCGTCCAGGACCGTGTGCTACAAAGAGCGCAGATACGCCACGAGACGGGAAAATTCACAGGCGTCTGTTGTGCTGAATGAGGCCTAAGCGCTGTAGTGTGCGCGTGAGACAGACGAGAAACTACATCATAGGGAAAACCCGCAGAAGCTGATTGTGGTCAGGGAGGCGTAGCAGTGTTAAACATGGTGGACCTGAAATTGTCGCTATAGAGAAACATTTATGAAAAATATTTAATTCTGTAGTAATTCAGGGAATGAAGCCACAGTAATCTACCAACCTTCATAAATTTTCATGTTGATCCCGATAAAACTTGAATATTGATCATATCTACAATAGTTTAGGATTTACTGTAAAAGTGAAATTAACGAGTTTTGTAACAAAGACTTGAATACTAAAATCTGAACACTTCGGTCGATCTTAATGATAGACATTTCATACAGAAGAACATCATTAAAATGACAAATATTGTAAATATGAACTCTGTAGCTTTATTTAAATTATCAGCATATTCAGTTAAGCATCAGATCAACATTTCCTCCACACAAAACACATTGAACGATGACAGCATGAGACCATATCGAATCATTAGGTAATAGAATATTTGTTGTAAAGTTTAGTGCATAGTACTTTTATTCTTTATTTATTTATCAGAAAGCACATTGGTGCAAGTCTACTGGCCGTGACATTCAAAGTTAAGAAGGAAATTGTATTGGTTCTATGTAAAAGAATTTAAAGTTTATTTTTTAGTGGATAATATTATTACTTTATTTAGAACGTGAAAGTGGTCAAGCTTTGATAACTTAAATATGTTAAAATGTAAAATGATGTAGAATGAATTGTAGCCAATCACATGGACGGCTTCAGGGAAGGGAACTGCACTAGTCAAGTTGAGCGACGATGTTCGGCACTCGGGTGACGGGGCCAGAGACGGGCAGACGGACAGTACCGGTGGAGACGCGAAACCGGACGGTCGGTCTTTAGGCAGCTGGGAAGTGAAACGACTTAGAAAATGCCGCGTTGTGTGGTGTCGCGGTACTTAGTCTCTGAGCGGTGTGCAGCCGCGCGCCCGGGGTGAACTCTAACTTTTCGCGTAGTTAACGAGGTGGAGTATCGAACTTTTAATTCGTGATGGGACTGTGAATGATCCAACTGTATCAAATGGAGATGCGCTCGAGTGTAATAGTAATTCTAAATAACCCCACTTTCGCTATTAGTTTGCTTTCTGAATAAACATTATTCTAACCAAATCGCAACTCTGTGGCCTGCATCATTTATGGGTCGGTAATTTAACCCCCGATATTATTATTACTGTTGTTTTATGTTATATTAAAGTTGTATATTTCATACAATTTCGCGAACTTGCCGTCAGCCAGGTAATTTAACCAAAGGGTTGCAAGTGTCCAATTCAGGGCATGTAATGCGACACATGCGGTTCAACACCTAGACGAGTTTGAGCCAAGACGTTTCGATGAAGAGGAATACTGATATGAATCTGAACGCAGCGAAGACATGCTTGCTCCCCTTCACTTTATGAGACCGTCCATGTCGTAGCTCTTTATCGAATCTCAATTGGTCAGCATTAATCATGTGATCTGGTGACACATGTTTTTCCTCAATGACACCATTGCGGCTTAGCAGCTAAAGCTTTAGGAAGTGTTTTCCTTAATAGTAACAAAACGAAAATAATTTACTTCTTTTTTTTCATAATAACTACCGTGGTCTTCCCTTGTTAGCACAATTGCATAAAACTACTTTCATATGCCTGTGATCGAACCTAGGGCCTGTAGGTAAGAAAGCCTGGGAGTAGGATGATTTGAAAGTAACGCCATAAGGGCAGGGTTCTGGAGTGCAGGGGACTTTGAGTCTCGAAGCTAAGGTCTGGGGCATAGTGAAACTTAGCACAATTGCCTACATTAAACACTGTTTCGATTTTTCCATTGAATTACATGAAAATTAAAATATTCGCACATGCCTGGAGTCAGACCCCAAATCTTTACACTCCAGAGCTTAGGTGTTGTGAAATGTTTTGTGCTGTCACGTACCAATGGGCACTTTGGCTCACTTGGACTGTTAGATGTATAATATTTGTTACGATAGTGGAGGGCTATTGCTTCAAAGTGAAAGTAGGTCAGGGTAATTAGAATTTGACCTCTACTATAAATGTGGCATCTGGCTGCTAACTGTCATTGGAGGCATACTGTAAGGCCTGCTGTAGCCACAATGAGATTTTCACTCTGCAGCAGTGTGTGCGCTGATATAAAACTTCCTGGCAGATTAAAACTGTGTTCCGGACCGAGACTCTAACTTGGGACCTTTGCCTTTCACGAGCAAGTGCTCTACCATCTGAGTTACCCAAGCACGACTCACGCCCCGTCCTCACATCTTTACTTATGCCAGTGGTAGAGCACTTGCCAGAAAAAGGCAAAGGTCCCGAGGTCGAGTCTCGGTCCGGCACGCAGTTTTAATCTGCCAGGAAGTTTCATGCTGTAGCCACTTGGTGGTGACTTAATGAATAACAAGAAAGTTACTGCACTTATCTCGCTAGTAAATGTGTTTCTGGTAGAGAGCATAAATCTCTATCATTGAGGAACTTCTGGCCTTATACAGTGAACTTCAGTGGGTGGAACCACTTACTACACGTCCACATTATATCTTGCAAGGTGTGTGTCAATATGTTTGGTGCAATAGGACTGATTATGTTTAAATGTAAAACAGTAATCTGCTGCAATGCATTGCTTGACTTGAGTTGGAAAATCTGAAGTTCCATAACACTTAGGTAATCTTCTTCTGTTACAGAGGGAGCCAATTTCCGCCTCTAGGCCTCTAAAGATTTAAAGGAAACAGAAGCTGGGGTGATCCATTCTATACCTTAAGCTGCGAAAAAAATTCCAGCCAGTGATAGTGGAGACATTAAATCGCCATTGACGAGTATATATTGACGGATGTTACATTTGGGGCATTCTCTTCGGTGTGGTAGACAGTTGACAGCTGCACTTGTTAGGCTTTTTTACATAATAGTTCATTTAACAACTGCAGCCAAGTACACACTTAGTAAACTGTAAATAACTCTACCATGCAAATATGAACTCAGTGAAGCCATTTTGTCCACTCTCAAGAGAGAAAGAGAGAACTGGAAAGGAAATGCTGGGGGGGGGGGGGGGGGGGGGCGGGTAGGGGTATATTCTGTTTGTAAACTGAAAAGCAATCAGCGCTCGTGGCGCATGAAGTTGCCTAAGACCTCTAGCTTTGTAATTAATTCTGTGTTCCACACAGTGTTAAAGCGCTTTGTGGAAAATAAACAGCCCTGGACATGTTTGCACACTGAATGGCCAGTGATTCACAAGGCAAGCTGCAGGAAGGGTCGGTATAACTTTCTGAAACACCCTGCAGTTGCTTTGCGGTAGAGAGAATGGGGAACTGCGTACTTTGAAGACCTTAAAGGCTGGAAGTCCATGATCACAATACGGCGACCTAACTTCGCACACACTTCGAACCTCCACAATACCCTTCCACAAAGTTGCATTCTCAGAACACAATTTATCTCTTAATGCCGTTCTGCTGCACTTAAATGTAGTACAAGAAATTAAGATTTGTTCTTAACATAGGTTATTTAACAACCTAAATTGATTTTATACCATGAAATCGATATTTTAAATTGTCTGCTATTCTTCCATCCCCTGCAGCGGGGAAACTATTAGTCCTAGAGAGGAATTAATATGAACTCTGTTGCGGAAACGTAAGTGTGTTTAATTTTGTACTGTGAAATATTTTCGCCGTGGTACTGAAAACAGTCAAGGAAAAAACATAAAAAGGTGACCTTTAAACGCTACCGGTCAGGATTTTTAGTATGTTATTCATTACATTCCCCTCTGCCTGTGTACAAAAAGTTGGGACTATGCTAATTTTTTCCCCTAATTTTTCTTTATTGACTGCACTATGACACACAGACCAAGAACAGTATAAACAAAATGTTTAATGGCTCGAATTAACTTTCGGTGACCTTGGTAAACAGGTTGTTTTTCGCTCCGAGTTCATTAGGTCTTGGTCTTCGACGTAAAGAGCGACGACTCTAACCTTATCAGAGCACTACAGATCTTTTTTACCGTACCCGGACATCTTTACTGTGAGGAGTTCCGATGGTTCGAGGTGCCATCTATTTTCTATGTGGGATCTTCTAACAGCGGGAACCATTCACTAAACAGAACACAGTTCATCCAAGCTTTACTTTGTTTTTTGCAATTAACATGGAAAGCGTTCATACTCGCGTCTTTTACGGACTGTGGTTTTACAGACTTTCCAGTTACCATAAATGGTAATTTATTTGTTGCCATGTTGTTGCTAACTACAGATTAAAACAGTTGTACATTCATTTCAAAACCTGGTGTTGACGACTCTACTTTCGAGGCAAGACGTTTTGTAGAGGCATTCAGTCCAGTTTCGTCAGCGTTTTGAACTAGCTCTGGGGTGTAATATTTCGACGATATTAAGTCTGCAAACTCACCCAAGAATGCATCTGCGGCGGCAACATCACCTGATAGTTTTTCTCTACTTATCGTCAATTGCCGTATCCCGTTCCTCTTCTACCAACGGTCTCATCAACCACAGCGGGTAGTAAATGTTTTACGTTTGTCAAATGCTGTGCCTGTCTTGGATCGGTGTACCGGTAATAGGAACGCCTCTCTGTCTTTCCTGAGCAAACTACAAAAAAGTCGCTTCGTCAATTTCATCATACCACGGCACGGTGGTGACGTTACTCTCAAGTTTCTTCAGTAGTTGTGTTGCAGAGGCTTTCAATTTTTTTTTCTAGGCACTGATAGTGGCTTTCCGGACACCAATCTCAATAACCAATTTTGTGGCACTTCCACGTTTCTTCTAATGTACGGTAACTTTGTTTTCGTTTGCTTGACATTGTAGTGTACGGTGTAACACCCGTTTTATACATACAGTTTCAGCTTGATTTATGAAGAAAAAGCTTATAATGTAGGTAGAATATTCGTTAATAACAGCCAAACAAATTGTGCTTAAACTCCTCTGAACAAGGTAGCAATGCTACAGCACGCGATCGGCTATGTACACTGACGTGAAAAAAATCGCGACACCAATAAGGAGTTGTGCGAAGTAAACGAAAGTTGATAGGCGCGTTTCTGCACCTGAAAGATGATGTCTGTTCAAATTTTGCACCAGTCGCAAAACAGTGGCCCTAGTAACGCCACTTGAGGACGCAAATTAGTTTTGCTTTAAATACACGCTGAAACGCTCGTGAGAGTCAGTTACTTTTGAGATCGGACGTGGTGAGTTGATGTTAGTGAAGAATGTCTTTAAGGCGACAAACACGTCATTATCAACACCTCATTGAGTTTGAATGTGGCCGTGTAACAGGGCTACGAGGAGCTGGATGTTCCTACGATACTGCGTCTTAATCCATTTGCTTCAGCAATTTGAGCAGCAGCTGGCACGACGGTGAGACAACGAACTGGTAACAATCGGTAACTTCAACACCTGCGAGCCAGATGCCCTGTAGCGTGAACTGCGTCGATCCAACCAACCGCGATTTGCGACTTCATTGGTGCCAAGCGAAGGCTCACTGGAAGGCTGGGTGAAGATCTGTCACGTTTCTTCATGAAAGGTGGTTCTGCCTCTGTGCAAGTATAGCCTGTGTGTTGCTTAGAAGCAGGCCAGTTCAGGATCTGCAATCAGCCTATCTAGATGCTAGACGTATTGAACTTACATCTGGAGTTATACTCTGGTATGTGATTTCGTATGATGGCAGGAGCACTCTAGTGGTTATCCCACATACCCTGTCTGTTAAACTGTACATCAGTCCTGTGGCTCGATGTGTAGTGCTGCCATTGATGAACAGCATTCCAAGATTTCCAGCAGGATAACGCTCTGCCACATGCTGCTGTTGTAGCCCGAAATGCTATGCAGAGTGTCGACAGCCTTGGTCTGCTTGTCACAAGATCTGTCTCCAGTCGAACATATATGGGACATCATTGGACAATAACTCCAGCGTCATCAAAAAATGGTTCAAATGGCTCTGAGCACTATGGGACTTAACATCTGTGGTCATCAGTCCCCTAGAACTTAGAACTACTTAAACCTAACTAACCTAAGGACATCACACACATCCATGCCCGAGGCAGGATTCGAACCTGCGACCGTAGCAGTCGCGCATTTCCGGACTGCACGCCTAGAACCGCTAGACCACCGCGGCCGGCCCAGCGTCATCCACCAACAGCATTAAGCGTCCCTCTACTGACTGACAAAGTGGAACAGGTACGGAATTCCATTTCACAAACTGAAATCCGGCACCAGCACAACACAATACATGCGCGTTTGCATGCTTTCATTCAACAGTCTGGCGATTACACGGCTTATTAACGTATCAGTATATTAAACATACAGAAACGTACCGCAATGTTAATCACTTAAATATGTTACCTAGACGAACGTATTCCCGAAATTTCATTACTCTGGATTAATTATTTTTTGATGTTGCGATTTTTTTTTGCGTCAGTGTAGTCGTACTCTTGTAACGTGTATGGTATTCGCAGTAGTGTCGCTTCCTCACGTTGCTAGATTGCCAATTTCTCACACCGCTATGCCACGATGCCTTGTGGCTGCTAATTGCGTACAGTAGCTCTACTTCTACATGTAAAGTACATTTTTTTCGGAAAATTCGAACATTTCCGAATCGGAACAGACTACACCCCCAATTAGGTAGGTATACCGGGATTCTATGGTATAAGGAAAACTGTACAAAAATGGGTCTCCTGGTTGAGATTCGAAGATCAGGCCTCCTGGCGGGAGGCCCGTCAGCTCGTGGCACGTTATTGGAACAGGACAGGTGGACAGCGTAGAGCCAATTTCTCACACCTCTATACCACGATGCCTTGTGGCTGCTAATTGCGTACAGTAGCTCTACTTCTACATGTAACGTACATTTTTTTCGGAAAATTCGAACATTTCCGAATCGGAACAGACCACACCCCCAATTAGGTAGGTATACCGGGATTCTATGGTATAAGGAAAACTGTAAAAAAAATGGGTCTCCTGGTTGAGATTCGAAGCTCAGGCCTCCTGGCGGGAGGCCCGTCAGCTGGTGGCACGTTATTGGAACAGGACAGGTGGACAGCGTAGAGCAGACGCGGGTAATTGCCATAATTGCAGCGAGGCCGCGAGCGCCGGCGTGAGGCAGGTCAGGGAGCAGAATGCGAGCCACAGAGTCGCGGGCCGGGGGCAGCGACCGCATTTTTGTCGCCGCGGTTTTGTTGGCGCGGCGGGCGCGGTGGTAGGGGTAGCAGGGTTGATGGGGAGGGGGGCGGAGCAGTCGCTGACCCCGGGCAGCCCTCCCACACGCCGACGCCGGCGTTCCCACCGTGCTGTGGCATGCGGCATGCGGCCGCGGGACCGTCGCGTCGCGCTAATAGTAAAACTTTACCAGCAACCGTTCACGCTTTAACTTTCGTGTGTACGAGTACGCTGATAATGCCTGTCGTGGGAAGTGAAGATGGAGGAACAGCTTATTTGTATAGCCCATAATGAGATCAATGTTTTCGTCTGAGTCGTAGGAGGACACAAAGCATTTAACCCTTTCCGATCCTCTGGCTACAACTGTGTACATTAAATTTTACTGTGTCTTAGCCGCAACAGAATTACGTACACATTTGTGGATGTTTACCCTTTTCATCATGCGCAAGTGCTGCCAGCTGTTAAGCGTCATTATGAAAATATTATCAAGTTAATTTAATGTAGCAGTGCGCAACAGCTCGTGGGCGCCAGAGTACAAGAAGGTGGTTTTGTATTTTATTGTACTATAGTCCATGTCTCAGCATTTAGCATAGCTGTGTCCTTCATTCCGCCACTCTTATTTTGACGACCGTTCCTTTTCAGTACGCGTTAATGCAGCCTGACTGAGAGTGATGTGGGCATCCAATTATCTCTATGTTTCGCTGTAAATACACTCCTGGAAATTGAAATAAGAACACCGTGAATTCATTGTCCCAGGAAGGGGAAACTTTATTGACACATTCCTGGGGTCAGATACATCACATGATCACACTGACAGAACCACAGGCACATAGACACAGGCAACAGAGCATGCACAATGTCGGCACTAGTACAGTGTATATCCACCTTTCGCAGCAATGCAGGCTGCTGTTCTCTCATGGAGACGATCGTAGAGATGCTGGATGTAGTCCTGTGGAACGGCTTGCCATGCCATTTCCACCTGGTGCCTCAGTTGGACCAGCGTTCGTGCTGGACGTGCAGACCGCGTGAGACGACGCTTCATCCAGTCCCAAACATGCTCAATGGCGGACAGATCCGGAGATCTTGCTGGCCAGGGTAGTTGGCTTACACCTTCTAGAGCACGTTGGGTGGCACGGGATACATGTGGACGTGCATTGTCCTGTTGGAACAGCAAGTTCCCTTGCCGGTCTAGGAATGGTACAACGATGGGTTCGATGACGGTTTGGATGTACCGTGCACTATTCAGTGTCCCCTCGACGATCACCAGAGGTGTACGGCCAGTATAGGAGATCGCTCCCCACACCATGATGCCGGGTGTTGGCCCTGTGTGCCTCGGTCGTATGCAGTCCTGATCGTGGCGCTCACCTGCACGGCGCCAAACACGCATACGACCATCATTGGCACCAAGGCAGAAGCGACTCTCATCGCTGAAGACGACACGTCTCCATTCGTCCCTCCATTCACGCCTGTCGCGACACCACTGGAGGCGGGCTGCACGATGTTGGGGCGTGAGCGGAAGACGGCCTAACGGTGTGCGGGACCGTAGCCCGGCTTCATGGAGACGGTTGCGAATGGTCCTCGCCGATACCCCAGGAGCAACAGTGTCCATAATTTGCTGGGAAGTGGCGGTGCGGTCCCCTGCGGCACTGCGTAGGATCCTACGGTCTTGGCGTGCATCCGTGCGTCGCTGCGGTCCGGTCCCAGGTCGACGGGCACGTGCACCTTCCGCCGACCACTGGCGATAACATCGATGTACTGTGGAGACCTCACGCCCCACGTGTTGAGCAATTCGGCGGTACGTCCACGTGGCCTCCCGCATGCCCACTATACGCCCTCGCTCAAAGTCCGTCAACTGCACATACGGTTCACGTCCACGCTGTCGCGGCATGCTACCAGTGTTAAAGACTGCGATGGAGCTCCGTATGCCACGGCAAACTGGCTGACACTGACGGCGGCGGTGCACAAATGCTGCGCAGCTAGCGCCATTCGACGGCCAACACCGCGGTTCCTGGTGTGTCCGCTGTGCCGTGCGTGTGATCATTGCTTGTACAGCCCTCTCGCAGTGTCCGGAGCAAGTATGGTGGGTCTGACACACCGGTGTCAATGTGTTTTCCATTTCCAGGAGTGTAGTTTAAATTGGAGTATTCTGCTTATTAAGTACTCGAATCTCTTGAAGATTATTTTCCACTTCGTGTATTTAATGGCTAAACATAACTGTAATTACAAATTGATTTTGCTGGACCTCTTGTCAAAAAACTATTAAATTTTCCTTCAATCTTAATTTTTCTTATTCAGATGTACCTGATGATGCAGCTAGTCGAGACAAGGAAATCGTGGAACAGGGAAGAAGATTTGTACCCTCCAGGCAGAAATGGCATAATTTGCATTGAAGGGAGAAAGAGATGACGAGAGCGGGGAAGAAGGTGGCAAATTATAGGCAAAACGAGAAAACCTCATACAACACATTTCAACTACAGATCAGCAATCAGTTTGACTTGCCACCTGAATCGGGGGGAAGCCACTCAACCACTGTTTGAGCTTAACATGGTACAGCAAACTCGTAGGAATGACTTTAACGGTAGGTCGGTAGACAAGTCACGTAGAAAGAAAAGAGCCTTGCTACTAGGGAGCAGTCATGGGAGAGGCGCAGGAAAATCGCAACAGGAAAAGTTAGGCGTAGAGTACCAGGTCACAAGCCTCGTGAAACCTAGCGCCAAGCTTAGGCAGGTGACAGAAGACGCAGAGGTCTTGTGTAGAGATTGTGATGTGGAGGATAATGTACTTATTGTAGGAGGAGCAGGAAAACTTAGAATACCTGTATAACATTAAAGGTAACCTGGGCAAATAGGAACAGCAAGAGTGCACACTCGTGTGGGGTCTGTCGAAGTTCTGCAGTGACATGGCAAGCCCTGGGTTAACATGGTTGTTAGTCATGTGAACAAAGAGCCGAGAGAGCTGCTTTTGAATGCAAAAAAAAGTCTCATATCCGTGCTGTGCCTGTTGCTCCGATTGGGAGTTGGGGATACACTAATCATGGCCTGCCCCTAAACGGAAGGGAGGAGGAAAGATTAGCTGAGCACCTTGCAGAAATAGTAAGGGGTGAGGGATCACAAGCAGGTACGACAAAATTCCTGTGATTCATGGAATCAAAGGGCCACATTTTTAGGTTAGAACCAGGTTACAGACAAAGAGTACTGAAAGAAATTAGAGCAGTGCAAGACTATAATACGTCTAACAGTTCGCAGAAAAATAATATTTATTTATATCCTCCGAACAGTGGAGGTTTTAGAAACAAGATAGAAGAGCTTATTGTGTGCCTAGAAGCTGTGAAAAATTCTGAAGAAATAGACGTTCCGCACCTCTCTGAGCACCATGTAACCACTGGCATGGAGGAGTTAAATATCAGCGACTACAGACTTGCATCATTTTCGTATAGAGTTAACATGGAAAAAGGGGGAGTCTCAAAACATGTAAAAGTTAGACACAAAGTCAAAAATATTGAAACAAATAGATTTTGTTTTGTTCAGAGCCTAGAAGCATGTGCCAGTAAGTTATTACTGCAGAACACCTCTGTCAAAATTGTAATAGTCTGTAAATCTCCTCCAGGCAACTTCCATCTGTTTGTGAGAAATCTGTATGCAGTATTGAGCTAATTCCAGACAAGAAGAAACAGTCAGTATTTTGCGAAGATTTCAATATAGATTTCTTAAAAGATACAGACAGGAAAAATGTACTATTATTTGGATGTTTCATAATTTGACTAGCCAATTTCCCAATGTGTGTGCAGCAAAATAGTAGGACAGTGATAGATAACATTTTTATAGACAGTGCTCAGATAGAAACAATTAATATGTACCCAGTTGCTAATGGACCTATTTGATCATGATGCGAAATTAAAAGGAGCAAACACTATGGCACCTTACAACCTATAGGCAGGTTCCTACAAAACAGTGAGGCTTATTGATGAGAACAGGATATAATGTTTGAAGAGTAAGCTTAAAGGGATAGTACAGGATCAGTTATATACATAGAAAGAGATGCTAATGTGAAATTCAATTTATTCCATACCTAATTTGTGTCAATATCTGAAAGCCACTTCCCTAAAAAAATTGTCCAAAAGACCCATTAAAAAAATAAGTATGCCATGTACAACTAAAGGAATTAAAATGTTATGAGAGAGATTTATGTAAAGTCCAAAGTAAGTCAAGATCTCACATTACTTGTATGCTATAAAAAATACTGTAGTATTTGAAGTAGAATCACTAAAATGCGCAGAAGTACGAATGTCATGACAGAAATAAATAATGAGGATAATAATATTAAAACTATATGGGACACTGTCAAACTGGAGACATGAAGCCAGTCAGCGTACAAGATTCCATAAGAATTCAACTAAATGACAATAATTCTCAAGCTGCATATACTTTAAACAATCACTTTCTGAACATAGCAATGAATATAGGATAAAATGGTTCAGTTGAAGAAGCAAGATAATATATTATAGAAATATAAAAAATAAAAGCTCTTGTGCACAATCGAATTTGCAACTTAAAAAAGTAATGTCATTAGTGCTATATTCAATGCATCACAGGCACAGGGAACTTTTGCAGAAATGTTAAACTACGCAATTATTAAACCAGTTCATAGACAAGACAGACTTACACAATCATCATCTAAATTTCTTACCAACATTTTTTCCAAAATATTCGAAAAAGTAATGTACTCAAGAGTAATCGCATACTTAAGTGGGAATAATTTACTTAGCACATCACAGATCGCATTCCAGAAAGGTTAGGTTGCTCGACTGAGAACACTATTTACATGTCAATTCATCAAATACTAAAAGCCTTAATTAATAATGTATCGACAGTTTTTTTTTGTTATCTCTCCAAGGCATTCAATTGTGTAGATCATGACACTATCTTAGAAAAACTCAAGTTTTATGGAATTGATGGCTTTAGACACAACTGGTGTTAAATTCTGGGTCCACTCCTATTCCTTACATATGTGAATGACGTTTCACTTAATATTCATCAAGAAAAACTGGTACCTTTGCAGACTATACTAGTGTTATAATTAGTTTCATTATATAGAAAGCAACATAAGAGTTAATAAATGATATTTTCCAAGAAGTATTAAGTGGTTCACTGAAAATAAACTCTCCATAAATTTTGAAAAAAAACATAGTTTTTGACACAGTAAGTTTTAAATCTAATTTAAAATAATTCAGTTCTGCACAACAAATAGGCATATACCAACAATTGACGTGGCCCATGAGCACGAGTCAGTAAGTAGGGCAGAATGTTTCAAATCTTTTAGTGTATTTTCAGACGATAGAGCAGAGCAATCAGTGGTCCTTTTCTTTCAGGTTTTACTAGGCAAATCTATATTTCAGATAGTGCTTAGCCATTATCAATGCATTATTTCATGGTATCACTGCATGTCCTAGTACGTCAGTCCCTTTTGTCAGGCTTCTGTCACAGTTCGTTCAAGATTTTAGTGAATATATTGATGAAAATTTGAACTGGAAGAAGTACATTACTGTGCTTCTCAAACAATTAAGTGAATCTACCTTTGCTCTTCCTATAAGTGGTGAACCTGGAAATCAATCTGTTAACCTCCTAACATATTTTGCAGATTTCCAAATAACGTGCTGGGGTAACTGATCACTTAGAAAGATACTATAGATTGAACAAAAGCGAGCAGTAAGAGTACCATGTGGTGTTGGCCCATAGACGTCATGTAGGTACCTTTTCAAGGAGATAGGTATTTTAACTGTGCAGACATGATACATATTTTCACTAATGATATTCCTCATAAATAATCCACCACAATTTGAAAAGAACAATACGTACGTGCCTACAACACTAGAGGGAAAAATGACCTTTATGGCCCACTGTTAAAGCTGTCAGTAGTTCAGAGAGAAGTTCAGTATGCAGCAATAAAAATTTTTGATCATTTGTCCAATAACATAAAATGGCTGACAAGTAGCGAAGCAAGTTTTAAATGTAACTTAAAATCATTTTTCGCGGACAACGCCTTCTATTGCTTGAAGAAGAGTACCCAGTACAAAAAAAACCTTGTTTTTAAGCGTAGTTGCGTGAGTAGGGATAAAATGATAGTGTGTTTATAAAAGTTAAGAGTAATCATGTACATATATCCTGTAAACTGACTCTTTCCATATCATTTCGAAAACAGAATCGTTCAAATGATTTACGGATTGTGTAACTAGCTAACTAAGTTAGTCTCACAAAACAAACTCATATCGTCAGAAGCATAGTCCGATGTCATCCAGCATAATGACCTCTTCTTCTCATAAAACTTAGGATGGAGAAGTTGAACGTAAAATAGAACCAAATGAATTTAGAAATGATACAGAAACCAACTTATCAATACTCGGCAGATCCGCACGCTCTCTCAGTCTCCACCCCTGCATATGAAAATTCGCGTGTGAAAACCAGGGCGAAGAAAGCTAAGTCACG
This sequence comes from Schistocerca gregaria, assembly GCF_023897955.1. Lineage (NCBI taxonomy): Eukaryota > Metazoa > Arthropoda > Insecta > Orthoptera > Acrididae > Schistocerca > Schistocerca gregaria. The sequence goes on from NC_064925.1 coordinate 290,299,684, forward strand.
ACCTAACTCGCCTCCGACGGTGCCACAAAATTCGGCATAGTAAAATAACTTGGAACGGGCTTACCGGTAATCTTGCACCACGTGCAAATTACTCATGACAGCTCTCTGTCGGGGAAAAATAACTTCATTACAATAGCGCACTTCATGAAAAGCATCTCCAAAACCAGCCACGTGTTAACATTCCATGCACTTTACACGAAGGTAATGCATCTGAAACCAGAATGTAAAATGACACGGCTGACTTCCCCGAACAGGAAAGGGACACGACAACTCTGCCTCCCAGCTACGAGGTTGGCTGACGGCCAACGACTCCTGAAAGACATGCTTCCCGACGCGATGATCTTACATAGATCTTACAAGCGCATTATAATCCTTGTATAATGAAGATGGCGGACTTAATGTCTCAGAAATCAATCTAAAATAAATTCTGTAGATCTTGAAAGAGATAAAATAGGTGGCGAGAAAAGGAAAGATCCAGCAACAGACGCCTTTCACCCTTGTTTTGCTTTTGATGGAGTTCATCTTATAAACTTTTTTCAATACACTATCCATTACCTTCAGCTGCTTTTTAAAGTTCACTGCCGTCTTGACAGGATTACACAGCTGTCAGGAGACATATTCTTTTTATTAATTCTACCTGATCTTTTATTCCCTTTCTAATTTTCTGACTTGCAAAAAAGTACGAATGACAAAATAGGCACAATTTATAATGTTAAATCTTCCAGGCTGAGAGGAGCGGTCGATTTATAGAACTATATATCACTCACATTTCGTCTGCGACTGGCGGAGAGATTTTTCGGAGGTAGATCGCCCACTGCAACAAGGGCTTGAGCCGCAAAGAAGGCTCCAACATTCGAAGGTTGTTGGCCATTGTGTGATTATCCCTGACTGGCACCATCCTTCTCAATTAAAAATAATTCCGCTCTGTTCCGATAAAATCGATATCGATATTTTATCTGTGTTAACACCTGTTTCGTTTCTGTTAAAATATTTATGGTGTTTGCAAAAGTCTATGGTCTGTCTACATATGGACGGATGGTAATGTGTTGTCTTTTTCTAAAACGAACGTTTTTAACTGAAAAGTAGATATTAAGACGTATAAAATAAGGAAGTCAATTTTGAGCCAACAGAATGACGAATCGAGGACGTTGGTGCCAGCCAGAGGTAATAAGTCATCACATGACGAATGAGCGTCTATAAATTGGGGACTTCTTGACCCCTTATGCAATTGCCGTTTTACCCCTGAAAATGTCTCCCCCAGTCGGGGACGAAACGCCACGGAATAGTTTTACTAGGGCTGTGTATGAAATGTTTAGCTATTTAGAAATTCTTCAAACGGAAGTCCGACGACAATGGGATTATTTCATATTTCATTTTGGAAGAGAGCTGTTTTTTTTTTTTTTTTTTTTTTTTTTTTTTTTTTTTTTTTTTTTTTTTTTTGCTTTTTCAAAAGTGCGTACGCAATAGATCCACCGCTATTGGATTTTAAATTGTGCTGCGAACGATGCAGGTAATGCTGAGTCAGACACAGTGCCAGATAGATCTATCGCACCACGATTTCCGTGCAATGACTTCGAAAACAAGGTAAATATAGAGCAATGACACCCTTCTGTGGTACGTGTTTTTGGTGAGTCTACCCCTGCTACGCCCCACTGAATTTTCAAGGGTAGGGAGTCTCGTCAAGATGAAACTCTTCCTGGTTGGCCAGCAATTGCAGTGATCATGAGTAAAATAATCAAAGAAGACCTTATCTCACATTTGGTGACAATGAAGGGACCATTGCAGACCATCGTTCACGTTATTTAGGCCAAGTCAAGATATGTATCCGTTCGACACCTCATTCTCTGAGAAGGCCAATAACCAACAAGAGTGGACTGGCATCATTTTATGCTTGAAAATACGAAGA